>NC_068326.1:18650891-19268113 GCF_000147395.1 Oryza glaberrima
CTCTTGCCCGTTTGGGCCTTATTCGGTTCCTAGGGATTATATCCCCAAGGGGAAGCAAACCAGAGGGGATTGAGTGGATTGAGTGAATCCCTCCCATCTCACTCAAACCCTATGGGGGGATTAAATCCCTTCTCTCTCCCAATCCCTCTCTTATAAACCATGTGTTTCGTTTTGACAGGATATAGCAGCGTATTGGCAGGGATTCAAGCTTGAGTTTTGAATATTTGATGCATCAAACAAAATAGCTAGAGATACGACAATTGATGCATCGATTTGCCCACGATATACAGAGGATACGTCCAGCATCGAGTTGTCATCCAACTATAGATAATATAAACCATGTATACAGTTCTCAGAAATTAATCATATGATCCTATTGCAAGTTTGCAACTTATGAAGTACCATGTACCCGACTTCTAGGATTCAGAGATGAAGCTATCAATGATGATTTTAGTCACCCTGCACAACTACGCAAGATAAAAAGACATGCACAAAAGCTACAACAATAGTAACTCCAGAAAGTCAATGAGCAGAGAGCTGCAGAGGGTGAGCATTTTGAGTCATTTCTATCGAAGCATGATCATAAGCTATAAGCCAGTGTCTTCTGATACCTGTTCAATGGTAGAGAGCATTATTCCAAAGAATAAAAATGCAATGCATAAAATTCGTTCACATATTATATGCATGGTAAAGTCAGTATTATCATGTGAAATAAAGTAACAACACTCTAGGGTGAACAAATATTATAGTATTAGTAACAGTTCAAGTTAAGCATACAAAATTACTGTATCAAAGAAACAGTACTCTCATGTGGAAGGACAGCAAGTAACATCCTAGGGTGAACAGATACTAGTATTAGTAACAATTCAAATTAAGCATACAAAATCCTGAAATCAGGTGTATTTCGAAACACAAAAGGATGATGGCCATGTTTAGTATAAATAGAAAGGTTCTTGATTAAACAAATTGACAACCCGCAATGTAGTCACCAAAACTAAAATTGGCTACAAATCAACCAGAACTAAAATGCAACGCTACCACATTCACAGTTATCTGATTATAATCCGCTAGTTTCTAGTATGGACATCAAAAGATGGAAAATAGTTGATTAAAAAGCTGATCCCTTCCACTCTAATTGCTGGTCCAGTACATCATGATGAACAAATATAGGTGGCCAGGCCAACAATGGAATGCCGGCCAAATTTTATTAAGAACAAAAGAGAAACCAGTACAAGTTAAGCAACAATAGGATCATTGAAGCCACACAAAGCTTGAATGCTTAGAATGCTTAAAATCAAGGCAGAAGAGAGGAAGAGAGGGGAAGGAAGAAGGAAGTTTACCTATCAAGCCATCTCACTTCTTAACCAAATCAAGGCAGATTCAGCATCTTCTTGACAAGTGCTCACAAAAATCTCTCTATTCTCTGCATTCTTGAAGACGGTATAAGCTTTGGCCTTCTCTTGTTTTGTCACTACCACCATCGAGTTGAGAATGGATATGCACTTCTTGATTGAAAAATCATTGTTTTCCTTTTCTTTTGCTAGATGAGCCTCCCTTTCTCTTGCCAATTGTGCCGCCTCATCTTCAGCTTGTTTGGTTCTCATATCAAGGTACCTTTCCATAAGTCCTTCTACGCCAACACTCTTCTTTTGCTTCTTGGGTTCTTTTTCTTCTTTGTTTCTTGCTCCACTAGAACTCAACAAATGTAGTGCAGGGAAAATAAACAACATCATATCGTCATCCTCTTCCCTCCTCTTTCTAGTGAGGTCCCTTGCTCTCATATCCATAGAAGTACTATAGATAGCACACAAATTATTTACAATTTTACACTTAGCATAACAACAAAAATTTAATCACACCGGAATAAGGCAAAAAAATCTAGAGAAATGAGCACAAAAGAATCACAAACTCTGGGAATTTATCTAGCACATGAACAAGACAAGGTAACCAAAATTATTGAAAATGAATAGCATCTAAGAAATACCAAGTCGTATGCATCTATGTTTCAGTAAGACCACTACATATTTCAAAACAATGTATGAAAAAACAGCCTCACAGGATAACATCTATGGTGACAAAGAAGATCCAGAAATTTTGGACTACATTACACCACTTCTTTTTTTATTTTTTATATTTACATCACAAAATATAGATAAATAACTTAAAGCAAAGGGAATAAATAGATCTAGTACCTCTTGGAGAGGGTACAGGGTCCCACGAAGGAGGAGGTTGGTCTTCTCCAACTCTAATTGGTGCACGTGCAATCTACAAAACAAGCACAATTTACACACATCATTGACAATTCAAATTCAGCATCCAAGATTATAAATCCAGAACTAGAGCTAGAGCTAGAGTTACATAAAACCCAGAGATTAACTCCATGAGATCTTAGTATTTTGTTTCAGTCACTTTTTTTCATTTGTCTCCAACTTAGTCAAATTCAAACAGTCACCTATTTTTACTTCAAACAGATAGACCTCTCATATCCAGCGTTTTTTTATAGATCAATGCAAAAACTTCTTGTAGCCTATAGAAATAGAATAACTCAACAAGGCCCACGGACAGCATCATACCAGCAGCAACAGTATGTGGTGCGCTCGAAGCTGATTTGTTAGTTGAAAACAAATATATATTTGTTATCTGCTTGTTGCATTCAATATCTCGTTTCGGACTTCCCATGTCCCTACCTATGCATATGCTCATCTCACAACTAAACTCTCCCCTCCTACCTTGCAACACACCTTGTGCTAGTTCCCTAGCTGTTCACTCCCTTTTCATCCTTCTGCTACTCGTCTCCATCCCTACCACCTTTACCAGGCTAATTACCTGGAGCGGCACATAAGGGCAGAAACAAAAAAATATTCGTTGTATTCCCAGGAATGTCACGGCTCTTCCTATATACTAAACTACAACTATATTGATCACATGTCGTGAGTTAAGTAGGACCCTTATTTTCTCGGAGCATATCAATTGATAATAGCTATTCTTTGTAAGTATATCAGAAACCGGAACTAATAATTTCTATGGAATGATTTATTGATGTCATAACTATGCTCAAGCATCTAATAAGAAAAAACTACATGTGAATTGAGAAGCAATTTCACAATATCAAGATAGTGCATTTCCTGTCCCTAGGAAAACATAACTTTTTTAGATAACAGAAGATTTATCTCTTGCATCATGGAGGTACACAGTCAAGGTATAACTGCTAATAGACATGATACATGTGAAAACTTGAGTTAATAGAACAGTAGAATGAACAATACCTAGTGTTTCCCTAACAAATACGACCAGCAGAAACCTGGATGATTGGTTTGGACAACGATCATTGTCACAAGAGATTATGTGTCAAGAAAGTAAGAAGTTCACTTCAATGTTCGAAGGATACACAAACATTAGCTGTTCAATTAAAGGATATAAACGTGCCCCAATTCACACAAACTGTGGCCTTCACAGGAGATTATGTATATACTACTGCATTCACACAAGTGAGTGCCCTGTGGCCTTCTTTTCTTTTTTTTCCTTTTCCCTTTTTCCAAAAATACAGAGAAAAGAGGCACAAATGGATGAACGATTTCCAGGAGAAGCATAACAGCGTGGCTAATTTCCTGGAGGAGATGAACAGCGTACTGATGAGTTTAGTGAAGAAGCAGCGGATCAACGACCCCAGCATGATGAACTGGTCGCTGCAGCTCAAGGACGCTATCGACGAGGTGGAGTTTACAAGAACAGCAAGAATAGTCAAAGAATCCAGCCTCCTCTTCTTCTCCGAGGGCGTCACAGCGGTGGCGCCGTGGGCGAGGGCGATGGGCGGCGGCGGCGGCAGCGGCAGAGTGGATGCGCCGACGCTGTGCTGCGACCAGGAGCGGTGCCCGACGGGATGGCGGCGACGACAGGAAAGGGAGAAGAGAAGGAAAAACCCTAACCCTAGATTAGCGTGCTCACCGGAGAGGGGGAAAGGCAGCGTGCTCACCGGAGAGAAGGTGGCGGCCGGAGGAGAGAGCCGTCGCCGTCGCCTCCGGGTCGCCCCCGCCGTCGCGTCTTCGTTGCGCCGCCGCCTCCTCTGGAGGGTTTTTTGGGCCGGGGCGCAGGGAAAACGCCGGGATGGGCCGGGTTAAAATCCAGACTGGGCTTAACCGAACTGACATATTTTTCTATGGGCCAGTATCTTTTCCACACCAGGATTATCCACGGGGATTGGGCCCCGATCCCGGCCGTTCCCGGCCCAACTGAACAAGCCCTTGGCGTTCGCCCCCACGGACTTCAACGACCGTGTCACTAAGGTGGACATGAAGGAAGACGACTCATGGTGGCTAGGCGAGGCGAGGCGAGGGAAAGGCGATGCCATGCTCCCAAGGCCTCCCCACTTTCTTCCACTCGCCGCTACTTGACGGTGGCAGTCTGTACTGAGTAGGGAGAAGGTTGAGTCGCAGTCGATTGAGGAGGAGTGTGAGGCCGTCGTGGCAGCTGAGGAAGGCTGATCAATTGACATATGCATCATCTGTTTCAGGTTATAAGACGTTTTGACTTTAGTCAAAGTCAATCTATTTGAAGTTTGACTAAGTTTACAAATAGAGTACTCCCTCCGTTTCTAAATATTTGACACCATTGACTTTTTAGTATATGTTTGACCGTTTGTCTTATTCAAAAACTTTTGTGAAATATGTAAAACTATATCTATACATAAAAGTATATTTAACAATGAATCAAATGATAGGAAAAGAATTAATAATTATTTAAATTTTTTTGAATAAGACGAACGGTCAAATATATTTTAAAAAGTCAACGGCGTCAAATATTTAGAAATGGAGGGATAACATTTATAATACTAAATTAGTTTCATCAAATCAATAATTGAATATATTTTCATAATAAATTTGTCTTGGGTTAAAAATGTTACTACATTTTTCTATAAACTTGGTCAAAGTTAAAGTAGTTTGATTTTGACTAAAATCAAAACGTCTTATAACCTAAAACGGAGGAAATAGTATTTAAAACTACTAAATGGTGTGTTTCGTGTGAACTTTCTATATGAAAGTTATTCTAAAATATCATATTAATATATTTTCCAAGTTTGTAATAATTAAAACTTAATTAATCACACGCTATTACCATCTCATTTTGCATGAAACACTTAATCTTCACCTCTTCATCTTTATCTTCATCTTTAGAAGATTCAAACACCATATAGATCCTATAGATAACTTGTCAACTCATCCTGGCTAGTAACCACCAGATCCCTCATTCCCTCGCCCTGAGATTAGCAATAAAATTCTTCTTCTTGCCATAACGGGACTACTGGTAGAAAAGGCAGTATTGGCATCACCATCATGAAGATAGGCAACTCGAGACTGTAAGCAAGCAATGGTGCTCTCAAGAGAAGCCAGACCAAAGACAGTGGAGCTTGAGCTTCATCCTCAGCAAGTCCTCCCCACTAGAGAGGGCCCGCAAGCCCCTTGCAATCTCACTCCGGTGAAGGATTTCCTTACTATAGTCAGATGCACCTTGATGTTACCCACTTTCCTTTGACTCCATCCCTACAAACATTTACTCAACCTATGTAGCTTAAGAAAAAGGGAATTCAACCGGGCAAAACAACCTTGGGATTTTAATTGACGCCTATACAGTTATATTAATTCCTAGCCTGCTGTATCGTAATATCTTATTCTAGCGAAGCAGTCTGGCCCAACAACTGTTTTAGAATGCAGTTTAGCGCACCCTGTACTCCAGCAAATGGATTTGTTGTTCTTCCAGATCTTCTATCATACTTACACAATTTTACTGCAGGAATTCGGGTTCAAAAACCTCTAGTTGAGATCTTTTGTTATATATGTCACTGAAGAAGTACATAATCTGAATTTGGAAACCATTAGATCAGATTATGTACTAGTTATGCTATTACAAAAACTAGTACAGTTAATGTTTTCCTAGATTCACTGCGTGTTCCAATTTTTTTTTTTATAAAGGAAGCTTTTATTAATCTCAGACGATTAATCTCAGCCTCTGCATAATTAGGATGCACACAGCCAAAACACATAAGCCCATAAAAGAGTTTGTAACAAGAGAGAAAAGCAAGGACAATTGTTCCAATTATACTGATCAATGCTATTTTATAATGGCCCAGAGACAGATGTTGAGCTATTTGAAAACCGAAACTAAAACAAATAGCATTATCTTCAGAGTTTGTCTTGGCAAACCAGTTTGTTTTCATTATTAGGTGCTATAGAGAGAACACAAAGCCGCCCGCAACATGACGATGTGTGGCAAGCAATTTCTGAAACATCTGCAGAGCAAATTGTGGTTAATACTGGGCTGAAATTGGAATATGCCACTGAGGAGTGAGAACATAAACCAATTTATACCTACTAAGATAAGGTACAGTAGCAGTCTATAAGCCAGCTATAAACATATTTTAAAGAGATAAAGGAAGAGAGAGAAGAACAGTGGGCTATAAATCTATAGCCAGCTGCAACACGGACTCCAAGACGTACTGTGTGTATGACATATAGAACCAAGTATTAATAGTATAGTAAGCAACTATTGTATGAACAAGGTGAAACCCCGCGCGTTGCTGCAGGAGTTTAGTATGATAACAATAATTAAAAATAATGTGTAAGATAGCTAAGCAATATAAACTAACATAAGCACTAAAATCAATTAATATGATATGACTTAATTAGATAAGAGAGAAATAACATTAATCAAGTGAGGATGAACTTACATAGGTACATAAGATATTGTAAAAAATAATGAGGATATATATTGAAATATTATGTGAATTATGTGGAATGATGATTTAACATGCTTTCATTTTAAAAGCTCTAAAATGTAATAAATTTTAAATTATAGATAATATAGCATGTTTGCATAATATTAATATTGATTGTTAGTGGATGATGATGTGTCAACTTGTTAGTGGATGATGATGTGGCATATTTGCATGTTAAGCTTTAGGAGTTAGTGGGCTATAACTTTATAGTAAGATAGGATTGGCTATTATATTGGCTATAGATGATTTAGAGCTATTAGTTAGCTATACTATTAAACGCTCTAACACCTACTAGCAAACAACACTAAATATTAATGCCTGTCATTAATAATTATTACTCCATCTGTTTTATGTTACAAGGTACTTTGATTTTTTTTTCTAAACTAAACTTTTTAAATTTAATTAAGTTTATAGAAAAATATAGCATCATTTGTAGCGCCAAATCAATGGTACAGCTTTCCGAAGATAGATTCCTCATTCCTCTGTGATGCAATATCAATGGTGCATATACATATTCTTTTTATTCCACGCCCTTTTACAACTCCCGATGCAAACAAAGCGCGGCCATATATTTTTCTATCTCAATCCGTTTAATCCACTTTTGTTCATTCATCAGGCCATCATGTCAAAAATCTATTTCATCTCACGCATGATGAGGCCCATCACTGCTACGCGGACACTGCACTGACTCCCTGTCACGCCTAATCATCATCGATTAACTAATCAAGCAAATCACTTATGCGGTTAAAATTCTATTTCTTGTTGCAGTTGCCAAAGCTGATCGCGGTATGGTGCCTAGTATTTGTCTAACCCAGCTCAAGACCAGATCGAGAGAACGCTGACACGGTTGAAAAGTACGATCCTTTATAACTAGCTTTCTAATCTCTTTTCTCTGAACTTTTGCATCAAGCCATGCCTGCTGTTACATTAGTAGTAGTAGTATATATATGTATGTGAATACGGTCATGACGCGATGCCTGAAAGTTCAGGAATTTTTCAGCTCAGAGCAGTGGTACCACGTAGCCTGTGCAGATGCGTCGTCGTTGCTTCTCACCGGCTGGCATGTTGATCGCCGGCGCAATCCTGTGCCTGGTGGCGTCGACGGCGCCGGCGCCGGCGTTGTCGGCCGGCAGGACGACGTTTAGCGTGTCGTCGTTCGGAGCCGCCGGGAACGGGATCGCCGATGATTCAGAGGTAAACAGAGCAACCGGCAAAGCTCATTCATGATCTTGATCAATTCTTGACTCGTATTTTTTTGGATTTGTCGCAATATTTTTAATGAAATATAGTCAACATATATTTATATATTTTAAGTCCCTAAATTACATTTGTAGTTTTAATGTATTTATAATGTAAGTTCCTAAATCACATACGTAAGTTCTAAAACCACATATGTAATTACACTATATTTATACTATTTTTTTTCTTTCTGGCAATTCGGTTGCCTGCATACGCAGGCGCTTGTAAAAGCATGGAAATTCGCTTGCCGAATCCCTCGTTCAACCGTGTTGCTCCCATCAGGACACAGGTTTCTGATCTCGCCGGTCACTCTCCAGGGCCCCTGCAACACAAGGCTCACACTCCAGGTTGCTACCCCTCTCTCTCTCACACACACCTCAAAATCCTGCATTTTTACTCTTAAAATCATGCACTTTTTACTCTTCATTTTTCACTTGGAAAATTCTGTTATCTTGTGGTCAAATGCTAATTGGGAAGTTGTGTTTTTTTTTTTTAATAATCCTTTGCAGATAGATGGTGATGTGTTGGCTCCTCCAGGGATGGGGTACTGGCCAAAGGCCAGGAGGCCTCTGCAGTGGCTCAACTTCAAGTGGCTGGATGGCTTCACCATCCAAGGCACTGGCACTGTTGATGGACAGAGTACTTTGCTGAGAAGTGTTTCACCAGCTAATGTTTCTCAGGTTGGATTAATGGCGAGTAAAAAACTTGGATGTTTTCAACATCTCGAATAGTACATATATACTGGCAAAAAGAAAAAAAAACTATAAGCATTAAGATACTAAAAGAGAATATTTTGGCATATCTCCTGATGAGTTCTCTTTTTTACCTTTTGTAGCATTGGTATATATCAGGAGTGAAGCCTACGGTATGACAAGAGAATAAGCTACAAATTCTCTCTCTTACCAATTTTCTGAAGCAAAATAGACTAGCACAGCATGACACATCTACTGCTCTCTTTTTTTTGTTCTTTTCAGCTCATAAGGTTTTACAGTAGCTTCAATGTCAGCGTGCGCAATATCAGGATAACCAACAGCCCACAGTGCCACCTGAAATTCGACAGCTCCGGTGGCATCAAGGTGAAGAACATCACCATATCATCCCCAGGTGACAGCCTCAACACCGACGGCATCCATCTCCAGAACACCAGGGATGTTGACATCAGGAGCTCCAGCATCGGCTGCGGTAATTAAACTTTCATGACTGAACTTACAAAAAAAAATTCTCAAAATTCAGACAAGCATTGGCGATATCTGAGTGTCTGAACCGCACGTACGGTCGTTCTGCAGGTGATGACTGCATATCGATACAGACGGGATGCTCCAATGTTCACATGAAGAATATCAACTGCAATCCCGGACATGGAATCAGGTAAGTAAGTGGGGTGTTCTCTGTGGTTTTCTGTTGTGTTGTTGATGCGATGAAATCTTGTTTTGAAACTTTTCTTTGTCTGAATGTTTTACAGCTTAGGGGGATTAGGGAAGGATAACAGCTTGGCTTGCGTCTCTGATGTGTTCGCCGAGCACATCAACGTGGAGAACGCCTTGTATGGTGTCAGGATCAAGACATGGCAGGTAAAATAAGATCTACAAATTCAGATACATATTGTCCTCAATTCAGCATGAAGAAAAGATTCAGCAAAATGAAATGGCCATTCACCGTGCAGGGAGGCAAAGGCACGGTGAGGAACGTCACCTTCTCCAACGTGAGGGTGGCGAACGTGGCGACGCCGATCGCCATCGACCAGTTCTACTGCGACGCCGGCGGCGGCGGCGCGCGGTGCGGGAACAGGAGCGACGCCGTGGGGATCACCGGCGTGGCGTACCGGCGCGTCGCGGGGACGTACACGTACCAGCCGGTGCGCCTGGCGTGCAGCGACGCCCGGCCGTGCACCGGCGTCAGCATGGCCGACGTCCGCCTGTCGCCGGCGAGCGCCGCCGGCGCCGGCGGACTGCGGCAGCCGCTCTGCTGGAAGTCGTACGGCGAGGCGATGGGGATGATCGAGCCGACGGGCATCGCCTGCCTGCAGAGGAGCAATGGATTCGTGATGCCTTTAACCAAGCCATTTAACTACACCTGCTGAATCTTTGTATAAGCTTGGAAGCTTCTCTGACCAAAGCTGTTTCCAGCAAGAAATAATCACAGTTTTGTTGCTACCATGACAACCAACTTTGACAGCCACAATGTGGCACTGAATTTGTAAGGAATCATTGATAATGGTCCTATGTAGCATTATATGAATTGTGACTTTACTATCATACTTCAAATCACATTGATAGCCAATAGACAAGCCACTGCTTATTGTAGCCATGCGGAAAAACAAGGGGCATGATTGCATGAAGGTCCCAACTCGAAATGAAGGATAATAAACAACTCACCATTGAGGCCAGACAGGCTCCTCAACATGAGCTAATGAGCAGCACTTCCATCTTCAAATTAGCAGAGATTGCAATCGAAGCTTGTAAAAGCAGATTACCAATTAATCACAGCACCAACAAAATTACAGAATACAAAGACTATAAAAAGGATGGATACTTTCGGCTGTATCTCAACATGAGCTAATGAGCAGCACTTCCATCTTCAAATTAGCAGAGATTGCAATTGAAGCTTGTAAAAGCAGATTACCAATTAATCACAGCACCAACAAAATTACAGAATACAAAGGCTATAAAAAGGATGGATACTTTCGGCTATATCTGAAATTACAATGCAGTGCATCTACATTGATACCCTCTGATTTATGGAAAGAATAATGACGTGCCACTCCACAAACTTTGGCACTACAAAGGTTGGGCAACTGATCTACTGCATAACAATATAAATGTAATAGTTTGCTCGAAACACTAAGATGCAACTAGCAGATCAAAATCTAACATTCGTTTTACACTGGACATAAGTAACAGATGTGTATTAACTGTAAAAAAATGTGAATCAGCAGGTCAATGTCATGATATCACTGCTGTACATACAGATAATGTTACAACAGTTGTACACGCTCAACTCCAAACCAAAATTGTACATCTCTACCAAATGAAAGTTAAGCTGACGACCTCAGTTGTCCAAGGTCCAATTCTTCCATAATCACGACTGCAGAACTCCAACAGCAAGTTAATTGTAATCCTCACATGAACAGTCAGGCAAGAAGCAAGCTGAGAAGCATCATGGCGGACAAAAGCAGAAACAGTTTGCTATTTCTCTGTCTTCACATCCAACGACCTGAGCTCTTGTAATAATTCCTCATATTTCTTTCTTTCCAAAGCAATTTGAGATCGGAGCTTTTGTTCCTAAAGAACATGAGGGGCCATTTCTCAACAACAATGAGTTACAAAAAGAACACTGAAGAAATATGTAAAAGGGGCATCAAACAGAGTCCAAAATAATAAATGACAATGTTTCAGAATCGTGTTTAGATGCCTTCGAGGTTTAGAAATTTGAGAGCTTGTCTGGGGCCTGAGTTTGTTTAGATGTGTTTCAGGCACTGTGCATGTTGTAAGTTTTGGTGTTTCTATGTTTCTATAAGCTGTAAACGCTGTGTTTCGTGGCTTCTTTTTTCAATAAATACTAATGAATATTTATTTCTGTGATTGGGAAATAGTGACCTCGCATAGTTATGTCACTAATTTGCAGAAGAGCAAACAGCAATTTTGCTTTTCTTGGCTTTTTTTTTTACAAGGAGGTCTGGTGTTGCTTAATCATCCTGACCAACGCCCACTATGTGACCAGGAGGAAAACATGCAACATTTGCTTACTACATGTGTGTTTTTAAGAAGTGTATGGTTCTCAGTCTTGTCATTGGTGGGGTTGCAACAGCAAACATCAGGTCCAGATGATCTCAACTTCAGTAATTGGTGGTGAAAAGCGTCGCAGAAAGTGAGAAGCAACACACAAAGGTTTCAATTCCTTGGTTGTGTTGGTAGCTTAGTGGTTATGGAAGCATAGGAATGGTTGTCTTTGAGAGGGAGTTATCATGTATTACTCCGTTTCATATTATAAGACTTTCTAGCATTGTCCACATTCATATATATGTTATTATAATATGAAACGGAGGTAGTAGGACACTAGGGATGAGGCCATATTATGGTTTATGGCGGGGGTCAAAGGCCTTAGTAGCTTTTTCCCATAGATGTTGTTTGGGTCGATGGTCGTAGTCCTTTCGATTTCTTTGGCAAGCCCTTTTGTACTAGACCTTGCCCTAATGAGCTTGTTTGAGTCTTCTTAGACTCGTGCCCTTAATATAATGATGCACAGCTCTCCGGTGCCTTCGAGAGGAAATAAAAGGAAGGTAGAAATTCTGCCTACTTTACCGTGAATCCCTCTTCCCCACACCAACAATAATAATTCAGAAGCTCTGATAAAACATTGTGGGAGAAATTATGCATCCTAAATAATATGTTGAACCAATGGTGAGAGATACTAGTTGAACAAAAGATAAAATACCTTCAGAGCAAGTTGTTTTGCTGACTCCTCGTATTGCAAGCATCTGAGAAAAAAAATGCAAGTTAAACAACAAAATATGCAAGCAGAATTTGCAGCTTTGTCATTATGGTAAGTATTTGAACTTCTATTACATAGAAGAACAGTGGTAAAGAACTGGACTTTACAGCTAGCCAAATAAGGCACAATGCAGTTAAGGCACTAATTAAGCTGGTATTATCAATAGGTAATCAACTGACTGTGCCTACACATAAAGAAGGCTACATTAGCAGATTTTACTTTGAAGCCTTTCTTTAGGAGATAGTTTGAACTTTGAAGAAGCCTAATGCTTTTTTTCTCCCTGTTGGAAGTCAATGCTCAACTCTTCACTCTATTAGTATCTCTCGAAGAGTACATTCACACATTGTTTCCTCACACTCTAGAGCACGGTGCACGCATGCACTGGTACAGAAGGAAGAAGCACAAGGGATAGAGAAATATATCATTTCCTCTGTTACTCCCTTGCATACAGGCCAACAACTAAACAAGTGCAGAGTTAATCACTTAAATAATATCAAATGCATGCAGAGAGCTGCTACTTTGATTGTCATTCTATGCCATCAATGCTATACATGCAACATGAAGTGCTCCGGTAAACTGCCTTACTCGATTCTATCCTATGTATGCCATGTCCTCGCATGCATGCAAGACAGAGACTCAAATAACTCAGAGCAATCCCTATATCTGCATGTAACTCAAGCACATCATGCATACAAGAACAAATTTAGCATATGACCGTGTGCATAGTGCTAAAAAATGGAACAGAGGGAAATTTGGGTGCTATTAAAGTGAACCGGTCATTTCCTGTGAACCAAAAAACATGAACTTTCAGTGATCCAAAACCAATTTTGCCGAGGATCATGCACCGACTTAACCAAATGTGACAAGATTATTCCAAACACTTCTGATAGCTTTCCATTTTCTTTTTTATTTTATAATTCTCTTATCGGTAAAATGGGTCCATATTCCTCACTAACTAGTAACTACATCATCTATAACAGGCAATCACATGCAGGAGAAGGCCTGAACTAAATTGCTTTAATGCAGTACTTGTTCCTTAGAGAGTGACAAGATTATAATACACAAAAAGAAAGCACTGAAATGTGCAAGTTGGGGATATTTTACTTACTCGCCACGCAACTTGTCATTCTCTAGTGTCAAAGTCCTGTATTCGTTAAACCGTCTCCGTTGAGAAACGTCCAAGTGCTGTCAAAAGAGGAAAAAAAATAGTCATGTAACAATATTCAGTAATTTATAGGCATTTCTTATCGCACACTACGTATGATTAAAAGAGAAAATTTCACAATACTACAGGTTTGGGGCTTCTCCCACTTTGGCTGGGATGGCCCATATATCCTGCTATTCTTCTTCTCTTCTTTGGCCTACCAGATTTTTTTTATGCACTTGGGAGATTCAAAATCTGTGGTTTAGCATTACAAGCACCAAAACATTGGGTTTTGTGAAATTTAATCTTAAAACAAAACTTGCTTCTGTGATGGTGGAAAAGATGGTAAGCATAGGCATAGTCCATGGAGTGTTGTGGTCTCAACTTCAAACTCAAGTGTTAAATAAAACAAAATATGTTAATAGCGTCATCCATTTTACTTTTCTATTAGAACCATTTATCATAATTTTCTCACGTTAATGGATTTGAACTTCAAAGTTTACACATAGGACTCAGAAGTATTTTGAAAATCTTTGATGTTACTTTTCAACTCATACAAGCAAGAAGCATGATTACACCCCAAGCATGAGTTACCCCTCATATGTCATCATAGTTTTTTCAGATAAGGGAAAAGTTTTCATATGTAACAATAGTTAATAGAATAAGGTTTAGATTTTCAATAAACCATCAGCTACTAGTTTCCACCGCCTGTCTGCTGATACTTACAGATCCATCTTGGTCAGCACTGTCTGTCTTGGATCCAAGGGCATCAATATTTCTCTTCAATCCCATCTCTGTTAAATGTCAGAAAAATATTAACACCACAATCGATAATTAGAAAACTGGACCTGAAAAAAAAAAGTATTCGCTCTTTGACATCATATAAAAATTATTACGTTTTTGCCTTAATGCAGGGGCCATAAATGTAGGGACAGCACAGCTGCTTGTCGGAATATCAGCAGCCAATAGCTGACGTGGAACAATTGGCGGGGAACTGCCAGCATTCATCTGATTAGCACGATTAAGTGCACGGGAAGATTTAGGTAATTTTTTGTTGTCATAACCAATACGATGGCAATGCAGGTCCCTACAAATATAATCAGTTAGCATGAAAGTATGAATGACACAAAGTCATCATTCCAAATAAAGCACTACAACATGACAATGACGCAGCAAAAACCAATAGATTAATAAAAATTCAGAGATTGTTATAGCAGTTTTTTTTTTTTTTGTTGCACAAGTTGTATAGAAATACCAGAAGACGATGTTGACAGATAGTGGCTATTGCATCTCAAATGAAGTAGTATTTGGCTTTGTTAAATATTGGAGAGCTAAAAATAGACATTATAGACTGCTGATTATTTTTGACGTGATACTTAGGTGAAAAATATATTGCTGTGCCTACCAGTCTAGATTAGTCCAGTTACCTATTTACTGTCAGACAAATATGCTGAAACCCTGCCAACCATACATTTTCTCTACTTTTTGGTTGTGGCTATTTCCACTTTATCACGTAAATGTTACTATGCATCAACAAATACTACTGGTATAATTAAGTACAAGAGTAACTAGCCAGCCTCTGGACAAGGCAAGGGCGACCATCTATGCAACTTTTTCAGCAACCATATGATGGTCGAAATCCCACTGGGTTAAGTATGACAAGAAAGCAATTTTGCAGCTGTGGGTTGAGGATTCAAAATCTTGAATTAGCAGAGTCAAATGTGAGCTTGCATCTCAAAAAAGGAATTATACCTCTGACCGAGGAAATGGTAAGACCTCAATCTTTTTGGGTCACAAATGCCCAGTATGAATTGAGTGAGAATGCAGATGTGTGCGCTGGTAGGTTTTTTATTCATGAAATCATGCACCTGCACATGTGTATTGCGAGCATGCCATGTACAGTGCACACTTGCCTGTGTCGTGAAAAAATATGTGAAGTGCATTGCTGTGGAAGCATCACCTATATTGCCATGTAAGCATCAACTATATATTTGAGAGAAATACCTAACAGAAGTTAAAAGCTAACTCGAATTTCACATGGACTCTGAGATGAGCATGTACTCAATCAATAAGTAAACTATTTCTTTTTTCTAAATAATCCTGACATAATCGAACTCCTAAAGGGCACAAACTGCATATACAGTATTCACTCATGCATCTTTGTGGCATTGCATGCACTGCTGCACACCACTACCACTGCTCATGTATTATTCTATCTCTTGCGGCTTTTCAAGACAACTTATCAAACCCCAAAGAAGTACGCAACAATTAGAAACATGACAAAGTTCTGTTGAAATAGTTAAAAGAACAAAAACTTTACCAGTATTCATATGTCATTTCTTTCAAGCGGCTCTCCAGCCTTTGATAAAGGACCGACTTTTCAAAATCTTGCTTGTCATGGGTAGGTTTGATGAAGTTTGCCTCCAGAATGCCTGAAAATGCCAACAAAAATTAAAACGTATCCACTGCCATTCTTCTATAACTTACATTAACCACCCTGTTTTGGATAGCAGAACATCTCTTACCCACAACTCCTCGCCCTTTGCCATATGAGTTGTTCGCAACTTTCCAAAATGGCTGCCGAAAAATTGCAAGTGATTTTTACTCAGTAAATGGAAACAATATAAATATACCAAGAAAATACCATTGTGAAAATCATATCTAGTTAATGACGTCTTACGGAAATTTGTATCAAAGTTGAGCCAAACAGGTAATTTGATTTTGTCAAATATCTAGAAATAGTCCGGTAACAGCATTGAAAGAGTTTTCACTAGTGTACTACTATTATACAATTGGAGAGAAGGCAATGTCAGAAGAAATAAAAACACAAGGTAATCAGGACACCACATTTTACTTAAAATAGAGCATAAGAAAATAGGGTGGAACCACAGGTGGTAAGAACTAAGAACACTAAAGATGTAGGCAATGAGGAAAATGAGCATCCATTGATTTAAAAATGCAATCAGTAGAACATAGCCTAGAGTTATCAACCAACTGAAGGGAAATCGTCGATATTAAATGGATCAATTTTGGCAGGGTTCAATTCGTTGAATCCCCTGCAATTTCATCTAATAGTTATATCAGGAATTAAGATAAAGTCCATATACTGATGAATACCACTGTTCCAAATGGCGGTAATTGTCAAGGTAGTGATGGATCTACCACTACACTTCATGTATATCGGTGTAACATAACAGTTAAGTGCGCCATGAATGCACAAGCTTTCGGGCAAAAAGAAAAAGCACTTTGCTGCATGACAGACAATTAGACATGCCATTACATATTGCTTAGGATAGACATCTGCTGATATTTGACTTAAGGCAAGCGCTTCTCAATCATTAAGGCAATAATACCAGAAATTACAGAGAGAATATACTTAGCAATCCTTTGCATATCAACATGACATTTGTTGAGCTATATGGAATTCAAGGCAATATTTTTGTATTTCAGCCATGGAAGCATTTTTTTAATGGAAACAATTTGTTGCACTCACTCATTTCATCCTTTCAAATGGAAAAATAGCACATGAACTCTTAGTGACATGCTGGGAGAGCAATAGAAAGAAAAGCAAATTAAACAGTATCTATCATGAGTCATGCAAAGAAGAAAGTCCTCACCGCTATTAAACGATTCTTGTGGTACACATTAAAGCCTTGTACATCAATTTCTGGGGCGCCTTTGACAAATCCAATGGTGGTTATTGCAGATAGCTAATACAAACAATATGAGGAAGTTAATCACAGAAGAATCATGGCAAATTCAAACATTTGCTGGTAAGGAAAATAAAAACATTCAGTACATTGAAGATATTGCCAAAGTAGAGCATTGTGTAGTACATCAAGAGGAAAAAAAAAAGGTTCCTTTTGGTTGAGTAAAAACACAAGAACTGCTTAAGGATTTGGTTGGTCCATGCTATAGCCTTATCCAGAAGGTAGCATGTCAGGTACAAATATATCAAATAATCAAAATCTTGTTTTACCTAGCAGCTAAAAAGATTGTGTTAAAAAAACTTGCAAAACATAGAGCTAAACTAGGCCCTTTAGGACAAGCATTCAGGCTAAACTAGAAATGTGTGACAAGCATTTTAGAGTAGGCGTAAAGCGAGAGTTATGGTGGGATTTCCTCATGAATTATGATGCATGACCATGTCCAATTCTTAAATCTACTATAATCCCAAGCAAGGTAGCTACAAGAAATACCTCCCACTTCCTAGAGATGTGTAAAAATAAACTGTAAACACTATTCAAAAGCTAAAAAAAGAAAAGACACAGCCTGCCTAGCCCACACTTCAAAAGAATATTATATTTCACACTTTTTGGATATGACTGATCAGCGAAGAACTAGATAAACCACAAGTCTATCAAGATCAAGTACCCTTAATTTGCTATCTTTTTTGAAGCAATAATTTGCTATCAGTTGTCAAATGCAAGTATTGTAAAACAAGGACGCCAACAGGAAGTCAATAGTACAAGTCACCAACTAAAATAGACCATGATGCTTAGTCATAAGAGCAGCCAGTCAACAACATAGAGCTAATTAAACAGTTGACCATACTTAAGTCAAAAAAACAATTGACCAGCCAGAAAGTAGTTAATGAGATGAAACAAGTTCAGAAAAACAAGCCTGTAAGATGGGTATCCCATTGATCAAAATGGGTGAAAATGCATAGTATTGCTTCACAAATGTGAGTTGCACGTACCTCTGCAAGCCCAGCAATTTGTGGTTTATACAACACGCATTCAGGATACATCAAATCATTTATTACATTATGTGATTCCACATCATGTCCACGCAAGACTATTCTGAAATTATCAGGAATGTGAAGGTACAAGACAGATGTGTATGCCTGTTCAAATTCAGATAGAAACAAGAATAAACATATCAGCACAATGAAATAGTAAAACTGATTTTAGCAAACTAGTAAATGGGGATCAATACTTAACTCTAAGAGAATAACGGAGTCGAGTTGAAACGTAGTTCTGTGTTGCGACCTTATCTGCCTTGTTGGTATTCACCTTCCTGTGTGCCCCAGTAATGAGGATATCCTAAAATATTAAATACGAATTGATCAATTACAACTTAGCGTAATACATACAGCTTATGTATAAACCAGTCATATAACTATATGAGAAAGTTGGAAGGAGGATGGTGTATCTGAAACGTGCCCACAAATGTGCCATGTGATTTGGTGGGGGTGGGGTGGGGGTTGGGAAAGTGCTTCCATACTTCACCCCCTTCGATAAGTTTTGCACGACTTGAAACACGCAATGAGTGGAACTCACCATTTATTTGTGCATTACAACTTTTCAAATTCCCACATACTGAAGCATAGAAGCTCCTAAACACATATCATTGGACAGCGCCCAATAGAGCCCTAAAATATGCCAGCATTACTTACCTTCTTATCGGAGTTGAAATCAAGCTCCATATCCCCATCATCATTGAACCAGAGGTTGAATACAATTATTTTTGTTCCATGCTCTCCGATATCATCAAACTGTATCAAGTAAAAATCACTTGAACAAACTTGAAAAAAAATCTCAAGTAGGATGATAAGATTGTTTTAAACAATGGAAATCTACCAAAATATATATAATATATGCTATAGAAGGGGAAAAGGAATTGATATGAACAAAGAGAAGTGTTTGGTTCAATTTTAAAGAAATGACCCGTAATGCATCAATAAATCTTTTGCCACAAATAATAGTCATAATTTTCAGCATAACATAAATTCATACCGTGTTTCAGTTCTGGTGTATGTATATTGCATTGAAAAAATGATCTTCAACCATTTCAATATTTTATTTACCAAAACTTCCAATGACTTAAAGAATTAGCAAAATCTTTTTTATAAGTCATTTAGGGGCTAAAGACTACTATACAGGAAACTCAACATATGGAGTTTCCTGCATGCACTAAAATATACATCCTCTTTTGTATCAGCCTGATGTATCGATGTATCTTCCATAAGAGAATTTTTTGCGTGCCCCTGAAATTCCAGCCCTTTCCTTCCATGCCCTTTCTCACTCTCTTCTATACCTCTGAATTTTGATTTTGATCCCTTCCATACCCATTACATCAGTTGACTGATTTATAGCTATGAAGAAGTCCATTTTGCCCTTAGGAAAGAAGAAATGTATAAATTCGTGGAGCATATTGTTCGAAGTGTTGGAGTTTGATGTACAAAACTATAAGTTTGTTGTGAGAACTATTATTCACAGCAAAGTTTACTTTTTAGATAACGACTAAGAAAATTTAATATTTGTCTTTCTAAAAAGAGTATATGTACAGCTAATTTTTATGCTATATATAATAGATTTAGCGTCTATTATTGACATTATGTACAAGAAATGCAAGACCAGTATCACTGTTTTGTACATTTTAAAAAAAAAATGCTACACATATTTTTAAAAACTATATATATATATATATATTGAAATAAATTTGTGAAACACAGCAACATACAGCAAAGTTATGATATTATAGTCACACAACAAACTTCTATATTTCCAAAATACACTTCACAAATTTCTACATTCTTTCTGTGTCCAAGCGTAAAACGGGCTTTTCCACTGCCATTAAATGGACAACTAATGGTCAATTGACAGAATGGATATGGGAGGGATCAAAACCAAAATTCAGGGGTATATAATGAAATGACCAAAACTCAGGGGTATGGAAGGAATTGGCTGTAATTTCAAGGGAATACAAGGAATTCTCTCCTTCCATAACTTCTTCAACACGTTATTTATATAAATATCAGTATATGACATTATGTAACAAAGTAATGAAACTTTAGTAACATACTTGTTTGAGCAACTCAGCTTCACTAGCAAAAGGGGACCATTTCAAGAGGATCGCTAAATTTGAAGAGAAGAGCTTCTGATCATGACGCAGCATCTGAGTATACGAAGCTGTTGATATATCATACTGATAATCAACCTGCATGAGAAAGAGGGTGTCACAAGGGTGAAATAAAACTACACATATTGACCAATGATCACTCATTTTTAAAATGTCAAAGCATTTGTGAACCTACTGTTGGAACCAAAACATCATCGCAGCCAGTTTCCATCAAAAATGTGTATGAAAGAAGACCGATACTTCTTGTTGGCACCCTACAGACACAAAAAAGATAATTAAATAGATATATGAACCAGGGTGGACAGAAATTTTACATAATAAACCAGACTGGGCAAAAAGGCTTAGTGGGATCGGATGATAAATGTTTGATTGGCCAGCAGCATGCAGAAAGTAACATATAAAATGCATAATTCTCCTATTAGTTTTCACTTACAGTTGTTTCCAGATACACAATAAGAAAAGTTAAAGCAACTGTATGCAAACAATTTCTTCTAGAACCCACAGAATGAAAACGTTGCAAAAGGTTGTATGGCCACTTATTTCTTTTGACATAATGTTTAAGCACTTATAAGTCATAACTGCTGTTTGATTTTGCTTCTCTTCTATCCCTAAGCTGTGTTGTTAGATTTCCAGGTAGTCCCTCAGAGTTTATTACATTACAAAATACCATGGTGACATCACAGAATGCTTTTTCTGGTGTAACATTGAACAACCAAACTTCCAGAATTAGAAAAGGAGGTATACCAGTTATTTTGGTTTTGTGTAAAAACAATCACATCTGCTCCAAGCCTCATTGTGCTAGTTTTGAATCCATTTCCATCTGATACAACAAACAGCAGTAAATCCAAAAGAAGGGTTCTAGATATCAATTTTCCAAAGAACTGCAGAAAAAGTACACAAGGCTATACATTGCCCGATTAAAGCATCGGACTGCTTATCTGAAAATCCAAAGCTCATGCAGCGTCTCAGTGCCTCTGGATCCATTCCCCCTCCATCATCTAGCACATGTGAAAAAAACACAGGTCTTTCTCACTTATCCAATTAAGATTTTCAATGAACTTAGAGGATCTGCATATATTTATATTACTGAATCTGCCAACCTTGAATTAACAATGAGGAACTCCCATCTCGTGGGTTTGTAAATTCATTAACACGAACAAATGTTGCCCCAGTGTTAACCTGATAGAGATAGTGGGATAATAAATCATACATAATATCAATATATTTTAGCCATTGGAAGTTTGGAACTGGGTGCGCTTGTTAATTACCTCGTCAATTGCATTATCAAGAAGCTCGGCAATGGCTGAAAAAATGATAAGCATAATACTGAACATAAATCAGTGGGAAAATAATGCCATATAATGCAATGCAATGTCCTAATATGATTGATTACTTTAAGAGAATAATATAATGGAACCGCAAATACCTGCATGACGGGTTAGGTTATAAAAACGCTAACACATTTTTATAGATACGCAATAATATAAGTAGGTATATAACGGCCGCATATAGAGTAGTCCACTTGTTTGTTATGGTACCAGATCCTGAGCTCAAAAAGTAGAGCCATGCCAGCAAAGACGGGCTTCACAGCGTTTTACATGGCAAAGACGATTTTAAATCCTCAAAAATAATCAAAACATGTACAATATTCAATTTGTTTATACTGAAGTTAATACTTCCTTAAGAAGTAAAAGTTTTATTTACTTTAGCCAAATTACATGTTTACAACTAGAAATTGATTGGTGCTGTTCGGCAAACAAGAAATATGATCCAATGCAACTAAATACACACTACACATCACAACTTCTTACTAAAGGAAATACCGTTAGTAGAAACTTGGTTGCAATTATGCGAACGAATGAACGAATTAAAGGTATTAGAATCAAGTCATTGCCTAAAATGGAGTTGTTTCCACTAATAAGATTTGTCAATTCTCATACCACCAAAAGCCCACTTGTGGGAAGTAGCATTCGAGTGCAGGAACCTGGGATTAATCCGAAGTCGGTTCCGCCCACCTGCACATACACCAGCACCGAATCGCAACCCCATATCAGTCAGCCTCTTCAAACCGTCAAACTTGCCTCCACCAAAATCCAAACGGAAAGCTAAGAAGCGAAGCGAAATGGGAGAACCCTAGGTGCTTAGCTAGCCTTAGCTTACCGGGTGCATCGGCGTCGGGGTTGCGCTGGGCGACGACGTAGTCGCCCGACTTCCAGAACTGGCGGCAGAGGCGCGGCGCCGGGAGGGCGACCTTGGTGGAGGGGGTGGACGGGGAATAGCCCGCGGCCAGCAGGGGCACCGGCGTCAGCACCGGGAGCTCCTCCTTCACGGGCACGAGCGCGCCGCTGCCACCGACGACGACGCCCGGTGGCTGGAGCGGGTACAGCAGCGCGGGCTTCACATCGACGAGCGCGTACGGCGTGACGTCGCGAGGGGACGTGGAGGGCGCGACGCGGCGCGCGGCTGCTGCTGCGGCGGCGCTGGTGCTGGGGACGGGCACCTCGTCGTCGTCGTCGCTGGAGAGATCGATCACATCGGCGGCGGCGGCGGTGGACCGCATCGCCGGCGAAGGGGGAAGCGGGTGTTTGTGTTTGTTAGGGCTACCTCTCTCTCTAAGTCTAGTGTGGGAAACGGAACTGGGAAGCGTTAAGTTTCGGGTGCGTTGGCAAGTTCGATTCGCGTGCCGGCGTGCGTCGTGTCATCCATCGTGTGTGCACGCTGATTTGTGCCGTGCGCCGAGCTTTTTTTGGCCTTTTAGCCTTTTTCCGGTTGGCGCTCCAAACACCGAAAATTCGCCCCCCACGCGCTAGAAACTCTGGGGGCCGAGCAAAAAAAATTGTGTTGTGGTGCAGGCTTGCAGCTCTGGGAAAGAGGAAGAGAAGAGATCTATTTGTTCCTGCTCCAGCGCTCTGCGAAGGTGGTGCCGATGCTATCCGGGGTGTCTCAGATCTTTTTTTACAAGATGGTATAATTTCGATAGGATAAAAATAATTTTGAAGAGAAGATAGGATAAAAATAATAACATATATTAAAACCATCAAAAGAAAAACGTAAATGTTGTGCATGGGAAAAGACGAAGCAGAATAAATAGGCATGTCGATACGCACGTGGCCTTCACCCCGCCCTCACTCTTTATTTCCTCTCCTCACCTCTCTTTCTCATGGCCGCACAAGACGGTGGAACGGCGGCGGCGGCTAAGGAGGTGAATTCGACGGAATTAAAGAGAAGATCTGCAGTGGCGACGAAGGTTGACGGCTCCCCTCCCTCCCCCTCCCCTCCCCCTCCCCTTCTGAGGGTAGAAGAGGTAGATCCGTTGGCCGTGGGTTCAAGGAGCGGTGGATCAGGTGGTCATGGTCCCCGGGAGGCTGCAGATCGACGCCAGGCCTCCTGCCGATAGCGCCCATGAGACCATCCCTCTCTCCTACTGTTGCATTTTATCAATTTGTGAATTTGAATGTGATAGAAATTATAACTTGTGGATTTTTAATTGTATTGTGGAATTCGAGATTGTGGATTTGGAGTTTATGTAATTGAGAATCTCACTAGCGGCTACTAGATTCGATTAGAGGCTTAATTTTGTGAATCTAATCAATATTCACCAAAAGTTCTTTGCGTGGTTGCACAATGCTATCCAATCGTGTTAATCCACACAAAGCAAGTCTCTTCACCTGTAAAAAATAATTTCATAAGCGGTCTATGAAAATATATTTTCATGTGTGGATCAGCCAGCCACCTAAGAAATTTTCATTTTTCACATACACTTGCTTCCAGGCTGGTGGGTGTGAAAAGTAGTTTTGGACTTTGGTCATTTGAGAAGATCAATTTTAGATGTAATGATGCATCTTTAGTTGCTTGTTTCGTTTCAGTCGGGTCAATTGAAAAGAAAGGGATTGGCATTCGTCACTCCATGCTAATAAACTTAGAGATGCTATGCAAAATATATAAGATAAATTACAGTTAGTACTTGAGAATTAATATGAAGAATGGTTATATATATGCTGGAAAGGTAATACATATTTAGGCACACGAATATGTGCTATGTTGCTAGGAGTGGAAAAGTGAAAAGATAGATAACTAATGATTGGATTAGATGGATAATAAGTAACTTCTTGATCTAACAGTCGCTATTTTTATACTAATGTGATATAATGACAAAAAAAATGGCAACGATGCGGTTTTATGCATATCTTGAGTTAATGTCTCTTAGTGGGTACCAATTGTATAGAAAGAATATGTTACATTAAGTGAATCGTTGAATGCTTAGTTGTATAGTAACTAAAGATAAAGAATAATAACTACATAATGATGGATGATGTGGTATACTCGAACAACTATATAGGATATATATATCTATATCTCCTTTTGTCTACAAATATCATGGCTTTTGGGATTTTTAAGCATGAATAC
Organism: Oryza glaberrima; assembly: GCF_000147395.1. Taxonomy (NCBI): domain Eukaryota; kingdom Viridiplantae; phylum Streptophyta; class Magnoliopsida; order Poales; family Poaceae; genus Oryza; species Oryza glaberrima. Next base: position 18,675,806 of record NC_068326.1, read on the forward strand.
TAAAGAGTAAAAAAAAAACTATGGTTATCCTTATTAAATAAGAGGTGGGAGGGTAGTTGGGGATAAGGTTTGGTGGGATAAATTAGGGGTGGTTGGCTCGGAGTAGTAGTACTTAAAAGTTATTTATTTTTATGAAAAAATAAAGTAGTTGACAAGCAACAAGTATAATTAAAAGCAACTTGTTCTTTTGTAGTGCTGATGTAAGCGCTAACATCATCACTGATGATGACATATGCGATGACCTTAATGGTATGCTGACATAAGTGGTGGCATTTAATCTTAAGTCCACAAGTTGGGTTTTTCTGCTCCTCTAACCCAGCTAATTAACCGGTTCTATCTTTTGCTTATGTGAATATGTTCATTCCTAAATAAAACAACATCACACTACTAGAAATTTGTTGATCCATGATGCTTTCATGTTGACATTACTATTTATTGTCATGGTCGATGTTCAACGGTGACAAAAATATAGGACCGTCATACATGTAAGATTGTCGAGTCAAGGACTGGTAACGGTCGTTAAGTGCAAACTTTCCCTGTCAACTCCTACATAAAAGAATACAAAATATAATATCAAACTTAGTGGTAGGGGTTTATTACTAACAATTTTCACTAGTCTTGGTACATATTGATATGCAGGTGATTTCTGAAGGAAAACATACTCGCCATGCGACTAAATGTACCTCCAACCAATCATGCGCAAGCACAAGGATCAAAGGACCCACATGTCAGTCAAAACTAACTGAATTTAAGCTAATCCACTATCAACCGCTATAGAGGCCCACATATGATACACTGGAGAATGTCGGTAGCCAAAGGCGGTGTGCCTGGTTCGACTGAACCACGCCTGGCACCCCCAGCCACCTCCTTGCACGTGGCGACCCCTATTGGTTGGGGATGGCGGTTGTAGGTACACCGACCTCCACAACTATCATTGCAACCGTCGTATGGAGGCTATAAAGGAGGAGCTCAACTCACTTCCAAAAACACACAACTCAAGTGGAGTACAACTCACTTTCATATTTTAGGCATCACTTCATTAAGTGGAATTAGGTAGAGAGTGAGGGAAAGCTCCGGAATCTCAAATATCGGAGTTTTCTCTGGGAAGTTCGGGAGGAGTATCGGGTTTGTCGACATTCTTCCACTGGAGTTCTGGAGAAGTGTTGACGGTCATTAGCGATTAGTTTTGACCGTCAATATTACCAAAATAGAGGAGAACTAGTTATACTTGCAATGCATATTTGTGTTAGAATAATAATATTCCACTAGTATTAGGTTTACTAACCTCTTGCAGAGAATTAACACAAAATGGAGGAGAATCGACATCAAATCAGACGATCAATCAATCGAACGATGTCGAGAATCAAACTTATCAATGAACGGGCCAAGAACTCAGAAATGACACAACTAATTGGGCCAAAGTTCAAAAGTCTACGGAGGGAGAAGTCCAGGAGGCCACCATCCAAATTATGGGCTGGTTGGGCCGGCACCTGGTTCGGCCGAACCCCCCTCATCGCTGTTGGATGCAGGGTTTCTCCTGGACGGTATAGATTGGCCCCCAATGACAGTTCGAGGGTATTTCCGACCATTCCAACCGTCATTGGGAGGCTATATAAACCCCTCACTCTCTCCATTTCAACACACACTCCAAGCAAAACTCTCTCATATTTTCTCAAGTTTAGTTTAGTGTTCTTAAGCTAGTGGAGTAGGAATAGAATAGAAATTGGAGTCCAGAAACCTTCGGAAGAGTTCGAGTATGGCTCTAGTAGCTCTCCTTTCCTCTTTTGTAAGCTTTGTATGATGCGGACATCACTCCTTCAAATACACACAAAAATCCTCTAACGGTCATTCAAGGACTAATAACAAGAGCTCGCGCGCGACAATTGAATTTAGAGGTGAGCTCGTTCCTATGTTCTTCTTTGTACGAATTTGAGAATAGATTGCTACCTAATGATTATATTGTGATTAAGAACAATTTAGGGACAAGGAGAAACTTGGCGAAGGACTTAGAGTCATGGAAGATCATCGAGGACGTCCAAGTCAAGTTGGAGGCCCAAACCAAGTCGACCTCGAGTGCGACTCGGAGTCTAGGACCAGTCTGCACTAAAACGGGCGCATAGGTCGCATATATGCTTGGATTGAGGCATTCTTTATATGGATGGAAAGCTAATAAGATAACCTTTCCAATGGTTTTGGTCCCACGTCCAAATTCTTTCCGAGTCAATGGGAATCGACCGAACAAGTTGACATCCAGAATCTGTCCCGGTGCTGCGTCACCGTATTTAGGCCTTTGGGCCTTGTATCGTGTTGGAACCCATTAGGGTTGCGTCAAGAGGGGGTTGCACGACCCTAAACTCTATATATCAGTAGCCGCCGTCACCTTTAGGGTTTGGGTTTTGCTTAGATTATTCTGTCGAGAACAGTTTTGCCGCTAGATCGGTTTGTAAGACCCCAACTTGTGAGCTTAATCATTCATCTGCAATTTTGGTTGTATTCTATCTCATTCTTGTTTGTGTTCTTCGATTGGCAAACAGGGATTAGCCTTCTCGGTGAGGTGATCCACGTTTTGACATGGGTGATAACCAGAGGAGACGTGGTGCTGCAATTGCGGGGCTCAAGAGCGTGCGCGTTCAAGAAGCCGGATCGATTTATGTCGCGACTCCGCCCAAATCGTTGTTTATCAGAACCTTTTGGAAGATCGGGAACCCTAGTGCACTTCATTGTACTTTATTTAGAATACTCTTCTTTATACATTTCTGGTATAGAAATACTTTCCGAGTATACGAATGCCAACTTTATATTATGTTCATGTTATACTGATTATACTGCTAGCTTATCTGGGAGATGCATCGGTACGGGTATAATGTTTGCTTATGCAATTACTCTATGTCGTGACGATGATATTAGAGTAGTATTTGGTAGTTTAGGCATGGTGTCTAGATTACGGGATATCGTTATTTGGGGTTATATGCTGCGGATGAGAGGTGGGCCGCTGATGGTGGCAACTCAGTACAGGTATTCCTCCGCGCGTGTATATAGTCCTAAGTTAATTTCCTAGGGAGGGTACTCCTCCGTATTTAGCCCCGGTTGTATGGTCATGATGGTCTGTCGTAAGGAACTCGACAGTCAGGGGTGGCTTTTCGAAGTACCAGGAGGGCATCGGATAGAGGGTATTAGTTAGTTAATCATATAACTAGAATGTATGTATACTATGTATACTAGAAGTATAGGAATAGATTCTCTTTCTATTTTCTTTCCACTTAGCTTAGATATTTTAGTATGAGAATGAGTAGCTCCATGCTTATGCGTCACTCTACCCTTTGATTTATCTTAGCCCCTGCTTAGACTATGATTATTACAAGTAACATATAAATTATTAGTACAGTTCTCTCTACTATGATCTTCCCACGGGATTAAATAAATACAATACCCTTGGAATACTCTCGGGTGAAATGCTACAATAGTATATCCATGCGCTTGCGGATGAACTCTGTAACCATAATATACCAGGAGTATTTATGCGCCATTGCTAGGAATTATATTTCTAGTAATGTCGTTAAGAAATACCAACAAGAAGCACTGGGGTTGTCGGCCTTCTTCTCTCACTTGTATCTCGGCGGATGCTTCTTTTTAATAAAGTAAGTATTCGAGATCTCCTAATGGTATTTAATTTATTTGATTGTGTGAGACATATTCCCATCATTGCGGGTTCGTCGCTTAGTTGAATTATTAAGTGCTCTAGTACTAGGATTCTGGATAAAGAAGGAAGTTCATGCGTTAGGCTAGAGTAGTAATCAATAAATTAGGCATGGTGTTTAGGTTAGCGGTTACCTTCGTTTGATGTGATCCCCACGGAAAGTGAGGTAGGCGGCAGGTGGTAACAGCCTTGTCCATCCTTTGTATCCCTCCACATCCAAGTATATCATAGAGCCGTAGGCCGGACTCAGCTTGGCAGACTAGGGGAGAGCTGGTGCCCGAAGCAATCGATAGGGTTTTACCTTTAACTCAAGTCTAGTAAATTAACCCATAAGAATCCTCTTTAGCCTTAGCCTACTGTTGATGAAAAATATGCGCTCAGCCGATAGTGCTGAAATTGTGTTGGCGCGAACTAAGTCGACAACAGTAACGGCCTGGGAAATCTGCTTAGCTCTAGTGCAGGTCAAAAATTGATGAGATGCGGGCGTGCTAGTCTGTTTGATCATGTAACTGACAAGACATGAAAACCACAGATCAAATAGCTAAATCGGCTAACAAGCCGATGGAGTACTTCCAGCCAATGCCGATACCAGCCGATGCCAATACTAGCCAATGTCGATAGGTTTTGAGCAATCGGTTATATGTCCAATGTAGATAACGATATAGAGACAATCAGCTGGTGATAATAAAACAACAATATAATCCAGTAGAAACCAATCGGCTAACAATGATATGATAGAATAAGTGATCCGATGGTTAAAGCATATATCTGCTGGTGGTCCGATGTCATTAAATCCAAATGATTAGATAAACAATGAAACCTTTACTGTCATCGGCTAAATTCAACTTGTATGTAATCCTTATAAACAGATACAACATCCATATAACTCATCGGCTGAAACCCCGATAAAACACTTATTGGCAATCAAAGGAAGGTTAGTTTTTATGGTTCTAAGCACAAGTGCACGACTAAGGTCGATGCAACTCGAAGTATGCAAAGAAACATAAAGTCTAAACAATCAAGCCTTTGATTGATTTTAAGAGTGGTGGATACCTTAGCTAATCTAATCTGGCAAAGTGATTTTGTCGATACTGGCAAAAACCCTAAAGTAGATCCCAGCCGATACAAGTAAATCGAGCAACCAAACTAGATTAACTAAGATATATGATAGGTAGGTAGATATATCAACCGAACCAGAGCGATCCAAGAGGTCGAAGCGATGCAGCCTTAAACAACACCAATGTAGCCAATATAATTGCCAGGGCAGGCGGAACATAGGACTTACCCCTTCGCTGGAGATGGAAAGCCAATGCAGCCCCGCGTTAGGTGCCAAGTTCCGCCGGTGATAATTAAAAACCTCAAAAAAGAGAGCGGCGATGCGCCGAGAGTAGTTTTATTGATCGAGAGATAGTTTACAATGACCCCGGGTGTACATATTTATCCCATAGGTAGATACTAGTCCTTCTTGGATAGGAAAGTAAGTTTCCTAAAGATAAAAGGAAAACATAAAGTCCTTATCGGACACTAAACACACTTTCCTAAAGATAAAATGAAACCAATAGACTCTTCCTAATTAATAGATAAACTGCTATGCTGCATCCTCCTTGAACTCAGTCTCTTCTGGATAAACTTCCTTTAATTAATTAATTTCCTTAACTGAACCCATCAAGAATCCGACTACTGGTGGCTGATAGTGCCCATTGGCCGGTTCCAAGACACTGAAGCCGATAGTGACTCTAAGCCGATGATGACTTCGGGTCTTACCAAATTTTGGTGTTAACCATACATTAGTTGTTGTACTTGAATAGAATTATGTTCCTAGATATATACACATGTTCCTTGTGATTCGATACACTTGGAATACTCTGAGGTGAAGTGCTACAACGATAATTGTGCGCTTGCGGATTTATATGTGACCATATCAAATTCCAACAAGGCCCTAAAGATTTGTGACAAACTTACTCATTTTGTCATAAAACATGATTAATTTCTATCATGAATGTTATGTATCCCACCTACTCGTGTTGGTCCATTGATCCACATGTTAGCAGGCGTCCCACCTTGTCCACGTGGGTGACCCACATGTCCCATGCCCCATCTCTCAGGAAGGAATAGGAATCCACATAACACCTTGGGTCCAACTAGCACACATGTACGACCCAAGCTAACTGAACCCACATTGTCCATATGTTGTGGGGCCTGCCTATTAGTGATAGGCGTGTTGGTGCACATGTCTTAGTGGGCCCCACTATGTCCATCTTTGTGTCTTGGGGCCCACCTCATAATGAGGGCATATTGATCCACGAGTCAATGTGGGCACCACTTTGTCCACGTGATGTGGACCCGCCTGTAGGCGGTGGTCCACTTGTCATAGTGGGCCCACTTTTCCACTTGAGTGTCACTACCTCATTAATCATCACAAGCATTAAACAACACTAGATTTTTATAGATTCATCTTTTTGCCAATCTAAGAACATAGTCACCAAATAATTAAGCTAGCGTGTAAAGCTCAAGCGATTGGTCCTTGTATCACAAGTTCAGCTAATGGTCTAATTGAGATAGGCGTAGTTGTGCCCATGGTAGAAATTATTATGCAACCCCTCCTACTACACAATAGTTCAAGAGGGATTGAATAATTTCTAGAAAAGTGAGGACACAAGATAGTGGAGGGCAATATTCTCAATCATCGTTTCATCCTCTCCTTCACCACTCTATCTATAGCCAAAACCATGGATGGTTTCCATATTTAGTGATGGGCCCATTTATTGAGTAACCGGGAAAGGCATTCTTGGGTCGCCGGTTTCGCAACGGAAATGTCCTCATCCGGTGGCATGGATGGTGGTAGGTCAAGTGAATCATAATTATACAATCTTTTCATTAGAGGTGTCATCAATGGATAAGATCACGACAAAAAACCCATCCCTTTTAAGCTTTCCGAACATTCATTAAATAGTAGTACATTTTACGTTGCACAAAAACACTATGGTGTTAGCAAGTGACACATAAACCAAGTATATTATGATTTTAGATCCTAACAAAACCAAGTATATTGTGACCTTTGTTTTAAGATAATATCACATATTTATAAACTATTTTGGCTAGGGTTTCTCCGCTCCATATATTTTCATATATAATGGCATTTGGTTGGACTCTAGCTACTCTCAATGAGGATTTAGGATGTAGAGCCTTGCCAAAAACCTCCTTAATTTACCATATAAGGTCGTGCCCATTTCAATTAGTTTTTTTTTAAAAAAAATTGCTATAGTACTGGCTAAGGTTGGTTAATTGTGCGGTTCCCCGAAATTCTAGGACTACATATATTGGGTTACACACTACATGCAAAAACTTCTATGTTTTTTTACAACTTGGACCATAATATGTGGTAAATTTCTATGTTCCTTTCAAAAAAAATGTGGTGGTTTGCAAAGTTTACTTCTTACGCAGCGGTCCATATGTGGTATTGCACAAAATAAAAAAAACAATTGGCAATATCAATTAAAAAAACAAAATAGTAAGTGCAAAATCCCTCACACCCTAGTACCCTACCCTCTTTCTCTTCCCTTATATGCCATTGTTCCTATCTCTCCACTTCTCAGTTGCATATTATTCATTTTTCACCACTAATAAATTGTAAAAATATATCCCATCGTTGTCGCTTCCTTTAAATATAGATGAGCATGCAAGCATGGAAAAAATTGTATATGCCATTTCATTAGAGCATTCAACCCTCTAAACTTTTTTCATTTTAACACACAAACGCTAAATTATTGAAATGTATCACTTTACTACCAAGCAAAAGTGTGGCAAGACTAATTTATATCAAGCTTTAGCACTGCATGCAAACTTGTAAAAAAAATTAAAATATTTGTACCATGGGTTATGTCATCTTATGTGGCACAATAAGTTTTCAACTTAAAACATGACCTATATGAAAAGAAAATAAAAAAAAGTTATTAGGGACCAAAGTGAGTCATTTTATTAGTTCAATGGGGAAAAAATAGCTAAAAACTATTTTAGAGTGTTAAATGTTCCAATTAAATAGAAAGGGGAGTAAAATGGACTTTATCTGCAAGAAATTCACTCACAAAAAATACAGTGATTAGGGTTAAGAAATAAGGTCGTTGGACATGTGTCATGGATAGCTAAAATAACATGTTGAGAAATATGTCTAGTGTTTGTTGGTTGTTATTCAATGACCCAGATATACAAATACTATAATAGTCAAATTTGCACTACAACCTCTATTTTTCCCTATGAAATGACAAAGCACTAAAGGCAACTGCGGTAATTTTACAAAAGGACAGCTGTGTAAAAGTATTAAAACATAAACATGAAAGTAAATCTTCCCCGCAAAAAAAACATGAAAGTAAATAAAAACAAACAAATGGTGTGCATAAATTAAGAGATGAACCAGCCCAACCTAGCCCATCTAGCCCAACAACATAACCCTAGGTATATATGTCTCTTCTAGCTCACTGTGCCCATATGCCCCCTACTTAATTTCTTATCTTTCCCCTGTTGCGCCGCAATTATCCATCCTGACGTTCTTGTTTTATGTTCCTCCTTCGATAAACAATGAAGATTTAGAATTACAAACAAGTGGCGCCCGTGATTTCGACAGGTTTTGAACGGTACAGCAGGCAAGCTGAGCTTACTCATACCTCTATCTCTCTCTCCACCACCTATTTATTCATTTCCCCTAGCTTGACCACATGGTGCCTAAGTAGTTGTCTAGATTATTCATGACTTTATCCCCATTATTATGAGCAATCTTGCAAGATGAAAATAGGTAAGTCATATTTAATTACAACCTAAGTGAATGTCAACAAGGGGAATGGATTGAGGTATGAAACCATCAGTCCAACATCAACAAAGCAATATTTAAAGGCTCAAAACATGGCTATAGATCCAAACTTGGAATGGATCTAGTCAGTTTTCCAAAAAAAATATTAATATTTATATGTAGCTATAGATATTTTTTTAGGCTTAGTGGCCCACCATCTCGATTTGTGGTGGTAAGCTGGTAAGGATGTAGTGATGCACTAGATCTACTTAAGTAGAAGAGCCTTTACTCCATCTTGTTGCCAATGAAGTAAAAAATTCAAGGAGAAAGAAGGGTTCTCCATCACGGAAAACGGAGCGATGGATTAGTGCACGATTAATTAAATATTAGCTAAAAAAACTTTAAAAATGGGTTAGTACGATTTTTTTAAAGCAACTTTCCTACAGAAATTTTTTAGCAAAAAATACACCGTTTAACAATTTGGGAAGCATGCGCATGGAAAACGGGGGAGAAGAGGATGGGAACTAGAAGAGCCAAACACAGCCTTATAGTGGAGGACATGGAAATGTACAAGTCCTCAAAGTTCCTAATAAGAATTTTTTGTCATTATTAATTCTTTATGTGGCATTTCCTTTTATGTTTAATGATTTTTTTATATATGTTCTATTGAAGCAAATGGTGTTGCATTGCATACGTACTGTTTCACCTTTGTAAGGAAGTGTCACATCATTATTAGTATGGCTTAACTCAAATCCTGTTATCTACTAATATCATTAACTGTCATTTTCAATTAGAATGTACTAAAGCGTTCCTAAATGGTACTAATAACTTTTTTTAAGTGAAGGTTTCTACATATCGATCCTTATTGCCTACTAACATATGGTTGACTCCATAACATGGATTGATTTATATGAATGAAGTGGGACTTTAATATTTGCATAGTTACCAGCCTGCTTGCCACACAGTATGTGTAAGGTAAAGGACTATCGAACTAGAAGGAAAAGATTCTAAAGATCTATTATTGTTTATTTACTTATATTTTCAAGTATCTTTTGCAAAACCATAGCTAATTCAACAAAAATATAAATTTGAGCGACAAAATCATAGAATTTCATATTTTGCACCCAATTTATAACAAAGCTATTAGTGTAGTATCCCGCTAATTACAAAATTTGTGCTAGTAAACTTTTATAATCGGTAGTTTTTGCAACAAAATTGGAGCTAAATATGTGGTTTTTTATTCTATGGACTAAATATGTAGTGTTGTGATAATTCCAATAATAAATCTACAGTTGTGTATTATTGTGGCTTAAATATGTAGTTTTAGAAATAATGTATCAAAATATCTAAACTCTATTGAATTATATATATATATATATATATATATATATATATATATATTTATTTATTTATTTATTTATTTACAGTTCATTCTCAATATGTTAATCTCATCGGTTGCCAATTAATATTTGAATACATGTAGCCAACACTTGTTTACTCTTAGGATACAATACAAGTATAAGGACTCGTAGTTCAAAATTATTCAAATCACTATTCAAGCTTCATATCATATTTTATTGAATAAATGCAAAGCACAAGACATTTAGTTGTTGTATTTACTACACTATTATATTCAGTAAGATGTTCAATTGTGTCAACACGTACGATACCGATAGCAGTATTTGTGGACTTAGGGTTCGGCTAATACAAAGGTATACGTGAGTATGGAACAAAGAGTAGGAGATGGAGATTTTTATATAGGTTCAGACCACTAATATGGAGTAATAGTACTACTCAATGACGATATATCACCCCGATGGGAAGCAAGCGAGCTATCTAATCTAACCTACCAAACTAATCTCTATGGAATATGCGGCGCAAAATAGTTGGTGACTAGCTATAGGCTCCTTCTTTGGCGCAGGTTCGATGTGAACACGACTAGATCCCATCCTATTATGCGAGGTCTTGTATCTATACTAGAATATGACCCCTATTCAAGTAGAACTTAATGGATCTCAAATAGGAAATGGGCAGGCAATGCCTTGTCGTTCCCCAAGTCGAACTAGATAGTCCTTATTGGGGGCGTGATTCATTCTTTTCCTTGTATATTTAGCCATATTTGAATATATCTTATGTATAGTATTGGATATATGGTATTCCTGACGATGGTAAGCGCATGTATACGGGGTATACCATATCTACTACACTGACAATTCGACGGATTGATAATATTTATTGGGAAAATACCATGAAATTCCTAAATGGTCTTTAAATATTTGAGTTTGGAAAATTTGTGTTCATGTTAGTTTCTTGAAACCTGGTATTTGAATATTCAATATGAATTGATGTATATTTGAATTTTCAATTCTAAAAGTTTAAAATTCGGCTGCAAAATTTAAAAAAAGTAAAAACAATGCAATATAGAAGAGTCCTTTGGTGTGGATATCACTGATAGGCAATTTTTCCATTGGAAACACACTCTAGGGATTGGTGGTAGTTCAACAACTAGTTTTAATTTTGGATTGATGGCAGTTCAAGAACTAATATAGTTTTGGATTTACTAATGTCATATATCTTATTGTCTTACCGAAAATAAGCAATCAAATGTGATTATAATCCTTAGATTAATCCACCAACCAGAAAAGCCATCTATTGTAGGGCCAAGCTATTTTTAGAGAAAATTCCTTATGTGCCATTAAAAGTTCACCAGATTCTTTATATGCCACTAAAAATTTGCTATTCCTATATATACCACTAAACAGATATTTCCTTCCCTCGTGTGCCACCCATGTCATCTAACCATTTTAGTTAGCATGAAAAATACAAAATTACCCTTAGCTTCCTCCTCCTTCTCTTTATATACTATCCCCCTATTTTTTCTTTGCCAAAATTACCCTTAGCAATCAATTTTGTATGATTAAATTAAATATTCGATCAATTTCTTAAGTTGAAAAATTGTTTATTTTTCTAAACTGAACCGATCTTTCTTAATTCGATGTACAAAAGATATTGAATTATTTCTATACATAGTTTGCAAACTAATTACAAAATGAAAACTTTTCATCCAACCATTGATTGTGTGTATTGAATTTTTTGAATTAGTAGTGTCCGCTAAAGTTGTAGTCATAGTTACAAGTACTCCCTCCATTCCATAATATAAGACACAAATACTTTTTAAAGTTATTTCATAATATAAGGCGTGCATGCATGCATGTCATTAAGTAGCACATATTCTCTACTCAAATATTATTATTTAAATCTCCCACCATTAAGATCTCTGATTTTATTAGGTGCATGCATTCTATTTATTAGGATAATCCAAACTATGAAATGATAATAATTATTTCTTGATCTTTGGGGTTAAGGGTGGTTGTGCATTATATTTTGGAATGGATGGAGTACTACTCATCCCGTTCCTGCTTTATATAACAGGAAAGGAAGTCTAAGGGTAATCATGCCATTTTTAGAAAGAGGACATTGTTTCTACTCTTACGTGAGGTGGATGGCATATAAGGGAACATGAATTCCGTTTGATGGCATATAAGGAAATAGCTGATTTACGATGTCATATAAGAAACTCAATGAACTTTTATTGAAAAAGAAAGAATTTTCTCATTTTCTTTAACAGAAGACGACAATGCAAAGAGCTTTTCATGCATAAGACACCCTATATCTCCATGCCAAAGGAACCTTCTATGTTAGTTCTTTTATTTATTTTAGATTTTCAATGTTGAATGGTAAACTTTAGCCTTTGGGAATTCAAAGTATAAAGTATTTATTGTTATATTAAATATTCAATTTTTTTTTCTGAAATTCAACTTTCGAGATTCCAAGTACAAAATTGTTTTGCAAGTTGAAGCTCTTGAAAACTAAAAGACGGCATGCCCTTTCGTAACATGGTATGTTTTTAAGCATTTGTGTTTTTCTTTGTGCAAAAAAGTATGTGTCGTCAAAGTTTAAAAACAAACAATGCTTCATGTCAATTATTCGAAAAGATATAAAATAATAAATATATAATAATACAGAGAGATATATAATTAGACGAAAAAAATTCAAAATAGGTACATTTGTGGGTTGAAAATCGTTCAAACAAACCACTACCAAAACGAAAGGGTGGAAGTCGGAATCGGAATAGGCCACCTTGGGCTCTCTCTCTCTCTCTCTCTCTCTCTCTCTCTCGCCTCTCTATCTATCTGGGCCCAGAGGTTGGAAACTCCTCTCGCAATAAAAGGTGAGGTAAGCTGAAAAAAATTAGGGCTACAGAAGAAAACCCGAAACCCTCGCCTTCTCCCTCCCCGGCGCCGCCGCCGCCGCCGCACTAATCCGCCGGAGACCGGGAGATCGGGCCAGATCCGCCGGTGGAGATGTCGGCAGGGACCGCCCCGGCCGCGCCGCGGTACGCGCCGGACGACCCGTCGCTCCCCAAGCCGTGGCGCGGGCTCGTCGATGGCACCACCGGCTACCTCTACTACTGGAACCCGGAGACCAACATCACCCAGTACGAGAAGCCGCTGCCGCCCGAGGACCAGCTCCCGCCGCCCCCGCCGCTCCCCCCGCCGCCTCCCCGCTCCGGCCGAGGCGACCGAGACCGCGACCGCCGCGACCGCTCCCGATCCCGCACCCCGCCGCGGCGCGACCACCGGGACCGCGACAGGCGCCACGACGACCACAGGTCGGCGCCTTCCCACCACCATCCTCTTCCGGCCGCCGCCGCCGTCGCCGCCGATGATCCCTCCACCGAGGCGTATCGCCACCGCCACGAGATCACCGTTGTCGTAAGGATCTAACAACTGTTTGTTACATCCCGATGTTTGTTTATTGTTTACTTGCTAAGTACCTAATTTTTGTTTAATTACTAAGTACCTAATTTTTGGGTTGGTTGGCGTCCATGGTGCAGGGGGACAACGTGCCAGCTCCGATAACTTCGTTTGAGACTGGTGGATTCCCACCGGAAATCCTCAAGGAGGTATGCACCATCTGCTTGGGTGATGAATCCTAACACATGGCCTAACCACTAACACAAAAACGGAGTCGCCTATACTTACTAGTTCGGCGAGCGTGATTACACAGACTTGTTTCTCCTTATTTGCTTGCTTGATCCTTGACTGTGCTAAATCAGAGCCGGCTGCGGGTTTCAATTATTTATCTACATCTCTGTGGCAGATGCGATATTTGCTCCAAAGGTGGAGCGAATGTCGTACGCTGCCTCGCGCACCCCTCGGCCAAATAAGAGCGGCGGGCTGAGGGAAGATGTCGTTGATGGAGTTGATAGAGTTGCTAAGGGTGGGTGAACACCCGAGGCGGCTCACCCCTGGCTCGCTCTCACTCCCTACCGAGGGACTGCCCATGGCGCAAAGGGGCACCCCATGTGGCGGCTCAACCTTGGCTTGCTCGCGCTTCCCGCCGAGGGATTGCCCATGGCGCAAAGGGGCACCCATGGCGGCTGATTTGTTGCTCTGCATCCAATCCCTGGAGAAGGCTCCTCACATGGATGGTGGGCCTCTTCTGGGGCCTGGCCATGGAGGTCGCACTGTCCATAGGACCTGCGGGCAGCTGCTGGAGGGGCTTCGCACCCAGGCTGTCAACGTCCATACATAGGACCTGGACCTGCGGGCAGCTGCTGAAGGGGTCCTGTGGATGAACGATCCATGGTTGAGCGAGGCTGCCTCCAGGGATGCTGTTAGAGCCTTTTCTACTTCACCTTGCGCATGCAAGTCAACACATCTTGGATGCACTTTCTTTTGTACGATATCTTAAGTTGGACTCATGCACTGTTGATTCTTTGTTTCTACTACTAAAGTTTTGGAGGGAAATTATAGCTACATATTTACGATATCCTTATCCTTATCCTTATTGTGTCTGCTTTTGCCATTTCCCCTTGTTTTCAGATACAACGTGCTGGATTCTCAAGTCCAACGCCAATCCAAGCTCAGTCATGGCCAATTGCCTTGCAGTGTCAAGATGTTGTAGCTATTGCAAAGACAGGATCTGGAAAAACTCTTGGGTATCTACTTCCTGGATTTATGCATATTAAACGCTTGCAAAACAACCCAAGGTCTGGTCCAACAGTGCTAGTTTTGGCACCGACAAGGGAGCTTGCAACTCAGATTTTGGAAGAAGCTGTGAAATTTGGCAGATCATCAAGAATTTCTTCCACGGTCAGTTCATTCTACTATGATACATATGTTATTGTTGGGCTACTGGCATAAAACAGTATTAGATAATAGATACACAGGTTTAATTGGCTTTATGTTTTGTTACTTTGATAAACCCTATTGACCATCTAAAAAGGATTTTCAAACATCATACAAATGCAGATGTGCTACCTAGTTTCCAAAGCTTGTTTATCAATTAAGATCTTTGTCTTTATCTTGCCTTGTTTTGGATTATTATATGATGTTTGTTTATCTGTTTTTAGTGTCTATATGGTGGTGCTCCAAAAGGCCCCCAGCTAAGAGATTTGGATAGAGGGGTCGATGTCGTTGTTGCTACACCAGGAAGGTTGAATGACATCCTAGAAATGCGAAGGATAAGCCTTAAGCAAGTGTCGTACCTTGTTCTAGATGAAGCTGACCGTATGTTGGACATGGGATTTGAACCACAAATTCGGAAGATAGTGAAAGAAATTCCTCCTCGTCGGCAAACCCTCATGTACACTGCTACTTGGCCTAAGGAAGTCCGACGAATTGCAGAGGATCTTCTTGTTCACCCTGTCCAGGTGACCATTGGAAGTGTTGATGAGCTTGTTGCTAATAGTGCTATTACTCAGGTTTGTTCCTTAACTGATGGGCTCCATTAATGATACTTCAAGATCCTTTTGTTTCCTCTCATCAGTTCCTTTGGATAAGAAAAAAAGTTGGTACTATTTGAATGTACGGTTTCACCAAAAAAATCCCATCCTTAAGAAGTTACTATAATTCTCTTTTTCTTGGCAGAATGTGGAGCTGATCACACCGTCCGAAAAGCTTCGCCGTCTGGAGCAAATTTTGCGATCCCAGGATTCAGGTTCGAAGGTACTAATATTCTGTACCACTAAGAGAATGTGCGACCAACTTGCAAGGACACTTACTAGGCAATTTGGAGCTTCTGCCATTCATGGTGATAAGTCCCAAAGTGAAAGAGAGAAGGTCCTGAGCCATTTTAGATCTGGGCGATCTCCTATTTTGGTTGCAACAGATGTTGCTGCACGAGGCTTAGACATCAAAGATATCAGGTACTCCATCCGTTCTTTTCTGGATGTTTTTGTTCTCAAATAGATGTCCTTTTTAGCCTTTATAGGCAGTGTTTCCTAACTTACCCCCTAGTAGAAGCGCTGGTTCAATAAATGGAATTATCCTTATTCAACTCAACTATTGCCACTACTAGCATGTTTGCAAGATTAATTAATATGGTATTTGCTCCAACCAAAAAAAACAGCAGCTAGCATAGCACTTTGCTTGGCTGTGCAGTGAGGTGCTGGTTGTCTGTGCTATGTCTATGAAATCGACCGATGGCAGGATTGGACAAGTACTTTATACTGCTATTAATTAGAGATGATATAGTGATAAAAAAGGTTAATTATTCCTTGGTCATTGTGCTTTAGCCTAAATGTTGTGTAATTCTGAATGAAGGGAGCATCATTTCAAAGTTTTGTTGATATGATATTATACTATTTTCATTAAAAAGTGGAAGCAGATTCCTTTGGTTCTATCATGTGCTTATAAGACCAAAGCACATTGACACACCAAACTTGGAGAGTATTTAAAACTCCTTCAGTCAATTAATAGGGCAAAGTTGTCTGTACAGTAAGGTTTTAAATATAATTGAAGTGCTCACTATTGGTTGTATTATACTCCATCCAAAAGTCTAAGACCTATTCCATTCTTTGTTTTTTTCTAAAAATCTAAGTCCTATTTGTAGTCATTATTAGTTGCATGTTTATTGGTTTTGTCACATGGTGAGTTAATTGCTCCTTGGTCTTGGTGCAAAAAGAAATAGGTCTTAGACTTTTGGATGGAGGGAGTATCTGGGAAAATATACTGATTGAAGTTTTCCCACATCCACTGTATGCTGATGCAAGTGTATATGTAATCTTGGGAGCATAGCATTTTGATCAACATAGTTTTTAGCTTTGTTTTGGTATTCTAGGGCTTGTTCAGTTTGGTGCCAAAATCAGCCTACCAAAATTTGACATCGCCAAATGTTGGCATATATTGACGTTACCAAATTTTGGTAGTGTTGGATGCGTTTAGTTTGTAGCCTTACCAAAATTTGATAGTGTTTTTTTGAGAGGAAGTTTTGGGAAATACCAAAATTTGGTAGGGTGTCAATGGCAATAGAATGTTTGGTTTGTTACCTTACAAGTTTTGGTAATTGCACATTTACATTTGTACCTATGTGCATCACGTGTTGACGTTTACATTTTAATTGAATTGACTTCTGTTTCATTGGCACAGGGTTGTGATCAATTATGATTTCCCCACTGGCATTGAAGATTATGTTCACCGGATTGGCAGGACTGGAAGGGCTGGTGCCACTGGTGTGGCCTATACGTTTTTCTGTGACCAGGATTCAAAATATGCTGCTGATCTTATTAAAATTCTGGAAGGCGCAAACCAACGTGTGCCTCGTGACTTGGCGGACATGGCCTCTCGGGGTGGGCGTGGTGGTAGGAAGCGTAACCGGTGGGCAACCCGCTCTGATAGGGGTGGTTCGCGTTCTGAACTGGATTCTAGGTATGGTGGAAGAGATGGTCTGTCAGGGTCTTCTGGCAGATTGGATAGTAGTCGCAGTAGTCGCAGGTATTTTCGCTTTCACCTCTTTCTTTTTGAACACTAATTATCAGTATCTTTTGTACACATGTTATATGAAGACATTAGTTTCTTTTTTGACAGATTCGAAACAAGTTTGACGAAATTGTTGATGAAACACTTTAAGGATCTAGGTCTCATTAGTTTATTAGAAGACCTGATCTGTTGATTTACTTTCTTTAGTTGACTGCAGTATTGCGCCTGAATCTTATTATTGAGTTTTTCTGCTTTTGACAGGCATGACTATGGTGATGATGGACGGTCTCGCAGGTCTGGGAGAGGTCGCAGTAGGAGCCGTAGCAGAAGTGACAGTGATAGGTATAGCCGAAGTCCTAAGAGGTCACGCCGTCATAGCCGTAGCAGGACCAGGAGTCGGAGCCGAAGCAGGAGCAGGAGCTACACTAGGAACCGTCGTGCTAGCCGCAGCAGGAGCCGTAGCCCTGGTGCTAGCCGTAGGCATGAAAGAAGCGCTACTGGCTCTGGGTCTGCACTGCCAGACTCTGGGCACGGTGAGCGCAAAAGAACACCAGAAGCTGACCCATCAAGAAACCATACAAACCACTCAGACCCGAAAGATGACCGACACCCAGAGGATGGGAAGGTGGGAAAGGTTGATCTCGATCGGTCGCCTACTCCACAAGACAAGTCTGGCCCATATAGTCCTGCTTACAATGGAAAAACCAGTCGCTCAGTGAGCCCTGGTAATCAGGTGGAAGGAAACAACAAAGCTGCGGAGGTTTCTAAGAATCCTGATCCTTCATCGCCACCCCATCATGGTAAGACCAGGGAGGACGAAGAGGAAGGTATGATAGATGAAGATGGAGAGATAGCTGATGATCCTCGGGCAAATGCAACCGTGCAGAATGGCGGTGATAATTGACTCTTTGGTCCCAAAAGAATTTAACAAACTGCTGAGCAGCCACTACAGATGATCTGCGTGACAAAGCTCAAAATGTTAAAAATTGTCTGAAGCTGTCTTTTCGCAGTCAAAACTTAAGTTGTGAAACTATCCGTGTCGTAGAGAGCTGGAGATTGTTTTGTGCCTGAGTTGTCTTTTCTTATAACATTATATACTTTGTAGACCCTGTCGAAGTAGATCATGTGAAGTGAAGTTGGTAGCTCTGTTATTTGTGAACCAATACCGGAGGTGCAAATCATGCAAGATTATGCAAATGTCTCATGGCGGTTCATGGCTTCATGCCCTATTTGGCTACTGATCTAAGATTGCCTTTACTTGGAATATGCTGGTTACAACTCACGATTGTCTCAATTATGCGCGAGGGCGAGGGCGAGGGCTCGGATGCCGCAACTCACGATTGTCTCAATTATGCGCTCGGGCTCAGCCTCGGATGCCACTTTGAAGAGTGGATTTCGTTGTAATGCCAATCCACAAAGTGGCTTCAACACGCTGCTCCACAGTTTTTTTTATTTTCACCAGATTAAGGCACGAATTCGCTTGTGTTGTGAAGATTGTCAACGAGCCGAGCTCGAGCAAGCTTACCTATAGCTCGGTACAGTTGGTTTAGATACGAGCTTTGAAATGGGCTCGAGCTTTGCTCATTCAAGCCTCGAACTTTGTCGAGCTTAACTAGTGTGGCAGCAGACGACAGTATTAGACTTGTAGTACTATCGTTTTTAAACATTATATGACCAATAGTAGTAGTAGTATTAAATGGAGACATGAAGCTGAGCTGCATGCATGCTTGTACTAGTAGTACTAGTAGAGGCTAGGTACTAGTAGTACTAGTAGAGGCTAGGGCCTGCCTCCAAGTCCACGCCATGCTCTGCTTTTATTCAGCTTTTTCTTGTGAGATGAGTCAAGTACTACTACTCTACTATAGGGGTGGATATCGAGCCGGCTCGGCTCGGCTCGGTTTGGCTCGTTACCTTAACGAGCCAGCTCGGCTCGGATCGTTAAGACTAACGAGCTCAAGCGCTGACTCGGCTCGACTCGGCGAGCTAGCTCTTTAAGCTTGTTTAGCTCGTTAACTCAATGAACAGGCGCTCTTGGACTCCATGCTTGCCAACCGGCGCTCCCTATCCATGAAGGCCCTGCGGCGGCTGTGGGAGAAGCGGCATGGTCGGCGTGGCCTAGCGGCTGCAGCAGGAGGAGCGGCGTGGTCGGCGTCGTCGGCGTGGCGCTGCAGCTGCGGGAGGAGCGACTGGAGTCGTCGCCTCGTCGGCGTGGCCTTGCGGCCTTTGCGGCTGCAACCTGCGGGAGGAGGAGCCGGTGGGCAGCGCAGCGCTGCAGCCTGTGGCGTGCCGGCGGCGGAAGGAGAAGGGCGAGGCAGCGCTGCGGCGGCGCAAGAGAAGGCGACAGCGGCGCAAGAGTAGGCGACGGCGGCAGCCTGCTACTCTGCGGCGGCGCATGCGCATGAGAGGCGCCTCGGCTGACGACGGACATACTGGATAAGGTCAAAGCTAGGGTTTTTGGGCACTTGGGCAGTTGGGTTGGGCAGTTGGGCTACCTTATTGGGTTGGGCTGCCTGTCTGATTTTTGAGCTATGCGAGTTTAACGAGCCTACCGAGTAACTCGCGAGCTGGCTCGGGCTCGGCTCATTTGCTTAATGAGCAAAACAACTGGCTCGGCTCGGCTCGTTAAGACTACGAGCTCGAGTCGATCCGAGCCGAGCCTGAAACGAGCTGATCCGAGCCATGAGCTTCGAGCTTTTTGCTCAGCCCTACTCTACTAGTAGAAGACTAGCACTGCTACTAGCTGTTGCATGGAAAATTTGAAAGAACTGGAGGAAGAGTAATGCCAGCTCAAATGAAACAGAGAGAACTCTAGGCTCGACGAGCTATTCGAGCTCGGCTCGTCAAGCTCGCGAGCTTGAAGCAGGCTTGAGCTTGGTTCGAATTAATGACGAATCGAGCTCAAGCCGAGTCTGTAGCGAGCCGAGCTCAAGCAGCTCGCGAGCTTCGAGCATTTTTGACATCCCTAGACCAATGCCATTGCCAACAATGTTGCATTTTTTCCACTTTCGATTCACTTGAAAAACTTGCAAAAATTTGGCACCTAGTCATATATTCGTACCAAATTAGTACCAAAGATCAAAAGACACTAAATGCAACAAATGGAATACTCACAACTTGTTCATTTTCCTCACATTTGAAGAAAACCTTTCCACCATGCCTCATCGATCTGCACTCTACTATTGCAGCGCCGCACCTAGGGCAACGAACGAGAGGGAGGCCGCTAAATCCTACAGTCAACCGAGCAGGATATGAGCTACCTTGTTACATTCCCAAATCCTCGCTTCTGGTTGCAAATCTTCGCTGCATAGCTCCCCTAGGGTTAGAGTTTCCTCTCATCTGCACAAATCCGGCTAAGGCGGATGACGACGGCTTTGGGAGGCTGCACTCGGTGTCGGCAACGAGGACGAGAGGGAGGAGGGTGTCGGCAATGTTGATCTACTGCCAGCACCAGAGCAGTGCGGCAACCCCAGTTAGCTTGCAGAATGGTCATTGCCACCGCCTGCTTGAGTTGTCATACTGTTGACATAAAAACACGAGGCCTGGAAGATTTGCTTAACTCCAGTGCAGGTCCAAAACTTGCCTTTAGGTATGAGAGCGTGCTAGTTGATTTGATCCTGCAATCAACAAGAAACAAAGACAAAGAAACCGCGGTTAAATCTATAAACGATAGCCGATGACATATCATTTATCTTTGAGCCGATGTCATATATGCATCGATCGGCAGTCATTATTAAGTAAGAAAGAACTAAATCTATTCGATCGGATATAGATATTAACGGTATATAGTCCTTATATCGATATATACTTAAATCAAGTGATTGGGATAGATCTGTCACCATGCCGAGACAGTATAAATCACTTAGATCAAAATATATATTAATAAAGAGACTATATGTGTTCATAGCATAGCTGATCAGATAGATCTAGCATATATCGGCTAATACTCCGATACTACTCTATATTAAGATATCACAGCAAGTAAAATATACCAAACGAAAGCCTAATATACTTAAATGCAACAAGATCTTAATATAAAGGGCAGATTGTCAATAAAGCACATAAGATGAATATAGTTAAATCAGGTAAGATCGACTGAAACCCCGATACTACCCTAATCGGCAACCAAAGACAGGCTAGAGATTGAGATTCTAATCACGACTCATAAGATCAAACTCAACTAATGCAGCTATAAGTATGAAAAGAAAGACAATATCTAGACAATCAAGCCGTTGGAAGTTTCATAGAGTGGTGGATATCCTATATAATCTAAGTTAACATCGATATTTAACCTAATCGGCTGCCTTCTACTGACAGATGTTAGCCAATTGTAGGTTAGATAACGATATTGCCGGAGATTATGTAAGACATATGATAACTCGACGAATTACATAAACAAGATTAGAGTGTCATAAAGATGGAAGCACTAATCCCGAGAACGCAGCCGCCATAACAAGTTTTACCTCTTGTTGAAGATCGAAACCGATACAGCTCAACTCGAAAGCAAGAACTCGTCGAAACAAAACAAGAGTAAAAAGGGTGGCGATGCGCGAGATTATATTGAATGTGTGTTAGTTTGATTACATGGGGCTCGAGGTCTATTTATACCCGATAATTACAAAATATGTCCATATCGGACACGACTCTTATCTCTAACAAATTCTAAGATACGATAAGCCTTTGCGGCAGGCTTTTGTCCAAACATATCTCTAAGGAATTTACATAAAATATCCTAATTAATAGATACAATTGCCTTCTCAGGACTCTATTCATGCGTGGCAATCATCATGAAGCACATCAACCTAACCCGACAACATATGCAATATCATATTGTTGGATTCGGCTCAATCGGCTAACCCCGTCCGACTCGAACTCTGCCGATCTTCAGTCGTAGCCGATTCGGACTTCAGCCGATCCTCACTCTGTTTCCGGGACGATTTCTATTTCGAACTCCATCTCGATTTCTTCTTCACCTCCGATCCTTGGATTACCGAATTTGGTCGTTAACACATACAAATGAGCCAGGGGCACATTGGTCACAACATTAGCAAATTTGTGCCTTAATCCGGTGAAAATGGAAAAAATGTGAAGCAGCGTGTTGGCAGTCGTTGGCGATGGCATTTTAACGAAGCCACTTTGTGGAGTGGCATTATAACGAAACCCACTTTTCAAAGTGGCACAATGTCTATTTTCTTTAGCAAACCATCACAAAGTTGTCCACATGTCCGCTCTCCCTTTGTACAGTTCAAGTTTAGTGTAAAATGGATGTTCGGTTAAGAGTAAGTGAAGCATTGAGCACTAACTAAACAGTTTCAACTCAGACTTTGCCTGGACATGCATATTTCACCAAACTAGTTTGCCTATTCAGGTATATTTCACCAAACTAGGAAGCATCGAGCGCCACTTCAACTAAGACTTTGCCTGGTCAAGCATATTTCACCAAACTACTCTCTCCACCCCATAATATAAAGGGTTTTTGAAGGGATGTCTGTGATATACCTCCGTACTCGTAAAGGAAGTCGTTTAGGACAATGTTTAAGTCAAACCTTGGGAATATAAATCATTAATAACTATCAAGTTGTTGAGTTTAAAAATGTAAAAATTATATGAATAGATTTATCTTGAAAAATACTTTCATAAAAATATACATATATCACTTTTCAATAAATATTTTTATAGAAACAAGAAGTCAAAGTTGTGTTTTGGAGACCATGTCGTTGTCCAAAACGACTTCCTTTACGAGGTCTCCCTCCGTCCCAAAAAAAGACAAACCCTGGTTTCCGTGCCCAACGTTTGACCGTCCATCTTATTTGAAAAAATTATGAAAAAAATTAAAAATACAAGTCACGCATAAAATATTAATCATGTTTTATCATCTAACAACAATGAAAATACGAATTACAAAAAAAATTTCATATAAGACGGATAGTCAAAGTTGGACACGGAAACCCAGGGTTTGCCTTTTTTTTTTGGGACGGAGGGAGTATAGTCCTAGAATGTGTCACATCCATCAAAAATACCTAATATTATGGGACGGAGGCAGTTGAATACAAGTATTGAACGCGTGGCGCCACAACTCGTAGTTGCAGCCCAGTGCGGCAACCTAAACTGCTACTCGTTCCATCCCAAAAGACTTGTCGCTTTGAGTTCTTGTTTGTAGAGTGTGATCATTCGTCTTATTTAAAAAATTATGGAATTATTATTTATTTTGTTTGTGACTTACTTTATTATCAAAAGTACTTTATTGTGACTTATTTTTTTATATTTACATAAATTTTTTTAAATAAGACAAATGGTCAATCATTACAGGTAAAAAGTTAAAACGACCACTTGGAACGGAGGTAGTACAGGTTAACATAAATCATGAAAGAAAATTGTTGCTAGCAGCAAACAAGACGTGAATTATTTTTTTTTTTGTTGTTGTTACACACAAATAGTACCGCAAATTAGAACCGATCCACGATAAGATTCAATCATGGAAGATTATGCGTAACTAGACGAGATCTCGTGCGTTGCCGCGGGCGGAATGTCATCGTGTTAAACAAATTTCATGAGTTGGAGTTTTGTCCAGACTATACATTTTGAAATAGATGAGCTAACACCTTATTGATCAAAGCACGTGAAGAAAAAATAGCTTTGGTGATTGCACGACCATAAATCATGATAACAAAGTGCAAAGTCTATAAATTGCAGGTAATCAAATAGCTAAATAAGCAGAATATGTACTGGCAATACCATTTCTTAACATGGTATACCCTAGATATTTTTCTCCCTAAGCTACCATATGTACTGGCAAATACAATTTTCTGACATGGTACACCCTAGATTTTGATTGACATGCTAACATAAGGTTCCTGCTAGAACCAGAGATAAACAAATGGCATGAACATTCTTAAACATGAATGCTTAACTAAGTGAAAAAAAAAAAGCTCCATGGTGGCATTAGTCTACAAAATGCCATAAAACTTTGAATCCACAGGTGTACTTTGAGGAACTTATGTAGGCTATAGCCTTTTGTTATGCCACAAAAACAAAAATGTGTACAGCAACAGTAGTACCCCTGGTAAAAAGAGTCAGATAAAGAAAATGGGCTACTAATATGTTTGTTTTTAGAAGGTGCCAATCATAGCTATGCATCCAAATCACAGATAAATTCAACTATTATAGATGATAAACAGAGTGCGTAATTTACCTGGGCAACAGAAAAATATCATGTATTGCCAGTGGAAGCTAAATTAGCATGTTTTGATAAGCTAAATATAAGTTTCCCATCCCTCAGTCGCCGGCTGATTGGATTCAACCAGGGCAGCTGCAATTACATAGGTTTAGAAAAAACAGTAAGAGTTAGACTCTACCCTAGCCAAGAAAGTTACTGGACAGTAAAGGCACTAGTACTCGGGCTTGCTCCATCCATCGAAAAAAACCCATGTTCTGCATACTCTTCACATTCACCAAGAACAACCAACTCAAGTCCGAACTTTTCTGAATTCAGACTAGAGAGTTTGAACTCAATCCAACTCATGTGGAGTACATTTTTGGCATAAGCAAACGAATGAAGTAAACCTTTTACTGCCTTCAGTAGAGATAATTAGGTAAATACAATTAATGCAAACTCCTTTGCAGAAACTGATGATCTGCACTATTTCAGATCATTACCATTCGCTTTCCCAACAAGTAAAGAATGAATAGGGTATGATCTCAAAACATCAGGATCAACAAACATGTCACTGATGCCTATATAGTTGAACACCCAGTCTAGTTAAACCTCAACTAAGTTGCATATAGATTCTACAAGACAAACATCGATACATCAACAGTTTTAAGATTTTGAGAATGATAAGAACTTCGATCAGCAAAACCTGGCAAGCTATCACTTCTAGAACCAATTGCAGGTACCATACTGTACTGCCCCTTCTGTTTCCAGCACAACACATAGCACAAGCAGGGCTTAGACAGCGCAGGTGCTGCGACCTAGGAGGCGCGATACCGGTGCAGCACGGCTGCCACGCCATGGATTCGTGCACCGACGCCCACCATTGCCGTCGCCGCAAGCACAGGAGACAGCCCAAGAAAACCCTAGGGTGCGGCCACACAGGAGAGGAGAGGGAATGGAAGAGAAAAACTAACCGGTGATAGGGTGACCGTCAGAGGGGAGATCACTGCGTCATCGTCGTCGTCGCCTTTTGAATTGCGCCGCCGCAGTTTACCACCTGCACGTCGCCTCCGAGTCACTTTCCTGGGTCCTAGTGTAAAGTTGAAGGTTGCGTTAAGTAATTCTCTAGATTAAAAAAAGCACTGAATCCTTTGAAGCGTTTGATGCAAACAAACGCACAAAAATGCTACATTTTATTACGTACAAAACAATATGAATTAAAAATGCTCCACGGCATCTCTTACAATCTCAAAGGCACACACTTTATGTGGCGAAAAACACAACAATATAAATGGAACATGAACATACAACTGAGCTCATGTAGACGTATCTGGCAAAGAACCCATAAGAATTACAGGGCTGCTATTTCTTGGTTTCCAAAGTTTATCTGGCCTAGCCTTTGAGATGATATCGGAGAAAAAACCAGATGATGAGGAGAACGATGGGGGTTGGATCAACTGAGTTGATGGTCTGCTTGCATCGTCACGCACAGCTTGTTCAAGCGCAACGATTTTCCTGCCTTTGCTGGCAGCACCCTTACCGCAAGGACATATGCTTATTTTCCTGAAGCATTGTTTATGGAAGATTGATCCACACGAACCACACTTTGTAGCTTCATCCTCCTGCAATTACCATAAAATTAATATCCTCAGTGACGAAGATAAAGATGCATAGAAATTAGAAAACAAAGACTTGGCAGCGCACCTGAAACGGAAATATGAGTGCTAGCGGATCATCACAAGCTTGCCGAGCAGCACAAGGAACACCAGAGTCGTAGCACACAAGGCATTGTTCTGTGATGTGTACAAGTATCCGATTTGATATTGTTTGCACCTTAACGGGAAGCGCTGTTTCAAGCAGAGAAAACTTGTATCAGCTGCTCAAATCCTCATTTAATGGCTTATAATTTCAGTACATCTTTTTCAGTCACAAGACACTACTCATTCCTGAACAATAAACACAGGGCCAGCAAATGGGAAAAAAGGACATGTAGAATCCTAATGAAACTGCAGGCATGTTTTGGTGGGAGCTGAAGCATGAGCATTCACTATCCTTTGTTATAGAATAGATTCTCTCTTTTTTTTTTATTCCTAGAGAGGAAATACATGCATGTTTGTGAAAGCAGATGTGGAAGAGAAAAGCAGATACAGCAGTCTCCTCACTTTGATGATTCAAAATAGACTGCAGTTTCCACTTAATAGTGGTGCAGTATCATCGCTACTAGTGTTCCATAGATAAAAAAACATGAAGGAATCTATTTGTTCTGCAATAAACATGAAGGGACATACTTTTCCAAATATGCTTTGGTCATCAGACATGTTTGTAATTTAAAAGCAGATATTAATGGGATTTAGATGCCTAGCATGCAAAGAACAGAAGATTGGAAACACAAGCTGATGCATTTCAATTAGCGTTAACAGAAAATTGTACAACAGCAAGAGCATTTGACACTATGATCATTGATAATGTATTTATAAAACATGCACAAATTCCTAAATGAGCGTACCTGCAAAAGCCCCTTTCGAAAGATCAACAAGGTCACGGAGCGCAAAGAAGTCATTCCCATCAAGAAGGTATCTTCGAGCTCCTAGTCCTCTAAATATGGAATTCCGGAAAGGACATTGGACACATGGAAGCATAGCTGCTATTTTCTTCCGAATACTCATAATATTAAGCAGAGCTGGCACCTTTGCAAAGAGGAAAGGATTGACAGCACTTACACAGAGCATAGGCTGAAAAATGAATAACCAATTACTATAAGGTTGCAGTGTGAAATATGAGTGTCAAAACTCTATTTTATGTTGCAATCCAAGAAAACCGTGTACATAAAGAAACTTATGCAGTTAATATATCATTACCTGGTCATAGATGGAATCCAAATATGCTTTTGCTAACTGGGAAATTGGATATAAAGAGAAATCCCAGTGGTGTAGCACTTTTGCTGGCAGAACTGCAGTATCATTTGTGTGACAAGAAGCACAAAACAATTGGCCAGTGTAAGCACAAAACCGAGGCTTGTTCCATCCGATTGTTTGGACAATTTCTTGCAGCATTGTTCGCCCAGCATCCAAATGCCTATGGCATCCAGCACAATTGTAGTGTTGTAACTCCAACAACTGTCTAGTGGACTTCCGAGGCCTATCCTCCACAACAAGTGATATAGTCTTGCCCATTGAGGCAGAATCTTTGTGTGAAGTTCCATTGCAGCTTGAGCCTTTGGAATGTGAATCACTGCTTAGCCTTTGCAAAGATCTTGGGATAAGAGTTTTTAACAAGCTATACTCATAAGCAGGACTCCCTGGTGACAAAAAACTAACCAGAGGAGTGGGTGTTCCAAATGGATAACTAGAGACAAGCAAAGAACACAAACAGTCTTGAATTAGACTACTTCTCTCATTGACGATGTCTGGGGATGCATTCCCAAATAATTTACTTGATTCTTTTTCAACGTTTCTCCATGCAGGAGGCAGACTGAAACCTTTCTCAGCAAACAAGAGCTTGAGTTGTTGGTATAGAGCATAAAATTCACGGTACCGCCTCTCAATTTCCCAGTCATCTTCTCCGCTCTTGACTTTTAACAAATAAACAGTATATTCTCTGACCCCAACCATTCGCTCACCAAAAGAAACATCTCCTGTTCTTTGCTTTGCTCCCACAACCTCCACCCAATCAATTTTTGAAGGATGGTGAGGAAGGGGATATACATAAGCATCATCTGTACCAGAAGTAGAGGCAGTGGTGCTTCCATCTCTGAAATGATTAGCTTGGGAAGAATTATTTACGCGATAATCTGTAAAAGATGCACTTTCATGGGGCTCCCCTGAATTGAGAAGAATATGTTCCATCTCTTGAACCATATCATCAAATAAATGATTGTCATCAAGGTTGTCCACCTAGATTGGGAGTATACATGTCAATTCAAGAATGTGACAGAAAACTGCTGGTTGGTGCTAGATTAAATACATCAATTTGATCAGGCAATGGAGCAACAACAATCTTTATCTCCTTTATGTACAGGTCAACTGTCAACTGGAAGAAATCTTCAAAAGATGGTATAATTCGTATTGATTAATGCTTTCACCACTACGTGAAAGGTTTTCGATTTGTACAAGTAGAACTAGTAGGCCATCTACTTTAACAGACAGGCTATTTCGATGTGTTATCTCAGTAAATTCGAAGTTAAAAGAAACTGAAGCGTAGTTGAGATGAGAAACAGATGGGTACTATGATTTTGATGCCTAAAGGTTAAATGACTCCACGAGCAAAGATGAAAGATATCCACGAAGCACGGAAGCTACCGCCAATGCAATTCTGCACTGCTTGCAGTATATATGTTCCGTTTCTTGCCAAGAAACCTTGCCCAAGTCGCCCAATGCATTTTACATGAACAAAAAAAAAACAAACTAAGAGATCAAACATTCGAAGCATACATACTAACTGCATATAAGCCACTGCTGCTAGTCATCCGTCCCACCTAAAGCTTAATTGCATCCGACAAGTACAAATTGACCGTTAAAATCGTGCAGATTAACCTCCTAGTAAGTCACCTACTACACAGAAACAAGTTCTTGGATGTCAAGAGACACGTGAGAAGAACTGACCTGGGTGGGATCCGGCTCCGGCGGCCGCGGGAGAACGGCGTCGCCGGCCGCGGCGGGGGCGGGAGGATCGGGCCGCGGCGGCTCCGGCGGCGGATGGAGGCGGGTCAGCTGGTGGGCCTTGGGGAAGCCGGCGACGGGGTCGTCGAGGAGGAGGAGGTCCATCTGGTGATCCCAGAGGTCGGAGGAGGGGAGGAGGGTGGCGAGGGAGCTGGGCGTGCCGAGCGCGGAGCTGGCGCTGAGGTACCTGTCGTCCTCGCCGTCCGATCCGGCCGCCGACGAGCCGCCGCCGCCGTCCGACGCGGCGGTGGATCGTCGGGCTGGCTCCATGCTGGATCCCCCGCCGCCGCCGCTGCTGCTGCTGCTAGGGATTGGTGGTGTCGTTTCTTGGTTCTTGGTGGGAGAGGAGTAGGATTTGCAGTATGGTCCCTGTGTTTTGTGACTATTTTTTGTTTTACGTATCGTTTGACATATTAGATCTTAGATGTACACCTTCGGATGTACAAGTTACATCTAACCTATATTTATAGAGTTAGAATGTACGATGTATCTCATATAGTATTAGAAAAAAAACTGTGGTTTTGATAAATTGATTTTCCTATAAAACTTATTTTAATAATAAACCGTATCAAAAACAAATCTCAAAAGTAAACTGTAACCTAAGCGTCAGCGCCACCCTAGTTGATGTTAAGAACATATCTAAGGTGGCACAAATTAGCTAGGTAAAAAGAGCTCAGCGTCACTATACATGACGCTGACCTCTTAATAGGTTTAAAATGATGTGCGGCCTCCAAGCATCATAAATTAAAGCTAGCCTGGCGGATGATCTGGCTTGGTTCCATTTAATTTAACTGTTTTCGTAATTTCTTGCTCTTTGAACTTCCCCACATGCTTTCTAAAACTCATTTTATTTTGAAAGAACAAATTTGAGAACCTGAACAATAAAACATAAATTTAAAAGTACAAAATTATTTATGGAGCTAAGTATTTTATTGAGATTAACATTTTAGTCAATGTTTTCAAATTTGTTTATTCCAAATTGAACATAAAATAATCCCCATAAAAATAACATAAACAAAATCTACAAACAAAATATGTGATTGTTTGAAAAAGATAGAACAATATTCAAGTAAGATAAGTAATAAAAAGCCTAAAAAAGAGGTTTCCCCTTTTGAAAAAAAGGGACCTACCCCCGAGCTAGCTTCCTAGAGTGAATCTAATACCCTACATACTTTTTTAAACCATATAGAGATTAGTGCCGCGAGAGATGGCATAGGGGTTGTTTGGTTTGCTCACAAAGTTTGCCAAAGGTTGCCACACCTCATGTTAGGCAAGTTTGACCAAATTAGTCTATTGTTTGGTTCATAGCCACACTTGTGGCAAGATTTCTTCTCATCTATTAGGGTCCCACATGTCATCAACTCAACAAAGTGTGTCACAATCCAATTTTGCTAGCTAAGGTGTGACTCACTTTTTGTAAGCCACAACTTATACAAGTGTGGCAAAAAATATGGTGAATGGTGGCAAACTTAGTATAGCATCCAAACAGCCCCATAGTCCATTACTCCATCACCTCTTCGAACGTGCCGGCTCGCACCACCGGATCTCGAGCGACCTGATGGCCTTGCCGTTGCGTCCCTGCTCGTACACGGCGTTGAGCGTCTCCTTCATCTCAAGGCAGCACCGCTCGAATACGTCATCGTGGGCCACTATTTTTTAATTTTATTTTTTTGACCGATATGTGGTCATATTTTGTTTTAGTTTTTATATTTATTAATTTTTTGCCATATCACATAAAAACCGAGTCAAATTAACTATGTAGTAGTGCCACATCAGCCTAAAATCGACATCAAAACCACCATAAGCTCTATGTTGCACTTTTAACAGTTGAGAGATAACGCTGTATCTTGTTTTCTAATCGAAGGATGAAAAATCAGATTAGTAGACGGAGATACCTCCGATGACCTGGGCCGTAAAAGGCCCATAATCCGACGGATCACGTCTCCCCCAAATCCAATCCCGCCGTTTCCTCCCCACGTTATTTGAGGGGAAAGAGACGCTCGCATCTCGCATCCACACCCCAAATTCCAAATCGCTACCTCCCCCAAGAACCCTAGCTCCCTCTCCCCCCCTCTCTCTCTCTCTCTCTCTCTCTCTCTCTCTCTCTCTCTCTCTTTGCAGCCGCCGCCGCCGCCGCCGCCGCGTCCGCTTCGACTCCCGCCGCCAGGTTCTCTCTCTCCAGCGCGCAAGCACCATGGCCGAAGCCGAGGTTAAGGACAACGAGGTTTACGAGGAGGATCTCGTCGACTACGAGGAGGAGGTGGAGAACGGCACCGACGGTGGCGCCAACGCCGCCAACGCCTCCGCCGATGTCGTCAAGAAGTGCGTGCCCCCCAAGGGTTTGCTTTGTTTTCTCTCGCTAGGGTTAGGGTTTCGTGGTTGAGTCGGTTGGAGGGCCCTGATCTGAACTTCTTCTCTGTTGGACAGGGGGTACGTGGGGATCCACAGCTCGGGGTTCAGAGACTTCCTGCTCAAGCCGGAGCTGCTTCGCGCCATCCAGGACTGCGGGTTTGAGCACCCTTCCGAAGGCAAGCTCATATGCTCTTTTCTTTTTTTCCCCTTGTTGATGCTACTGCTGCTAGCGTTCCATCCTTTTGGAGGCCTTTAAATTGAAATCTAAATAAATGATGTGTGGAGTGGCAATCATTTTATTCTGAATTCGATATAGTCCGAGTAGTCACTTAAAAACCAACACTAACCCAGGTGTATATTAATTTGGTTCAAGGACTTTATAGATCTATAAATGGGCTAAAACTACTAGGATGGCGTTATCTAAGTGGTAACCGAAAATTCGAAAGTCACTTGTGTCGCGTGCGTGCCCCTCTGTTTCTTTCATGTTAATTTCTTATTAATCTTATTTATTTCCTATAATAGCTTCTTACACTTATTTATTTCCTGTAATACCTTAATCAACCTTCACACTTGCTACTGCCTCGTTACGTTATCTGAACGAGCCTTCAAATTTTGAGCCCATATGATGAATAAAAAGGCTTGATTGGAGTTCTTTAAGTAGCATAGTTAACTGAGTTCGAATTGTTCTGACCAGACACAATACATAGTTGACAAGCTTGACTAAACTGATGGTTTTACTGGAAAAAAAAGGGGGAAGTAGTGCTTAGATTGGTCTCGCTGTGAGCTAAGACTGTCAATACATTTAGACTTATTTAATTGGAAAAAACAGCATGCTGAGATTGGTATCACTCTGGTTGTGCACTAGGATCATCCTTGCATTTAGACTGCTTTTGGTGGGGAGAAGGGAACCGGT
Source organism: Oryza glaberrima (assembly GCF_000147395.1). Taxonomy (NCBI): domain Eukaryota; kingdom Viridiplantae; phylum Streptophyta; class Magnoliopsida; order Poales; family Poaceae; genus Oryza; species Oryza glaberrima. The sequence goes on from NC_068326.1 coordinate 18,708,124, forward strand.
GCTAAGCTGCTTGTGCGTTAGGACGGTCCATGCATTTAGACCGCTTTTGAACTTGGTGGACTAGGTGGTTTTATGGTCAACCGGTGTCAAACCAGCACTGGTTGAACTGGCTGAGCCAGTGATTCACCAAGAAGGAAGACCCAATGTCTCCTCAAGGGCTCCAACTTCATTTTACTGTAAAAAATAGTGAAAATAGCTTGCGGGTGGAGGATTCGCTCTACGACGGTGGATGCCAGGTCCTGTTGCCATCCCACCACCTCGTCATGTGTGTTTGTATTGAAACATACATGCAACATAAACTTTATTGAGCTGTGGACCACTGGACTGGTGAACCAAGAATTTGGCCGGGTCACTGACCAGTTCAACCTTTCATACTATGATACTGTACTATATTTAGATGCCTCGGAGTGAATGCAATATATAATTACTGCAAAGGCAAGCAATTGGTTGTTTTTAAGGTGCTATTTTCTCCATTAGCTAACATGGGCATATGCCATATATATTTAAACTTTGAATGCATTCCCTAGGCATTGATGCACTTGCCCACTCCACTTTTGCAGCCAGCTCTCCTGTTTCTGGGACAGTTCATCTAGAAGTAACTAAGTATTAACTCAAACAGAAAACAATAAATGAATTGATTGTGCATGAACATTTGCTCGTCCTAGTGCTTATTTCTAGTACCAAATAAGATTATATACACTCTAGCATTCATTATTTTTCCATTCTTTCCAAGCGTGTTAATGAAAACGTCATTTTGCTAATGTGCAGGTACAATTTTATCTGACAATTTTAGTTGGGAGGAGAATGTGGTAAAAACTTTCAATTAACGGCGACAGGAGGTTAAATAGTTTCTCACTGGGGTACTGCTCCAATTTTGTTTGGCTCTACACCAGTGCAACACGAATGCATCCCACAAGCCATTCTTGGAATGGATGTCATCTGCCAAGCAAAATCTGGGATGGGGAAGACTGCTGTTTTTGTTCTCTCAAGTCTTCAGCAAATTGATCCTGTTGCTGGTCAAGTTGGTGCACTTGTGCTATGTCACACAAGGGAGCTAGCTTACCAGGTATATATTTATGTCTTAGTTTAATTATGTCCAATATGTCTGCATATACTAACTGTCTCTTTACTTAATATAATGTTGTAGATTTGCCATGAATTTGAGAGGTTTAGCAAGTACCTTCCTGAGGTAAAAGTTGCGGTCTTCTATGGTGGCGTTCACATAAAAAAACACAAGGATCTGTTGAAGAATGACTGCCCTCATATTGTGGTTGGAACACCTGGAAGGATACTAGCTCTAGCTAGAGAGAAGGATCTTTCCTTGAAGAATGTGAGGCATTTCATTCTTGATGAATGTGACAAGATGCTCGATTCACTTGGTAGGCTGCTGTTCCTTGTTCAAGTGACCATCATTCTACACCCAGAATATGTTTACTTTGCGATAACTTTTCTACCCCTATTTGTATCATATCAATATATCATACATTGCTCTGTTATATTCTTATTAATGCATTTGTTTCTTCAGACATGCGTAGAGATGTGCAGGAGATCTTCAAAATGACACCCCATGATAAGCAAGTGATGATGTTTTCAGCGACCCTTAGCAAGGAGATCCGCCCAGTTTGCAAGAAATTCATGCAAGATGTAATGTCATGTGGCCTATCTCATTTCAATAGCGCTTCTTCTTACTCTGGCATACTACCATGATATGAGTGGTGGCAGTTCTGTTGTCAGTAGATCAAAGGGATTTCTGATTTCCGTACACTTCTCCATTGGTCGTAGTTCATCAATTACTACCTGAGTGTTCCTATTGGCTGCAAGTGAAGTCTTCTGTCAATGTGAACCATCTGGGGAGAATGCGGGTGTTGGGGTTGGGAGGGCACCGTTATTGTAGATTGTACAAGGCCAGTGCAGCTTTTCTCCAATTGTCTGCATGCTTGTACTGGACTCCGCTTTATCAGAGTAAACTGCTTCTGTTTCTCCTACCCTTCTCATGGTCAGTGTGGACAAAGCAGCTTCCTCTTGATGCTAGTTCTTGTAGCAAGCACTGCCCCAGAACATCTTCTCTATGATTTGGTCAAATGTCAGTGTCCATTGTCATAGCTGAAGTTCAAATACCAGTGCCCAATTCATAGCTGAAGTTCCCTTAGGAGGCTCAAAATTCTGATGCAAGAAGAATTGATATGCTATTCTTATTGGTGTGGCTAGAACATTGGCACACAGAAATTCTAATACCTTTATCTACCATTTGTTATCTTACAGCCTATGGAAATTTATGTTGATGATGAGGCTAAACTGACCCTTCATGGGCTAGTTCAGGTACTATTTAATTATCAATTTGTCATTTGAACCACTTTTCTGTTTATTTTGTACCAACCCCCTGTTTTCTGATTCCAGCACTATATTAAACTAAGTGAGGCGGAGAAGAACCGGAAATTGAATGATCTCTTAGATGCACTGGACTTCAATCAAGTTGTGATATTTGTTAAAAGTGTTAGTAGAGCTGCAGAACTGAACAAGCTGCTTTGTGAATGCAACTTTCCTGCGATCTCCATACATTCTGGAATGACACAGGAGGAGAGGTTTGTTCTCTTGAATTCCTTCGCGGCCTGGTCTTTTAGGTTCTTGTGTTTTGTGCTTGTTTTATCTGTTATTAAAATAACAATAATCTATGCTGATGGTGATGGTGGTTGTCTTATTTTATTTATCTTTTTCTTTGTTGTCATGCTTTAGATGATGTCAGATATTTCATCAACCTAATTCAAATCTATATTTCTAAAGCTGGCGGGTCTCTCGGCCAGCTGATTGGTCGAGCTGGTGGCTCTATATTTTGTTGACACGTGTAAAGCAACCGGCGAACACTCGCGTACATCCAGAGTCGGAACTCGAGAGAGATCAGGAAAGGGGAAAAAATCGAAGCTAGTGAGCCACATACGCACATACACCTGGGCCTAGCGCCACATACGCCTGTTCCAGTTTGCTCAATGGTGCTACAAGCTTACGCCTGTCCTTGCCTCCTCGTGTTTGTCAACCTGTCAACCTGAGGGTGTACAGTAGTAGAAACTAGCAAGCAAACATGGTTGACTCAGGTTCTAACGCTTTGTCTTAGCCCAACAACAATCAATCCATCTATCCTTAGCTAAAAGTATGTGGTAAAACTTGATTATATTGGACCAAATAACCATCAGGCCCAACTTTACTGAAATGAAAATAAACAAGTCATTTATATACCTCACAAGTAAAAATTTTTTAAATGCAATTCTGAGCATTAAAATCACATTTATAACTAATTCGTTATACAAGTACTTCGTTTCAATTAAAGTATAACATATTCAAATATATCTTCACAAAAAAATATCGTAGTTTAATTTGAGGTTTTTTGGAATAATACGATTTGCTTCACAATAAAACGAAGCTGAAAATTCATCAGAAAGTTTTTATCATAATCTAAATTGAAAATAACACATAAATAGTATAACATGGGCTATAAAGTAAACGCGCCAATCGGCGTGTTAATTTCCTAGTGTATTCTATAATCTGTACATTTTTCTGGTGCCTATAATTGCTTTGTGGGTCAACCATAGTGCATTATCCATGTGAGTGTTATGATGTAAGCATGGATGGAGTTGACCTATTATTTCATACGTTCGTATTTACTTTATATTATTTCAATAGTTATGCCTAATAAAGTTAGCATATCTTTGAGACATTAAGGAAACTTGTTGAAATTAACAGCATGCCACGAAGCAGGATTCACCTGTGTTTGGTTTATGCCCTCAATTGTTGTTCTCTAGACCTTTTATACTATTATTATATGAATACTTTTGTTGGTGGTGATGGTCTGCCTGCCAACCTACCCTCAGCCACCACTTTATTGCTGGCAGTGAAATAGACATGATCAGGGTTTCAGATCATACCACTATAGCCATTAAATGATTGAGGAGTTCTGATAGTTATTCCTGACCAGTTGTGGCGGTTTGATCCCTGCCAAGAATCCTTAATGTTTGATCCTTATCTAATGATGGAGCTTTTACAGGCTTACCCGGTACAAGAACTTCAAGGAAGGACACAAGAGGATTCTTGTTGCTACTGATTTAGTTGGCAGGGGAATTGATATTGAACGTGTCAACATTGTCATAAACTATGACATGCCCGATTCTGCTGATTCGTATCTACACAGGGTAATTTTAACATCACTTCACTGCTTCTCTTTAAGTTCTTTCTCTTGCTGACATTCTATCCTCCAGGTTGGAAGGGCTGGGCGTTTTGGAACCAAAGGACTTGCAATAACATTTGTTTCCTCTGCCTCTGACTCTGATGTTCTTAATCAAGTTAGTACAACTGATCATTTTAATTTTGTTGCTTAACTGGTGTGATGACAAAGCCTCACTGTAATTTCACATGCATGATGTTTTAAGGTGCAAGAAAGATTCGAGGTTGACATAAAGGAGCTTCCTGAGCAGATTGATACTTCGACATATAGTAAGTGTTGTTTACCTTGTTATTCCAGATTAATTTGTAATACCATATCATATGATTTGTTCTAAGAACTGATTTGTTTGTATTTTGATTTGTATTTTCCAGTGCCTTCTTAAAGATCCGGCTGGATTGCTTAAAGCTTACATTCGAACGGAAACGAGAGTATCTCCTTGAGATACGGCATATTAAGAATCTATCGGATAACTAAAAACTTAGTGCGAGAAATGCTGCCCTATCTATACTTAGACAGCAGTTTAGATCTGCTGCTAAGTGCTGAATGCCCCGTAATAATACTTGAAATGATGTATCTGGGCAATTGGGCATGTACGTATTTGAATTGCTGTCGTTCATTGTAATTCCGAGAATTTTATTAGGATTTGTTTGTGTTAATTTTGCTACTCCGCAGATGCTAACGTGGGTTAGTTTATAGTACTTTGTTTATGGTACTTTTGAGGATTTCAACCGCGTTTCTTACCGTACATTTTGTTCCATTATCTTTTTTTTATTTATTTCACGTTTTATGCTGCTTCCGTTCTCCTGGCAACCCTCATGGATGGACTGATGGACACATGAGTATGATTTTGAGTAGCAGTTCAAGTTTAGTACATGGGAAAAGTGGCTCTTTTCAAATTTGGCTCCGTACCTCACAATATCGTCACTAAGAGCAGGTACATAAGCTAGTTATAAACATATTTTAAAGAGATAAAAAGGAAAAGAGAAGAGTAGTTATAAACATATTTTAAAGAGATAAAAAGGAAAAGAGAAGAGTAGCGGGCTATAGATTTATAGCCACCTATAGCACGGACTTCAAGACGCAATGCGTGGGACTGGATATCAATAGTGTAGTATGTAACTATCATATGAATTAGCTATTAAAATAAATATATGATTTAGAGCTAGTAGTTGGCTATACTATTGAACTTCTCTAATTACATGCATTGGTCAGCCTAAGTATTTCGCATGATATTCTGATCATCAAGTTGACTACCGATATTCTGATCATTTGGATGTTATGTTCTTTTAAGTTGACTACCGATTCATCACGAGCATCGCGATTTGGATGTTATGTTCTTTCAAGTTGACTACCGATTCATCACGGGCATCGCTCTCGCGAAGTATAAAGACTCACCTACATGTAAACTATATCCCCTACACGTAAACCATATCCAAGCAATTTCTCTCCAACCTCATCCAGCAAGTTCTCTCCAACCTCAACATTAGCAAACCATATCCAAGCAATTTCTCTCCAACCTCATCCAGCAAGTTCTCTCCAACCTCAACATTAGCAGCAAGTTCTCTCCACCTTAACTCAACTTTAGCAGCAAGTTCTCTCTAACTTCTCAACATTAGCACACAACAATATTATGTACGCATAATATCCACCTAGAAGCTATAAAATACCAAATCACGAATATTCAAAGAAAACAATCCAAAACCGACACAGAGTAGGCTAGTCACATATCTCCAAAATCACTTCGCCAAATAATCTCCAAATAACGAAACCAATTATCTCACATACCAATTGTTTATCACAAAATAATAATCAAATACACTTTGATTTTACAATATCCACCTTGATGAACACATTGGCAAACTCATCGAAAAAGTAGTTTTGGTATTTGGAAAAATAAAAACAAAGAAGTGGTAAAAGCATTGGCAAACTCATCAAAAAAAAAAGAGTAGTTTTTGTATTTGGAAAAATAAAAACAAAGAAGTGGTAAAAGCATATGAGTGTAAAAAATTCAAAAGAAAACTTCTCTCACTTTTGAAAAAAAAAGAAATTTCCCTCAATTGAAAAAATATGCACATTTTGTATCTCTTCTCCTTTTGAAGTTGATTTCATCAAGCATTAGCATTATGACCATTAATGTTCAAGAGCTTGTAATTATACATCGAATAATGCAAGGCCATGTGTCACAATAAAAGAAAGATAAACTCATCAATTAGAAAGCAAGCAGGCACTATAGTATAATCATAAACCAAAAATATTACTAGTAAGATCAAATCAACAATCAAAATTCATGATTTCAAACAATTTATAATGCAACAGTCACAAGTACATAGATTGAAAGAAAAACACCTACACATATACTTATTGCATTATTACTCTTTCTCAAACTAACTATATCACAAAAATAACCAAGAGAACTTTCAACATTTATTTGAGCTTCTTGTGCTCACTTTGACATTGATTACAAAATCTCTCAATTATTCTTGGTATGTCCTTGTCATCGAGACTTTTTTTCATGAATTCGGCACCAATTATTTTTTCTCACTGCGAATACGTTCTTGTCGACAAGAATGTTTACAAGGATTTTGTATTCATTTTTAACTCTCATAAAAGTAAATACAAGCAATATTTGCACTTGCGCCATTTGGAACAAACGAAGAGCAATTTGAGGAATAACAATCCAACAAGCATATGCATAAGTATTAGTCATCCAAACTACGCACTAGCTTCAACATTGTATATTTTTAAAACTTAAGTGCAAAAATTTAAGTCATATATCATCTCCCTTAAAAGCAATATTTAAGCCTCATGAAAAGACTAAAATGCATACAAGCTATACCAGCGACAAATAAATCTTAATTATATAGCTAGCATGAACAAGAATATACAATTTGCATAAGACAAAACTCTCTTTTCCTCAGTTCTCTTTTATTTTCAGATTTACTTGATAAAAATCAAGAGCACATACTCCCCTTCAAATTATGTCAAAAGGATGAATAAGTCCTAATTCTCCATGAAGAAAAGCAAAGCGAGAAGCATCCAATGGTTTAGTGAAAATATCAGCAAATTGCAAGCTTTGTATCCAAAAACTTCAATTCAACATCTCCCTTCTCAACTTGGTCCCTTAAAAAGTGAAAGCAAACATCAAAGTACATTGTGCGTGAGTGTTGTATAGGATTCTTACCATTATTGATATCACTTGTGTTATCTCAAAAGAGAGGAACTTTTCTCAAAAGTAAGACTATAAATCTTTCAATATTGATATAAGCCAAAGAATCTGAGAACAACAACTAGCAATAAAAACATATTTTGATTCAGCAGTTAATTAAGCAACATTAGGCTGTTTTCTAGAAGACCATGCAATTGAAGAAATATTAAGAAAATGGCATGTTCTACTAGTACTTTTCCAATCAATTATACAATCAGCATCGCAATATCCACTCAAGCATATACATTATGAAGTAGAATACTAAATTCCAAATTCAAGAGTGTGACTCAAATACTCTCATAATCTGCTTGACCGCTTGACGATGCGAAACACGTGGAGAAGCTTAAAATCGAGTATAGAAACACACAACAAACTGTATGTCTGGCATTGAAGCAGTAAGATACAACAATGATACTTTTGTACTCCTTTTGATAAACAACTTCATCATTTTCTTCAGGATCCAACACGGTAGTAGACCCAATTGGTGTAGAAATTGGCTTGCAATTCTGCATCTTGAAACGCCTTAAAAGATCCTTGATGTACTTCATTTGATGCACTACCTTGAGGTATTCGCTTAATTTGCAATCCAAAAAGTACGATAAATCACCCTTCATGCTCAACTTAAATTCCCTACGCATTATCTCAGAAAACTCCACAACCAAAGCGTAAGATGAACAACCAAAGATGATATCATCCATATAAATCTAAACGAAAAGTTGATTATCACTATGCTTAAGAAAACAATGAGTTTTATCAATCTCTTTCATTTGAAAACCTTTTTCAAGCAAAAAAGTTTTTAAGTCTATCATACCATGTTCTAGGTGCTTGTTTAAAACATACAAAGTTTTTGACAATTTGAAAACATGGTTGGGAAAATCACGATTTTCAAAACCTACTGATTGTTTAACATTAACTTTCTCCGTTATAAAACCATTTAGAAAAGCACTTTTAACATCAATTTGATACAATTTAAGGATTCTTGAAGCAGCAAAAGCTAATAAAAGCCTAATTGCTTCAATTCTAGCAACATGAGCAAAAATTTCATCAAAATCCAAACCTTCCACGTGAGTAAACTCTCGTGCAACAAGTTAGCTTTATTTCAATCAAACCATCCTTATTTTGTTTTTTTAAAACTCATTTGGTTCCAATAAAATTATGACCAAAGGAGGTTCAACTACAGTGCAAACTTTGTTTCTCTGAAAATTAAAATTTTCTAAATTTTCTAGTTATTCATGCATGACATTAATCCATGATTCATAAGATAAGGCATGAGTAACATCTTTGGGTTCAAGAATAGCAACAAATGCATAATTTGCATGAACATCATCATTTGTTACCTTTGACCTTGTAGTACGCACACCTAGATTACCAATTATTTGTTTTCATGGATGTCATCGTTTAATATGCAAAGGAGCAGTGATTTCAGAAGCTATTTCACGTTTTGTACCTTCACTTGTCGAAGTTGTAGCCTCTAGAGGTCCATTAAAATCAGCATCAACGGAACTTGAGTCGGACTCCCCTAGCTGGTCTGACTGCACGTCGAGTGCTGGTCTGATTAGCGGTGTCCCGACGGTCTGACCGGCCTGGCGCCCAGTCTGACCGGACAAGCCGACTTAATTTTCGCTGTCGCTCACGTCCTCAAAAATATGACCATCCTCTCCCTGAACTTGTGACAATATTCCTGCAATTTCTGGTCTAGTACCTGGACTACCCTCATCGAAAGTGATTTCACATATCTCAACAATTTTATTAGTTTCTAAAATAAGTACACGATAGCCACGAGAATATGCAGGATATCAAAGAAATATTCCATCGGTAGAACGTGCCTCAAATTTATCCAAGTTTCTAGGTTTCAAGACAAAGCACTTGTAACCAAACACACGAATGTGAAACTTTGGCTTGATGTCCAAATCGAAGGTCATATTAAGTCTTTCCAAGTTTAGGTCTCAAGAAAATATGATTGGAAATATAACATGCAGTTTTAACAGTTTGAGCCTAAAATTTTCTAGGTGTGTGATATTCATCTAACATAGTCCTAGCCATATCACCAAAAAACATTTTTTTTCAACAACATTGTTTTGTTGAGGAACATAGGGAGAAGAATATTGATGTTCAAGGCCTTTTCATTGCAAAATTGTTCGAAAGAAGCATTTTTAAATTCACCATTATTATCACTTCGAATTGTTTTCAAATAACCGTGAAGTTCAAGATCCAAGCAAAGATACAAAGTCTGAAAGTGTTCAAAAGCCTAATCCTTAGTTACCATGAAGAAAACACAATAATTTCTAGAAAAATCGTCAACAATAACCAACACATACCACCTTCCTCCAACATATTGCACTCTAGCTGGACCAATAGTGTCCATATGTAAAATCTGTCCAAGTACATCCGTCACCACAGAAATAATAGGAGCATGTGAAGAAGTAACCATGTTAGCATGACGACACGGTGAACAAACCAAATCAAGATTTTTTTGTTAAGTTAAGGCAAACCACTAATCCCAGTAAAATGATCAAAACCAACATGTCGAAGCCTACGATGCCGAAACATCAAATCTCTAGTAAATTTAGCAACCAAACATGTGACCTCAAATGATACAGGATCTTCAAAATCAACTTTAAAAACTCATCCATAGCGAGAAATACCCAATATTAGGGATGGCAATTTTACCCATGGGTCTGGGTTTCCACGGATACCTAACCCGATGGGCACGAGCGTGGGTGTAACTTTTTACCTGTGGGCACGCCCACCCGCGACCCGAAAATACAGAGGGTCGTAGTTGGGTTTTAGTTTTTACCCGTGGGTTACCTATACCCAACCCGCTATATATACATTACTAATATTGGCCCAATGTTTCAATACTCATACCTTTCCTTGGCCCAATTGGCCCATTAAACAAGGAGGTATATATATACTAGAAGGCCAGTCAAACCCTAAGCTAATCCTCACTCAACCACTCCTCGACTCCCGTCCCTCCCCTCCCCTCATTCGTGCAACCTGGGTCGGGGGCTAAGGGCAGTGCGTGCGGCGGAGGCTCAGGGCGGCGACAGCTCCCTTGGCATCAGCAGCAACGGGCCGGCAACAAGGAAAGGCAGCGACAACATAGGCAAGTGACGGTGAAGGCGTAGGCAAAGGACGACGACGACGACTCCCTGGGTGTCAGCAGCGACGGGCTGATGGCAAGGAAAGGCCGCGGCAGCGGTAGCGCCATGCAACCAGCAGCGGGGGGAGAGACATTGGCTAGGGGCAGTGACGGATATTCTGGCTTGCTCGTTAGATCTGTAAACATATTAGCTAGTATATGTGAATGCATGTTCTTATTCCTTGGCGATTGATGCATGTAGCCCTGTTGATTGCAATTTGAACATAACTGATAATTAATGGATTTTGTTACTCAGTTAAATTACATCTATTGAGATATTAGTCATGCGTGCTCGTGCCCGTCGGGCATGCGTATGAGCACGGAATTTTGCCCGCCAACTCTTTTGGGCAGGGTTCGGGCGGGTAAGTTCGGGCATCAGGTCGGGCATGGTTTCGTTCTGCCCGTGCCCGACCTGACCCATTGCCATCAAAACCCCAAATGAATCAAAGATTTTACTTACAGTTTTCTTAAAGTGAACCTCATAATTCTCATCAACAATTTGTGAAACTAAAAGCAAATTGTACTTTTAATCCTCTACCAAAACCACATCTTTCAAAACAAACTTGTCACTTACCTTGACAGGTCTCATAGCAAGAACAACACTTGTAGTACCTCCAAAGATAATTGAGTCCATCCTGGATGCCTCTTTGAGGGAGGAGAACCAACTTTTATCACCGGTCATGTGCCGCGAACACCAGGAATCCACGATCCACATGTTCTCCTTCCTCACCACCAAAGCCTACACACAAGCAGATGTCACTACTAGGGTTAGACAAAAGAAATTTAGAAATTCAATACTGAGATACAAGACTGGCGGATCCAATAGGGCATATAACCACGCAAGAAAACACTTTGAGAATTTTTAGAAAAATCTTGCCGAGGCCGGTCTGCCTGTTGTGGGTCTAACTGCGGAACCCACTACGATCTAACCGGTCTCCTCGAGTAAAAATCAGATTTTTGCCACTTTGGTTTCACAAAAGCAATTTCTCTTTTCTTTTTCTGTTTACGAGCTAATCTAAAACTATCATAAAACATATCAAGATATTAGAAGCCAACAAGATATCAATCTTTTCCAAAAAAGAGCGGGCAATATTTTCACGAGAAGTAGATGGTTTAGAAATATCAAGTTTTGTTTCTTTTAGTGTTGAAGAAAGAGCAGGCAATATTCCAGCAGATTTAATAATTGTTTTCTTAGGTTTAGGTTTTGTCAAAATTTCATCTTGATCAGTTATACTCAAAACAACATGTTGGTGTTTGGTGAAATAATCATGAGCATCAATACTAATACCCTATTGTAACTAGTCATTTTAGATTGATCCAAAATCATATTAAGTTTGTTTTTACCATCAGAAAATCTTTCCAAAGAATTTTTCAAATAAAAAACTTATTTTGTCAAATTAGCACAGTTTTCGCAATCAATCAAAACATCTTTGTTTCTGCGACATATAGAGCAAAAAAGCACTTCATATTTCACAATGTTTTCCGTGTACTGAAACACGACCTAATGCATCTTTGAATTCCAATTTGTTTAGAGAGCATATTGAGCAATTCAAAACATCATGTTGTTATTTTAACTTTTTAACACAAATCATGTTAAAACATCGAACTAGCATAAAATGCAGTATGATATTTTTTCAATAAATTTTTAGTTAAAAACAACTCATCCAAAGTGCATGTGTGCATGTGTTGACACGAAAAACACACACTGGCCAGGGAGATCTACTTAGCTCCAATGCAGGTCCAAAGGTTGGTGAGATGCGGGCGTGCCAGTCAGTTTGACCTTGCAACTGACAAGATATACATGAGCCGATCGGCTGTCAAACCGATGGATTAATTCCAGCCGATGCCAATACCAGCCGATAGCGATAGGGTTTTGATCAATCGGCTATATGTCCAATGTAGATAATGATATAAAGACAATCGGCTGATGACGATGTCATAAAATAACAATATAATCAAGTAGAAACCAATCGGCTAATAATGATATGATAAATAAGCATCGATCCGAAAGTTAAAGTATACATCGGCTAGAGGTCCGATGTCATTAAATCCACAAGATTAGATAAACAGTAAAACTTTTGTTGCATTCGGCTAAATCCAATATGTATGCAATCCTTGTAAGCCGATGCAACGTCCAGATAACTTATCGGCTAACACCCCGATAAAACACTAGCATGAACCTATCGGCTTAACAAGATTTATATTATCAACAACAATCTAGTAGGTCGAACCTAGCCGATGCAGCACGAGATTGTATATGACAATCTAATACTCGATGAGCCGATAGATCTGTCTAATGTGGTGGATTAGACCTAACCAAGACAGTTCCAACTAAACCGATGCATCTTTAAACACGATGCAATTAGAGATAGAATTGAGATATCAGGTACGCAAATATATCAACCAAACCAGAGCGATCCAAGAGATCGAAGCGATGCAGCCTTGAACAATACCAACGTAGCCAATAGATTCACTAGGGCCGGTGGAACGTAGGACTTACCCCCTTGGCTGGAGATCGAACACCGATGTAGCCCCGCGTTAGGTGCCAAGTTCCGCCGGATGATAAGTAAAAGCCTCGGTAAAGAGGGTGGTGATGCGCCGAGAGTAGTTGATTGATCTGAGGGATAAATTACAATGACCACGGTTGTACATATTTATACCCATGGGTAGATTCTAGTCCTTGTAAGACAAGAAAGAGACTTTCGTAAAGATAAAAGGAAAACATGAAGTCCATATAGGACACTAAACACACTTTCCTAAAGATAAAAGGAAACTAACAAACTATTCCTAATTAATAGATAATTTGCCATGCCGCATCCTCCTTGAACTCGGTCACTTTTGGATAAGCTTCCTTTGATAGATTAATTTCCTTGACCGAATATAGCAGGAATCCGACTATTGGCGATGCGATAATTCTCCTAGGGTCTTACCAAATTTTGGCGTTAACAGCATGACAACTCCAAGAGCAAGAAAAGATTTTAGTCTCGAATCATGTGGAACATTAGCATCTCTAATATTTGAAATCCCAATCATTAAACATCATTTTTTGTAATCATCATCATCATGAATAAGATATTTTAGGCCTTGTTTGTTTCAGCTTAAGATTATTGTAATCTAGATTATTAAATCAGATTACTCTAAGCTGGATTATAATAAGCTGACATAGAATAAGCTACGAGCTGTTTGTTTCTTTGGATTATTGGACACATCTAAGGGTAGTGGGTCTTTAGCCACTCAATAATCTGAAAAAAGCTCCTCCAGAGGAGATTATTAGATTATAGTAATCTGGCTTATAGATTATAATAATCTATCATAATAATCTACTTGTTTGTTTCAGCTTACTCCTAATAATCCAGATTATAATAATTCTAAGCTGAATCAAAGAGGGCCTTAATCTAGCAATTTCAGAATTAAGATATTCAATAGTAAACTCTTGTTTTCTACTCACAACTCTTATTTTTGGAGCTAAAAGTCAAAATAACTTCTCCCTTGTTTTCGTCTTCATCACTCTCAAGATCTACATCACGTGAAGGCTCAAAGGCTACATATACTTGATTCAACATCTTCTTGAGAGCTTGCTTGGAGTTCCTTCCCTTGAACCTACTTTTGGCTTGTCGTCCTTGAACTTGTCTGTAACGACCCGCCTCTCCCAGGCCAGGCCCACTTACATCTGGTCTTTTGGCTTGTCGTCCTTGAACTTGTCTGTAACGACCCGCCTCTCCCAGGCCGGGCCCACTTACATCTGGCAGCTTTCATAGGTCATAGACTGCCCTCACAGACTAACACATGTCTTTTCTGCACACTTTGTCCTCACTCGTGTACACCCGGGAAGAATTTCCCAGTCGGTCACCCATCCCAAATTGCTCCAGGCCAAGCACGCTTAACCTTGGAGTTCTTTGGAGATTGGCTTCCGGAAAAGAAGTTGCAACTTGTTGATATGAGTATTCTATTAATCCTATTAAGCCTAGGCCAGGATGTTACATTGTCTTTCCTTCCCTTGAACCTACTTTTTGGCTTATCGTCCTTGGACTTGTCTCCATTGTCTTCTTTCTTGGGTCTTGGGTCTTGGCTCTCCTAAGCTTGCGGCAGTGCAAACGGATGTGATCAAGCTCTCCACACTCAAAGCAACAAACTTGACCTCCTCTTTTCCTGAACCTGACACAATTCTAGCTCGAGACAACTTGTTAATAGCCAAAGCCAAGTCCTCCTCCTCGAATTGCTCAAGTTGATCATCAAACATGACATTAATAGTAGAAAGAGCAGTATAAGTCGACGAAGAAGCACCAATATCCAAAGAAGTCAAAGGAGAAACTAAAGTACTAGATTTAGAATAAACTTTACAAGAAAGAATATTATCTCAAGAGTTTTGAGTTTAGTGTAAAGTGAATCTAAAGTTAAAGTGGATATGTCAACAGACTCTTGAATAGATGTAACTTTCATCTTCCAAACAAACATATCAAGACCATTCAAAAAATGACAAGAAATTTCAAATTGTGAGTAATAATTATAATAAGATGTATCAACAGATCTAAGATTACTCAAAACTTTGTTAAATTGTGAATCATCCAAAGCCTCTCCAGGTTTCATCTCAAATTTTGTATAATCCTTTTTGAAAATATGTTTGTATGGTTTCTTGATACTTGAAGTTCCTTGATGAAAGTTTTTTTTAAAGCAATCCAAATTCCGTGTGTAGTTTAAAGATGAAAAACACGATCAAAATCAGAACGATGAATTTCATCAAGCAAAATATTGTGAGCTTTACAATTATTTTCAAACTCAATTTTTAAAGCAGCAGTGTTAATCTGATCAGGAATTTCGTAAGGATTAGTAACCTTTTTCCAAATATCATAATTTTCAGCGATAATATAAAATTGTATCTTTTGACACCAATAAAGAAAATCAAGTCCACCAAAAACATATGGCTTAGTTGTAAACTTGTTAGCTATGGCTAAAACTCTAGGTCGGTAAAAATCTAAAAGAAGTAAACAAGGCTCTGATACCACTTGTAGTATCGCACAACACCAGAGGGGGGGTGAATGGTTGGAGAACCCAAAAACCAAAACTTTGAATGAAACTAAAAGTTACCCTTAGATTCAATGTAGATCAGTCTAACCGAAGTTGATTCGCCGGTTTGACCGCACTTGTACTGCCAGTCTGACGTGTGTAGATCTCCTGGTCTAAGTACCTTCGCGTGACCACCGTGAAGTTGCTTGTTTGACCGGGCCGATGTCGTTGGTCTGACCGCCAATGTCCCGAGCAAACACAAATTCAAGATCTCTCAAAGTAGATTAAAACCTTATTACTTCTATTTGTGTTTACAAAGTGCAACAACAGCACTCCTCTCAAAAATCTCGACTAAACTCGAAACCCTAACTTTTCTCTAAACTCAACTCTCTCAAAATCGATACCAGGAGGCCTCAACCCCTCTCTCTATGTATACTCGAGGTAGAAAACCTGAAGACACGAATCCAACTTGTACAAGAAGTCCTAATCCCTTAGGAAACCTTTCCGTATAAAACAAACTTTACAAACACCAATCATAACAAATTTGAACTCCTTCCAAATCCGACTCCGCATCCCATATGCACACAATATCTTCATCATATACCATATAGAATCTTCACCAACCACGTGCATTGATCTTTAGCCTAAGCATCCCGCATGATATCCTGATTGTCTGGACATCATCTTCTCCCAAATTGACTCCCGATACATCATCAGCAACGCTCGCCCGAGGTATCAAGACTGACCTACCCATAACTCAACAAGGAAAACCATATTCGACAACAAGTTCTCTCCAACTTGACTCAATAGTAGCACACAACAGTATTATATACTCATAGTATCCATCTAGAAGCTATAAACCTGAATTAATCATGTATATCCAAATAAACAACCTGAAACCGAAACCGACGCAGAAGTCAATCTGTCAAAACGTCGGGCAGGTCGGTCTGACCGCACTACACACGCCGGTTTGACCGGCAACACCTGCCCGGTCTGACCGGAGCACCATCCAGTAAACTCATATTCACCATCTGAAAATCACATATCTCCAAAACTACTTCGCCAAATATTCTCCAAATATCAAAACCAATTATCTCACATGTTAATTGTTCATCACAAAATAATAATCAAACACACTTTGATTTTACATGTTGTACATCGGTTTGAAACTAGGAGCATGGTTTATGGCGGGGAGAAGCATGGACAAGCAATAGTGGACATGAGTCTTCTTGTTGTCATCAGTCAAGCTAAACTTCAAATCATTGATATGCCGACGAAAATAACTTTCCTTGTAACGTTTATAAAGTGTGGTTTTCTTCACACCCATCACATTGGCAAGATCTTGAAAGGTTGTGCGATCCCACAAGGGCACGTTTTTAATGGATTCCATGTCTATATGCACTCTTTTGCAACCACAGTTTTTATCCATTTTGTTTACTACACCTTCTAATCCCCCTTCCCTTGGCGGTAATCCTACCCATAACGCCACACACTTTGCACAACTCGTTGAGGCACATACCCATAACGCCACACACTTTGCACAACTCGTTGAGGCACATCAAACTTTAATGCAACCCTCTTAGTCATACCACGATCAAAACCGGTGCATTTGTCTTCACCAACAACTCAAAATAAATTGCAATCTTGAGGTCATTCGGATAGAACCTCCTCTTTCGGACCTGAGCACCTTTAATAGAAAAAGGAAGTTCAAAATTAGCAAATCATCAATTTAACTAGCTAGAATCATTTTTCATACGTTTAACTATATCTTCAGTTTAAGATCCCAAATTTCTGGAAAAGAACTAGTCATTTTCAGAACTTAACAATATCGGACAAGATTGAAGTAATGTGAAAAACTAGACAATTTCAGAATTTGTGCAGCTCAGTATTGGCCGATATCAGAACTCAGATAATCAACAAAACATCAATTTAACTAACAACAAGGTTTACTATATGTGGCAAAAATCTGTACAACCATTTCTATGACTAGAGTCTTAAAACACCTTTCAGTTTTCAGAACTAGACATCTTTATAAGTGAAAATTAATCACTTGCAAACTAGAGAACTAAAGTTTCAAATTTCAGAATAAAACTATATCTTTAGTTTAAGATCCCAGATTTCAGAGCAATAACTACTCATTTTCAGAACTATACAATATAGGACAAGGTTGAAGTAATGTTAGAACTAGACAATTTCAGAACTTGTGCAACTCAGTACTAGCCAATATCAGTACTTGGATAATCAACAAATCATCAATTTAACTAGAAACAAGGTTTACTATATGTGGAAAAAAACCTTTACAACCATTTATGGAACTAAAGTCACTACTCAATTTTAGTTTTCAAAACTAGACATCTTTATAAGTGAAAGTTAATCACTTGCTAACTAGAGAACTAAAGTTTCAAATTTCAGAATAAAACTATATCTTCAGTTTCATATCCCATATTCCAGAGCAAGAACTATTCATTTTCAGAACTTGACAATATAGGACAAGGTTGAAGTAATGTCAGAACTAGACAATTTCAAAATCTGTGCAACTCAGCACTAGCTGATATGAAAACATGGAAAATTGACAAATTATCAATTTAAGTAGCAACAAGGTTTGTTGTATGTGCCAAAAGTTTGTACAACCATTTCCGAAAGTAAAGTCACCATTCAATTTCAGTTTTCAGAACTAGGCATCTTTATAAGTGAACATTAATCACATGCTAACTAGGGAACCAAAGTTTAAAATTTTAGAATAACACTATATCTTCAGTTTCAGATCCTAGATTTTAGAACAAGAACTATTCATTTTCAAAACTTGACAATATAGGACAATGCTGAAGTAACATCGGAACTAGATAATCTCAAAATTTGTGCAACTCAGTACTAGCCAATATCAGAACATGGAGAATCGACAAATTATCCATTTAACTAGCAACAGGGTTTGTTGTATGTGCCAAAAATCTGTACAACCATTTCTGGAATGAAAGTCATCAAATTTCAGTTATTAGAACTAGACATCTTTATAAGTGAAATTAATCACTTGCTAACTACTTCCTCCGTTTCACGATGTAAGTCAATATAGCATTTTCCACATTCAAATTGATGTTAATGAATCTAAATAGATATATATATGTCTATATTCATTAACATGTGGGAAATGCTAGAATGACTTACATTGTGAAACGGAGGGAGTAGAAAATTAAAGTTTCAAATTTCAGAATAAAATTATATCTTTAGTTTCAGATCCCAGATTTCAGAACAAGAACTATTCATTTTCAGAACTTGACAATATAGGACAACGTTGAAGTAATATCAGAACTATACAATTTCAAGATTTGTGCAACTCAGTTTTAGCCAATATCAGAACATGGAAAATCGACAAATTATCAATTTAACTAGCAACAAGGTTTGTTGTATCTACCAAAAGTTTGTACAACCATTTTTGGAACTGAAGTCACTATTCAATTTTAGTTTTCAGAACTAGACATCTTTATAAGTGAAAATTAATCACTTGCTAACTAGAGAACTAAAGATTAAAATTTCAGAATAAAACTATTCTTCAGTTTCAGATCCCAGAACACCTTTATTGGACAGTTTTAGAAGCTGTCGATTTTCCCCTAGACAACATGGCAACTTCAAGTTTGAGTGCTAGAGACCTAGAGTACAGCAGTGATAATTCAGATATCAAAGATAGAGTACTGCCAATTTTGGAATTTTTCCACCTCAGAACTAAATGATTTCAAAACTTGAAAAATTAACAAACTACTCCCTCCGTCCCACAGAGACTTTATTTTTGGGTTTTTTATCCAATGTTTGGCCATTCGTCCTATTTGAAAAAATTATAAAAAAATTATAAAAAAGTAGTCACGCATAAAGTAGTATTAATGTTTTATCATCTAACAACAATAAAAATACTAATCATAATTTTTTTAAATAAGACGAAGAGTCAAACATTGTATCAAAAATTAAAAAATGGAGTCTTTGTGGGATGGAGGGAGTATCAATTTAACTAGCAAAATTGATTATTGTGTCAATCATAGAAATAAAATAAATGTACTGTAGCAGTAAGACAGAAAGACAATAGACTGAATAGAGGCTTATCATCAGTCTCAATTCCACCACCATATTGCATTGCTCCAAACCCATCCTAATCAAATGCTTCTATAAAACAAAAGCAATGCTAGTTCATTCATGTACTTGTAAAAGTAGCCAGTTATGGATCTATAAGTAACACATAATGTAGGTCTCAGGCAATCTGTAACTGAACAAATTTCTACATAAAGATTAATTCTGAATTTCACTTATTGGTTTTGACATTTATTAGAATCATTGATTCTCAACTATAGAGCTCAAAAACAGCCACCTTTCAACTAGAGGAAAATCAGATTTCAAAACTTGCCATATAAACTTAGTTACTAGTTTTGGTCTAAAAAAAAACTAGTCAAATTCTAGTTTTGGTCTCAAAAAAAAAAAGTCAAATTCTAGTTTCAGAACAAAAGAGATTTCAGAGGTACTCCGACAGAACTTAAAAATTAATCATTTATGAAGGGCTTACTATCGTGATCAAGTCCAGCAGAATTAGCAGCTCCTCCTTCTGAATGTGCATGGTGAAACTCAAAAACGAAAACAAGTTAGTGAAATTCCAATTAACGGAATACATTCAGATTCTTTGCAATCGAGAAGCACTTTCATCATTCCACACCATGTGATAATCGAGTTCATGTGCAGGGCCATCCCATTCGGCAATGTCATCCCTACCGATGGGATTGTTTAGATCTCAGACCCCGTTTGAATTGGAGGAAAAACAAAGAAATTGAAATTCTACATTATTCATGCCTTTGATTCGTAAGAATGAGAAAAGGAAAAACGTAGGAAACTTTCCTATTCCTACGATTCTAGAGGAGTAAATTTAACATCCACTCTAATCTCTTGGAAAACTTCGCTTGAGTATATCTCTCTCATCTGATTCCTATGTTTCTCCTATGGTCCAATCAAACATTCCTGTGTTTTGCAATCCTCTATTTTACACTTGCGTTCCAATCAAAATCATGTATTTGTCCTATTCCTCCGTTTTTTCAATCCTATGATTCAAAGGGGCCCTCAATCTGATGGCTCGATGTTTAGGTTGAAATCATGTGCTGCCATGGATGAAAGAGGTGACATGACGCGGATCGACCATGGGCGAGATGGATTATGCAGATTGGTTCACGGCTGGGATGATCACGTAGTGTCGTCGGGCGGCTGGGATGGCACGACGTGATTCGTGTGGATGGAACAAATGAATTGGATGGCGTGAGGGCGCGAACGATGGCGCGAGCGACTCGAAGCGACGGTGTCGTGGGGCCATGCACGGGATAATGAAGCATCGGCGCAACACAGCTTGTTCGATGCGCATGCATACGAAGTAAAGGAGCAATGGGATTCTAATATATTGACGCAATCCTTTTCACATATTTGTGAAAAAAAGAGCAATAGGATTACTGCTTCTTGGTCTCGTTGCCATGGTGGAATATGATGATCACTTAGGACCTGTTTGGCACAGCTCTAGCTCTAGCTCCACCCCTTCTGGAGCTGGAGCTCAACCAAATAGTTTCAGCTCCATAAAAAATGGGAGTGGAGCTCTTTCACAAAATGAACTAGAGTTGTGGAGCTGGGTTTAGGCAGCTCCACAACTCCACTCCAGACCCAACTCTAAGAGCTAAATTTAGGAGTTGCAGCTGTACCAAATAGGCCCTTAGAAACAGAGGAAGTAATAAAATAGAAAACAATGGAGTAGATCCTCCAAACTTTTGTTTATGCTACGTCCGTTCTCTTCGTCTGGCGAGATGTTTAGCGCAACGAAAAAGCTCATTGCCATATAATTAAGTAAGTATTAATTATTATAAACTTTAAAAAATAAATTAATACGAAAAACATTTTGAAGAAAAAATATACTTCCTCCATTTCATATTATACTAGCCACTTAGTCGCCCGTTGGACGACTTTAAATGGCCGTATTAAAGTCCTGTAAAAGCCTTATTATATGTATGGATCATAATATACGACAATGAGATTGTACTTGGAAGGAGGTTAGATAAGTGTGCTCCTCCATGTTACTTTCTTCACCAAACAGGGGCACCGGGGGAACTGTTCCTTAAGTGTCTCGTCACTAGCAAAAGGAAAGCATGTTGTCTTATAAAGGAATTAACATGATGAGCTTGGTGGTGTAACTTTAGTATTTCGGAGATTTTGACGCCACAATTGCCTTTTGTTATTATTCTAGCATAACTGTCTAGCCAATTATGAAGCCTAAATCATCCTACTATATTCATTTTACAGTGTTAAAATACAGCTCTTGAAGGAAATGATTTTTTTATTCAACCTGTCTTTACACCAAGTTGCTGCTTATCATAGAAATGTTAATTAGTTTGTTTTACTAATAAGTTGAACATATTGCACAACTTCAAATGTGCTTCTGCTTAAAAATAAACATGGATTGTTTTCTGAATAGGCTCCTCCACTATACCCGTGAGTGGTTTCTCCGTTCCGTCTTTAAGTCATCATACAGGCAAATTAATCAACAATAGGCTGATGCTCTTTTTTACGTTTTCAGGTTCACTGAAAAGAAACAAATTAAATTCAGTGGAACACATTCACGCACAGTATGGAGCTACACAGTTAAAAACAATTCAGCTGAAGACCAGTAGAAGTAATGAGTTGATAGTATCGATATTCAAAATGACTTCTATACAATCTACATACTTGTGCTAGGCCTGAAACACAATAATACTATCGCTAGAAGAAATGATATGGAACTAAATGTGTAGTATGTACTGGCATGTATTTTAAGAATATTAATGAAGACCTTGATGACTCAAAGCCTCAAAAGGCTATAATGATAAATTATTTTTGTTTTCTATATCTGAGCAGAACTTGGATCGTATTTGAAAGCTTTTTATCATAAGCGTCTCAAGAAAAAACATCTTGAGCAACTATTTTACATAACCTAAATACGTGTGCTCAGAATTTTTGTACGGCAGCGCAAGATTTGGCAGAGGCAGCCGTGCACTGAGCTCCGCCACTGCCTTCGAGCTCTATGCAGCGTTGTCTGCCGCTGTTCCAAAACTCCTTGGCTAGCGACCGTGTGCTGCTCGTCTTCCTCTGCCCCCTCCTTGCACCTATCATCCTTGCCGCACCGCCTAGATCTGGTAAGAGTCACGACTAGAGGCGTGGAGATTATGAGGAGGAGACGCGGTAGTGGTTGAGATGAGGAGGAGGAGGCGGCGGCGCGGGGGTGCTTGGGAAAAGTGGAGGAAGCGACGGTGGCCGGTGGGGATGGGGAGGAGGCGGCGGAGATACGGAGCAGGAGCGACATCTCCGTATATCGGCCTATTGGCATTCGGCAGGCAGCGGTAGCGGCGGATGAGGAAGGGGCAAAATGAAAAATGACGCAAGTTTTTTCCTAGGGACGCGGAGGGACTAGAAATTGATAGAAGTTTTTTGAGGGGTGAATAAGATATTTCGCAAATGAGAGAATCCAACGGCTTGAAATGTCTGGAGCAGAAATCGGATGGTCCATAATTTTTTGATGACGTGGCAAATTACCATTTCGAGAAAGATTAGTTCTTTCACTACTTTAGATAAGACTTTTTAGTATTGCCCATGTCTAGATTCATTAACATCTATATGAATATGTGAAATGCTAGAAAGTCTTATAATATGAAACGGATGGAGTATTATTTAACCGTTTAAAAAACGTGTTAACAGAAGTTCAACTTTCGAGTAGAAGTATGCGAAACCTGGGCCGTAAAAGGCCCATAATCCGTGGTGGACGGGATAAGCACCACCAACTCGAGTCGCTCCAGATCGTCGCATCCCATCCCATCCCACGGACCACGTCTCCCCCGAATCCAATCTCGCCCAAGAACCCTAGCTCCCCAAATCCAACACCTCCCCCCTCCCCCGCTTTGGTTTCTCTCTCTCTTTGCAGCCGCCGCCGCCGCCGCGTCCGCTTCGAGTCCCGCCTCCACTTCTCTCCCCGCAGCGCGCAGGCACCATGGGCGAAGCCGAGGTCAAGGACAACGAGGTGTACGAGGAGGATCTCGTCGACTACGAGGAGGAGGTCGAGAACGGCGCCGACGGCGGCGCCGCCGCCGCCAACGCCTCCGCCGACGTCGTCAAGAAGTGCGTGCCCCCCCCCCCCCCCCGCGCTAGGGTTTGCTTGCTTCCTAGGGTTTCGTGGTTGAGTCGGTGGGAGGGGCCCTGATCTGACCTTCTTCTATGTTCGATAGGGGGTACGTGGGGATCCACAGCTCGGGGTTCAGAGACTTCCTGCTCAAGCCGGAGCTGCTTCGCGCCATCCAGGACTGCGGGTTTGAGCACCCTTCCGAAGGCAAGCTCATATGCTCTTCTTTTTTCCCCCTTGTTGCTGCTGCTAGTGTTCCTAATTTAGATTTATTGAAATCTAAATAAATGATGTGTGAAGTGGCAATTATTTGATTCTGACTTCGATATAGTCTGAGTAGTCACTTAACCAACACTAACCAGGTGTATATTAATTTGGTTCAAGGACTTTATAGATCTATAAATGGGCTAAAACTACTAGGATTGCGTTATCTAAGTGGTAACTGAAAATTCGAAAGTCACGTTTGTCAGGACCGTGTTATTTATTTCCTATAATAGCTTCTTACTCTTATTTATTTCCTGCAATACCTTAATCGACCTTCACGCTTGCTACTGCCTCTTACGTTATCTGAATCTTCAAACTTTGAGCCCATATGATGAACAAAAAGGCTTGATTGGAATTCTTTAAGTAGCATAGTTAACTGAGTTCGAATTGTTTTGACTAGACACGATACATAGTTGGAAAGCTTGACTAGACTGATGGTTTTACTGGAAAAAGGGCAAGTGTGCTTAAGATTGGTCTGGTTGTGCACTAAGACATACATTTAGACTGCTTTAATTGGAAAAAAACAGAGTGCTCACATTGGTATCACTCTGGTTGTGCGCTAGGTGCTTTTGCTGGGAAAAAGGGAACCAGTGCTAAGCTGCTTGTGCGTTAGTACTATCCATGCATGTAGATTATGTTGAGCCGGTGTTAAACCAGCACTGGTTGAACCGGCTGAGCCATCCCACCACCTCGTCACTTGTCTTTGTATTGAAACATACATGCAACATAAACTTTATTGAACTGTGGACCACTGGACTGGTGAACCAAGAATTTGGTCGGGTCACTCACTGGTTCAACCTTTCATACTATGATACGGTATTTAGACGGAGTGAATGCAAGATATGATTACTGAAAAGGCAAGCAATTTGTTGTTTTTACAGGTGCTATTTTCTCTGTTAGCTCACATGGGCATATGCCATATATTTAAACTTTGAATGCATGCCCTAGGCATTGATGCATTTACCCACTCAACTTTTGCAGCCAGCTCTTCCATTTCTAGGATAGTTCATCCAGAAGTAAACTAAGTGTTAACCCAAATAGAAAACAATAAACGAATTGATTGTGCATGAACATTTGCTCGTCCTAGTGCTTGTTTCTAATACCAAATCAGATTAAATACATTCTAGCGTACATTTTTATATTCTTTCGAAATGTATTAATGAAAAATATCATTTTGCAGGTACAATTTTATCTGACAATTTTAGTTGGAGGAAAATGTGGTAAAAACTTTCAATTAACGGCGACAGGAGGTTAAATAGTTTCTCACTGGGGTACGCTCCAATTTTGTTTGGCTCCACACCAGTGCAACACGAATGCATCCCACAAGCCATTCTTGGAATGGATGTCATCTGCCAAGCAAAATCTGGGATGGGGAAGACTGCTGTTTTTGTTCTCTCAAGTCTTCAGCAAATTGATCCTGTTGCTGGTCAAGTTGGTGCACTTGTGCTATGTCACACAAGGGAGCTAGCTTACCAGGTATATATTTATGTCTTAGTTTAATTATGTCCAATATGTCTGCATATACTAACTGTCTCTTTACTTAATATAATGTTGTAGATTTGCCATGAATTTGAGAGGTTTAGCAAGTACCTTCCTGAGGTAAAAGTTGCTGTCTTCTATGGTGGCGTTCACATAAAAAAACACAAGGATCTGTTGAAGAATGACTGCCCTCATATTGTGGTTGGAACACCTGGAAGGATACTTGCTCTAGCTAGAGAAAAGGATCTTTCCTTGAAGAATGTGAGGCATTTCATTCTTGATGAATGTGACAAGATGCTCGATTCGCTTGGTAGGCTGCTGTTCCTTGATCAAGTGATCATCATTCTACATGCAGAATATGTTCACTTTGTGATAACTTTTCTACCCCTATTTGTATCATATCAATATATCATACATGGCTCTGTTATATTCTTATTAATCTATTTGTTTCTTCAGATATGCGTAGAGATGTGCAGGAGATCTTCAAAATGACACCCCATGATAAGCAAGTGATGATGTTTTCAGCGACCCTTAGCAAGGAGATCCGCCCAGTTTGCAAGAAATTCATGCAAGATGTAATGTCATGTGGCCTATCTCATTTCAATAGCGCTTCTTCTTACTCTGGCATACACATACCTTGATAGGAGCGGTGGCAGTTCTGGTGTCAGTAGGTCAAAGGGATTTCTGATTACCGTACACTTCTGCATTGGTCGTAGTTCATCAATTACTACCTGAGTGTTCCTATTGGCTGCAAGTGAAGTCTTCTGTCAATGTGAACCATCTGGGGAGAATGCGGGTGTTGGGGTTGGGAGGGCACCATTATTGTAGATTGTACAAGGCCAGTGCTGCTTTTCTCCAATTGTCTGCATGCTTGTACTGGACTCGCTTTATCAGAGTAAACTGCTTCTGTTTCTCCTACCCTTCTCATGGTCAGTGTGGACAAAGCAGCTTCCTCTTGATGCTAATTCTTATAGCAAGCACTGCTCCAGAACTTGTCTATGATTTGGTCAAATATCAGTGTCCATTGTCATAGCTGAAGTTCAAATACCAGTGCCCATTGTCATAGCTGAAGTTCCCTTAGGAGGCTCAAAATTCTGATGCAAGAAGAATTGATATGCTGTTATTGGAGTGCCTAGAACATTGGCACACAGAAATTCTAATACCTTTATCTACCATTTGTTATCTTACAGCCTATGGAAATTTATGTTGATGATGAGGCTAAACTGACCCTTCACGGGCTTGTTCAGGTACTATTTAATTATCAATCTGTCATCTGTACCACTTTTCTGATTATTTTGTACCAACTCCCTTTCCCTGATTCCAGCACTATATAAAACTAAGTGAGGCGGAGAAGAACCGGAAATTGAATGATCTCTTAGATGCACTTGACTTCAATCAAGTTGTGATATTTGTTAAAAGTGTTAGTAGAGCTGCAGAACTGAACAAGCTGCTTTGTGAATGCAACTTTCCTGCGATCTCCATACATTCTGGAATGACACAGGAGGAGAGGTTTGTTATCTTGAATTCCTTTGCAGCCTGGTCTTTTAGGTTCTTTGTTTTTCATGCTTGTTTTATCAGTTCCTTATGAAAATAACAATAATCTATGCTGATGTTGATGGTGGTTGTCTTATTTTAGTTATCATTTTCTTTTTTACTGTAATGCTTTAGATGATGTCAGATATTTCATCAACCTAGTTCAAATGTATATTCTATAATATGTACATTTTTGTGGTGCCTATAAATGTTTTGGGCAATGGTCAACCATAATGCATATTATCCATGTGAGTGTTATGATGTAAGCATGGATGGAGTTGACTTATTATTCTTACGTTCGTATTTACTTTATATTATTTCAATAGTTATGCCTAATAAATTTAGCATATCTTTGAGAGGCACATATACAAAATCTTGTTGACAGTAACAGCATGCCATGAAGCAGGATTCGCCTTTGTTTGGTTTATGTACTCATTGTTATTCTCTAGACCTTTTATACTACTATATGAATATATGAATATTGTTGTTGGTGGTGATGGTCTGCCATCTTGTGACCTACCCTCAGCCACCACTCACCACTTTATTGCTGGCTATGAAATAGACATGATGGGTTTTAGAGCAGCCATTCATATACAGTGATGATCTTATGCAAGCAACATTCCTAATGAAAATTTGATTAAATGATTGTTAGTAGTTCTGAAATTTATTGCCTGGCCAGTTGTGGCGGTTTGATCCCTACCAAGAATCCTTAATGCTTGATCCTCATTTAATGATGGAGCTTTTGTAGGCTGACCCGGTACAAGAACTTCAAGGAAGGACACAAGAGGATTCTTGTGGCTACTGATTTAGTTGGCAGGGGAATTGATATTGAACGTGTCAACATTGTCATAAACTATGACATGCCCGATTCTGCTGACTCGTATTTGCACAGGGTAATTTTAACATCACTTCACTGCTTCTCGTTAAGTTCTTTTTTCTCTTTCTGACATTCTAACCTCCAGGTTGGAAGGGCTGGACGTTTTGGAACCAAAGGACTTGCAATAACATTTGTTTCCTCTGCTTCAGACTCTGATGTTCTTAATCAAGTTAGTATAATTGATCATTTTAATTTTGTTGCTTAACTGGTGTGATGACAAAGCCTCACTGTAATTTCACATGCATGATGTTTTAAGGTGCAAGAAAGATTCGAGGTTGACATAAAGGAGCTTCCTGAGCAGATTGATACTTCGACATATAGTAAGTGTTGTTTACCTTGTTATTCCAGATTAATTTGTAATACCGTATCATATGATTTGTTCTAAGAACTGATTTGTTTGTATTTTGATTTGTATTTTCCAGTGCCTTCTTAAAGATCCGGCTGGATTGCTTAAAGCTTACATTCGAACGGAAACGAGAGTATCTCCTTGAGATACGGCATATTAAGAATCTATCGGATAACTAAAAACTTAGTGCGAGAAATGCTGCCCTATCTATACTTAGACAGCAGTTTAGATCTGCTGCTAAGTGCTGAATGGCCCGTAATAATACTTGAAAAGATGTATCTGGGCAATTGGGCATGCACGTATTTGAATTGCTGTCGTTCATGGTACTTCCGAGAATTTTATTAGGATGTGTTTGTGTTAATTTTGCTACTCCGCAGATGCTAACGTATACTTTGTTTATGGTACTTTTGAGGATTTCACCCGAGTTTCTTACCATACAATTTGTCCATTATCCTATTTTTTATATTTACTTAACGGTTTATGCTGCTTCCGTTCTCATGGCAACCGCAATGCTCATACGATTCTGAACAGCGGGTTCAAGGTTAGTAACGTGGGAAGATGGTGGCGTTCTTTGCTGCCCAGATAGCAGCTAATTACAAATTAGGCGCTTACAGACATTTTTTCTGAATCTTTGGGGACTTAACGAAAAAAAGTCAGTTCTAGATACATGCGCTTCACTTATTGGTCATTTTATATATTAGGTAAATAGAGGAAACTCTACAAGGAAAAGATTCACAAACTATCTAAACAAGTAAAGCATACAAGGATTTAATCAGGATTATCACAAACAATGTAAACAAGAAAATTAGATTCGGGGTGATGTCCCTTTCCTTATCTTGATTTCGCTAGTATCTAAACAAGGTAATTATTGTTGGCTGCATGAATTCATATTGAGTTGTGGAAACAAAGTAAACTAAGTTTTCGAAACCTCTTTAACCAGTAATTTACTCGTGCTAACTTAAAGCTACGGCGTAATAATATTTTGGTTAATAAATTATATTATTAAATTTCATGCTACTCAAATCACATTTTCTAGAATTAATCTTAATTTAGATCATTTCAAGTCATATATCAAATATATTTAAGACAAGGGGCAAAAATATGATATTGTCTGAGACCATAACACATGTACGAGGACATTATATGTCCACACGTGGCGGGTTAAAAAAAATGAAGACACGTTGCAGGATTACATCCAGACATTCATTCAAAAGCATTTTAAGACCGAGTACAGATAAATGCAAACAAGACAAGGACATTGAAATGCAAAATATTGACCTGACAAGGCCAAACACAATAAAGTTAAATTCAATGAAAGCTAAGTTCTGCAAACATTCAAAGTTTGTTTCTCACACAAATATCCCACATTCTACTTGCTTTAATTGGAGGGAATATGGTTAACAGGGCCGGTCCTGGATTTTCGAGGCCCCAGGGCGAAAACTTATATGGAGGCCCCTATATATACACACACATAAACTAATATATATATATTTATAGTCTTATAAACACACAACATTTAATATTCAATGTGATAAAAAAATAATCATCAATTATTAAGTAGTAAGAGCTAATAATTTTTGATCTATGAGGGGAAAAAAAGATGAAGAAAATTACCTTGAGCAGCAGGGCAGCAGGCTGCAGTCTATAGGCACCTAGTGCCGCCGAGCCGTCGATTGGCCGATGAGGGCGCGCCACGCCGCCGCCGCCGGGCGGTTGGCCTAATGGCCTCGACGGCTCGACTCCTTGCGACGCGAGACGTCGAGAGGCGACTAGGCGAGAGCTCAACCCAGCAGCGTGATAATCCGCGAGGCGGAGGATCTTGTCCGGTCGATCTTGCCTACTGGGTTTTTGCAACTCAGATCGATCCTTGTGACGCAACGTTTGCAGCGATGAGCGATCGACCAGTAGCGTGATCGAGGCTACACAGGAGGCGTGATCGAGGCAATGGGAACGGGAGTCAAATCACTTCGCTTTCCAGCCTTTCCTTCGCTCCTCTTCGTCTTCCGTCTTCGCCTAGGAAGTAGCGATACATGAGGCACCATGGGCATGGCCCATCAGCCATGGGGGCCCCTGGATTTTGGGGGCCTCGGGCCTACGCACGGCTGACCCCCCCCCCCCCCTAGGGGCGGCCTGATGGTTAAGCATATGTTCATCTATAATCCAAGATATACGTTGCTTAAGAAATAAGTTGACATGTCCTGTAATTTTAAACAAATATTAAATTTGTTGGCTTGACCTTTAAAATTATAATAAATCAGTTTCGATTATGCATATTCAATTGATTATAGTGAGGTGCAAAGAAGGATATCAATTACTGCAGATAAAAGGAGCATCCACATTGGTATGTATAATTCTAAGTCATTACTTATTTACTTGCATGGTCATGAAAGGGCAGTCACATTCTAATTATGAGACAAGAAAGCAATACCTGCATAAGGGTGCTTGTAGGTCAGATAAGGGTTATAGGCCTTCCAACTGCATTTCCATGAACCTAGGATAAAAGAAATAATGGCAATTCATTTTCAGTTAAAAGGAAAACATAGAGTTGAGGAACACACGGGGATTTCACCAGTGATTAATAACACAACACAGGGATTTTACCAGTTGAATATATGCGATAAACTACATGCATCGTTGGTGGCGTGGAGACCGGTGATGCTAATGATCGTGGAGTACTTGGATTCATGCAACAATGCGCCCGAGGGTCGGAATCTAGACGGTAGATGGAAACGGATGCGTTTGGATGACGCGGACGAAACACGCAGGGATGCGATCGTTTCAGCAGTGACGGTAGACAGTTTAGCCACATGCAAAATGAGAAATACGATTATTATATGATTAATTAAGTATTAATATATTTTTTTATAAATAAATTTGTTGGATTTTTTTAACAACTTCTTTATAGAAAGTTTTTGCATGAAATATATTGTTTAGCAGTTTGAAAAGCGTGCTAACAGAAAACTGAGGAGAATCTAATCCTATAAACTGAAAAGAGCGCACTGCGGATGACGTCAGCGATGGACGAACGTGTGGATGACATCAGCAACGCACGGACAAACAAAATTTTGGTTGGAATCGTATTTTGACGAACGGAATTTTGACGAGCGAACAAAATTTTGGTTGGGAGTAGATTTTATTTTTTTATAGGTAAAGATAAAGATATATACGTTAATGAAAGTACAAATAAATACTTAAACTCTGTAAAATTGGGGTATGCCCATTTACAAAGACAGAAACACCCACATATGTTCATGAAATGGGATGGAGCTTGGCTGCTCCATAAATTGCTATTCGAGCCTGCAGCAACATGGGAAATATGTAGTAGCCCCCTAGAAGCACCAATGGAAAGTGGACATTGGATCGGAAAATGGACATCTTATATTCCTCCACGTCACAATGAGTAAAAATTTTACTTACTAATGAGTAAACCTACGAGGAAAATTTTTACTAGTGATGACGTGGACGAATCTCAGATATCTATTTTTTTTCCAACGGTAGTTTTCAGCTTTTCCCTACATATATTTTGCACCATATATTTTCCCCCAACAACATTATCAGTCGTACTTTACTGCTAGTAAACCCTACATAAAAATGAATGCACATGTACTCTATGGAAACAAAATAAGCAACAACAAAAGTGTCCATCAGGGACTTTTATTTTGACGCCTAAATCAACCTTATCAAATTTTGGAGTGCAAAATTTTGGCATTGTTAATATTTGATAAGGTTGAGAGGTGAAGTATATTACCATTGCAAAGTTTCTGTGAGAGGAAGATTCTAAAATTATCATGGTAATGGAGGCAAGTTTTAGCAATGTTTAAATTATTATCTTGCTAAATTTTAGTAAAAGGCAAGACTTGGTAGGGTTAATTTTGGTAATGAAGTAAAGAACCTCTCGGTGTTTGGGCTATGTCCAGCTGTGGCGCTGCACCTGAAGACAAAGGCGGAGGCACTGCGTCCAGCAGCTACACCCGACGGTGGAGGTGTTATGTCTAGTGCCGACCACACAATTGACGGCGGAGAGGGAAGCGCCACGTCCAACGAAAGCAGGTACACCCGACGGTGGAGGTGTTATGTCTAGTGCCGACCACACAATTGACGGCAGAGGGAGAAGCGCCACGTCCACCGAAAGCAACAACAGTGCCACGCCCAGCTAGGGTTTTCAATTTCGAAATTGGTTTTTTTGCCGGTGGGGGACGAAATTACCAAAATTGCAGAAATTTCGAAATTTTTTGGCCAAAATTATTTGAAATTTTGACTGATTTTGGATTAATTTGAATAAAATTTCAGCAAATTCGAAAAAAATTGCAAAAAATGAAAATTTTGGGCAAGATATGAGCTTGCCGGTGAGAGACGACATTTTAGAAATTTCAAACCCTGCGCCCAGCTACACCCGACGGTGGAGGTGTTATGTCTAGTGACGACCACACAATCGACGGCGGAGGGGGAAGCGCCGATAGCGGACGTGGAGCCGCGATATCCAATATCGACGGTGCGGGGAGCCTGCGTGGCTTGTAGGGGCATCAAATGGTGAACAAGATCAAAGCAGCTCAAACGGTGGTTGGCTTGGATATGTACTTCTGTGCGATTTGAAAAGATTGAACTACATATGTGGGATGCATCAATGCGTATCAGGAAGTATTCGGATTTTTTTTTACTAGATGTACGTGCATTGCAACGGGTGAATGTTATTTTAATCTTATTATTATTATACAGTTTAGTTAGGGTGAAATTCACTGTGCGAATTACCTTGGATATTTTTTTAAGATAATCATGAGCTGCAGGTAGGAGTCTGATTTTCATCTCAAGTTAGTATGCAAGTTTTTTTTTTAAAAAAAAAAGATTTCTTAGACGACTCCTTTCGTATTTCCAAGTCTAATTTTCATCTCAAGTTAGTATGCAAGTGTTTTTTTTAAAAAATAAATTCTTATACGACTCCTTTTGTATTTCCAAAAGCAAACGGACTTAAAATCCGACTTAAACACGAATATGTATTTCCAAAAGCGAGCGAACCTAAAATCAACTCAAACATGAATGACGTATCAAAATACCAACGAAAACATCTTCAATTTTTATAATAGTAGAGATTTGAAAATCATGAAAATCATGTATACGGGACACGTATTTTGTGTATCCGTATCCAATACCGACACGTGAGATTTTCGCCGTGTCCAAAGTAACACACGATGTTAGTAAATCTATGCAAAAAATGGAGATAACAAAATGTTATAAAGTGGGGCGGGGGAAGTAAAAAAAAAACTTTCTTTAACATCTCTTTAAAAACTTTTGTAAATTAACCTTTTCAAGTTTGTAATATTCAATTCATTCGTGACCTCTAATAAATACTCCCTCCGTCTATAAATATTTATTTGACACCGTTGACTTTTTTAAACAGGTTTAACCATTCATCTTATTCAAGAACTTTTGTGAAATATGTAAAATTATACTCCCTCCGTACTCATAAAGGAAGTCGTTTAGGATAGCGGCACGGTCTCTAAAACACAACTTTTGACTTCTTATTTCTATAAAAATATTTTTTATATTATACTTTTATGAAAGTATTTTTCAATTTATGAAAGTATTTTTCAAGACAAATTTATTCATATAATTTTTACATTTTTAAACTCTAAACTTAATCATGATTTATATCCCAAGGTTTGACTTAAACATTGTCCTAAACGACTAAACGACTTCATAAAACATTGTCCTAAACGACTAAACGACTTTCTTTACTAGTACGGAGAAAGTATGTATACATAAAAATATATTTAACCATAAATCAAATAATAAAAAAATAATTAATAATTACTTAAATTTTTTGAATAAGACGATCAGCCATATGTTTAAAAAAATCAACGGCGTCAAATTAGAACGAACCTAGTCATGTTCATCCCGGGGGGGGGGGGGGGGGGGGGGAGGCATACGTTCTAAAGAAATATGCGAATAACATATGTTCCATGAAATAAATTATATTTTCCGCTCAGTTTCTTTGCAGTATATATTTGTTTACTACTGTAAAATATTCTAGTTCAACATCTGAAAATTACACGTCTAAAGTCCCAGTGACCACCGACCAAACACCAGCACCAATGCAAGTCACATGCTGACTTCTCAGTTTGAACCAAACTGGAAAAATCAATAATACGTTCGCTCATGCATTACAAAAGGCAAGCAAACTACTGGCAACTTGAGAAATGTAAACAAATCAGCTCATCAGCCTGTCTGGCATTCCAATTCAGATAACACGAGCTTTGTACAGGCAAATGTAAGCCATGTGCCAGTCGCCTGTTTAGAGAAGCAACAGCTTAGAGTTGTTCATGAATCATAACATGTTCAAGCTAATGTTTAGTTATGTATATTACTCACCTCCACCAGATAACTTTAAAATCTCTTCCTCCTTGCGTATGCTAGGGTTGTCATCATCAAATTCAATCCATTTCCCTAAAAAGCTCATAATCATCAGTGAGATCGTAAATAAACAGTTGACTCCAATAATTAACTGCATGAGTAGCTGGCCCTACCGTCATCTTGCTTAACCCAGCCAACATAATGGCCTGAGTCTGCACTTCTCCCTTTGTGCGTCAAAACAGCAATTAAATCATAGATGCCAGTCAACTGTTTCTTTGGCACAGAAGAATCGGCTGCAGTAAACACACAACACAGCTAAGCATAAAGCTAACCAGATTGAAAGTATTGAAGTATGGGTCGCAGCATGCTACTTGAATAGATACACTAGAACCCTAACATAATAAGAGGCAGAAAAACCCCACCATTTGACAAACAAAGAGTACAAGTATCTGAGCTATTTCTCTAAATAAGAACAGAAGCCAACTACTTGCCTTTGTCAATATCCATGCTGGATGATTCCCCAGCATTGCTTGATGAACCCTGAAATGAAGTGCAACTCCGTAAGGATCCGTTCAAGTACAAAAGGCATTTTGGAGTGGTTAACATGTGTGCTCAACAAAAGAATGATAAGCGCATGTCTCAACAACTCTAAACTGATGAATCAACCATATATTCCTAAAGACCATTACCTCATTTTCTTTTGAGCTGCTGGCCTTTCCTTGTGCTTTTAATCCAAACTTAGCATTTTCTGCATCTCTCAGCATCTTCACATGCAAATTAAATGTGGTGATCATCAATGGCACAACAGAGCTCAAACATGGAAATGAAAAGAGTAGTAGTACTACCTGTCGGGGAGCTTGGAGTTTTTGTTTCAGTTCATCTGAGCAAAAGTCATAAACATCCAGTTCCAGCGGGTAATCAACTTTCTGGAAGTAAAAGAAGAAAGAATTTACAACTTGTTTTCAAACGAAAGAGGTAGAACAAAACTCTGAGCGGACAGTATCAAGAAGAATCAATCAAGCTTTCCTCACAAGATCATGCAATGATATTATAGGAAGGCATTTGTGGTTATGAAAGGAAAAAAAACAAAGAAATCAGAGAACTTTTAGAAAACCATACTATGTAAAATTATTCCATAATTACACCTCCAAGCAGCAATTTCAGAGAACCACGATTTTCTTTTTGCAAGAAATACTTTTTAAGTATTGCCTCCTTGACAGATCACAACCACTTGTAAATCTCACAAGCCTATCCAATAAGGAAAAGGAAACAGGGTACGTTTCTGAGAGTGATGAGAGGGCCCAAGAGGCCTGGCTCATTGGATGAGATGCAAGCAAAAAAGGTCTATATTTCTCAAAAGTTACTGTAAAGAAGTGTAGTTCTTGCTTAAAAGTGTTGTTCTATAGTTTTACCAAAGGGAGTATGTTTTTTACTCGAGAAATAAACATACCCGTAAAATCTTTGCCTTCTGGTTTGATTCCCTTTTCCAAAAGAAACGAACAAACTGCACAGTCAAGTACCTGAACACAGAATTGGCATACTTATAATTTCTGAATAAAATAAGAGATAATATAATCAAGAAAATATTTAGGTTCTTGCCTAGGCAACTCATTTATTCTTGACTCTCTTGTATAAAGAGCAGTGCGACCCAGTGAAGGTGAAGCCTTCTCAAGTTCTGACTTCAAACCCTGCAGGAAAGAATACAAGAATAATTACATGGGCCTTCTCATACAAATTCTGAGGTTTTATGCAAGCATAGTATAAAAATAATGTACACATAAAAAACTATCCTGTCAGAATCAGCAATGAGCTACTCGATATAAAATAGAAATTATGAATTTAATAATGGTAACATAACTTACATGCTTAAGTCCTTCATGAAGGTGGTTTACATCATGAGATATATGACACTTCAAAGAATAAACTGATTCTCTCTCTAAACTCTCTTCACCACTTTCTGCACAATGGACCCTGCAAATAGAAGCCAACATTAATAAATAGAAGCACACTGGAGCATTGTCATCGTGCTTATGAACAAATAGTTTTTTTTTAATTCAATACAGGTAACTAGTTCTGCTGCCTCGGGAATAAAATGTCAAATGAGTGTCCTCATCTGACATGACATCAGAAGACGGCACAAAAATTGTGCATAAAAAAGATGGAAAAAACCATCAGGTCTACTTGTGGTGGATATGCTAAAAGTTTTTAAGCAGGGATCCAAGCTCTATATTACTAGTACCATTTTGGAAATGCACCGACAAACTAGCACAATCAGCAAAGATCCATAAACAGAAGAAACCACAACAGAATTGTTAACTCATAGTGAACTGTATGATACAGTACAGTACCTTTGTACAACAGAAAAGAACACACCCCCCCAATTAAAACAGATGAGTGTGTGTGTGTGTGTGTGTGTGTGTGTGTGTGAGAGAGAGAGAGAGAGAGAGAACCTGCTCACGAGATCAATCCCAAAAAGTTCCTTCATTTGACCAGCAGGAGGTTCACTACCAAAAAAGACAAAATGGTAAGCGGAGCAGCCAAACACTACTGTGTACTCAGAGAGAGAGGGAGGAAAAAGGGAAGGGGGGGGGGGGGGGAAGGGGGGAGGGGGGAGCATCCCCAGGAAAACAAACATCACTCCACAATTGCATATGAGCTGTTAGGTGAATAACTGCAATAAATTACCTTGTTTCTGATGTAAGAGTTTGAGAAAGTGTATACACCAATTGGGTCCAGCATTCTTCTGCATCCTGCAATTTGTTCAAGTGAACAATATTTAATCATACAGATAAACAGTAGAAAAACTTAAAATTTAATCATAGGTGAACCAAACAAACCTGTTGCATATAAACATTATTTTGTTGTTGCGCAAACTGGGGATACTTTTTACGCAGCGTCTGCTCAAGTGTAGATCAAACAAAAAGTTAGTACAAAAAATCCAAGCATTATAAATTATAGTTTTTCCCAAAACATTTAAACCTTGTAGACAAACTCATCTAGATATCCTCGATCTATATGCTACAATGTGGCAAAACATAAAACCAAAAGAGTAAAGAAACTGGCATTCAGAGCCACCAAAAACAGCTTGACATGGAAGTCCATTGGGAATTGGAAGAATGGCAGTTGTTTTTCTAATCTAACCAAAAATGTTAAAACAATGTCAAACTTCATTGGGGTCCACATAGAACTGTCAAGCCCTGAATTATAAATTTTGAATTTTTTTTAACTTAAGTAGATTGCTATCTCAAAATAGATATTTCATGCCAAAATTTCATTGTGTTCATGTGGCCCCACCAGAAAAAAAAAAGGCTACAATCACTTTTCTACCAAAGGGATGTCACGAAGTTCAGTTCAAGTAATTTCATATAAACATGTCATTCCTTGTAAACACTCAAATAATTACAACTCAAGTTCCACTCGAGCATACACATAGGAAAACAGTATCAAATTTTGTATTAGAAATACACATAGTTGTTATGATGGACTTTTCATTTCATACAGCAGTTCATGGTTTCCAACTTTAATAGAAAACTACAAGCATCATTTTCTATAATGATATGCCAGCAAAAATGTAGTATCATGAAACTCCTTTGCATCAGAAATCTTCTTTTACATCAGAAATCTACTGATATCATTTTCATGTAGTTAATCTACTCTAGATACTTAGAACATATAATAGAAGTATTGTTCTATTTTTTTGACCTGACCCATGCAACAACAGCCTACATATAAAAAAGAATATTTCTTATCTAATTTGTGAAGATGTCATAAATAGAACAGTAACATAAAAGGAGCTCTGGAGCTCTCCTAATCACAGAAACGAATTGAAGATTCTCTAGCTTTAGATGTAATGGCCAAATGGGGTAAGCTGAATGCTGACCTGTAAGAAGAGTAGAGGTGCAACAGGCCGAACACTTTGATCAAGCTCTCCGAAAGTATTACGAGTTGCAACAGTCAAATTATGGGAGGCTTGGTCAACACCATTACCCCTCACATTATCTGAATAACTGCACAAGTAAAACATATGAGTTAGCCAAGAAGAAATTCCTTTCTTCAAAACTTACTTCAAAGCAATTTTCAGTGGAACCTCAATAAAGCTGACTTCAGCTCTGGAACAGAATGCAGGCACTGCAAAGTGGAATTCATGTAACATGTATTCCCCAAGTTATAAAGACCAGCACTGTGTCCCTGAAATTCCAAAGAGAAATCTCACTTGCAGCACAGATTAAGAACACCAAAATAAGACCAACATGCTTATGCCAAATATAATAGCGCTCTTAAGCAATTTGAATTTTTTGACATTGCGAATTTATTACAACATAAGATATCTATAACAACAATATCACTTTAGCTTATCCGCAATCACAATTTCCACTCTAGATACCATGATTATATTGATTCTTGATTAATTTAAGCATATAAGATACATTAAGCAGGTTGTTTCAGGAATTATGCATGACGAGCTGTCGAATGGCAATGGAAAGACAATAGCATATGTTCTTAACACATCTATGTTAACAGATAACACTGCAAGTGTACTGGGTATTTGTTGTCTCCAGTCATTTATCTTGGTTTGCAGACAAAAGTGTTATGGTTCATACGGACATATGATATTAGACAAATTTATTGAGTTGTTATTCTGAGAGGCCATGCGCCCATGCAAGGTTGCCACTCCTAATAAATTTCAGAACAGATTAACCAAATACCCATGCATTGCAACAATCGAGAGCAAGTATATTATAAATTCTGAACTCAAAAGAAACTATATACTCCCACCGTCCCAATATAAGTGCAGCCACAGTTCAAATTTGAACTACACAGCTGCAGTTATTTTGGGACGGAGGGAGTACTTTCCAATTGTACATCAATCCCCAAATGACATAATTATACAGAGAAGATTCAACTAATAAAAATATGTATGCATATATCTATGCAACTAATAAAGACATGTATGCATATAGCTATGCATGGAAGATCCCATAGTAGTAGACTAGTAGTGGGTTGGCGAACTCGCTGCCACCATAACTACTAGCTTCTTTTATTATAGTAGAGATAAGCATAAATTGAGAGGTCAAACGCACCAGTGCAACCACTTGCTCTTCTTCTGGTAGATCCTCTACAAATACTGGTCCTTTCTCTGGAGCTTTCACAATCTCATCAGCTGTACCTATCATCATCAATTTTTGACCCTGCAGAGTGCATTTCCAATCCTTAACATTATATACATGTAGTTGAATACTTGAATGTATTAAGGGTCTGGTAGAATAAAAATGTGAATGGAAGACAGGTTGATAATCTCACATCTTTCACTCCCAAAGTAGACCAATCTGCATCATCCTGCATTACAAATACAGAAAATTGACCACGTTGTTACAAAGAAAGATTAAATATAGAAGTACATGAAAATCAGTTGTGTCCATAAGCACGTGAGCATGTATTACCTTCAATATTCCACCCTTCACCATAATTTTTTGCCTTTCAGGTGGTACACCAGTCAGAGTGTATAGCTGGGTCTTAAAGACAACAGGCGGCTGGCTGGTGTCTATCTCTATGCCTGGGAAGGTCTCCTTCTGCCATTTCACGCTTACTGGAAAGCATTCCAAAAGCAGCAATCATGGTAAGAAATTGAGTACGAAGGAAGGGTGAAGAAACAACACATAAACTGCTTTGACTAGTGGAACAAATACATGAGATTATTGTGTAGCCATGGAGGAAGCAAACCACCCTAGCACCCTACACCTTGCATGTTCTAAACAGTATGGATCAAATCATGCAGCACAAAAGAAAAATCCCCATTTGACTTAAAACACTCAACCCAATAATATTATCTTTATAGATAAAACCAAATCTTCGTATCAAAGTTTTGATATTGGCAGGGCATTCATTATCTATAGCTCGATAAAGTTAAATGGAACTAACAGAACTAGTTCATTTTTATGGTTCATATAATTATGCATCAACCCATGCATTGCGACATATCTCAAAAGAAAAAGAATATGTGTTCTGAGTTTAAACAATTATATTCTACAAATTTCTAATAAAAAACTCACATGCAATTATATCATCAGCTGATGGTACATATAAACGCAAGCAAACAATACAATAAAATACAACGCACAAGTGAATACAGAAATTCGTCGATAAAAGATATAGGCATAGGGCACACTGACACCACCACTAACTCCTATTTTTGAGGGGAGATTCCATGTTAAGAGAACATCTGAACATACAAATTATAAAGTAATTCAATACCCAACTAGGAGCAAGCGAGCAAATAGAGGGCCCATTAGGTAGAGCTCCAACTCCTAAATTTAACTTCAGGAGTTGAGTCTGGAGTGGAGTTGTGGAGCAGCCTAAACCCAGCTCCACCTCTCTAGTTCATTTTGTAAGAGCGTTCTAGCCAGCTCCACTCCATTTTATGTAAAACTGAAACTGTTTGGATGGGCTCCAGCTCTAGCCTCCAGGAGAGGTGGAGCTGGAGCCGTGCCAAACAGACCCAGAGATTGCCAAAGGAAATGAAACATGCAGAAGCTACTGAAAGTATAATTCTCAACATATGATAGGGTAGACGTATTCCACACCAAGGTGCAATGTGAAAATATCACGCTGAAAAAGCTGACTAAATTCACACTTAGACATGATGTAACATACAATTCATTCGTATTTCAGCACTTCACGAGCTCACTGCAATAGGCAAAGACCTAAATTCATGGTTTGGAACTTCTTGACAACATAGCACAGAGGCCTGACTGGTTTGTGTGGAGGTTAGACAAAAAAAGAAAATAATCCATGCAATCAAGATGCAACACAATAACACAACCGAGTACTTAACAGACTGTTAAAAAAGACGCGCTAGCATCCACTGACTATCAAGTCTACAACTAAACATAGCCCTAGACCAGATGCAAACATCCAGAAATAATTTCTTAAACAGCACCGTGCCATGGTGTGCGCGCGCGCATACACACACATCTCCTGTGCAATGTTTCACAGTAACACGCAACCGCGCTCGAATTCATCGAGCACGTAGCACTGCTACATGCATCTGCAAGCAGCCCCGCTGCACCCGCAGGTGCGAATGCGTCAAGTGAACCGAGAACGCGAGTCCGAATCTGCTAGGGCAGAGAACTAAGCCCTACATTCACAGACGAGAAGCCCTCGCCAATCCTCCACCCGCACAGGAAACCCAGCTAACCCCCACCAACCCCTCCGGCGCCAACCCCCTTCCATCCTATTCCTCCCCACCGGGAGGCAGATGCAGATCGAACCAAAAATCCCCCAAACCCCCAAGCCACAGAGAGAAAGTAGAGTGGGACTCCGCCGCCGCACAGGAACGCGAACGGCGATTCAGAAGCGAGTCCCCGCCGCGGCGATCAGATCGCCGCCGCTACGAGAGAGGGAAGCGAGGGAGGAGGAGGAGGGAGCTCACCGGTCGGCATGGCTGCGAATCGGCGGCGCGGCGGCGGAGGAGGCGGCGGAAACCGAGTTTACTTGGAGGAAGAGAAAGGAACCGGACGGCGACGGAGGTAGAGAGGAGAGGCGAAGCGAAATAGTACTACGAGGGCGACGATTTTTTTTATTTTTTAAATTTTTAATTAATTTTAGTAGACGCACTCAATCGGGCCGGGCTCTGGGATTGGCCGCTGTAGTGTTTGTC
Organism: Oryza glaberrima; assembly: GCF_000147395.1. Lineage (NCBI taxonomy): Eukaryota > Viridiplantae > Streptophyta > Magnoliopsida > Poales > Poaceae > Oryza > Oryza glaberrima. Next base: position 18,750,344 of record NC_068326.1, read on the forward strand.
CGACCCGAGTTCTTTCCAACTTCCAGGGGCCAAATTTTAGGTATTTTTGGGCCCTTGCCTTTTAAATTTTATTTTATGGAAAATGCACGCATAAACCACAACCGATCAAGGTCTCCGTCCTCTTAGCCCTTAGGTGAAGTCATCATGACGTGGTGATCGACACATGGGCTCATATGCAATGGCCGTACATGTTAGTAACCATGTCACGATATGTTACATCAGAGGAACCGCTTTCAACCACTACATATGTGTACATCCGTGGATACATCAATTTAACACATGCTCAAATGTAACCAAATTCATGATTTCACTAAATTTCTACTGAGAATTTTACCTTGCCTCCATAAGAAAAAGGTAATAAGGCGGAAATTGGTCCAACTTGACTTTGATGTTCGCTTGGTGATGATTAGTGTTAAAAGAGAGATAGCTCTTGGAATCCCTCAAAGAAGACGTAAAATACGTGGATCTAAACATTGTTATATAGGTATTTACCACTTCAGTAAAAGAGAAGTTCCAGTCTCCTTTCCCTCTTTACCATTTTTTTGTGATTTTTCACCCGATCTATGTCTGTGCTTGGTTGAGTTAGTTAGCAACCTTGTTTTCTACTCATATGTTCTATTTGTTACCTCTTAGTTCTGGATTTTGAGTTTGATGTTTTGTATCACATATTGATGTGTTTTCTGTTTGTGTTGACCATAGCATCCAAGTTGAGACCAGAACTTTCAAGTTCAAACTTGAAATTCCAGATTTAGACCGGAAATTCCAGCTAGAACTAATTCGCAGTAGAGTTGAATTTTAGGAAATACATGTTCACCCCCATTTAGTAGGGATAATTTCATCTATACAATGAAGATTTACATTGGTACCAAATAACACATAATTTTTTCCACCGCCACTCAATTTACCAAATTACATTGGTACATTAGCATTTCTTAAAACAATACCACAAACTTTAACAAACAATATTCAATCCATTACCTAAGTATGGCAAGATAACTAAGATACTATGTAATTGTGGCCGAGATTGGACGGGTTCTCCATCGTTACCGGTGGAAAGTGAGGGGTGCAGGACCTTCACTGTAGGGGATAGACTTGCCGTATAGGAAGACATGAGCATGCTCGGGGAGATGAACTTAGGAAGCAGAGAAGCAATTGGTGCCATGGTGGCATCCTGCATATTGCCTCCTATACATTGGTTCTAGCCTCATCTTTGGATGCGATGACACATTAGAGGAGCATAAAAGCATATTCATGTGACCCGAATAGTGGGTGTGGCTGCCTTTTCAGAAGCAACAAGCCAACAACGTAGAAGCGGAGCAAAGAAGCGAGGGCGGGAGCACATCTCAATGACGAGGAGGGAGACCGACCCATTGCACCTATTGCGGTCGAACTGTCAAAGAGAGGAGAAGATGTAGACGCATGGACAATTTTGTCCATTAACAAACTCTGTTGGTTCCTAGTTAAGTTTGGCCCTGTTCGTTTCTTCAACAAGAAGTGGATAAAATTTTGGATACTCGTGGCACGCTTTTCAAACTGCTAAACGGTTGTTTCGTGTGAAAACTTTCTATATGAAAGTTGCTCTAAAATATCAGATTAATCCATTTTTCAAGTTTGTAATAATTAAAACTCAATTAATCATACGTTATTACCACCTCGTTTTGTGTGAAAACACTTAATCTTTATCTTCATCTTCAGGAGATTCAAACACCACCTTTGTGGTGTTTTGGGGGTGAAAAAAAATCTTATGGTATTATTTGGTACCAATAAAATCTTTGTGGTATAGAAAGAATGTTCTCCATGTCGTAACATCAACATCCTTTTAGGGCAGAGATGGCTATTCTAGCACAGTTGTTAAGGAAAAGAGGTGCAAAGTGAAACAAAATAAGTAGGGGGTCCGAAGGTGATTGAAAATAAATACTAAAGGAGGCCCAAACTAAAACTCACTATTGAAAATGAACTCAATCCTTTTATTTGAGAACGAAGGAGCATTAATCTTCATTTCATTGCTACATACGAGTACTTGAAAGGGGAGTTTGGACCATTCGCTCACCCCTCTCATGGTGCACAAAGTTTATTTCCCCAGTGTAGAAGGATAATATGTTAAAAAAAAGGTGGACCCACATAAAAATTGCCAAAAGATTTAAACATGACAACCTGAACTCCATCCTTCCTTGGGTCCAATTGCAACGTAATGACGCTTTGCTAATTAGAGTAAATTTAGCAAAACTATGTTTACTTTGACCAAACTATTGCAAAGCTATAAATTTAAGACAGTGTATCACGAAACTACAAATTTAGCACTAATTGTATCACGGAATTACATATTTAAGGTGGAGGCTAAAGACTAAGTAATGAGGTTATCACAAAATTACATAGTTTAGAGTTTAGATCCATAATACTACTTTTATACTTCCCCTCAAAAAAATACTACTTTTATACTCAAGTTATAGGCACGTAGTTTTGTGATAAAATTGATCCTAAATTTATAGTTTTTTTTATCGGATGTCTTCGAAGAGACAAATCTATAGTTTTATGACACTGCACTAAATCAATAGTTTTACGATAGTTTAATAAAAGTATTTGCATTTTATTTTACTGTTGTGAATTTCAGTTGACCAAAGATGGAACATTCAATAAAACAAACTGAAACAAAATTACCAAAGCATCGAAACACAATTAGAAATAAATGCAGTATATGTCATTAAGGCCAAGGTAGCTTAACATTCTTAGTTAGAACCTCTTAGTTTCTATGAAATGGAGCTATCCTTCTAGCACAAAACCTTCTCATGTCAGTTCCTACTTCGACTTTAAGCCAGTGTTCTCCTATTTGTGAAGGAGTGAACACCCATTAAATGAACTTATATTGAAAGTAGTCCTAGTGCTTTACTTGGGATGGTGTCCATGCCCAACAAGTAAATAGCATGCTCATCTAGGATTAATGATGATGTGGCACCCTATTAGATGTGAAGATAAGAGGAAACTAGGTTCTATATAATATCCAAGACAAGATGAGATAAATGTGGTATTATTAAATTAGTTAGCTCGAAGAGAAGGTAGGGAGATGAGCTGTTTGAATTAATAGCGTCTGAGCTGAGAGAGTTAAGCCAGTATTAGTTTTTAGGTGATGTGGAGGACATAGACACAACAATTTTTCTATTTGACCATTTTAATGTACTCTTGAGTCAGTTCTCAAGATTGTTGATGTATGGATCATTTAGTCTCTTCTTTCCATTGGGTAAATCTCATAGGCATGTCCCAACATGTAGACTCAATGTTGTTGGAAGATTTTATAGATATTTACTGATATTCTTAGCACATATGGACCCATGTAAGAAGCAATCAATAAATTGAAGTTGCTTTTAATATCCTCAAGCTTACCATTGACAACTGTTAGTCCTTTTACATTGCATTGCACTATTTCAAAATAGAATGCATACAACTATGCACACAGTGGCAGAGCTTAGTAGAGAGCAAGCTAGATGATGAGGACATCAACACCGTCGATACATCCACGTCCCCCCATGTACAGCATGATGGTCCTATTACCCGCGCTCGTGCACGTCAACTAAATTATCAGGTGAGTTCTTTCTTGAGTTCATATTCCTCGTCTTTATACCCCGGAGACGCGTGCACTCGTGTTTTACTCAGGAACGATGGAGAGGATCCAAAGGGAAGAGGATTCGCGCGGGGTGGATTCGGACTGCAGGGCAGCGCCAACTTCTGACGGCCGCCACGACTTCATGTGAACTCCGATTTGGGCGTGCAAGTACTTCATGGAAAGCTTATCAAGTCTACTTTCAAATGGATCCAGCCACATGTCCATATCTCTTCTGGAGCGGCCGCAATTGTCATTTTACTCCCGACTGTTTTCTGTCCATGGTGCTGCGTCACCTCTTTTGGCCCAATGGGCTGTGTATCCAAGTTGGGCCCATTAGGGGCGCGTCCTAGGGTTGGAGCACGACCCTATGGTCGTTCTTCCCCTCTTCTTATACCTCTAGTCGCCGCCAAGAACAGGCGGGTTTTGATGATAGAGATAGCTACTTGCTACCGGCTCGCAGCGCGCGTGTTGGCTAAACCGCCCGTCTGCCTGTAATCGGAACCCCACCATATTGTGTTTGATAGCGAAACTTTCATCTTTATCTAGCAATTTCAGTGCTTGTCCTACTTGTTCTTGCTTGTTCTTCGATTGCTTGCAGGACGAGTGCCCTCGTGGCCGGGTTGACACGCACCACAAGTTCGCGGCGACCATAGGAGACGGTGTATCGGTTGCTAAGGCGCAGCGTCTTTGGACGGTTGTAGTCGGGCCGTGAACGTCGTCTTCATCCAATCGAGTTATCCCTTACCTCTCATCGAAAGATCGGGCCACAAACCCTAGCGGGTTCGCATCACTAGATCTTGCCCCAAAGTCATATACGGTTAGAAGTGGTTACTACTCTTTCCTAATCATTAAGCTTCTGTGGATCGTTTGTTAGTACTGGATGGTTTTGACCAATAGGTTTCGACTCCAAGTGAACCTGTAAATTGTTAATATTTAATACACTCCACTCTAGCTAACCTTTTATATGATATGTTATGTTCTTCCTAAAAATAGTTCTCTTGATCATACTTTTCTTTAAACTGCAATATATTTTCTCTAGTGTTAAAAACATACTTTAAAACTCTTCTATTTGAGTTCTAAAAGAAGTATTCTATTTGTTAATTATATATATTTGTGTCATGATTTGATTAATTTTTATGCATTCAGAAAAATAGCCTTGCATATTTTTTTTTGAAATGAATACTACCAGGCTTTTGCCCAGTAGTGTAATTTTATAGATAGAAGAAAGTTATTTACAAAAAGGAAAACAAAAAATTACAAGAGGATCAAACCCCCAAAGCAATCAGAAACGTTATCCAGTCAGAAACCTGTTGCCGAAGTTCACCATTCATTCTGCACATATGCAAAAGAATATCATTCCTAAAAGCATACCACCAGCTATCAAAAGTAGGATTGACGTTCTGAAAAATCTTTGCATTGCGTTGTTTCCAGATATGCCAGCAAGCTATGAAACAAATCTCCAAGAAACCCTTCCCTCTAAACCTCAGTCTGGCCAAGACAAGCATCTGAAAAAACTCCAAAGATGTATTCCATGAAATTCCAATTTTCCTCCAACACCTTTTACTAAAGGGGCACTAAAAAAACAGATGAAATAGAGTTTCTCTGTGCTGAAGTGAACACAAAACACAGGTTAAGTCAGCATTTAGTGGGGCACAATTTTTCCTGTCTAACATGTCTCTTGTGTTTAGCCTGTCACTAAAGAGCAGCCAGATGAACACTTTAATATTCATGACACACTTTAATCAATAGCCTTGCATATTGATCCTACAAAGCATGAGTTTGTCACTTACATATACTATATATTAACCTGGCCTTGTGCTCTCAGACACAATATTTTCTATATTTAAAGCACAATTATCTAAAAGTTTTAGTTGGCCACTTCTTCATTTGGGATATCAGCACACACTACATGTTTGACTAGATTGAGGGTTTGTTTGATGCTACAAGTATCCTAGTCATAATGTTTATCATGGCTATGTAAAGTTTGCAATACTATTTTAACACCTAAAGTATTTTTCATAGTGGTTTTGTTAAAATGACAATTCATTGGATATTCTGCTGACGCTGCATACATGTTAGACACATACTCCCTCCGCCCTAAAATAATTCAACCTAGGATAGGATGTGACATATTCTATACCAACAAATCTGGACAAATGTTTTTCTAGTATATATCACATCTTATTATAGGTTTAATTATTTTGGGATGGAGGGAGTACATCGAAATCTTACCTTATATTTTTTTTTGTCTTTATTCCATGTTCTCCCCATCAACAACCATAAACATGATGCTAACATATCGCCATAGTAGAGTACTCCATATAATTATAACTAAGGATCAGTGGAGTGATGATGCCATTTTCTTAGTCAGCAAAAACGCTCGTGTTAACTTTGGCATTGGTAAAATCACACATAAAACTATTATAATGGTTTATATCCGTAGTACTATACTAACTTTGAGAGGTTAAAAATCATGTCAAAATTTGAGTATACTTTTACATAAAACGGAAAAATGACTACGTCGATATTTTGCCGTCAAAATAACAAGTAAAAAAATCATAAAACTGGCTAAATTAGTATAGGAAGGGTCCCATCCTACTCATCGGTGACAAAGAGGAAAATCACATCGGTCACCATCATCAAAGATTCATCACCCATTGCACGTGTTCCCTATGGGCGTCGGAATCAGACAGTAGACAACATCACCACAAGTCCACAACATACTCAGGTTGGCCATCCGAGCCCAACTCTACCCAGGCCCATCTCAGCCCAGCCCAGCCCGCAATCATCATAAATGGGAAGCGCATCCATTCTTCCCATCCAGGCTGCTCCGGTCGCGTCGCCCCACTCCAACTCTCCAAGCGCCACCACACCGAAACCACCTCCGATTTCGTTCCATTCCCCACCACCACCATCGCCAAAACCCTAGCTTCCCCCAACCCCCCCGCCGTGGGATGGGATGCCGTCCCCCCACCGCCTGAGCGCCGCCGCCGCCGCCTGGATGTCCGCATGGACGGCTACCGGGCCCTGATCGCCGCCGGGGCCACCGCCGTCTGCTGCCTCGTCTGCGCCGTCTGGGCCTTCTCCTCCTCCTCCTCCGCCTCCAAGAAGCATCAGCGTCAGCGTCAGCAGCGTCCGCTGTCCCCGGGGTGCTGCGGCTGCGCCCGCTGCGGGTGCCGCGCTGCGGCCGTCAACGGCGAGATGGCCGTGGGCGGGGAGCAGAAGAAGGCGCCGGGGCCGTCGCCCGCCGCCGCCGCCGCCGCGGCGGCCGCGGGGGCGTCCATGATGGAGCAGCTCGTGCCGGAGATCACTACCCACGCGCTCAGCTACCTCGACTACACCAGCCTCTGCCGCCTCTCCATGACCAACTCCGCGATGCGCCGCGCCGCCAACGACGACGGCGCCTGGAAGGCGCTCTACCACAAGGTGCGCCTCTGCTCTGCAGTGCCTCTTCTTTTTGTCTGCGTCTCTTTAACATTTCGTTGGTCGATCGATCGATGTGCCCTTGGATTGGGAATGCCATGCTTTGTTTCCGCTCAAGAGGACCATCAGCAGCGTGTTAGGTCATTTATGTTTAGATTCTGTGCCCGCACAGAACCATCCGCGTTACATTGCGTTACATTGCGATAGCTGCCCTATAATGCTCGCTCAAAGATAATGTACTTAGCTGATTAAAAAACTTCTTGTTTTATGACTGAATTACATGGGCATATCGATATGATTAATAAATAACATGCATCAGAAGCCTTTGTGCCATGCTCAAACAACATAGGTGTTGGGTCATTTCTGAATTAATCAAGCAAATCTAGACAATTTATTTCCCTAAATGGGCGGCAATGCAACTCTGGTTGCCATATGATATGACAGAAAGGCATATAAACTGTTTTTCTCTCCAAATTTTCCTGCCTGTTTTGCAGTCCAGCCACACGGTTGACCTATGCAATGCACAAAAGTTACTCTTTTTAAATACCACAGAATATGTTTCATATTATAATGTGCCAGGCTTCCAGCTTATAAGATGATAAGCTGGAATGGTCCTTGGATTTGCAAACTTTATATAACAATTTTATAGTAATATAATCTATGAAGTTACAGAATTTATATTCCCCTTGTTTCTCGCTTCAACTATGTCAATTTATAAATACGGATAACAGCTTTTGTGGTTTTTATATATTAAAAGGACCTTTTACATTTTGTGAATTGGTTTCACAATATAAATTGACTCTTCATTTCCTTGTAGGATTTTACAGTGGAGCAGCACAACATAACACCACCAAACGGATGGAAGGCATATTATGCAGCTACAAAAGCCATCATGAACGTGAATACTGAGTTCTATAATATCATCAGGGAAGGGTCTTTGCCAGCAATGAGTCACTTCTGGCTTAACGCAGACTATGTCAAATGCATTCATGCTACCGGAGAACTTTTCACAGGGTATGTGATTAATCTTTAATGTGATTGAGCTAGATCTGTAGCATTTCTCTTCTGAGGAATGTATCTTCTGCTTGTTGCCCATATTGTTTTGGACCAATTCACATGTTTTACAATATGGTGTTAACTTTTTTTGCTGAAAATTTTGAAATGATTGATACACAGTAATCTGAAAAGTTAATTCAATTGCTGTTTTAAGAGATAAAAATATGTCTTGCATGTTTGGAACAATATTTTTTTTAAAAAAATCAGGACTTAAATTAGTTATACAGCTGCAGGTAAAATATTTTTAATAAGCTATCACACGATTATTTTGTTTCTGTGCGAATTCATATCCTAGAAATACTTTCTAAAAGCAAAATAAAGAGAGTAAAATATCACATGACCATGTTATATTGATTGCTATTTTGTATAAAATATCAAAACACATTTTGCATATTTATGAAGCTTGTCACTTTACTCACATACAACATTCATTTCTTTGCATCGTCACTATCCTGTTGTTGTGTTGCCTCATTTGTGTATGCTTTCAATATGTAGCAAATTGTATTAACAACTACAATTGGAAACAAGATCTAACATGGCGGACAACTTATTCCAGATTTCCTTCACTCTGTTTTTATTATCTTCCTGGCAGAAACTTTTCATTTATTCACATCTTCCTTTTAATATCTGTTAAGAATTCAACCTTTTCAGCCTAGTTATGTAAGCTGACAGGCCTATTGAATGTTAACAAGAAATGTGTGTGTGATTTTCATCTGTAGAAGGATTCTTTTTTGTCATGAATGCATGTGTGTTCACATGTTGTCACTGTTCCCCTGCTTATTTTTGGCATGCGATTTTTGAACGTCGCATACAAGTAAATGTTAGTTAGGAAGAATATTCAAAGCAATTATTTTCTTCTATATTTTTTAAAAAGTTGTTGTTGGTCTTTTACTCATGCTTTTACCAGCATTTCTTGTTACCTTTATTTACCATATTGTATTGGGCTGTTCATGACCATTCATTGGTTGCTGTAGAACAGGACCATTGACCGCTTTATTGTCAGAGTATAGAAGTAAATCCATTTTTTGACTTCGATTTAGTGTTATCACCAGAAGGACATCTTCTGTTACGTGCTTTTCTGTTGTTGCTCAACAGCTTAAGTTTCTGGAGGCATCCCCAGTCTTTTCTGTTGTTGTTTAATGCAATTTCTTTTCTTTGGTCTTCATTTTGCCCATCTTTTGGGATGAACATGTCATTTGCACAGGTTTTCTTTCCGACCGTCCTGTAAATTTCTGAAGTTGGTCATATCTAACTAGTCTGTTTTTGACAGATACAACGCAGTGATGGACAGCTGGGGCCTGTTATTCAACTGGGGCCAGGATGGAGGGCAGGGCATTGCTTTCCAGCTACGGGATGTCCGAGCTCGTGTTCTCGGTGAGGTGGCATGGGTTAACATGAAGGCGCATGTTGATGTTGACCCTGGGCCTTTCCATGTTACCAACGTATATGAGTTCCGTAATGGCAGGTGGTATATGGTTCATCACCATAGCTCGCTCATGGCTGACCCTGCTCCACATAATCTGTTTGCTTGAAGTTGAGCACAGAATCATTCGCAGCAAAACTTCATGACAGATTTTTATGTTGCATGCTTCTTTTGCGGTTTAGACTGGTGATAGATTATGAACATATTTGGGGAGAGCTTTATTTCGCAGTTTTCTCCGTTTATTCCTTTATCCTGAATCTCCTGGTTGTTGATATCCCTTCAGTTTTTGTATAAATGTGTCCTAGGAGTGAACTAAATTGGTTAATGAAAAATTATGGTGCTCCATGCGGCTGTGACTGACATCTGGGCAATCCTGAATGTTTGTGTTACCGCTGTTTAACCGCTTGTTCTGTACCTGCTGTTACACTTGCAAATTTATCATTTCCAGCATCTTGATTTGAAGTTTTAACTTTAGTTTTCGTGAAGGATTTGAAGTAAAACATTATGAGACGCCAGTAGGTGATGCCTAAAATTCTGTGGAGAAGCAATAATTTCTGTTGTAGCAGGTCAGTTTGTGTGCGGTTATTTTCACTTCAGAAAGTTGGGCCAGACTGTTGATACCTATAAGCTGCCAGTATATTTCAGTTTCATGGAGTTAGAATAATTCATCAAGCCTGTGAAAGAAGAGCCTTTCCATGGAAAGTGCCAACATTTTGATGATACTCTTATGGGCGGTTGCCCCCGCGCGCGCGAGGAGCAGGGCAGGAGTTAGCAGCGACGTATAAAACAACGAGATAGCCAAAAATAATTAAAAAAATGAGAAAAAGGGTAGGGTTAGGGTTAGGGGAGTTATTGATTGATGATACCAAGACAAATTCCGTTCAAGACAGGCTCATATGTAAAAGTGAAGTACTCGCCTCTGGAGAGACTATGGCTGTTTATTCTGTCAAAAGATTTTACAACAGGAGAAACAGAAAGAGGTCTCAAGAGATTTATACATGGCTGGCCGTCCAGAAGCAAATAACGTGTGTATAAATATTACAACAACAAAGGGGCTAATCCTCTGCAGACTTAAGTCATCATCATCGCACATGTTTCAGAAAAAAAAATACAATGGGACGCATCATCTCTTAGCCCGCGAGATGGGAAACCCCCTCAGAAAATGTTCTAATCGTTCCAAATTCATCAGCACACACCGTTAATTACTTACTACTTGTATTTATGTATTTATGTATGTATATCTCACAACGGATACACGTCGAATCTTTATTACTTGTGTCCTTCACCGGCAGTCCCCTGATATTCTTCAGCAAGCAGCAGCAGGGAAGCAGTAGCCTCAGGCGTCATCCTTGTCTGCAAAGATGTCAAGAAGGGAGAGCGCCTGCAAGAACACACGGCAGCGAAAATCTCAGCTTGCTGGCATCATTCATACTTCATGGTGTCTCATGATCTCACTGTATGTTAATTTGCAGTGAATTCTTCAAGGAGATGTTGTCTGTTGTTATGTTTGGATGAACAAAAGTTACCTCGGCGACGCTGAGCTCCAGCCTGAACTTGGGGCCGTCGTAGTGGTGGAGGATCGGCCGGAAGGCGTCCTCCTCCAGGGGGTCATAGATCTTCCTCGTCGCAACCTTCACCTGATGGCATCAAACAAGAAAAAGAAGCAGATTAAGGACATAGGGTCATCCATCCAAATCAAGTTTATGAGGTTGGTAACCAGCTTCAGAGAGGTAGGTTTGATGATTCAGTCTAAACTAAAGTTCCCAAGGATGGTCGGATCCTTGTGAGATCACTCTCCATTTTCACTTTGGGTTTAGCCTTTGGTGTGAATTGATTGCGACAGTGGTGGAAATTTGCATCCATCCCATGATCCATCGCACTATGAGACGACACGGAAGCAACCAACCGAGAAGATTTTTAGTGTTTGTGATTACTCTGTTGTCTGATGTGGTCGTGTTGTCGGTCTCTTACTGTCCATCCCAACCTTTCTTAGGTGCGGTGGTTAGGCAGTCGCTAGCAATCTTTGCCGACGATCTAGACCGGCATTTATTTGTTTATTTATTTTATTATTGATTAACCATTTCTACTTCGCAAGGACCAATTCTTCTTCCCCCATCAAACCTTGCAACTGATGCATATCACGTCCCCATCTTCATAACTCATATTGATTGATTCTAGACTATGGTGGTAGCACAACTTAATTAAGTTGGGTAAGGATTTTCTTTAAGCATAGATAAATAAATCTAGTAGTACTAATTCCTAAATACACTTAATTACATATTAAAACATGTGGAAGTGCAGAAATTTGAGCGATAACAATCTGATTCATGGGAAGTTGAAGATCAATGGTACCTGTGCAGGGAAGCGCGACTCGCCGGGGCACTTCTTGTCCTCCCACGCCGTCGGATCGATGTTTGTTCCGCCGAAGCTCGCAGCCTGAATGAAAAAGAAATAAGCATGTAATTAGGCAACAATTCACAAAATAAACTCGTAATTAATTAGCGAGTAGGTTAAAAATTATTACCTCGAAGATGCCGTGGAGCTGGTGGGTGGAGTAGTTGTAGAGGAAGAGGGGCAGCCCTGGCCTGATTGCCCTCACTGAATCCCTGTATCTCGATGGAAGCCCTGCATCAAGCACGAGTTGTTCATGAGAAACTTAATTAGTTAATTTTATGGAACATAATTTCTTGGTTCAAGAATAATTAGGGTTCAAGAACCGATTCTTGGATGGTTTTATCATCGAATTATTGTAGGTTGGTTATGCTTACCGAAGAGCTGCCTCTTGAGGTTCTCCTCCATGGTGTCGTTGTTGCAGACGAAGATGTAGCCGCCGATGGCCTCGTCCCGGGGGAGCGCCTCCGACGCCGGCAGCGTCTTGAACCTCTTGTCCGACGCCTGCGCGCCGCTGTCGCTGTTCTTGGCGTGCTTCTTCTTCCCGCCGGCGCCGTCGCCGCCCTTCTTGCCGTAGTACCCGCCACCGCCGTTACTATTGTTGTTGTTGTTGTTGCTCGCCGGCCTCCCGACCGACTTGTTGAAGTAGCTCTTCACGTCGCCGCCGTTGCCGCCGTAGTTGCCGCCGCCGTTGCTGCTGTTGTTGTAACCCCCCATCTTGTTGAACCCGAAGGCGTTGACGTTGTTGTTGTTGATCTTGGCGGCGCCGCCGTAGGACTTGTTGTTGTTGTTGTTGTCGACGGGGAGGTTGACGCTGTTGTAGCGGTCGGCCTTGGTGGCGCCGAAGGCGAGCTTGCCGGAGCCGATGAGGCCCGGGCCATCCAGGTTTCCGGCGACGCCGTTGATGTTGGCGATGGCGTTCTTGGCGGGGGAGGGGGAGGAGAAGTGGTGGTACTCGCCGTCGAAGGCCGGCTCGTTGCGGCGGTCGGAGGGGGAGGACCAGATGGAGTCGCCGAGGGAGAGGCCGGAGAAGCTCGCCGTCTGCAGCCGCAGCTGGTCGCTGAACTGGTAGAACTCGCGGTCGTATCCCTCCATGGCCGCTGCTGCTTTTTTTCTCTTGTTTTCTCGTGTGCTCGTGCTGCTTGGCTAGGGGGCGCGGAATGGGAAAGGAGACGGGGCGGGAGGCGAGTGGTTTTATCGGGGCAGGAGGAGACGGTGCGACGCGGCTCGGCTCGGTTGGTTGGTTGGTGAGTGGTGGTGGTCTCGGGTGGATACGAGTTTTGGTCGTAATTTCGACCGGGACAAGGGCGAAATCACCGTGCGCAAAGCAAAGCGCGACGAGGGAAGCTTCGGCGAAGGTGGCGAAAACGCGTCCGTGCTGCTGCTGATTGTTCACTTCAGTTCAACGGCGTCTTCTTCTGGAAGATGGGATAGGATTACTTACACTAGTCTAGTCTAATGAGAGATTGTGTTAGTGAATACAAGTGACGTGTTCATTGTTGGGCCGCTTTGGAACACGACCGATCAGCAAGAGCCAGCCAGCTGTGATGCATCGAGTCGTGGACGTCACTGCCGTACAGATAACTAAAGGATGCGGGGTACGAGTAGAGAGTACACTATGCTTGGTGTTACCGTCTGAAAAGAAAAGGCTAGGTAGCTGAAACTAATATCCTTTTTTTCGATCTAAAGAAAAAGATAGAGAATAAAATCATGCTCCTTTCTTTTTTACATGGGTGTGACGGGGTTGGCAATTTTTTTCCCCGGCATATTGAATGTTTGAACACATGTACAGATTATTAAATATTGAAAAAAAAACTAACTACACAGTTTGCGTATAAATTGCGAGACGAATTTTTTAAGCCTAATTGCGCCATGATCTGACAATATAGTGCTACAGTAAACATTTACTAACGATGGATTAATTAGGCTTAATAAATCCGTCTCGCAGTTTACCTATTATGTAATTTGTTTTGTTATTAGTCTATGTTTAATACTTTAAATATTTACACGTATATCTGATGTGACCCAATAAACTTTTTTACCGGTGGAACTAAACACAGCCGTAACTCTCAAGCTCCTACACCCGAGCTAAGCTTGCACACATGTACTAAGGACATGTTTGGAGAGCTTCTAGCAAATAGAGAATCTTTTAGAAGTGCAGCTGTCAAACAAACAATCCTAATTTTTAAGTGATCTAAACTTCAGTCCTTTTCCATCACATCAACCTGTCATACACACACAACTTTTCAGTCACATCATCTTTAATTTCAACCAAAATCTAAACTTTGCGTTGAATTAAACACAGCCTTGAATTATGAAAAGTTGTAGCCGTATAATCCAGAAAATAAACTAGAAACCGGAAATCAAGGTTCATATATTTTCATCAGCTATTTCTTAAACTGTCCAAAGAAAACCCTAGTATTATTCTAAGCTCCTTTTTCGTAGTGTCAAAAAATAAGTGGTCGAGTCCCCCGCGTGGTCTAGCACACATGCTGCGATCCAACTCGACGGGCCGTACATGCACGATTGATCCGGAATTCCGGATACACTGCAAACCACCTTGTTTTTTGCAACGAACGCCAGAGTGATTGACACGTACGATGGTCACTCAGATGGAGCAGCACAAGTGGCCAGCGGGCACGTCTCTCGCTGTCTCGCAACGGAGCGCACCATCGGCTGCGCTGCGTGCGTAGTGCGTGTGCGGCGCGTCATCCGTGCCGTGGAGGCGAAAGCGAGTGAGAGCCGAGGGCCCGAGGCACATCAGAGTGCGCGGGGCGGGGTGGGGACTCCGCTCTCTCTATCGGAGGGACGTGCGGGCGGGGACGGACGGACGGAGGGAGGCAAGTGCGATCGCGACGTACGTCGCGCTGCGCCCTGTCCTGTATCTCCCTCATTTTCTACACGCACGTTTTTCAAACTACTAAACGATGTATTTTTTATAAAAAGTTTTTATACGAAAGTTGTTTAAAAAAATCATATTGATCTATTTTTAAATTTTTTTTTACAAATACTTAATTAATCACGTGCTAATGAACTGCTCCGTTTTCCGTACGAGGAGTTTTGTCTCTTCGTTGGATGTTTCATTCCTGTGGCTGATTCATATCCCTTCCGGTTGGGACGATCCAACACAACTGCATTCGAACGACCCGAATCATATGTTGAACTCCTGCTGGGTGGATTTTTATTGACTTGGGGAAATTCGCGCTCTCCACACAAACAACCTGTTATCGTCGTCACGACGATTTTTGTCCGCGAATTCCATTTTCAAAATACAGTAGTAGTAGTAATACACAGATCGATTATAGCCCCCGTAATTACTCTTCGAGGGAACGCGCGTGGCTAGTAACCGGGGAAGGCATCTCCTCCATGACTCGCATTTACTCCAGTGCTAGCTAGCTCTCGAGTGTGAAATCGCCGGATCCGCGTGACCCCGTCCGTCCGTTGGCTGTTTCCTCGCGGCAAAGCCCCGCGTGCGCACGCGTACGTGTCGCGCGCCGCACACGGCCACAACCCCACCCCGCGTCGCGATCGCTCACCCGGCAGCGCGCCGCGCGCGCCCGCCTGCCTTGCCTCTGATCCGCTGATCCGGTGGATCCCTCGTCCTGGGCGCCAGCAGCGGCTGATCCGGTGGACCTCACCGATCGGTCGACCGAACCGCCAAGCCGCGAAGAAGCCGCTGCCCGCGCGTACTGCCCCGCGTACTACGCGGGGGGTGGTGGGTGCAAGCGCAAAAAACGGTGGTGCATCGCATATTCACTTGTCGTGGTGGGGTGGGGGGGAGGGGGGTCACACACACTGGCGGGACTTGTGGCCTTGGCATGGCGTGACACTGTGCTCTCGTATGGGAAGGGAGTCGGCGGAGTGGTGGGCGCACGGGCTATAGGAGGATTTTAGCGTACTCGCTCGCGTGGACGGGGGTCATATGGTATGGCCCGTGGAAACGGAGAGCGAAAGGGAGAGAGTTGCCAGTGGTCGGGTGGGGATGCGTTGATTTGGTTTGCTTTTCTGTTTCTTGCGCGATGATCTGGTTTGCAATTTTCTTTTGGTTGGTTCCCCGTGGAGTACGACAAGTCCAAATACAAAGTCGTTCTGGAAAAATAATCTTGGGAGTAAATTGAAAAGAGTTTTATAAGCGATGTGTTGAGCCATACCCGGACAAAAAGAACGGAACGGAGGAAGCTCCACTAAAATACAGAAAAAAAGACCCGCATGAGAACATATTAGTAGTGTCTTATTCACAAGGAATTCCTATATTTCTAAAGTGGCCCAAACTCTGAATTCTGACCTGTGTGTCACAAGACTCACAAATTAGCTGATAAAAGAATCGGAGCAGCCGAACTTGCTGGTATCTCAAGCCAAACTTCACCGTGCAATTTAGTCAATCAATTAGCCTATCACGGTTGTTCAAAAGGGACAAAATCAATTAGCTACCAGTAAAGCTATTGATAGGAGTAATTTATTAGACTCGCTTCCTCTGCTCATCACCCACACACGACTGTTGAGCACCAACGTTTGGTGACCTTTTCCTATCCTTCACGCTAGATTTTTCTTTTGGCGTTTCTAGAAGCCCCGTCGCTATTGACCGGGTGACACGCGGCGGCAAAGCACGGGCGGTAGTCGGTGGCCGAAGCACCCCAACCTCCAACTAACCGTGCTCACGATCATGTCCACGATATCACTTTGCCTGTGTGGGCTAACCGGCTAAACAAAAAGACCCTTGTCAAAATCAAACAGGAGAAGAATAAAGTGCGAACGAAAAGAATATCGCTAGAAGATCGTCACAAACAGAGACGATCGGGTCGCTGCCGTGATGTTTTCACCCCTGCGAGTGTGATGTAGAGTTTATTGATACTACTTCCATTTTAGTTTAGTTGTCACTTTGACTTTCTCTTTCGAACGTTTAATTATTTGTTTTATTTAAAAAATTAGTATAAATATAAAAAGATAGGTTATACTTAAAGTACTATTGATAACAAAGCAAATCATAAATAAAATAAATAATAATTTCATATTTTTTTAATAAGACGAATGATCAAAAGTTAAAAAAAAACTCAAAGCGATAATTATTTTAGGACGGAGGTAGTATGATCTTACCAAACAGAATAGCATCGATAAAAAGGAGATGGTTAACGATACAACTAATTTGCATGCATATGTTGTGTAGGACCAAATGAAGTAGAGACCTGTTGCAGCCCTTGTAGTTTACGTTTGGTTTCATCTTAGTATAACATAACTATATATCCACGTTGGTGGCAAAACCTGGGTCGTTTGATCTAGCCGCTCGAAGTTATGTCATCTGCGCAAAATACCATATCGTTCCAATCGAGAAACATCTATTGCAGAAAGATCTATCTATGTCCCTATAAAAAAAAAGACATAGACGCATAGTACTTTTGAATAAAAAAACCTCCTCCTCTTTACCATCCGGTCCTCCGACTTCACCTAGCCGTTGGCTGAGTTAGAGAACAATAGCAAGACATAGTACATTTGAATAACAAAAACTTTCAATTTCCTACTTCATTGGCATAGCAATTTACTCTAACAACGTGGATATAGTAAATTTGCTAAGATTTATATGTGGCATGGACATAGTAAATTTTGTAAATCTGCTTTAACATTGACATACATGGCCATCCTTAAGAATTTGAGGCCCCTATAAAAAAACAAATTGATGTCCTATATTTATAAGATGCCAAGAAACAAAATAATAAATTAGTGGTGGTACTCTATGTAAGTTGGAAGAATAATTTTTTAAATTATGGTGTAAAAAATAATTATGCCATTTATTTGTTGATAAGCGGAAAAACAAAATCTTTAATACTTGAAACACATGTCCATATTATCGTCATGAGCCGTAGCTCTTTGAGATGGCCATTAAAATTATCGAACACTTATATGTGTGAAAAAGAAAAAGAAAGTAGAAGAAACACGCTCCAGCCAAATCAATAAATGAGCGAGTATTTTTTTTTAAAAAAATGGAGCTAGAGGCCTTTAAATACATTGGTACATATTGGCATGGATTAAAATGTAAAAAATTATGGGCATGTCTGGTTGTTCACACTGCGTACTACCTCGTCAATAGCACTATCGAACATATGAGATTCATGGTAAATTGTAAAGTGTGACAATGACCATGATTCTCATCATAATATGTTCATGGTCCATATAGTTTGACATGTACCACATATAACATTTGTGACGGCTCATATAAATTTGACATAGAGGTCCTTTAACATTTAACATTTGTGACGGGTTTAACTTTCTCCTTTTCCGTTAGCACAATTTTCAAAATGTTATGGAAGTTTCTACATATAAGTTGTTTTATAAAAATCAAATAAATCCGTTTTTTGAATTTATAATAGTTAATACTTATTTAATCACGTGCTTATGTGGTTTTCCGTTTTATGTATGCGAAAAGCTTTACCTTCTTTTCGAAGCATCGAACGGGGCCTTAATAGGATGATGAGATATGTGAGGAATAAGTTCACTAGAGGTCCCTCAACTTAACATCGAGATTTTTTGAGGTCCCTTAACCACAAAATCAAAAATGTGTACCCCTAAACTCCCTCAAACCGTTCACCGGAGGTCCCTCGACAGCATTATTGCCCGGTTTTGTCGACGTGGCATCCTAGTCAGCAAAAAAAATTTAAAAAATATGTGGGGCCCACATGTCAGCTGCACATTCTCTTTTCTCATGTCTTCTTCAGTGAGGCGGCCGGGCAGATGAGGGCGTGCGACAGGCGGCGGTGCGGGCACAACGGCGCGCAGGGAAGAAGCGGGAGAGGGGAGAGGAGGCGAGCGCGGCGGCGGGCGGCGTGGAGCGAGCGCGCCAGCGGTGGCGGGAGAGGGGGAGAGAGGCGGCTGGGACGGCGGGAGCGGCGGGCAAGACAGCGGGCGAGAGTGGCAGCGGAGCGACGGTGCTCGTCATGCTCTAGCTCTTCACCACCGGCATCTTCGTCGTGTTGGTTGACCTCCATGAGCGCAGTAGGCGGAGCAGCGGTGGGCGGAGGGCGGCGGGCGCTTACGACGGAGCGGGGGGCCTGGTCGACGAGCAGCGGGGGTGGGGGTGGGGGGGGGGGGTGGGGGGCAAGTGTGGCTGCGGAGCGGCGGCAGACGGTCGGCGGCGACCTCTTCGCCGATGCGGCGCGCCACCCCCTCTCCCGCCGGCCTCATCTCCACCCTTGAATACGAGGTTGATGGGCTCCTCGTCGTCGTCGCCGTCCCCGGGTGGGAGTGGCGGCGCGAGGGGCTTGTAATCATCGTCGTCGGGCAGGGCGGCCTTGGCGCCCTTCTTGCCAGAGAGGAGAGAGAGCCGGCCGAGCTTCACTCGTGAGCTTGTCGGCGGCAATGGCGTCCCTCCGCGCGTGAGAGAAGAAAGGCCAAAAGCCCGTGAACGCATGCATGCTAGCTATGGGTTCTCAAGTGAGGGATACATGCATGCAGTAGAGAGAAAAAGACCAAAGCAAAAGCAGCTTGTGATTGATTTGCAGGTTGCACGGGTTGAAAGTGACCAGATCGATCGATCGAATATATATGTATATATTCATGAATGAATGCATATATGCATGTAACTCTAGGCCTCGCCCACGGCGACGATGACGGTGGAGAGCCGACGACGACGGCGGCCACGGCGCGTGGCTGCTCTGCCCGCAGCCTCCGCTCCGCCGCCGGACGGCCGCGCCGCGTAGCCTCGCTCATGGCGACGACGACGGTGGAGAGCCGATGACGAGGGTGGCCACGGCGCGCGGCTGCTCCGCCCGCAGCCTCCACTCCGCCGCCGTGCTCCGCTGCCTCCGCTCCGAGGGACCTCCGGTGAATGGTTTGAGTGAGTTTAGGGTTAAGGGTAAAGATTCTTGGTTTTGTGGTTAAGGGACCTCAGAAAATCTCGCTGTTAAGTTGAGGGACCTCCGGTGAACTTATTCTGATATGTGATGATAGTTGAGCCCGTACATTATTTGAGTTCACTGTATTTTGGTCCAGGAGTAAGGGAGCGCTATCGAGTTGGGGGAATGGGCCAGGCATCAAGAATCCGCCGTGGCCCTCTCCTTGGTGGGACGTCGTGCGTTGTGCAGGCTGGAGCGAGTTACGCACGCGCGCATGGGCTGAACCTTCAGCTGGTTCGCCCGTGAATTAAAAACGGGCCACGCACTTGGGTGAGTTAATTAGCGGATTAGCTGGCCATGAACAATTAGCAGGCCGCGCTTATTAGCTGGGCTTTTTCTGTGAGAATTACTGGCTTGGGTGGCCAGTTCGGTCAGGGCATTTCGGCTGGAGCTGCTGGTGTCTTAAAAAAAAAAAAAGGGAGGGGGGGGGGGGGGGGGGGGGATGGATTATTAGCATCTAATTAATTAAACAATAATTATTATAAATTTTAAAAATATATTCTATTTCATTTAGAAAACACTTTTATATAATTTTTTTGAAAAGAATATAAGTTTGGCATTTTGGTTAGGAAGCGTGTTCACGATAAACGAGAGATAAGCAAAATTCAAACCTAGCCTAGTCTAGTTGAATGTCATATTTAACTGCTAAATTTATATTTATGCGGTTATTATTATCATTTGATTAATTTGATGTAAATTAAAAATGGAACCAACTAGAAATCTTAATTACTGACTAGATTTATCTTAGGAAGAAGTCCAAATACCCCTCCAAACATCAAATGAAAGTGTATCTAGCACCCTGAATTTTGAAACCCAACATTGATCACTCTAAACTTTATAATATCGTTTATATAGCCCAAAAAGGTGGTTTTGTATAGTGGCTTTTTTTTATCTAATTTGTATATAAATTGGACAAGTTTGATCTCATGACATACGCATTGGACATATATATTAAAATCTCCACTTAAATCTTTCTTTTTACCACTTGTGTTAGCTCTCACTTATAAATAAATACCAATATAATAATACTACCATACAAAACCAATTTAGGCTGTGTTCGCATATGCCGGTTCCCATCCAAACAGTCTACACGGAAAACGGAGCGGTCCATTAGCACGTGATTAATTAAGTATTTGCTATTCTTTTTTTAAAAATGGATCAATATGATTTTTTAAGCAACTTTCGTATAGAAACTTTTTATAAAAAAACACACCGTTTAACAGTTTGAAAAGTGTGCGTGCGGAAAACGAAGCAAGGGAGTTGGGAACTTGGAGTTCCGAACACACCCTTAGGAGTAGTATGAATGGTTTTGCAAGATTAGGGGGTTCGATGCTTGGTTTTAAATTTTAGGGTGCTAGATGGACTTTTGTTCAAACTTTTGCTTGGGGTTGGGGGGGGGGGGGGAATATATGAAATTTTTTATTTATCTTAATGGATTATTAAGATTGTTCTTTTTAATGATTCATGGTTGTAAACTTGTTTGTAATCATTTTCCACCACAAGCAATTATGTTCGAGAAAACATTAATTTTCTATTATCCCGTTTTATGTTATAAGACGTTTTGATTTTTTTTTAAAATTAGTTTATAGAAAGACATAAATATTTTCAACACCAAACAATTATATTTTTAAAATATATTCAACTTTAGGTTTAGTGGGTTAATTTGGTGTTAAGTTGCTATATTTCTCTTTAAACTTACTTAAACCTATAAAAGTTTAACTTTGGAAAACATAAAAAAGATTTATAATACGAAACGAAAAATATACTTAATTTTTTCAGATATACTCATGTACTAATTAACTTGCACATTTCCCCCTTTTTGGCCGGCAAAAGCTGGTGATGAGCAAGTAAGAATAACGCGGATGGTGCTGTTCAAAAGCTGAACATATGCGATCATTTCGAATAATTATATCATCCCAAGCAAGCTGGGACCATTTATTTTCCATATAAAATAAAACAACGAAATCTAATTAACACTACTTTGACAGTTGACACTGTCTAGTAGCTAGGCCGGCCAGCTAGTTGTCTCGCTAGTTGCAACAGCTAGCTCGGATGCAGAACAAGCTGAGTTGCCCCGCAAATCTTTCGAAACTTGTAAACTCTATTATCTAATCGCAGTTGCTTCTTAGAATGTGCCATTATGCTTGCTCTGAAAGCTTCTACAACGCACAAATCCTCTCGTATAATACGCTGATCGAGCGGCTTAATTATATTTGTCTCTGGTTTGCTGTGCATTCGAATGATGAAGCTAGGCCGGCCGGGTCAATATGGCAAGCAGGAAGCATGCACCTAGCCTCCCAGTGTATGGGTTAGGAAACAACCAATATGGACGGTTACATGGCTCTTTGAAAAAACTATACATCACTCGACCTATTTCGGGAGGAAAATTAAACAAATTTCTAACTTTATTATGATTTACTCCGTGATTTATATTTTGGCTTTGCATAAATTATTTGACTTATCATTTATGGGTAGAAAGATGAAAGGTGTTTCCTAGCTTAGAAGGATGGTCGGAATGGTGGTGGCCTGGCAGTGGGCTAGTGGCCATGGAGCCTCCTTGGCCGCAGGAGAATAGGAAGGCCGCAGTGGGCTGGTGTTGGCAGTAGGACATGTTGTTGAAATGGGTAGGAGCCGGTGCATCCAAACGGCTAGAACTCCCAAAGACGAAAGATGATAGTGATGTGGTGGCACCGGAGCCAAAGATGGAGGGGTGTGAGGGTTTCCAAACCGCCGGGGCCGGGGTTACCGCGCCCTGGTGGTAAGCACGGATACTGTGCGGTAACCACGATAACCGTGAAAAACCGTACGAAACCGTATAAATTTATTTGACTTTAAGGAGGTTACCGCGGTTTTTCTATTACCGTATCCCCACGGTACGGGCGGTAAATGCGGTAACCGCACGGTTACCGACGGTAATGTAAACCCTGGGTGCGACAACATGGCCTAGCGGGCCTTGTAAGCGTAAGGGCAACGGCCACCAAGTGGAGGGCGATGCAAGAATCGCTTGACAAGGTTAAGGAGGGGGGAGGGGAGGGAGGGGGATACTGGTGGAGAAACCCTTTGTACTCCCGGTTC
Source organism: Oryza glaberrima (assembly GCF_000147395.1). NCBI lineage: Eukaryota > Viridiplantae > Streptophyta > Magnoliopsida > Poales > Poaceae > Oryza > Oryza glaberrima. The sequence continues at coordinate 18,773,193 of NC_068326.1, forward strand.
ATAACCCCCCTTTAGTCCCGGTTATCCAACCGGGACTACGAATCCGGGACTAAAGATCGCTATCTTTAGTCCCGGGTGAAATAACCGGGACTAAAGATCGATCTTTACTAAAGATACCTATCTTTAGTCCTAGTTGGACTAAAGAGAGGGTAGCGGCAGTCCCATTAGGTCTCCTTTTCTTTTTTTTCATTATTTTTTAGCCAGAGTTTAATCTATGTATTTTCTCCCAAATCGAGTGGGATGCATATTCCCAAATCAAACCCCAAATCAAAGTAACATCCCAAAACATTCACATCACAAATCTTAAGTTACTTGTACACAAAAAATAAATACATCACAAATCTTAAAAAAATTACACACAAACCAAATACATCACATATTATACATCTCAGATCCATGCAACAAATCACAAAATTATATATCTCAGTGAATCACAAATTGTAAAAAAAAAAGAAAAAAAGAATGAATGCCGGTAGCGCCGCCTGCCGCCGCTCGCTACTCGCCGGGCGTGGCCCCGCCGGCCGCCTACCGCGTGCGGCCCTGCCGGGCGCGGCCCCGCCTAATGCGTGCGGGAAGGGAGGAGGGGGAGGAGGCGACGCTCGCTGGGCATCGGATGGGAAGGGAGGAGGGGGAGGAAAGGGCCGGGATGGGAGGAGGAAGGGGAGGAGGAGAGGGAGATGGATCCGAGGAGAGGAGAGGCCGGTTGTGGGGGTGAGGATAGGGAATAGGGATTATATACTACGCGTGATTTTAGTCCCGGTTGGTAATACCAACCGGGAGTAAAGATCTAGGAGATCTTTAGTCCCGGTTAGTAATACTAACCGGGACTAAAGTGGTGATCTTTAGTCCCGGTTGGTGTCACAAACCGGGACTAAAGATCGTAAAATGACTATGGGGTTTTAAACTGGGACTAAAGGTTCTTTTTATAACCGGGACTACTGTGGTTTTGGGGCGACTGAGCAAAGATCAGTTTTCCAGTAGTGGGAGGAGAGGAGAGAAATCACACAAGTGACGTACAGATATACCAATCTATGTTCCTACCAGGCTACCACGACGTACTCCCTCCGTACTCGTAAAGGAAATCGTTTTGGACAGCGACACGGTCTCCAAAAACACAACTTTGATTTCTTGTTTGTGTAAAAATATTTATTGAAAAGTGATATATGCATACATTTATGAAAATATTTTTCAAGACCAATATATTCATATAATTTTTACATTTTCAAACTCAACAACTTGAGAGTTATTCATAATTTATATTCGAATATATTTTTTACATTTTCAAACTCAACAACTTGAGAGTTATTCATAATTTATATTCCCAAGGTTTGACTTAAACATTGTCCTAACTGACTTCCTTTACTACGGAGGGAGTATGTGTTAACGGTAAGATTTGGATATAAGCATTGGTCAAAACGGACCAACAAGAGGAATTGACGCCGTAAGAAGAATTGGTTCAGTTGGGAAGTGAATCGGGCTGATTAGACTTGTTTTAGATTTAATTTTGGAAATAATTGCTGTAATTAGGCAGGTGTGTAATTTTCGTTTATTTGGAGATAAGTCCACTGCCGATCAAATCGTATTTGAGTCGGGCTTAGTTAGACCAATGGTATAAATATATATGCCCACAAACCTAGCTAGGGAAAAAAAATCAACATATCAATATACAACTTTTGATGCCGTCCAGTAGCACGTAAATATATATAGGGATTTCATATCACGAAATGCCCATACGTACTAGATTGCCAACAAACTACTGTCGATATACCTACTTTTATTTTGGTAGGTTGATACATTGTCATTTTATCACTAGAGTAATACATTATTTTTTTATCATCTCTCTTCAACTTAAATATTTGGGTTTGAATTGGTTGGTGTATTGCGCTGAATACCTATGAAATCTTTGCTGATATATAGCACTTACATATCCATGTCTTTCGGTGTAGCTTATTTCGTTCTAAAATATAAGCACTTCTAACATTATTTTAAGATATTAAAAATCAAAACAAATACTATGATGTTACTCGGAAAATGAGTGGTCGTTGAGAAGTGTAAAGTGATTCGATATAATATTAGGTAAAAGTTTAAATGTGGGTTGGTTGGTGGGGGAAACTAGTATCTAGAAAAAAAATATATTTTGAAACACATTTTAAACGTCGAAAGTATAACACTACTACAAAAATCGTTTTCCCATGCAGCCAAAAATTGTTTTCTTAGACAGGGGAAGGCCCGCCTGTATGCAAAGACTTGTGAAAATAAATTAGTTTCGCGGGCGGTATAGCCACCCGCTTGCGAAAATATTTTGTGCGAACAAAAAAAATCGCCACCACCCCACCCGCACGGCCGCGCCAGCCCTACCCACCTCCGGCCGCGCCGCCACCTCAGCCCTCCCACCTCCAGCCGGATCTAGGGTTACGGTTTTGGGAGGGAGAGGGAGAGGGAGGGGAGGTGAGGGGAGCCCCGTGCCCGCTGTAGGGGTGCTGCTGCCACCCTCTCCCCTCCCCTTTCAAATGGATCTAGGAGGGAGGGAGGGGAGCCGCCGCTGTCACCGCCCTCCCTCTCCCTCTGGCCGAATCTGGGAGGAGGAAAGGGAGCCGTCGCCGTCGCCGCCACCGTCCTCCCCCTCTCCCTTCGACCCGATCTGGGAGGGAGGGAGGGAGGGGAGCCGCCACCGCCGCCGTCCTCCCCCTCCCCCCTTTGGCCAGATCTAGGAGGGAGGGAGGGGAGGGGAGCCGCGTCGAGGTAGATGCTACCGCTGCCACCGCCAGTAGCTGCCGCCACCAATGCCCTCTCCCCTCTCCTCTCCAGCCGGATTTGAGAGTCAAGCGGATCTCTTAAGATACCAGGCGGATCTTTTAAGGGGTCCGCCTACAAAAATACTTTTATTTTTCTAGACGGACCTTTAAAAGGTCCACCTGGAAAATCAATTTACGCATGCGGGATTATATTTATGGTATCTTTAATTATTTTTACAAACGATGATTTTATAGTTTGCTTGAAAAAAATCATAAAAATATGAAAAATCATTTTTCTAGTAGTATAGGCTTGAATCCTGTATGGGCCGAAAAAGTTGCAACGCAAAACGCTAAATTTTAAGTAGAAATATCAATAACATCTTAAGCCTAGCTACATGGTTCAATTCAGTACTACTCTTGCTAAATCACTGTCTCCGCCTTAGTAGCATAGGTGCCTCCTTGAAAAGATTGAAGCACCCACTACTAGAAAAAGCATTTTCGCCGATGTTGGGTATTTATTTTCGCAAGCGGACATAACCCTCGGAGCCAAATAGCCGCCTACAAAAATACAAACCGGGGTAAAGCTGGATGTCCAGCTGCGGAAATCTATTTTCGCAGGCGGACCTCTTAAGTGGTCCGCCTGTGAAAATAAACTTGGAATATAAATAGAGCCAACCTAGGAGCGATTTTTTCTAAGTCCCTTCTCCCTCACTCCCTCACTCCCTCTCTCCCGCGTCCCTCCCCTTCCCCCTCACCTCCACACCTCTCCTCTCCCCTCCCCTCCCCTCTCCTCTCCTCGGCCAGAGGCGGCGGTAGCTCCCGGCTCCCGGCGGCAGCGGATCCCGTCGACCGGCAGCGGGGCGGCGCGGGGCGTCCGGTGGCGGGTCCCCTCCCTCCCTCCCTCCTAGATCTAGCCGGAGGGGGGAGGGGGGAGGCTGGCGGTCGGCCGCGAAGGGCGGACTTGCATCGCGCGCGGGGCGGCCAGCGGCGGCTCCCCTCCCTTCCTCCCTCGCAGATCTGGCCAGAGGAGGGAGGGGGAGGCCGGCGGCCGGTGGCGAAGGGCGGACTGGCGGCGGCGCGGCGCGGGGCATCCGGCGGCGGCTCCCCTCCCCCCTCCCTCCCAGATCTGGGCGGATGAGTGAGGGGGGAGGCCGGCGGCCAGCGGCGAAGGGCGGACCGGCGGTGGGGCGTGGCGTCGCGCGCGGGGCGGACCGGCCGGCGGCGGCTCCTCTCCCTCCCTCCCTCCCAGATCTGGCCGGAGGGGATGGGGGGAGGCCGGTGGCCGGTGGGGCGGACGGCGCTCGGGGTGCATCCGTGCGACGGCGACGTCCATGCGAAAATTTGTAATGCGTTTGATTTGGTTGTGAATGATTTGGTTTGATCTCTGATGCTTTTGTGTATTTGATTTGGTTTGATGGTGAATCTGGATTGGGGAATGGGAGGAGAATGGGTAGCTGCTGCTACCGGCCGAAACGGCGGTGGGCGGTGGCTGCCTATTTTTTTAATGCTGGGAGCTATTTTCGTGGGTGGACCAGTTGTCCGTCTATGAAAATCAACCATTTTCACAGTTGTTCATTTGCAGGTGGACCAGTTCTCCGCCTGTAAAAACCTGTTTAGTCCGTCTGAAAAAAATACGTTTTCTAGTAGTGACCTGTATATATAAATTTTAGAGCTCCAGGAGAAAAGATTGATCAATCGTCAAAACTAAACTACATATTGGCAATGCTGGAGCAATCAACAACTGACAAATGCAGCCGATGATGAGCTCTAAAACTAAAAGCTTGTTCGTCCTGGCAACGCTGTAAAGTTGATGCAGCTGGGGACGATCGATGTATGCATGTGCCCCTCACCTTTTTCCAACGAACTACAGCTGCTTCAAGAACTCGAGAGTGCTGTAAGAGAGGGAAAAAAAACAATTAATGGCCGTGGCCCATATCAGGGTACGTACCGGCCGGTTTGTGCTCCTCAATCAATGAAAACGTATTGCTAATTGTTTAATTTTATGCAAGAGAGATGTGACAGATACGTCCAATGTGTTGGGATCTCAATTTGCGTCGTTCGCACTCGAGCAAACACGCACTTTTTCACAGTAGGAATGCAGTTTTGTAGTTAGACAAAGTAATTATATTCACGAAAAATTATAACCCACTAATTCTAAAGCTCAACATACAAACATGTCACCTCATCATCTACTAGCAATAATTACATACAAAACTTATGCAAGCATGTAACATCATCTATAATTCATTGAATTCTACGAATCAACATCCAATCATCTTCTTTCACATTATTTTTTACAATATTTTTAACATATATATCCATCATTTTTATGATCCTTAACATATATTCATCCATATAATCAAAGTGAGGGATATCTCATCTACAATCTTAATTATTCAAAGTCTACTAAATGTATTTATCTTTGAACATAGTTTATCAAACCAGTTTTATTTGTTGTTAATAACTAATATATTTTTTTACTTTAGCTCGATTATTAAAAAATATTAAAAGTTAAATAGGAATTTCTATAGTAAAGCGCGGAAAATCACCTAATAAATGTATATATGCATGTCTGGTTGATTAATGAAAGCATTATTGTTTCGAGGCCTCGGTCTGCATGCATAACGGTGATTGAGTTTGCAATGCATTAATTTAAACGGAGGATATATTTTTTATTGGAGCATGTCCAATAGCTAATTTGTTTTTACTAACTTGCTTTGTGTCTCACGTACGAATTAATGTGTGTTTTGGAGTTGATAATTAAGAGGAGAGAAATATTTTTTTTAAAAAAGGGTAAGAGTGAACATATTTAGTACTTTTACTATATCTTCTGCTACCTCCGTTTTACAATGTAAGTCATTCTACTTTTCAGATGTTAATGAATCTAAACAGCTAGAATGACTTAATTACATTGTGAAACGAAGGGAGTAGTATTCTATACAGTTTTTCTAGAAACTAGGAAGGTAGCCCGCGCATTCGCGCGGATGTGTCGTATGCTAAGTTTAAGATAGAGTAAAATACACCAGCGGTCCTTAAACTTGTCAGGAGGTTTCACTTAGATCTACGAACTTTCAAAGTGCACATTAAGGTCCCTAAACTTGGTTTATTGTATCATTCCGGTCTAAAGCCGCATTTGACTATGGTCTTGCCTACGTGGCACGCCACGTGGACAATGACATGGAATTTTTTTTATTTTTTTCTCTTTCTCCTTCTTTTTTCTCTTTCTTCCTTCTTTTTTCTCGGTGGTGAGAGGCGGCACAAGGGGAAGAGTTGTCACAGTGGTGAAAAAAGAAGGAAGAAGGGAGAAAAAAAATAAAAAAATTACATGTCATCGTTCACGTGGCGTGCCACGTAGGCAAGACCACGATCAAACGCGGCTTTGGACTGGGATGATACAATAAACCAAGTTTAGAGATCTCGATGTGCTCTTTGCAAGTTCGTGGATCTAAGTGAAACCTCCCGACAAGTTTAAGAACCGCCGGTGCATTTTACTCTTTAAGATATTTATAAGAGTGAAATATTAAACAGAGAACATCTACCATGATTTCTCCATAAATTGTTTTCATCGGCATTAATTGCTTTTATAATTTTCTAACCTATTAGTTTTATATTGTATCATATTTAAATAATATCTCTCAGCAATTATTTATAATCTTCTTTATCATTTGAAATTAAGGTAGACTTATTTTTTTTAGAAAACATGTCAACTAAAGTAAAAATAAGGTGTTTTTGAAATTGCATATCTATTATCATAGTTCATTAAAGGATTAATTAGGTGGAAGATGAAACTCCACTAAATGTTTGGGTTTATATAGTCTAATATGATTGATGTAGTTTGAGAGGCGATCATATATGAACATTTTATGTAGAGCGGGTGATAGGCTTTATGCAGCCTACCATGAATACGATAACAACAACATATAATTGTGCAGTAATATTTTGAAAATATCATGTGCCATGAATACATTCTTATTTTTTTATGTAAGATAGATCTAACGATTATAACTAATAGTTTACTGGTTTAAAAGGCATAGGAGTATTGCAGAAATGTAGTTTAAAAATTATGGTTGTTTTAACATCCAACATTATTGTGAAGTGAGCGCACCTCATCTGGTTAGGTTTCTTGTGGTGGAACTTGCCCACCCAGGTTCATGTCCTAGATTTGACATGGGTATTGGCATTTACGACTAATTATTCTTTCAGTGGTAGGTGACGTACCCATCAACAGCGAGACGTCGTGGTAACTTCTTCAATCTCAAAATATGCCGGCTCATTCTTTTAGAGGTACTAAAGGGGTAGGGTGCGTGCAGGTTGTGTTTCTAAAAGATTTCCAATATTATTGATTGTGGTAACTTCTTTAATCTCAAAATGTGCCGGCTCATTCTTTTAGAGGTACTAAAGGGGTAGAGTGCGTGCAGGCTGTGTTTCTAAAAGATTTCCAATATTATTGATTGTTTCTGTTTTAGTTTTGTAGCTAAGAGAGAGGGAAGGGACGCTAAAATCAATTTGATTTTTTTCTTAAAAATGTATGGATTAGTGAACAGCTAGTCCATAGACTATATATAATCCGAAGTAATGAAGTTTTTTAATAATATAGTTAACTTGGTTCTTTAATTTTAAATTTTATAGTAAATAATCTAATTTATCTCTACTTAGGCTACATTCGATCTCATTGGTTGAGCTTACGTAGGGCACACAAAACAATATAGGTCATTAACGCATGATTAATTAAGTATTGAATATTACAAAAATGAAAATAGTTTTTTTATAAAAAAATGTATAGAATGTATTTGCACAACATGCACAATTTAGTAGTTTGGAGAACATGCTCAAGATAAATGAGGGAGCCAATCTGATAAGCACTTTACAACTCAACCTAAATTTGTTACTTATGTACTTAAAAAATAAAAATATGTACAAAACAAAAGCGTATATTGAGTCATTAACGGCTAAAATTCTGACCGTGTTTAGCGAGAAAAACATGCGACATATTTTTAGAAAATACATTTTTTATTGTGTTTTTAACAATGCCCTGAGTAATATTTTAATTACTCATTATTTCATCTTGAACTATCAATATAGGCCCATTGATGAAAATAAATTCTATCTATACTCAACAATAATAGTGTGAAACGATACATTTATTTGATATTTATATTATATTATAGATCTACTTTTGGATGTGTATGTTTGTGAAATAATATATTTTTCTTAAACTACCACATTCACCAAATATATGACGTTGGTCATCAATATATAAAAAATAATAAAACAAAGGAAGCATAACAGAAAATCCAGATTAAAGAGCGTTGTTTTCTTTCGGTAGTTTCACTAAATATTTAACGTTGGCCGTCATAAAAAAATACAGCGGAAGTGAAAATCCAAGTTTAAAGAAAGCGATATATATTTTTTTAATTTCCAGAAGTACGTACGTATACAGTATTTTTTTTTTGCCGTATATCGTTTCTTCTTTTCTCGGTCATGGTTGTTAATTTGTACGTACGTATGCCTTCTCAGCCTTTTCTGGTCAATTTTTTATGGAAAGTATTACTCGGTAAATTAGGAGGGATAGATTACTATTTATAAATAGATCTAATCTAATGGTGTAAACTAATGGGCCACCAACTTAAAATGAAAATCGAGGGCTAGATTTTCTTTCTTTTTTTTCAGAATTTTTAAGTTTTTTTTCTATTTTATTATAGCGCTATGTGGCAGCTTGAGAGCGTTTTTAGAGCACCATGTGGCAGCATGAGAGCGTTTGTAGGAAGTTTAATGGAATTTTAGTATATAATAGATATAGTGTCATAGTTATGGATACCACATACCTAATAGTAGTTGACTAAACTCGGCAAGGTCCACCACATACCAAGTCTTGTACGGAATCATACCTCGTATATAGAAGGAGTTCTGGATAACGAAGGACAAATAAAGTTCTATATGGAAACGACAAGTACTACTCGGATTGTATCCATATTAGTTTCCCTAGTTTTACTTGAACAAGAGCCACAAGATCAACATAGATCAATACAAGCCAAGACATGCCGCCGGATATCAACATCAGAGATTAGCCTAGACATACTCCATCCGATTTTTTATCTTGCCGAGTGCGGATTCGAGGAGGAAGACTACCCTGTCGTCGACTACGAGTTGGTCATCCATACCGCCAAGTCGACCACAGCTAGATAGGTTGTTCCAATTATTGTATTATGTGGTTTTCTATATCAATCCCATATAAATAGGATGTAGGGCTATTACCTGTCGGATAAGTGGCCCGAACCTGTATAAAAATCCCTGTCTCCAACTCTTTTACCTCAATCTCGCATATACCCTGGTACCAACGATCCCCATACCATCCAAATACCATAGTCGCGATCTCAAACTTCAACATATAGCACCGTCTTTTTTTACTTAATACTAGTCTTTTTTTTTCTTATATGATTGCTACCTCTTCTTTATATATAAATATACTCCTATCTCTTATATCCCCTCTTTCAAATGGGTAATCAGTTGATTTTTTTATACTAGTTCTTTTATATAGTGTATTAGAAAAAGAATATAGCTTAACTATTCAAATTTACAGCATAAGTTTTGAATGTTACAATATAATTGTAGTGTAAATGTATATCATTTTCAATGAAATATTGAATTTTTTTTAGAAAATATAGTGCCATAAATATAGCTAAGTACTTTAGTTCTACTACTGCCAACGTAATTAACAGTAGAAATAATATAATCCATTCATTTACAAACTGAAAAAAAGGTGTTTATCAAGGGCAATGCTTATTTTTAACTCTTGAACTATTTTTTAAATCCATTTTTATCATAATCCTTTCTAACTCTAATTTTTGTCCTGAACCCAAAAAAAACCACTTTCTTTTCATCCTCGGCTTTCAAAACCGGATGAACACCACTCTTAAAACTACCAGATTCTACGGTGGTTTTAATTTATTCCAATGATGGTAGATAATGGCTGGTCGTATTGATCAATTTGGTTTAGTTACTCTATCAAGTTGATTATTAGTTGCATATCCATTTGTTATATAGATTATTATAATCGAAATCAATCAATCCGGCCAACATCTACAACCAACATGTATACACCATTCTTTCGTTGTACCCATTTCTAACTATTCTAATACCTTTTTACCCAAAAATAAAAGGATATACCTCCCTCACTCCTACTTCCTCCATCCCTAAATATTTAACGCTGTTGACTTTTTTAAACATATTTAACCGTTCATCTTATCCAACAAATTTAAGTAATTATTAATTCTTTTCCTATCATATGATTCATTGTTAAATATACTATTACCACTCAAGTTTTTTTAATAATATTCACAAAAGTTTTTGAATAATATGAGTGGTCAAACATGTTTAAAAAAGTCAACAGCATCAAATATTTAGAGACAGAGGGAGTATTTTCTAAAAAAGATCCCTAGCAATAATAATCACATTACATGTTGCATATTCATATACTCCCTCTGTTGACAAATATATAAGCGTATTTTGTGTCGTTATGATAAGCCAACCATGGCTTTACTAATAATCACTAATGTGATAGTACAAAAGTATTACATAAGTGAAGTACTTTTGGATATGAATCTAACACCAAATCTTGTGTCAGAAAAATTATGTCCCACTCTACTAATTGTTGGTCAAAACCTTATTCTAAACAAACAACAAAATATGTCCTACATTTTTCAATAGAGAATATAAGAGGGAGAGTTTATATGTATATATATACTACTGAAATTGCATAGGAGACAAATATCTGAGAATCGCCAATACAGAAGTATGATTTTGGGAGCAAGCTGAACGTGGATGGTACATGCTACCGGTGCTCTTGAGAAAGTAGCACTACCAGTCATGGAGAGGATATCGGACTTGTTCGGATCCTTCGAGCTATTAAATACCCCTCCGAAATCTTGATATTTAGAAGTATGAAACGTAGATTACCGATAAAACCGATTCCATAATACTTATGCTATTTTGCGAGACGAATCTAATGGTGTATATTAATCCATGATTAGCGGCTGCTTACTGTAGCATCACTGTAGCAAATCATGGATTAATATACCTCGTTAGATTCGTGTCGCAAAATAGACTAGGTGTTATGAAATAAGTTTTGTCAGAAATCTACGTTTAATACTCCTAAATAATAAGACTCCGGAGGGCTATTTAATAGCCCTCCGAATCCAAACAGGACCATCGTTGATATCGTTGCGGTTGCGAATGGACCGGAGACCGCATCCTTCACCACTTTTTACCGGAGAAAGGATCAAAAAGGGTTGTGCCCTTTTGGGAGACCCTACATGGCTACTGCATCATCAGTCATCACCACAAGCAGCAAAGCAGGAAAGGAAACTACGGCTGCACCAGGAGGCAGAAAGGAGGTCCTTCCATGGCAGTGGCAGTGGTAGATACAGCCGGTTTTGACCTGTGAGCCTGTGACAGAGAGGAGCAAAAGAGACCCGCAAGTCCCTACTGCCAACAAAGGGACATGAAGGGCTATTTAGACGCCAAAATAAACCTTACCAAGTTTTGAAATTGCTAAAATTTGGCAATTTGACAATATTACCAAAATTTTAGCAGGGTTTCTTATATATTTATCAAAGTTTGGCAATAATCTAAATGAATGCATATATTTGGCAACTCTACCAAAAAATGGTATGGTTTGAAATGGCATCAATTTGAAGTATTATAGAACAAAAAAGTATTCTCTCCGTCCTATTTTAATTATAGTTTTGGGTTTATGTGTTCAATAGTTGATTTTTCATTTATTTGAAAACTTTAAAAAATAAGTCATGCATAAAACACTATTCATGTTTTATCGTCTACTCCCTCCGTTTCATAATATAAGGGATTTTGAGTTTTTACTTGTGTTGTTTGACCACTTGTCTTATTCAAAAAATTTTAGAATTATTATTATTATTTTTGACCTACTTTATTATCCCAAGTACTTTAAGCACAACTTTTCGTTTTTTATATTTACACAATTTTTTTAAGTACTAACATAATTTTTTTTAAAATAAGACGATAAGTCAAACATTGGATACAGAAATCCAAAACTGCACTTAAAATAGGACGAGGGAGTAGTATTACTTCGGTTACTTGCCGATAACTTAATCTTTTGAAAACCTTATTTTTATAAATAAATAGTGACCTACTTTTGGTGCCCATGGCACGGACCTTATAACGAAATAAATTAAAATGGTAATAGAGTTATCTAGTATGGAATAGAGTGTGGTGGTAACTGGTAAACATACGCAAACCTAAGCTAGAGAACCGGGTTTGAACCCCACTGAAGGCTGTGTGGGGCGATGCGTTCGGACGAAAAAAAAAAAGGGTGGAGAGAGTGGGAATCAAACACAATATCTTTGGATTGGAGAGGAGTCCATTTTCTACTACAGTAGGCTACTTGATTCTTTATGAGAAGAAGTAGCTTTGAAACTTTTTAACAAGTATAAAACTCAACGTCATGAGTCTCAGCGCTAAGGGTGAGAGGTCATTGCCAAGGCTCATGGCACCGAGGTTTTGGTCTATTTTTACAATAAGTTTTTAGCACTGTCTATTCTTTAAATAATTTTTCTAAAAGGATTAAACTATCAAAATTTCGGTAGTCATTCATGTTGTGCACTTGTGCTCCATAGCACCCTATGCTAACTCATAGTCATATTTATAGATATCAGAATCTGAAGTCTAGCGAATGGATCCAAACTCCTCCACTACACCAATAATATCATCTGATAGAGAGGCATAGATTTGCAATACAAGCTAGTAATAAATTGGATTAACAATATAAATAATTTCTCATGACAAAGTTAGTTCTTAAATTCACCTATGATGTACACACATCCTACCTACGCCTGTCTCACGATCCGATGACGGAACGCTACTACACTGATCTCATTGCCCTTCTCCAACATAACAATGTCGTCATCTTCATCACCTATCTCCAATATAGCAGCATAACCATCTATACCTATTGAACTTTCTCCATTCTTTTCTCGCATACCCTCTCCAAGGCCCCCCCCCCCCCCCCCCCCCACCTTGTATAAATCGCATTTGCTAGAGTTCATTGCGAGCTCAGAACATATAAAGGGAATGTTACTAGAGCATAAATTAGTACAAGTCGTATTTTACGCAAAATTTTGACGAGATACTACGAATTTGTATGATTTTACCTGAAAAATCAAATCACTATACTTCCCTTGATTCAAATATTTCTCAGTCACACTTATAGCAACCATACCATAACTTGCCCAAACTTAGTTATGATAATAAGGTTTGATATAAAACAAAGAGTAAAGTGCATGGGCAGCCCCTAAACTTGTATGGCTCTATCATCTAGGTCCCCAAACTTAGAAAATATATTTTTGGGTCCCTAAACTCGCTTAGCTGTATATCACCTGTCCAAATCGCATTTGACCCAGTCTGCTTGCCGATGTGGACTACCAGCGTGGAGGGGCAAGGACAACTGGGGTGTCAAATATACAAAGAAGTGGACAGTCGAATCCCCTGTACCCATTTTACACCCCAGTGGTCCCCGCCCCTCCACATTGGCAATCCATGTCGGTGAGTGGATCAGGTCAAATACTATTTGGACATGTGATGTACCGTTAAACGAGTCTAGGGAAAAAATGTGTTTTCTAAGTTTAAGAACCTAGATGATATAATCGTTTAAGTTTAGAGACCGTCCATGCACTCTGCTCTGAAACAAACAACCCCTGTACTCCAGAAGACAGCACGGAGCGAAAGACCACAGAGGATCCATCCGTTCCGTTGTGATACCCATGCTGTTATCCGGTTCACAAGCAAGCCCACATCTGCTCCTTCCATTTGTACCCACGTCTGCTGTCCATTGACCGGTTGACCGCCCTGACTGCCCCGTACCAGCGACAGCTTTTCCCTTCCATTTCTTTTCTCCTTTCTCTCTCTATACTCCACTCATGTGCTGTACTACACTGACACTCCCCTACAGCTGCAGCTGCCTCCCCTTTCTCCTCCCACTTCGCCCGCCGCCATGCGCCATGCACTCCGGCCAATGATTCCACCTGAAAGCCGCCATTGCCGCCGCTCTCCTCCTCTCCTCTCCCTTTCCTGAGGTAGACAGTTTGCCAGTCAGATAGTAGTAGGTATTGACAAGAGTTGTCTCCTACTACTCCTACTGTACTTCTTGGCTTTCTGGTGGTGACCCGCGATCGATCGATGTCCATGTCCATGTCCACAGCTACTACCACTCCAGCAGTGCTCCGCCTGTCGACGGACATGGCGATGTCCGAGTGCGCGGCGACGATGCCGGCGACGACGGCGCACCACCACCACCACCACGCCGTTGCGTACTTCGGTCTTTCTTGCGCTCTCGCCGTGCTGCATCGTCGCTCGGGTGGTGGTGGTGGTGGGTGTGATCTTGGCGCCGGGCCGCGGCGGTGCCGGTGGTCGCGGCGGAGAGAGCTCGCGCTGCGGGAGAGGGTCGGGGAGCTGGAGAGGGAGGTGGAGGAGCTCCGGCGGAGGAGGGGGGAGGATGCTAGGGCCAACGAGAAGGTGGCCGGCATATTCGCGGCGCACGAGCAGCGGTGGTTCGCGGAGCGGAAGGGGCTGCGGCGGCAGGTGCACGCCGTCGTCGCCGCGGCGCGGGCGCGGGAGGCGGCGCACGGCGAGGCCGTGGCGGAGCTGACGAGGCAGCTCGAGGAGCAGGAGCAGCGCGCGGCGGAGGCCGCGGAGCAGGAAGCGGGGCGGCGGGAGGAGGCCGAGGGGAAGCTGCGTGCGGCGGAGGAGGCGGCGGAGCGCGCCGGGAAGGAGGCCCAGGAGCACGCCGCCGAGCTGCGGAAGCACAGGGCGGCGCTCGCGGAGCTCGCGACCGCGCGGCGGGAGCTGGAGGCGGAGCTTGCCCGCGCGGCGCGGCGCGGGGACGCGGCGGAGGCGGAGCTCGGGGAGGCCCTCGAGCGCCGCGACGAGGCCGCGTCGACGGCGGCGGAGCTCTCCGCGGAGTGCGCGCGCCTGCGGCGCGACGCGGAGCACAAGGACAAGATCCTCTCCGCGATGCTGCGCAAGTCCAAGATCGACATGGAGGACAGGGAGATGCTGGTGCGCGAGGTGAAGATGTGCAAGGCCAGGCGGAAGCAGGCGGAGCTGGAGGCCGACCGGTGGCGGAAGATGTGGGAGTCCCGCCATCGCCGCGGTTCCAGGTCGTCGGCGAGGTGCGCCGCCGCGGCGGACCACCCTGGCTGCTCCGACAAGCTGACATCCCCCGACGGCGCCGTGGCGCCGTGCGCGCACGACACCAAGATACTCTTCGTGGACCGCGTCGAGGACGCCGACGCCGCCAAGAAATGCCGGCACACGGCGGCGCCGCCGCCGCCGACGACGAAGGATCCCACCACCGTCGAATGCGTCGACCGTTATCCCAGCCACGTCGACGACAAGCCTGGTACGTTTGCTCTTTCCAGCATTAAGTACACAAACATGTCAGAATTCAATTCCAAAAGTTCGATTTCGTTGCGTTCCAGTAATAAATGAACACCACGAACATGTTCGCGAATTTGATTTTTCGTCAAGAATTTGAGAAACACGACACGTTTTTCTTACGAGTTTGTATGATTTTTTTGCAGTGGTGGAGGAGTACCAGGATTTGCAGGAGTGGTTCAAGATGGAGACGGAGAAGTACACGAGCATGATCCGGCGCCGGCACAGCGCGGAGGTGGAGGCGTTCACGGAGCAGCTCCGGCTCAAGGACGAGAAGCTGGAGGCGTTCCGGTGGCGCGCGGCGAGCATGGACGCCGAGGCGTCGCGGCTCCGGTCCAGGCTCCAGGAGCTCGAGGCGCGGCTGTCGGAGCAGGAGCAGCGCCGCGCCGCGCTGGAGGCGCTGCTCATCGCTAGGGACGACGAGAACCGGTCGCTCATGGAGCGGCTCGCCGCGTCGGACGACCAGGGACGTGCCCTCGACGTCGTCGTCGTCGACGGCGGCGGCGGCGGTTGCGAGCATCGCGCTCCGCGCTCGCCGGAGGGCGCTGAGGCTGCGGATGCTCGTCTCGCGGTCGCGGAGATCAAATCGCTCGAGCCGGTTTCGCCGGGTGGGGACACGAACAAGGTGTTCGACATGGAAGAAACAGAGGCGCGCGACGTCGAGATCTCGGTTCAGAACGACGTGTCCGCCGCGGTGTCGCCGGACGAGCTTCAGCTGGTCGAACACGACGACCACCGGGCGATCGCGCCGGCGCGAAACTCGTACACATGCGAGATCGAGGAGGAAGAAGACGAGGAGAAGGAACTGCCCTCCTCCTCCTCCTCCTCCTCGCTCGCGCTCGTGGTCGCGGCGCCGCCGGAGCAGAGGACCACGGCTTCCAAGATGGACATCCAAGCGCTCGCCGTGTCGTACAAGATCAAGAGGCTGAAGCAGCAGCTGCTCGTCCTCGAGAATCTGGCCGCCGCAGCAGCCGGAGGCAAGGACACGGTGACCACCGCAACAAATCCGTCAACCAACACCGCCGCCGCCACAGCCGGCGGCGGCGGCGGCGGCGGCAGGCAGCAGTATCCGAGGAGCTACCAGATGATGGTGTCCTTCCTGAGCAAGCACGTCAAGAGGTACCAGTCCCTCGAGGACAAGATCGACGACCTCTGCACAAGAATGGTACTACGTGTTTGTAATTGTATCCAAGTTCTTGGACATCGTGTTCGCGACGGCGCGGAGCGCCATTGACGTTCTGATCTCGTGCTCGTGCAGGAGGAGAGCAAGCGTGGCGGCGGGCGGGAGCGGCATCATCGGCGGCGGCGGCAGCGGCGGGAGAGCGAGGAGGACGGGAGCGGCGACCGGGAGCAGAGCGCGGCGCTGGCGCGGTTCTTGGAGGAGACGTTCCAGCTGCAGCGGTACATGGTGGCGACGGGGCAGAAGCTGCTGGAGATGCAGTCCAGGATCGCGCCGAGCCTGGAACGCGCCGCCGGCAATGGCGGCGGCAACGACGGCGTGGACATGGGGAGGTTCATGGACGTGGTGGGCGCGCTGCTGCGGGACGTGCAGAGGGGGCTGGAGGTGCGGATCGCGAGGATCATCGGAGACCTCGAGGGCACGCTCACCTTCCATGGCATCCTCCACACCACCTTCTGAAAATTCTGAAATTCTTCTGACATGGGACGCCTACACTTAACTTCTTTCCTTGTTCGATCTGAAACTATAAGGGAGTTACACTGTGACTTTACACTTGAATTGCATAGGGGTATAATAAACTACGATCAATATTTCCTATCAACTCGAGCTAAGATAGAGCTTTTCTCTTAAGCTCGAATAGCTCGCGAGCCTAAGGAATGTAGCTCGACAGTTTTTACAGTTATCTCTATTGCTATTTTAGGACGGATAGAATGTAGCTTGATATGAACGTAGCTCGAATCCATCCTATAAAGATAGCTGTATTTTAGGACGGATGAAAGTACTAGAAAAAAACAGACTCAAATTTCCTTTGACCATATATATTTTTAAGTATCAAATGAGGGTGTCCAATAAATTGAGGCACTCACAACTCAAGAACTATGATAATTTCTTCTAATTATACCATTTATGTCCTCGAGGAACTTGCCGGCAACTTAAATGGTTGAAATTTTCTATAATTCGGGTAATTAGAATCCATCTCGCTTCTTTATGATGGAGAATACTAAGACTCCAAGAGGGCAGCCAGTTTCTGTTACAATGAACAAGATGGGCTAAAGGGTATTTTTGAGGGTCCAAAAGTTCTTACGCCAGAACAAGAATAATGAATTCAGCCATGTGCTTTTGGGCCACAGTTGAATGGCATTTTGATATAGAAAGGTCTCTGTCTCTTCAGAATGTGGACGGCTTGTAACTGTTCACGCTTCATGAGCATCACAGAATGATCAGAATCTAAACTCAGAAATAGATCGCTGAATCCAGCCAAAGGAAGTTGCTGATCCTGTAATTGCAGTGGTAATTACGGCCTTAATTAAACGACCTGAAATTGAATGATTGGACGAATGGCTACTGGACACTGCCTAAGGGACTTGTTAGATATTAGATATTGTGGCAAATGCCACACAAGAAGAAAAAATGATTTACATATCTATTTCTAGGGGTGGAAACGAGCCGAGCCAAGGCTTGGTTTGCAGTGGCTCACAACAAACAAGGGTTGACATGACTCGGTTAGGTTAGGGAAACAAGCTAAAACTTGAGCCTAGCTCGGCTTGTTTCCTGGCTTGAGCCAGCTTGAGTGGGCTTGCAAGTCTTCCTGTTGAAACACATCTTCATATATATTTTATAAACATTAAAAAAAAAGGCAAGAACAAATCACTTCAACATGTAAAATTTAAATAAGTTTATACATTCAATTCCTTTCCTTGAAATCTTAATGATAAGTTTCAAGTTGACAAATAATAACTACATAAAAATAAAATAATCTATATAAACACATGATGGCTTAGGCTCACGAGCCAGCTCGTGCTCGGCTCATTTTAGCAGTGAGCTGAAAAGGAAGATTGGGCTTGGCTAGTTTGGCTTACGAGCCAAGCCAACCAAGCTCGAGCCAAGCCCGAGCTTTTTTTTTTCCACTTC
This sequence comes from Oryza glaberrima, assembly GCF_000147395.1. Lineage (NCBI taxonomy): Eukaryota > Viridiplantae > Streptophyta > Magnoliopsida > Poales > Poaceae > Oryza > Oryza glaberrima. The sequence continues at coordinate 18,791,484 of NC_068326.1, forward strand.
TATCTATTTTGTGATTGAGGTTAATACGCTAAGTAATTTTTTTTCAAAAAAATTGACAGATGTAAATATAGTATAATCATAGTGTAATTATATTATAATTTGCATGTAACTATCATATAAATTGCATATAACTACTATGTAATTTTAAACTGTTCGATTTGCTTTAAAATTCATGCAAGGAAGGTAGAAAAAAATCACAACCCACGCACATGTGAGGGGATTCGGTACCATTACCTCCGTTTTCATAGTATGATCGCTCTCTAACGGACATCACAAACACTGAACAAAATCATGTACAGTCTTGCAAAGATCAGGCCAAGCAAAAGGTTGCTTCACTCGTTGATAAGTGACCTGAATTCTGGAGTGTCCACCCAAAATAGAAGCATGTAAATTGGCTAGAATACGCCGTTGTAACGCTGTATTGTTTCCCACCCAAACTCGGCTTTTGAAATACAGAATTCCATCTTGCAATTCATAATGCGTGACAGGAGAATGACCAGGCTCAAAGGAAGCCAAAAATCTTTTGTGTTTTAGCATCCGCAGGATAACCCTGGAGTACATCCTATAACCAAGCAGGGAAACAAACCGACAAAGCACAAGGAACTCAGCGACACAGCGTCAGCTGCTCCATTTTCCAGACCCCGTTTATAAACAATGCGATAACACAATTCCAACAATTTGGTCAATGCCTTTTGTTGCCAAGGAGTAGACAACCTTTGATTCTCCAAGAAAGACAGACTTATATGATACTCCCTCCGTTTCAAAATATTTGACACCGTTGACTTTTTAGTACGTGTTTGACTATTCGTCTTATTCAAATAATTATTTATTCTTTTCATGTCATTTGATTCATTGTTAAATATACTTTTATGTACACATATAGTTTTACATATTTCATAATTTTTTTAATAAGACGAACGGTTAAACATGTGCTAAAAAGTCAACGGTGCCAAACATTTTGAAACGGAGGGAGTATGATCTAATCACAAATTCATCATGCTGGAGATAGGAGCGTCAGTGTTCCACTACCAGAATAATTGCTAAACTTTCCTTCACACATGTAAACAGAGATTGCATTCTAGGCCTCAAAGCTTTACTCAGAAAAGCTAAAGGATGATGATGTTGCATCGAAACAGCGCCAATTCCCTGATCAGAGGCGTCTGTTCAACCACAAACGGTTTCTGAAAATTTGGCATTGCCAAAATAGGAACAGAGATCAAAGCGTCTTTCATTGTTGCAAAAGCTTCCTGATGAGTAACAGACCAAACAAACTGTTGGCCCTTTTTGAGCAGAGTTGTCAGAGGTTTACTGATAATACTGAAATGACGCACAAATTTGCGGTAATAACCCGCCAAACCCAAGAAACTTCGAACTTCTTTCACTTAAACATGAGTTGGCCATTCTTTAACAACTTGTATCTTCTCAGGATAAGTTGGAAACCCTTCAGCACTAATAATGTGACCAAGATAAGCCAAGCTAGGCTAAGCAAAAGAACACTTTGACAGTTTCACTTGTAACTGATTCTTCAGTAATATCTTATATAGTATTAGGATATGTCACATTTATCTAAAATATAGTATTAGGATATATCACATTCATCTAAAATATCTTATATTTTGAGACGGAAGGAGTGCTAAACAATTTGTATGCTGGTCATTGTCTTATTCGTTTCATACTATATATACTTTCGAGGAAAAAAAATTACAGTTCAAACCCCCTAGCTAGAAAACAATTCAGAGCTATGCCCCTAGCCCGCATGTCAGCCACGCTTAAATTCTTTTATCACCCCTCTCGATCTCCTCTTTCTCCCATCTTCCTTTTACTTTCCTCCCCAATAATATCATTTTCTAAACTGGGTTAATTAGATTATGCAATTGCAAATTTGCTTATTCAGAAAAACACCATTACAATTCGTCTATTCCTAGTCATGCCATTAAAATTTTACAAATTTAGAACCGTGCCACTGCCGTCACGTTTTCCATCCAACTCCATTTTTCCATCTTCTTCCTTCTTTCTTCTTTCCATCCTCGCCGCTGCACACGACGGCCGTCTGCGCCCACATCCCCCTCCGCGGCGCCGCCTCCGCTGCACCGAGCACAAATCCCGCATTGCTAGGGTTTGCCGCCCTCCTCCCTCCCAATAGGGTCAATGTGGGGAGGCCTTCCTTGTCGTGCGCCTCTTCGACGATGTTACCGCCACCGATGACCACAACCCGACGCGCCCCTACGCCGAGCTATGGATGGGCACGTACCCTTCTGCGCCCTCCTCCCTCCTCGCCACTGCCAGTGACGATGGTGGCCTTCTTAATTAGGGACTGGCTGGCATGCAACCCCGCCGCGCTCGGCCCCGCGTGGGTGCAGAGGGACTCAAAGTCCTGGTCGAAGAAGGACTTCTCGGAGAGCATGAGCGAGTTGAGGAACTGGCAGTTGGCGAGTTCGCTCGGGAGCGAGCCCAATACCTGGTTCAGTTGGACGACAAACGGAATCTAGCAGCAGAGCGTGGGCGGGATTGGGTCCCTGAGCGTGTTCCTCGCTTGATGTCGCCGACACCCACCTGTTTCACTATCGCTCGTCATTTCCGTCTGCTCACCGCTGAGCTTGTCACCGTCTCCAAGGCTGCGCATGGACCCACCGTAGATCACCACGACACGGCCCTGCCGCCGCCGCCTTCTCCGCCGTTGGCGCCACCGCCGGGCCATGCGTTACCGTCGGACCTGCCGTCCCCGCGGTCGCACCCTGTCATCGGCGTTGCTGCTCGGCGCTCCGCCATACTTGTCGAGGGGTTGCTGGGATTGGGGGATTTGTGGGGATTTGGGGCTATGGTTGAAAGAGGATTGGTATGGGTATTTTAGTCCATACAGAAATACATAATACAAAAAAATGATTCAAAACATGTGTCAAGTGTAAAGGATGCTATGTATCCAATTTTAAAAAAAGTTGTAGTGGTAAAGTTATAAATAGATGAGTAGTAATGGTATTTTTCAAAACTAGCAAATTTATGATGGCATGGATCCAATTAACCCTTAAAATTATCAAGTGCATTAGTACAATAGATGCATAATCACGTTACACTAAATATATTTCCAGAATATTACAGCATTAAGAGCTGAGTATCTCATGGATAAAATGAAAATTAAACACACCAGTTGATCTCATTACATTCAATATTAGAATAAAAGGAACATATGGCCATCGTATCATAGTTTTATTTTTTAGCAAGAGGAAACTTCAATTTTTTTTACACAATAGATTGAAATATCTGAAGAAATCGAAGTATAACTCTCACTTGCTCAAAACATGAAAACTAAATCAGTTGCTCATGGTCAGGACTTTATTTGCACAAAATTCTGGATCAAACCTAATGTGACGATAAAAAACCATGTTTCCTTCCATTTACTGCTGTGACTGGATTTTTATTACTAAACATGATAGGCCACACAAGACTGAATCCATACTTCCATATGCATTTCCGCCTTTTCATTAATTAATTTACAATTTGGAAATTGGAACTGGGGAGGTGAAGACGACGTGGATGAGGTCGCCTGTAGGCCGCTCGTGGAGGGATAGTCACCGCCGAGGACACGCCTCTAAAGGAAATTAAAACCTGAGATTGAGAAAAAAAAGAAACTTGATCAGAGCTATATATTCTATATAGCTGATGCTCATTAGCAATTATTATAAGCTAAAACTCAACACGCGAGTATATCGCATCATCACCCACTAACAATTATTATTCTAAGCATTTTAAATCTCATGCAAAGATGAATAATCATCTAGAATATAATATTATAGAGAAAACATACAAATATGTTAATCATTTTTCTCATATTATTTTTACAATATTTTAACATTTATTATTTCTATAATGTTTAATGTATATTCATCCGTACGCTATGTAATAAAGCACGGAGTATCACCTAGTTATCCTGAATTTTAACTTCACCTAACACATCAGAGCACTAGCTAGATTTGAGAATATGAAACCCGTGTTTGTTAATGATTCTGAGACATAATCAATAGGTTCATCCGGCAAAGTCAAAGCTTTCAGTGCTTAATTAAGTACTAATAGTGATACAATCAAGAATAATGTTACACGCTTCGAATTATTGGTGGAAAAACTTTTCTTTACCCAATAGACTTCAATTAAATATTTCAGTAGTACTTCCTCCATCCCATAATATAAGACGCGCACGTATTTCAAGATTTAACATTTAAAATATTTGACTAACACTTAGTATAATATGAAATGAATTTTATTTGTTAAAAGTTATATTATTAGACTAAGATTTAAATTTACTTTCATATGATTATAATTTTGTTACTACAAACCTTATAGTATATGAAAAAAATATAAGATAAAGATTAGTTTTGGAGATAGTGCCAATTTTAACCGCGCCTTATAATATAGGATAGAGGGAGTACTCTTCAAGCAATGCAAGGATAATGATGAGGACATCCCAGCCATATGTAATCCGCGGCCCTTGGTTACACCGGATGCACCAGTTACGCCGGTTACGCCACAGGTTATACCAAGTCCAACTTGGTTTACACATGAAAAGAAAAGTGTAGGATCAATCACATATAACCAAATTGGTACTGACCAGTTATGCGCAGTCATCCTAAAAAACTCCAACAAGAAGTGAATTTCCTCTCTAAATCTTATTAATTTCGATATTGATGAAAATTATATACTGCCCAAGTCGTGTACTCTACTCCTACTCAGGTTTACACATGAGGCTACTCCACTGGGTTACATGGATGACACGGAGGGTTACATGAAGAGCACCAAAACTGTTGTACAAGATGAGAAGAGTCACACGTGCAAGACTTGAGGTTACACTTCAAGAGCCTCAAATTCAAGCGCAAGTATGTACCAATCTACCACGTTCTAGGGTGCATATTATACATGGTTGAAAAGCTTATCAAGTTTTATTTTCCAACGCAATAAACGAAGCATCACTTGGACTTACCAGTAAGGAGTTATGACTCAATTACTGAAGACTGCGCAAAAGGCGAGAAGATGCCTGAGAACTGAAAGGACACTTCTTGAATGCTTCATTAGTTGGCCTTTTACCTCTCAACGTGGTCACTTCAGTTCATACCCATATAGTAGGGTTTTTCCTAATATAAATATCACATGCATGCTACTGTGCAAAGCATTTGAATCATATGATGAGTTAAAAATATGTATGACTTTGTAGGCGAGCTGCTGAATGCTTGCACACCCTTGTTCTTCCATTTTCTTCGTGGACTTGTGAAAAGATCCATCAGGGATCCCCTAATTCGTGCTCTTGTTTTCTAGGCCTTTTGTGTGTATTAGTCTCGGATTGTGTTTCTGCGGTCGTTTGGGGATCAAGATAAACTCTTTAAGGTTTCGGTGCCCCTCTCCCCATCACTTGATCACATCCAACCTTGATTAGATATTAAGCTAGTTATCTATTGTTATCAGCAAGTTATCCTTTCTCGGTGAACCTGATGTCAGAAAGATCGAGATACCTCTTGCGGTACCTATCAAATATATGTATTTGATATAACTTTTTTTTTTGTGTTTGTGTATTTCAAAGTCGTGATCGTAGTACTTGTGTTTTCAAAATATATAATTACAACTTGTAGAAGTGATGCCCTATCTAATTAATGGAGAAGGGTTGCCGGTACAAACAATTTTAATTCATAGAGTAAGTAGCTAGTGCGTGTTGGGAACTCCTTAGTGGTTTGTACTCCACTAGCTAGCACAATATCTATCTATTGGCCTAACAACACTGCTAATCAATCTTAGCTGACGGGATTGATATGCATGGTCAATTACTTGTGAAATTGGTGCAAATAGATCATTCCCACGAAATCCGTCGAAATCGACTGCACCGATAAAGATTCCAGGGCTTGCAATGGTGGTTGTGATGCTAACTAGACGAATGAAGTTTAGATCGGGACTGACTAGCTAGTCCATGCATGGACTTCATTCATTTTTGCACCTATACATGTTCTCTGTAAACAAGTTAATTACTACAGTTTGTACGTTTTGGCTACACGTTTGTGCAGTGGCGTTACTGTGTTGTTCTTCGCAGGGTCTTTTAGGACCCTAAGTAGATTATCTAATTCTAACTAATTTATATCAGTCAAAAATTAGATAACGTACTTATAGGATCCCGAGTAATTTTTTTTCTGGTTCGCCACTACGTTTGTGAATGAAATTGGCTCACTGCGGGCTTTCGGATAAGTTGGCGCCCACATAATTGAACATGCATGCATGCATGTGTCCTACCAGAGCAACCACATATGTATGTGAAAATCGGTATTTTGTTTCAAATGGGAAGAACAACCGCATGCGAAAATAGGAATTTTGCACGTGGGCGCATGTTATACCACCCGTCTAATAAAAATAGCGAAAAAAATAAAAATTCAAACATAAATAATCTGGAAACCCTAGCTAGCTCCATTCCCAACAAAAAAAAAAAATCATCGCCGCCGCTCCTGAAGTCACCGCTGTAGTCCATCGTTGCCTCCCAGCCCCGCCACCCACCAGAAGCCACCGAATCCACCGCGGATCTCCTCGCCGTCGGATCTATCATCATCAGCGGAGGCCAGCGATGACGGTTCACCACTCCTGAGGAAGGTGGTTGTGGAGCCGACGGTCCCTGCAACGTCGTTGCCTGAAGCCGCCGGATCCATTGTCGCCGGCGTTGTCTCCACCGTTAGATCCACCGTCCAAGAGGTCCGCGGTGGCTCGATACCCCTTCCATCACTGCTGTAGTCGCCATTGCTCTCAAAGTCTGCTGCACCGCCGAACTTTCCATTGTTGTTGTGGCTGCCGCTGCTCTTGAAGCCCGTTGTCGTCATTCGGAGAGGCAAAAGGCCGGCCAAGAGTGGGAGATCGAGGGAGAGAGGAGTCGAAGTGGGAGAGAGGTGAGGATAAGTATTTAGTGGTGTGCGATGAAAAATATACTATTACTCCTTTTGAACATCGTAGGCGGGCCTCTTAAGAAACCCGCCTACGAAATTACGCCTGTTTTTGCAAACGGGCCTTTATTGGTACCTCTAAACCTTTTTTTAGGCAGATAGTCTTTTAGTACATCCGCCTGTAAAATTAAATAGGGTGTTTGAAAAAAATAATGTTTGTAGTAATGACCATGTATGCATCAAGGAGAATGTCACATGCTTGGAATTATCGGTGGAAAAACTTGTGTTTACGAAATAGACCTCGATTAAATCTGACAATGTAGTATAATTCAGTAGTAGTAGTCTTCAAGCAATGCAAGGAGGATATGTTTTTTGTTTGGGGTTTGTGTAGTTCAAAATGATGATCGATCGTACTACTTGTATATATCGTCTTGAAAATAATTACAACTTGGATAAGTGAGATGACACACTATGGGTGGTACCAGTGGCATATGTGTCAAAGGTACCAGTACTGGCATATGTGAAAGAGGCGAGAGGCATTAATTAGTAACGTAAGCTAGTGCGAGACCCTCTGCTATCTTCAGTTCTTCACACATGCTGCAGATGGCAATATGAACCTAACCACCTGTGCTAGCTAAACTGCTAACGGATGAGGGGTCCCGGGATTATTTACGTTGGGAACTCCTTATAGTCCCTACTCCACAAACACTAGCTAGCACATTAATTAGTTAATCTATGTATAGTAATGGCCTGCTGATCACTCTGCTAATCATATCTTAGCTAGTGGACGGGATTGATAATGATCGATATACGTATATGATATGCATGGTCAATTACTACTTGTCGAAATTAATTAAGGTGCAAATCAAATAGATCGAATTCCAGTTGTGATGGAATATGGATATATATATGCAAACTAGACGAAGTTTGTTATTAGATGGAGACAATTAAGCTAATAATAAGCTAGTCCGATCCATACAAGGACTTAATTTTTGCACGCGCGTGCGTCATGCGGTGCATGCATGGGTCGTAGTTCTATGTAAACAAGTTACTAGTAGTTTGTACGTTTTGGCTAGCTACTAGTACGTATGTTTGCATTGTGAACATGCATGTACTGTACCCAGTATACCTGTACGTGCGCTCGATCCCATGGCCTATAAAAGGGCCATGCATATATCTGAGATGGAAAAGAAGCAAGCACTGCAGCGAGCCGAAGAAGCTTAGCTTTAAGCAGCAGCTAGCAATGGCAGCAGCAAGGGCGTGCTTGGTGGTGGCGCTCCTCCTCCTGGTGGCTCTCTTCTCGCCATCGGAAGCTACTTCGTCTACTTCTTTGCGGCGGCGGCAGGTGCGGAGCCTCCTCAAGCGCCTCAACAAGCCTCCCCTCGCAACCTTTCAGGTACGTACCTTTGGCATTTCACATCTAGTTGCATGCAAACTAGCTAATTATATACTACGACTTATTACATATATGATCATAAATTAACCGGCATGCAGAGCCTAGATGGAGATATCATAGACTGTGTGCACATCTCCAATCAACCTGCATTCGACCATCCTCTTCTCAAGGACCATACAATCCAGGTGAATTAACTTCATATATAATTCCACTCTACACCATCAATATAATGCATGCATGATATCTTCACGTATGAATAATATAATGCATGCATGATATCTTTATGAACGAATAATGTATATGTGTGGCGGTTTCAGATGCGACCTTCTATCGAACCAAGTGGCCTATATGGAGAAGCAACACGTCCATTCACCCAAACATGGAATCAGAATGGTGAAAAGTGCCCTGACAACACCATACCGATCCGAAGGACCAAGGAGGAGGATGTCATGAGGGCCACCTCTGTTACAACGTTTGGCAAGAAGACGCACGGCGGGAGCCCTCACCCTCACTCTCACTTGGGTGGTGTCACGGACGGCCACCACGTATAGTACCACCCTCAGATCATATTACAATTAACTTGTCTTCCTCGATTTTGGATTATTATTATTATTATTATTATTATTATTATTATTATTATTATTATTATTATTATTATTATTATTATTATTATTATTGTAGTTTTCAAAATAAATTTTCTTATTTAATATTCCATTGAGCAGTATGGTGTAGCATATGCGACTGGGGATGCCAACTACTACGGAACCAAAGTGACCATCAATGTGTGGCAACCAACGATTGCAACATCCGGTGATTTCAGCTTGTCCCAGCTATGGATCACAGCGGGCTCCTATGAAAATAAGGACCTTAATACCATTGAAGCAGGATGGCAGGTACGTGACACCTAAAGAGCAAGATCAATACAAGAGCTAGTTACCTTCAAAATATTTCCATGTCATCAAGAGCTAACATAGAGCCAACTAGTACAATAGTTACACATAAACATACACACATCATTAATATACGACCAACCTCTTATACACACTAATGTCTAACTTGAAGTTTGTGGTACAACTGATTGTAACTTTGTAGCTCGCTTTTGTTCTTTCTCGCCTCTCATCTCTCCTTCACACAAGTATAAATATGATGTGGTAATTTTTAAAGCCTGCTTATGTCACTTATATATTGTGCTCGCTCTAAGTAGTTCTATTAAATCCTATTTGCATGTCTTACAGTTTTCATGCATGGTACATATACTAGACTAGGTTCTCAATCCATTCATGCAAGCTCTTGTCTTTGTGCTTGCCCTGACATCCATGTTATCTACAGATAGCATCGAAGATAATTTTCTACAGATTTCATGATCAATTTTTATATATATAAGGATGCCACAATTAATATAACTACATAATCTTGATAAGTGACCAGTCTTATGGATATCTATCTACTAATAACATCATAGTTTGTTGTACAAGTCCTAAGCATTAATTTTGCAATGATTGTGCATTCTCTTACGATGATGTCTCTAAGCTATCTATATTAATGTTTCAGGTGTACCCAGCTATGTACGGGGATGATAAAACTAGACTCTTCATCTATTGGACTGTAAGATATACGAACATAACACATATATGTATATTCCTTTACTATTAGTAACAATTAATATTTCGTCCCTGTTCTATTACGGTGGGGAATTAATTGATAGCACAAAGGTACTAATGGAATATATATTGTAGCGTGATGCATATAACACAACGGGATGTTACAATCTAGCATGCTCAGGGTTCATCCAGACAAACCCGCAGTTCGTCATCGGTGGCAGCTTATCCCCTGTCTCCATCTATGGCAGCACACAATATGAGTATGATTATTTAGTTTGGAAGGTAAACAGTAAACAAAAATTAAACTCTTTATCATTCAAAGCATATATACAAAATCAAATTCTTCAAGAATAGGCACGGAGAATCTGTGCCATCTAGCCACTCATCTTGTCCTTCCTCTCGTAAATGATGAATGAATGAATACAATTTGCAGGACCCAGCGGGGGGCAACTGGTGGTTGCAACTGCAAGGCAATTATGTGGGCTACTGGCCATCATCCATCTTTACCCTCCTGCAGACAGGCGTTGCCGATACTGTGGAGTGGGGTGGGGAGGTGTATTCTCCTCAAATTACCGCACCCATGGGCAGTGGACATTTCCCTGAGGAAGGGTTCGGCAAGGCCACCTACAGTAGAGCAATCCAAGTTGTTGATTCCTCCAACCATCTCAAACCACCAAATGGTGTGGGCTTGATAGCCCCGCTGCCCAATTGCTATAACATCATGACTGGTTCCTCCAGTACCACTAGCTGGGGCACTTACATCTACTATGGTGGACCTGGGTGCCCTCAAAACTCCCAAATTGAAGTGATGTAGAGAGAGATCGAGCTCACGATCAAACTACGTACATCACATTAATAATTTACATGTAGTACTACATGATCAACATCGCTCGCTCGCCCAATAATATAGTATTGCTGGCTAGGGTCTATACTAGCTAATATTACATGCCGCATGTCCAAGCTCTGATTGCTAGTACGTATGTATATGTATACATTTGCATGTATTGGTAAGAGGTTTGAACCAAGCTAGCAACCAAGCTAGCATTACAAGCTGGCAATAAATGTATTGTGACAGTTTACTGGAAGTTATGTTATGGAATATACTTATTTAATCATTAGTTATTACAAGCACTACAGATCGAGGGGCCTTAAAGAAAGTGATCGATAACCCTATACATTTCCTCATAAGCCCAGCAGAAGCAATTTGTCTGATGATCTAACCTCTTTTCACACAATACTGGAGAAAGGACATTCCATCCAGCAAATAGATATATGATGGGCACCGGACCCGTTCGCTTGAGACCAGTGATGATAAGATAAAATTGTACAGTTTAATTCGTGCAATAACAAAATGGTTGGAAACACAAGTAATTTCACAAATGGGATCAAAGCAACAAGCTCACCCCAACCATGCTAGTGGTATAAAATTCATAGCAAAACTGTGCAAGCATGCATCAACTCATGAAGATACGTACCATGTGAGTTGCACTCGAAACTGTTAAACTGCAGATAGAATTATGACGCAACATGCGGTGTGTCAATATAGTGAACTTGGTAGCAGATAGCATATCAGAATTACCTGTACAAATGAATACATCCCTGCTCAAAAGCACTGGATACACACAATGATTTTTTTTGACACATGATCAACTCTGTTGCAAAGGCCAAAGGGAGATAATATATACTGTACAGTTTTATCACTGTCAGGTGGAGAGATCAACAAGCCATGGTCAAAAATGAACAATGGGGAGTTCGAGATGGATCTCCCCTGCGTATACTTAGAATACAGCCCGTGTTTGCAAGTTCAGCTTCTTCGTGCATGAAATCACTCCACCATAGCCACTAGGTAAATATCAGTGACAATTGCTCATTTGACCCTGTTATGGAGGCTAACTACTAATCTGACCCTATGTTTTCAACTTTGCTCATTTGACCCTACTTTTCAAAATTGGAACTATCGTCTAAGCCTATTTTCACTACACTGGTAGGGTTTATTTAGGAAACAAAAAAAATCATTTTATAATTTGAACTGACTAAAATACCCCTGAGTACCAAATCAATCAACCCAAATTTATCACCCCGTGGTCCACTCATCCCCGGCCTTCTTGTCGGCGAGGCGGCGGGTGGCGGTGAGTGATGGGAGGTGCAACGGCGACAAGTGGAGAGGGCTTTGGTGGCGACGGAGCGCAGGAGCTGGAATGGTGGCACGTGGGTGCTGCAGCGGCCACATGCGTGAGAGGCAGAGGCATGCGGGAAAAAAATCTGATGTGAGATTACAAACTGATTATTTTAATCGTAAAAATCTAAGCAAATCATTGATCTGTCCTGTTGGGATTGTGTGGCACAATGGAACAATGGTTCTATTTTTCTCCCTATTTTGTTAACCGATGCAAGACCAGGTACAATAAGTCCATATTAATAGATAATAGTGGTCTCCACGTCAGATTAGTGCTTATTAGGTGGAAGGGAGAGAACACAAGGTGAGGGAAAAGCTGGCGACTAATTTATCGCCGGGCGGTATACTCGTCACGATGCAAGGTGCGCGCGCTGTGGGCCCAACTTTCGTCCTCCTTGCCTCAGTCCAAGAAAAATAGCACCCATGGAGATGCATGATTTGTGCTTGCCGATAGGATGAGGGGCTCTTGACGCTTGGGCACGCGACCTGCGTGGCAACAGGCCGGAGAGAAGGTCAGGATATATGCTAGATCTGTCCATGGCCATAGAGGACTAGGAGAGACCAAGAGAGGATATAGTTTGGGTTGAGCAGTTGAGTTTAAGGTGTTATGATCTTGGTGCCATAGATTCCATCCACTAAACAGTTGTGCGCCAGACGAGCGAGCTCAACGCCGGTCGCCGGAGGACTAGCTCGGCTCCAACCAAGTCCAGTGACCTTTTCATTCTACCCCTGAGCTACATCACGAGCATCTGATATTCTATTTTTTTTCCATCTTTCTCTACAAAAATCAGATAGCTCGAGTGGAGTAGTAGCTAGTATATATGTACCGTACGTATATATTACTACCTCTGTTTCAGGTTATAAGACTTTCTAGCATTGCCCGCATTCATATATATGTTAATGTAACATATATATGAATGCGGGCAATGCTAGAAAGTCTTATAATATGAAACGGAGGAAGTACTCTCTACTGCTTTCTTCCTTTCAGCTTGCATGGTCACTTGATGGTCACTGGGCTGATGTATAGTGGAAAATGGATGTAGCTCATATATTTGTTCATCTTGGTAGCTATGGATGAGCTCAGATGCTAGCTCGGGGAGGACATGCGATAACAGGGGAAATGGAGAGAGAGGATAAAAGGGAAATCTTTTGTAACTCTCAGTTGCTCAAACATGAAAACTACTAAATATTTGTCCAGACCACCTCCTCAAGGTCAGTACTTTAATTGCACAAATTGTGAATCAAACCTATTGTGACGGTAAAAAACCATGTTTCCTTCCATTAACTGCTGTGACAGGATTTTTATTACTAATTAAACTTGATAGGGCACACAAGATTGAATCCACACTTCCATGTCTACCTTTTTCATTTACAATTTTGAAAATGGAATTGGGGAGGTGAAGACGAAGTGGATGAGGACGTCGGTAGGCCAATTGTGGAGGATAGTCGCTGCCTAGGACAGGAAGAGGATTTTGATCCCTCGAGGGGATATCTCCTTGTTGTTTGCATACCACTCAAATGGTTACAAAAAAATTCAACTTCTACATCTCGCAACGAAAAAAACTAATTTGACTCTGAATATATGTTAACTAGCTGCGGTTTAATTTGTTTTTTTTTCGTTACGAGATGTACAAGTTGAATTTGAACTTGCATGTTTGCGGAGTGTTATATCACATGTTAATACACCATTTCAATTTTTTTCAATTTTTTTCATAACCATTTGAGTGGCATGCAAAGAACGAGGGGATATCCCCTCGAGGGATTAAAATAGTTTCCCGCCTAGGACATGCCTCTAACTCCACCTAACACATCAGAGGGCTAGCTATCTGGATTTGAGAATATGAAACCCCTGTTTGTTAAAGATTCTGGACATTGTCAATAGGTTCATTTGCTAAGGTCAAAGCTTTTACTGCTTAATTAAGTACTAATAGTGATACCATCAAGAAGAATGTCACACGCTTCAAATTATTTGTGAAACAACTTTTCTTTACCCAATAGACCTCAACTAAATTGACAATATAGTATATTTCAGTAGTACTCTTCAAGAAATGCAAGCATATTGATGAGGACATCCCAGCCATATGTAATCCACGGTCCTTGGTTACACCGGATGCATCAGTTACCGCCACATATTACAAGAAGTCGAACATCGTTTACACATTAAAAAACAAGTGCAGGACCAGCCACAAGTAACCAAGCTGATAAGCGCACATGCTTATGAAGTACTGGTTATGCGCAGTCGTGCTAAGAAACTCCAACAAGAGGTGAATGCTTTCCTCTCTAGGTCAAATTTCAAATATTGATGAGAATTATATACTACCTAAGTCGTGTACTCTACTCTTACTCAGGTTTACACATGAGGCTACTCCATTGGGTCAGATGGAGGACATGGAGTGTTACACGAAGAACACCAAAACTATTGTTCAAGATGAGGAGAGTTACACACGCAAGACTCGGGGTTACACTTTAAGAGCCTTAAATTCAAGCGCAAGTCTGTACCAATCTATCATGTTCCAGGGTGCAAATGGAGAAGCTTAATTATCAAGCGCAAGCCTCAAATATACATGGTTGGAAAGCTTATCAAGTCTACTTTTCAAAGCAACAAATGGAGCATCATTTGGAATTCGCAAAAAGGAGTTATGACCCAATTACTGAAGACGCGCATAAGGCGAGAAGACATGCGAGAACCGAAGGACACTTCTTGAATGCTTCACCAGTTGGCCTTTTACCTCCAAACGTGGTGACTTCAGTTCATACCTATCTAGAAGGGTTGTTCTTAATATAAGTATCATCTATATATGCTACTGTATAAAGCATTTAAATCATATGATGAATTAAAAATCTATATGGTTTTATAGCCGAGTTGTTCAGTGCCTTAGAAATTAACCCTTGTTCTTCCTTGTTCTTCGTGAACTTGTGAAGAGATCCTTCTAGGATCCTCTAATTCGTGCTCTTGGCTTTCCGGTCTTTTCTGTGCATTAGTCCTGCATTGTGTTTGTGCGGTCGTTCAGACATTGAGATGAACTCTTCAAGGTCCGGTGCCTTTCTCCCCATCGTTGGGTCATATTGAACCTTGGTCAGGTATAAAGCTACTTCCTCCGTTTCACAATATAAGTCTTTCTAGCATTTCTTCATATTGATGTTAATGAATCAAGATAGATATATATGTCTAGATTTATTAACATCAATATGACTATGGGAAATGGTAGAATGACTTACATTCTGAAACGGAGGGAGTAGTTATCTATTGTTCTGTTGAAATTATAAACACATAATGATTTAATTTATTCCATAAATAAATCATGACATTGCAGATGTAAACTAGCATGAACGCATCATTAGATCTACACATGTAAACTAAGTAGTAAAACATGAACAGATCAAATATGCGCAACATGTCGAACACATACCGAGGTGGCGGAAAGACCGGTTGCTCGGCAGGAACTACTTGCGGTTGCGGGCGTCGACGAAGGCGCGCAGTACGCGAGCGGAGAGGAAGACGAGCCATCGCGGACGAACAGGGAGCAGTCGCGCGAAGCGCTTCCCAAATACCTTATTGCTGCCTTCTCCCTGTTCAGGACATCGAAGGCAGAGGTTTCGGAGACCTGCTCTCCCGATCGCCGATGCACGTCGGTAAGCGGGATGGAGTAGTCTACGAGCGACGGCGCAGTACAGAGTAGGAGGCAAACCCTAGATTGATTTCGCGTGTGTTGTGTGAAGACGGCGGCTCGGTATATATAGAGATAGGTTGCTTGATCAGGGCGCCCGCACGATCTCCACTCCGCGTAACCGAACCGGATAAGTCGCGTGTAACTTATCCGGACTCCATGCCGTTTTCACGCACTGGATTTTTTGGAATGTTTCCAAAACAAAACAAATCCGAATTTCCCGCAGCAAAACAAAACTGCAAAATGAGGCTACATCTGTGCAAGGGTGAAGAGCCAATTTTGCGGACCATTCGACGCGTTCGTAATGTTTCCAAAACAAAACAAATCCGAATTTCCCACAACAAAACAAAACTGCAAAAGGAGGCTACATCTGCACAAGGGTGAAGAGTCAATTTTGCGGACCATTCGACGCGTTCGTCGTGCACGCGCGCCACCTGCCAGGCGAGTGAGCGCACGCTCGTGTTCCCCCTCTTCTCTCCACCACACATGCTTCAAGTGGCTAGGAGAGCATCCTCCCTTTTAAGGAGATCCCCCTCTCCTAGAATAAGCAAGGTGGTACTAAACTCCACATGCATGCCATCCCATGAGGTGGGCTTTTGTGATTTTCTAAAGAATTAATCTTGGAATGGGCCTTAGCCCATCTATTAATTCCAACATGTTCTCAGTAAGTTATCCTTCCTTTGTGAACCTACTGTAATAGAGATTGAGATATATTTTAGCGATTCATATCGATGGCCTATATGATATATTTTGGTTTGTATTTGTGCATTCCAAAATGGTGATCGTAGTTCTTATGTTTTCAAAATATATAATTACAACTTGTATAAGTGATGCTGGCACACTATGGGCGGTATGAGCTGGACCTGTCCTATCTAATGGAAAATGGTTGCCGGTACAAATAATTTTAATTCATAGAGTAAGTAGTTAGTGCGTGTTGGGAAACTCGTTAGTACTTAGTACTCCACTAGCTAGCACAATATTTATCTAATGACCTGCTAACACACTGCTAATCAATCTTAGCTGACGGGATTGGTATGCATGGTCAACTACTAGTACTAATTGTGAAATTGGTGCAAATAGAAGGGAATAAAACGAATTACCCACTAAACTATTATGATCAATCGAATTACTCCCCTAAACTCGAATACTATATATTTTACACTCTCAACTATTCAAATTGGATAAATAACCCTCCCCCCTCCCCCCCCTCTGACTCATTCAAGAGTAATTTTGATCCCATATGTAGCAGTCCAGTCAGTATTATTTAAAAAAACAAGGTGAGATCCCCATATCACATTTTAGTCTCTACCCTCTCTATCTCTGTCCTCCCAACTCTCTCTCCCTCTCTTACTCAACCCCACCTCCTCTCTCTCTTCTCCCACCCCTTGCTGCAGTGTGCGGTGCCAGTCGGCCCATCGAGCTCACCGGCCGGGCAGGTCCGCCAATGCCCTGTTGCTCTTAAGAGACGGGCCTTTACTGGATACCTCCTAAATCTTTTTTATAGGCGGATCGTCTTTTAGTCCACCCGTAAAATTAAAGGGGTTGTCCGGAATAGTCATATTTGTAGTAGTGATCATCCATGCATTAACGAGAATGTCATATGCTTGGAATTATTGGTGGAAAAACTTTTGTTTATGTAGTAGACCTCGATTAAATATGACAATATAAGTATATTTCAGTAGTAGTAGTCTTCAAGCAATGCAAGGAGGATATGTTTTTTGTTTGTGTTTGTGTATTTCAGAATGGTGATCGTAGTCGTACTTTGCATATATACATTGAAAATAATTACAACTTGGAGAAGTGATGACATACTATGGGTGGTAGCTAGGTGCGGTCTGAAGAGGGGGAGATGTCAAAGGTACCAGTGGCATGTCAAAGAGGCTAGAGGCATTAATTAGTAACGAATCATGCTCGCCTTGCCGCATATATATGCTTGCCGGTTATTTTCAACCACCTTAATTACCGTGCTAGCTAAACTGCTAAGTCATTATTCGATTGAGAAGATTGAACAAGATTAAAGGGGATTGAGAGGGGATTGAGGAGAAATAATTTCACACCACAGTAGGGTGTAAATTAAATCTTCTTTAATTCCTTTCTCTATGAATTAACCGAACAGGGCCTAACGGAGGAGGGGTGTCGGGATTCGTAAATTAGGTACGTTGGGAACTCCTTTACTCCACACTAGCACATTAATTAATTTATGTGATGACCTGCTGAACTCTGCTAATCATATCTTAGCTAGCTGACGGGATTAATTGATATACGTATATGATATGCATGGTCAATTACTACTTGTCGAAATTAATTAAGGTGAAAATTAATCAAATAGAATTCCCGCCCTCGAAATCGACTGCACCGCCATCAAGATTCCAGTTGTGATGCAAACTAGACGAAGTTTAATTAGATCGAGACTTTATTTTCGCAATGGTATGTACGTAGTTCTGTGTAAACAACTTACTAGCTAGCTAGTACTCCCTCCGTATTTTAATGTATGACACCGTTAACTTTTTGACCAACGTTTGACCATTCGTTTTATTCAAAATTTTTGTGCAAATATGAAAATATTTATATCATACTTAAAGAACATTTGATGACGAATCAAGTCACAATAAAATAAATGATAATTACATATTTTTTTTAATAAAACGAATGGTCAAATGTTAGAAAAAAAAGTCAACGGCGTCATGTATGGAGGTAATAGCAGTTTGTACGTTTTTGCTACGTTAATTTGCGAATTAAACATGCATGCATGTACATATTGTGTACGTACGTCTCTCTCAGCCAGCCGTTCGGCCTCTCCGTCATATCATATCGCGCGCGGCCGGCCTATAAAAGGGCATCTATCTGAGATCGAAGAAGCAAGCATCAGCTGCAAGCACTGCAGCGAGCGAGATCGAAGAAACTTAGCTTTAAGCAGCAGATACCAATGGCAGCAGCGAGGACGTGGAGGCGCGGTGGAGCGTGCTTGGTGGTGGTGGCGCTCCTCCTCCTGGTGGCTCTCTTCTCGCCATCGGAAGCTACTTCGTCTACTTCTTTGGGGCGGCGACAGGTGCGGAGCCTCCTCAAGCGCCTCAACAAGCCTCCTCTCGCAACCTTTCAGGTACCTACGAATATGTATATTTCATTTTGCATTTCACATATAGAGTGAGTATTTCGTGTGGAATACAATAGACCTACATATGCGATTTCTCATCTAGTTGAAAACTATACTAATTAATACTGATTATATATGATAAATAATTAACCGCAGAGCCCAGATGGAGATACTATAGACTGTGTGCACATCTCCAGACAGCCTGCATTCGATCATCCTCTCCTCAAGAACCATACAATCCAGGTGAATTATATTATATATATATTGCCCGCCCTAACTGCATACATAATTTCACTCTACACCACTAATATAGTGGATGCACGATATCTCCACGTACGAATAATGTCGGTTTCAGATGCGACCTTCTATCCTGCCAAGTGGCATGTATGATGAAGCAGCACATCCATTCACCCAAACATGGAATCAGAATGGCGAAAAGTGTCCTGACAACACCATACCAATACGAAGGACCAAGGAGGAGGATGTCATGAGGGCCACCTCCGTTACAACATTTGGCAAGAAGACGCACAACGGGAGCCCTCACTCTCACTTGGCTGGTGTCACAGATGGCCACCACGTATAGTACCACCCTCAGCTCATATATATTACAACTAGCTTATTTATCTTCCTTGATTTATTATTATTATTATTATTATTATTATTATTATTATTATTATTATTTTCAAAATAAATTTTCTTATTTAATCTCCCAATAAACAGTACGGTGTAGCATATGCAACTGGGGATGCCAAGTACTACGGAACCAAAGTGACCATCAATGTGTGGAAACCAAAGATTGCGACATCCAGGGATTTCAGCCTGGCCCAGCTATGGATCACAGCGGGCTCCTATGCTAACAAGGACCTTAATACCATTGAAGCGGGATGGCAGGTACGTGTGATCTTAAAAGCAAGATCAATAGAAGAGCTAGTTGCTAGCTTCAAAATCTTTCCATCTCGATCAAGAGCCAACATAGAGCCAAGTTGTACAATAGTTACACATAAACATATACTACACAATTAACATATAGCTCATCTCTTCTACGCATACAATATCTAGCTTGGAGTCTATGCTGCAGCTGACCACAAATTTATAGCCTGCTTTTCTTCTCTCACCTCCACATAAGCATAAATGTGATGTGGCAATTTTTGAAGCCTGCTTATGTCACTTATTTTACTCGCTCTAAGTGCATCAGAGAGGAGTAACAGTAACAGTATCCTTTCCATCGCACACCACTAAGTACTTATCCTCACCTCTCTCCCACTTCAACTCCTCTCTTCATCGATCTCCCACTCTTGTCCAACCTCCTTGCCTCTCCGAGTGATGACAATGGGCTTCAAGAGTGGCAGCAGCCACAACAACGGTGGAAAGCAATGAAGATAACTTTCATGATTAATGTGACTACATAATCTCAATAAGTGGCAAGTGTTATGGATATCTATATGCTAATAACATACAATATGTTGTACGAGTCCTATGCATTAATTTTGCAATGGTTGTGCATTCTCTTACGGTGATGGCTCTAAGTTATCTACATTAATGTTTCAGGTGTACCCAGCTATGTATGGGGATGACAAAACTAGACTCTTCATCTACTAGACTGTAAGATATATAAACATCACATATATTCCTTTTTACAATTAATATTTCACCCCGGTTCTATTACAATGGGGAATTAATTAATGGAATAAATGTACTAATTAATTTCATTGATGTGGAATATATATTGTAGCGTGATGCATATAACAGAACAGGATGTTACAATCTAGCGTGCTCAGGGTTCATCCAGACAAACCCACAGTTCGTCATCGGTGGTAGCATATCCCCTGTCTCTATCTATGGTGGCACACAATATGTCTATGATTATTTAGTTTGGAAGGTAAAACGTACACATAGATTAAGCTCTTCAACATTCAAAGCATATATACAGAATCAAATTCTTCATGAATGGGCACGGAGAATTTGTGTCATCTAGCTACTTCTTGTTCTGCCTCAATGCACCTTTAGTTCAAACTTGAGTTGAAGCCACAACTAACTGTTGCTCTAGCTTACTCCCTCTGTCCCTAAAAAAAAAGCCATCCTAGACAAGGATGGGACACTACATTGTACAACGAATCTGAACATGCGCTCATGTCCAGATTCGTTGTACTATGTAGTATCCTTATCCTTGCCTAGGTTGGGTTTTTTTATGATGGAGGGAGTAAGCTAGAGCCACACAGTTGTCACTATGCACGCACGTAATAGATTAAGATTTGATGCAAATGCAGGACCGTTAAGTTAGCCATTTGAAGAAATGTTCAGATGTATAATCTTAATATATAATCAGTTTCTGCGAGGAAATATTTATATATACTGCTGCTAGGAAAATTATTCTTGTTATCCCCTTGCGTAAATAACAATATTAATATAATATATATCTTGCTCCTGTATATACTATATATATAATATATATATAATATAATTTTACTGAAGAACTTAAAAATGTATGCGACACCATTTGAGCCGATCATACGACACCATTTGATTCTGTGTTAGCTAGCTTCTGGAGATAACTGAATAAGTCTGTGGTTGTGTGTCTTGGACATGATTCGGCAGGTGTAATTCTTTGTTTAGTTTTCTTGTTTCTTGCCCCTATCTAATCTGTTGGAAAAGTTTGTCCATGCACCCTATAAATAAATAATCTTAATTAAACTAACTGACTATATTAATTCCCTGATCATATATATATATAGATATAATCTTAATTGCCGACTTAAATCATCTCAGTAAGTAAATTAATTAATTCGCAGGACCCAACAAGGGGTAATTGGTGGTTGCAAGTGCAAGGCAAATATGTGGGCTACTGGCCATCGTCCATCTTAACCCGCTTGCGGACAGGCGTTGCTGACACCGTGGAATGGGGCGGGGAGGTGTATTCGCCTCGAATTACGACACCCATGGGCAGTGGACATTTCCCTAAGGAAGGGTTCGGCAAGGCCACCTACAGCAGAGCAATCCAAGTTGTTGATTCCTCCAACCATCTCAAACCACCAAAAGGTGTGGGCTTGATAGCTCCGCTGCCCAATTACTATAACGTTATCGCTGGTTCGTCCAGTACCACCAGCTGGGGCACTTACATCTACTATGGTGGACCTGGATGTCCTCGAAACTCTCAAATTGAAGTGATGTAGAGAGAGATCAATCGAGCTCACCATCAAATTACATCCATCTCCTTAATATTTGCATGTACTACTACACGATCAACATGCATGTCGCTCTCGTTTATGCATGATGCATTACTAGTGTAATAAAGTATTGTTAGCTAGGGTCTATACTAGCTAATAGTACATGCATGTCACATTTCAAGCGTCTGATTGCTATTATATACGTATACATCTACATGCATTGGTAAGAGGTTTGGAAGCTACCAAAATAAGCTGGCAATAAATGTATTGTTATAGTTTACTGGATGTTATTTTGAATACAATAATTATTTCCTCCGTCTCAAAGTATAAGGTCTATATTTTTCTTACACGGTCTGTAATGGCATACTTTGATTATTAATTTATTTAATCTTATGTTCCCAACTACTACCACCGTTCTAATATAAGTACAGTTGTGGTTTTCCGTGTCTAACGTTTGACCGTCCGTCTTATTTAAAAAATATTTATGACAAGTATTTTTATTGTTATTAGATGATAAAACATGAGTAGTACTTGTTGTGTGACTATTTTTTTAATTTTTCATAATTTTTTTCAAATAAGATGGACGGTCAAACGTTAGACATGAAAACTCGCAAGTTGAGGCTTATGCATAAATGGCTTGGCTTGACTCTGTTTCCTAGAGCCGATGTGGATTATTCGTGAAGGTGAACTGATACTCTTATATGCCATGGTAAAGAAAATTAAAGTTTCACCTGTGTAATGCATGATCCATCTATGGTTAGAAAATTTCAAGTTGACCGGACCAATTTTGTGTATTTTAATATCCACGTGGAGAGCGACGAGAGCTAGATAGCAAATTACTAGGATGGGCTCCTCTTTTAGTAGGATTATCTTGATTTTTCGCCCTACTTCGCGAATGACTTCGGCTGGTGGTAGTGGTACTTTCATGTTCGTATCACTTGATAAAGTCGGTGGTGATGAATCTGGTATGGATGACGATGTGTCTGGACAAAATGAGCTAGCAGGAAGAAGCCCTGTAGACAACACCAAAAGTAAGATGAAAATGGGACAACCGGTTCATTGGCATCTTACAACTTTTCAATGGAACCATGAAAAAAAATACGTTTGATCCAAAAACCTGGAAAGCTAGACAACCTCTCATCATGCAATGACAATTAATATTGATCTAATTGTTAGCTAGATATGTGTCCATTTGACTTTGGGAAATGGAGAATTAATTGTTTATCTTCCCGTATGGAACCTTTGTATTTTGTTGGGCTCCCTGCATTTAGCTGATTAAAATTTCCTAAAGTTAAGAGGTTTATCGTGACTCATGGATATAGGGATAAGGGGTTCATTTCTCTAGAAAGAGATGTGGTACCAGTAGGACTTGTTGTAGTGGTTTTAAGAGAGAGGTGGTAATTTTGGTAAATACATGCACTGATCATGTGTTACGACCTCACGTGATTACTCTAAGGAAAACCACTTTAACTGCTAGTTCGGGGAAAAGGAACTCAACGCATATTTATAATGAAAACATGCAAAGTGCAGTACCGTTGATCGCAGCAGCCTAGAACCTCTTTCTCATGATTCTCACAAACATGAATAGATCATTACTGCAGTTTAGATCCTTCACCAAATCTTCGGAATCTTTCAGAAATGGAGTACATTCAAGTACTATTATCAACACAAAAGAAGGCATTAACAACAATACTTTCACCAAAGACTATAATAATATGAATTAGGCAGTAGTATAATTCTATGGATATTACACAGTTATAACTCACGGTTGCATCTACCTTTGTTGAGCTTTATGCAAAACGAATATTCATTGTCAGGGTTTTGAATGTCAATTTTGCTGAAGATGAATTTCACCCCTTGCAAAAAGGTAATTGTAACTTTGTCAGCAGAGATAACACTGAGCTAATTTAATTGGCAATATCACTAAAACTTTCATTACCTTCACCACCAACAACTTGAACTTCGAAGACGTCGACGTGGCTCACATGGAGAGTGTGTGTGACCTTTAGCCATATGTACTCTCCATGGATTAATGCTCACTCAGTGCCATTCAAACTCAAAATTGATTCCGGATAGATGTGCATTAGCCATCCCATGCCATATGTTTAAGAAGGCAACCTATGGTGGCAAAATGCATTCCGATGCGTTCAACATGGAGTATGATTACAAAATGCGTGGCCAGTAACTTACGCTGGCAAGTAGATTTTTGTGGTGCAGAGTTGTATTAAAGTCTAGCTCATCTAATACCCAAGTTTGGCATGAATTATTCATAGCTTACTCTAGAATTGGATCACTCATGTTATGGAGCTGTTAACATCAAAATTTGGTAAGCTCCGAAGTCATCATCGGCTTAGAGTCACTATCGACTTCAGCGTCTTGGAATCGACCGATGGGAATTATCAAGTCGCCAATAGTTGGATTCTTGGTAGATTCGGTTAAGGAAATTAATCGAATAAAGGAAGATTATCCAACGGAGACTGAGTTCAAGGAGGATGCGGCATGGCAATTTATCAACTAATTAGGAAGAGTCTATTAGTTTTCTGTTATCTTTAGGAACGTGTGTTTAGTGTCCGATAAGGACTTTATATTTTCCTTTTATCTTTAGGAAAGTTTATTTCTTGTTCAAGAAGGACTACTATCTACCCATGAGTACAAATATGTACACCCGAGGTATTGTAAACTATATCTCGATCAATAAAACTACTCTCGGCACATCGCCACCCTCTTTTTCGAGGTCTTTTTACTTATCACCGGCGGAACTTGGTACCTGACATGGGGCTGCGTCGACTTCGATCTCCGACGAATGGGTAAGTCCTACATTCCGTCAGCCCTGGCAATCGTATCGGTTACATTGGTGTTGTTCAAGGCGGTGCATCATTTTGACCTCTTGGATCGCTCTGGTTCAGTTGATATATTTGCCTACATGTTTATCATATATCTTAGTTAATCTAGCTTAGCATCTTAATTTGATCATATCGGCTGAGATTCATTTTAGAGTTTATGCTGATATTGGCTAAATTATCTTGCTAGATTAGATTAACTAAGATATCCACCACCCTAAAAATCAATCAAAGGCTTGATTGTCTAGATATTGTGTTTCTTTTCATACTTTTCACTGCATCAACCCTAGTCATGCTTAGAACCATAATCCCTAGCCTGCTTTTTGATCGGGGTTTCAGCGATGAGTTATCTGAATGTCGTATCGGCTTATAACGATTACATACAAGTTGGATTTAGCCAATGATAACAATTGTTTTATTGTTTATCTAATTATTTGTATTTAATGACATCGGACCTCCAGCCCGTGTGTGTTTTAACCATCGGATCACTTATCCTATCACATCATTAGCCGATTGGTTTCTATTGGATTATATTGTTGTTTTATTATCGTCAGTCGATTGCCTTTGTATCATTATCTACATTGGACATATAGCCGATTGCCCAAAACCCAATCAACATCAGCTAGTATCGGCATAGGCTGGAATTACAATATCGGCTTATCAGCCGATCGGCTCTATGATCTTCAATTTATATATCTTGTCAGTTGCAGGATCAAACTGAATAGCACGCGTGCATCTCATCAATATTTTGGACCTGCACTGGAGCTAAGCAGACTTCCCAGGTCGTTGTGTTCGTCGCCTTAGTTCGTGCCAACAAAGATCCGACACCATCGGGTCCGTGCCAGCAAAGATCTGATACCATTGGCCGAGTGCGGAATTTTCGTCAACATCAGCATGTTTTAGGTACGAACCATGAGCGAATTAGCAAACCACATTTGCTAATTTCCCCTGGACATAGCCATAAGGAGATAATCTAGGAATACCCAGTTTGAGTACAGTGTCCCGAAACCACCCACGATCGTTCAGGATTTCGATCGCGCACAGATTGATAAACAGAACTGCTTTCGATATATATACCCAAGTTTTTTTTATAGAAATCATTACATAAAAGTAAACTGGAACAGGTTTTAGGGATCGACATGCCAAACATTCTCCCTACAAACACATGTAAGTTACATTGTAATTACATGCAAGTTACACTGTAATTATATCATAATTATACTATATTTACATCTCTCAATTTTTTTAATTAAAATTTAACGAGAAATGTAAAGCTAATCCCGTTAATACGACATTGAAAAAGAACGGAGACGGTGGCGGAAGTCACCAATTTTCGGCTGAAATTATCAGGGCCTAGAAGTTAGAAAAACTAACTGGGCCAAAAGATTTTGGGCCGCTCTTTGTTGGACGAGACATAGCGTTTCTTTTTTTCTCATCGTGTGCTTCCGCTTGGCTTATCAGTAGCAGCCATAATCCAATTCTACAGTTGACTTTTTTTTTGGGTCTATCGAAAAATTTGACGACAGAATTTTAGGTAAAAAAAAATCAAATGTAATTATAGTATAAATATACAGTGTAATTACATATATATATAAGTGGTGTAATTAATACACATGTAGTTTTGGAACTTACATATATGTAGTTTTGAAACTTACAAGTGTAATTTAAAGACTTGCATTATAAATATACTAAAATTACATATGTAATTTAAGGACTTGTAATATAAATACACGCTGACTATGTTTTTATGAAAAATATGGCGACACATCTATAGCATTTTTTTTTATTTATCGATGTCTCCTTAACACTTAAACCGTCAAAATAAATTACTCCCTCCGTCCCTAAATGTTTGACGCCGTTGACTTTTTAAAATATATTTGACCGTTCGTCTTATTCAAAAACTTTTGTGAAATATGTAAAACTATATGCATACATAAAAGTATATTTAACAATGAATCAAATGATAGGAAAAGAATTAATAATTACTTAAATATTTTGAATAAGATAAATGGTCAAACATGTTTAAAAAAGTCAACAGCATCAAACATTTAGGGACGGAGGGAGTATTTTTAGTTGTTGGTTTATTTTCTATGGCTTCTCCCAGCCGTCTCTAAACCGATCAAAGAATTTCTCTCTGACAATTTATACGCTGGCCTAAGCATAACAGCTCTACTGGTCATGTATCATATTTTTCCTTTTAGTTTTTATACAGTATTGCAGTTTTTGATAGGTAGCATGTGTATTTTTCATAGTTGGTAGTACCTCACATCATAAATTACACCACTTTCATTATCGAAAAGTAAACCATACTTCTTTTTTTTTTCGGGGGCAAACATATATCCGCACGCATTACACATACGGCTACATATATCCACGCGAATGCGTCCTATTATTACATTTTCCATCAGCCAAAATTTACATTAGGTGCATGCAAACAGTAACCTGCTGGTATTAGTCGTACCTAAACGAGACAAATTTCGTTGAAATTGACGAGCCGGCCGGCCGCATGATATCGATCACGCAAGTCCCACAAAACTTACTTTAACCCTTGGCAGTTGGTACCGAGTCACTGACTGACTGAAATACTGGCAGTGGCAAACTGACGTTTTGGCAACGGCAACGAATATATCCGAGAGAGAAAGGGTCAGCCTTGGCTAATCAAAACGGTTGGAAAACGAATGGGATAATATGGAGAGATCTCGACAGGACGCGAAAAGCAGGGCCCCCGTACGTCATCCTGGGACGAAAAATTCTCCCATGGCAGGCCTGAGTTTAGTTTTAAAAACATCACATAAAAAAAATTTTATATGCATGAAACATTAAATATAGATTAAAAACTAATTGCATAGATAGGGGAGAAATCACGAGACGATCCTTTTAAACCTAATTAGTCTATGATTAACCATAAGTGTTACAGTAACCCACATGTGCTAATGATGGATTTATTAGTCTTTAAAGATTCGTCTCGTGGTTTCCAGGCAAGTTATGAATTAGTTTTTTCATTCGTGTTCAAAAACTTCTTTCAACATCGGTCAAACATTCGACGTGACATCTAAAAATTTTCTTTTCGCGAACTTAAACAGCCCCGTTAACAAGGCAGCATGGGCTTAGCGTATGAAAGAGCATCGCGTTTGGTGGTCGCCCATCACGTTGTACGCTCAACAGCTCAAGAAGAGTGGCGGATCTGTGGGGGGTGGTTGATTCACAACAAGCTTGTCCATTTCATTCTAGACTCCAATACTGATTCGTCTCTCCGAACGGAACAACGCTATCTGTCACTGTATAGGAGGATCACCAGCTTGTCGTTATGAGATTTTTACAGTATAATAATACAGTTTTAGTACTATTATATAGTAATATTCTTTTTATGGAATTTAATTTGTAATAATGGTAAAAAAAATATAATAGTTGAATACTTGAATCAAAATCTGACATAGATAAATGGATTCATAGGTACGGTGAATCATCTCAGACGGTATTGATAGGAACGACCAGAATTAATTAGTACTCATATTGTCCTTTCATGCTAAAATATAAGATATTAAAGTAAACTAGAATACATCTTATCTTACTATTACAAATTTAAATAGTCTTAGTACTAGAATTTATAGTATTAGGATGGGTTTCATTCAATAATAACTTATGTTTTGGGCCGAAAGAAGTAGTAAGGATCAAAATACTACACGATCGTCTGCATACAGTTATGGATAGCCAAATGGTACATCCCAGTCATTTCCTATCATTATCGGAAGAGAATTGACATATCGATCCGTATCTTTTTTTAAATGCTCTTGCGGATCTTTGAATTTTATACGTGAATTCAGAAAAAAGTTAAAAGAAATAACATAACGTAAATAGGAACCTGTAATAATTAAACAGAGTAGAATTGCTGGATCTATATCATTGCGGGCAAATCAAGTGGCTTATATGTTTGGGAGTCAACAACAAGGGTCCAGCTAGACTGGTAGTCTAGAGCGCATATCCGTAGTGTGTGTGACGCGACTATGTAAACCCAACAAACCATGGACGTCGATGACGACGAGGTGGAACGACTGATGCTTATGCTCACGCTCAGAAATAGTCGGAAACAATATCATCTCTTCGAAAATAATTCTTTGACTATTTAATGGTGATTGTAATATGGTGTTAAAATAAATTAGAAAATTAAAATAAAATTATGCATCAGTATAATTAAAAACGTTCAGCAAAGTAAACATAACTTAATTAGTTTGGTGTCTTGCGGTGAAACAAGTCTATCTAGTTTCAAATTCTAAGCTTAACATGGAGGGAGTGTATCCTATGCACACAGGCCCTCGCATGTACACACCGTGTACACCAACTAAAAATTATCACAAAAAATTCTAGAAAAATTCATACATGTACTTTCAATAGTATTACATCTACGTGTAAAGTCGCATCTTCAAATTCATTCTACATAGAGAATAACAAAAAAGATAAAATTCTGACAAAATTGCAACCTTAAAACTGTCAGATTTTTTGTTTTTTTGTTACGGCTAAAATATAATGAATTTGACGTTAAGATTTTAACCCTAGGTGTAATACAATTGAAAGTATGTGTATGATTTTTTCTAGATTTTTTGGTGACATTTTTTAGTTGGTGTGCACGTGTGTACACGTGAGGGCCTGTGTGCATAGGATATGTTGCCTAACATGGATGCTCGTATTTACAACTATTTATTTTTTAGTGGTAAGCGACGTATCTATCAATAATATTTATGCTCTTATCGTTATTACGACCCTCCAGGGTTGTAATCTTGTAATTTTTTTTCTACTCTATCAGTAGAACTTCGCACCGTCTCGTACGAGTCGTTAAAAAAAATAATATTTATGCTCTTAATAGTAGGCGACGTACCTTAGTGAGGTGCTCGTAGTGACTTCGTCAATATCAAAATATATCAGTCCAGTCTTTTAAAATCATGTGTTGTCCTGCGTTTTTTTACTGTGCTTCTTAAAAAAAAAAGAAGAACAAGACCAAGAACAAACGTTCGAAAATGGTATCACTTATACGTTAGACGCTGCTCCGTCGTCGGTAGAGAGTTTGCATGACCGACCTGTAGCGAGAGCAAAGCTAGAGCAGTTACGCGCCGTGCCTACCCGTGTATCACCGCGATGAGGTACAGTACGTACCTCGCTACCGACCGACCGACCGACCGCCGCGCGCGTACTGGCGACACACACATACGCGCGGCGACAGCACGCACGGGGCACCGCCACCGCGACGCGACGCGCGCGGGGGGAAAGCTACCGTACGCGTACGCGCCCGTCCCTTCCCTCGCCGGTCCGCATGCCGCTGTCGCGTTGAAACCTTCAAACGCCGCCCTCTCCAACTCCAACAGTGGAGCGCGCACGCACGCACGCTGGCTCTGCTCTGTGCCGTGCGCATCATTCCATCGGTTTCTCCACCCAGCCCGGCCCAACCCCAAGTCCCCAACCCCCGCTCGTGGTTGGAAATTTTGGACTCCCACGACGTCGCGGTCACGCACGACTCCCATTTATCACGGTCACGCGAGCCCCCCTTCACACGCGCTACACGCTCCTCCTCCCACTCCCCGCTCCCCCGCACCATTCGTCTCGTGCAAGTGCAACCAGCCACTTGCGTGATGATATATTGACTGCTCCATCTCTCGTCTCGCGCTTCACTCCACATCTGTTTCCATCGCGAGCCACAGAGAGAGGGGGAAAGAGTGTGAGTGTGAGATCACAACTACTGTAGTGTTTGTGTGTGCGTGGGATGATGGGGACGGAGGCTACGGCGACGACGACGGTGAGCGGCGGCAGTGGTAGGGCGGCGCCGGCAGCGCTGTGCCTGCAGGCGGCGCGCGGCGCGTGGTCGCGGACGAGCAAGGTGCTCGACGTCGACGCCGCGTCGCCCACGGCGGCGCCGTCGCTCGGGTCCTCCGTCGGCGTGCCGTTCCTCTGGGAGGAGGCGCCCGGGAGGCCTAAGGTGGTGGTGGTCGCGCCAGAACACTTCGCGCCGCCGCGGCCGCTCGCTCCGGCTGCCGACGAGAGGGCACCTGTTTCTCACGGCGGCGAGGCTGCGCCTGCGAGCGGTGGTGACCGCCGCGACGGTGACAAGGCGCGACACGTCGTCGTGCCGCTCAAGCTGCCGCCTCGGTTGCAGGCTGCAGCGGCAGCCGCGGCGGCGGCGGATTCGTCGCTCTCCCCCAACACCGTGCTGCACGGCCCCTACGGTGGAAACAAGCCGCCGAGGCCGCTGACGAGGAGCGGGAGCACGGCGAGCCACCGGAGGAAGCCAAGCGCCGTCGGGGTGAGCCTCTGGAGGAAGGCCACGGCGGCGGCGAGAGGCAAGAAACACGACTACGACGCGGCGGCTCTGGACGCGTCGTGCCGTTCTCCGGCGTCGTCGTCCTCCTCCTCGTCATCCTCGTTGTCCTCGTCGATGTCCTACTTCGCCGACGACGACCACCGGAGGAAGGCTGACGGGCACGGCGACCCGGAGCCGGAGGCCGACGGCGAGGAGTGCGGCGCCAAGAGCACGGTGAGGATCACGCGGTTCAAGAGGAACAAGAGCCTCCCGAGCGTGAACACTTCGCACCTGTGGGTACGTGCGGTTTCCCGCCTTCCTCTGCTTTTTCTCTATGCGTTTGCTCTGTTTCCCGCAACTGAACTTGAACTCGATGTCCGAATGCGATTTTTTTTTACTCTGTTCTTCATATTACAGATTTTAACATGGAACTCCAAAAAATATTTCTGAGAAAAAATATTCTATTGTATGTGTTGTAATATTACTAGTTTATACTATTTCGTTCTAAAATATTCTAAAATATAAGAGATTTTGTCTACACATTTTGTATTGCTAATTTTTTTTTATATTTTAAGACTCATTTAGTTATTACTATCGATTGGTTTCTAGAGAGTTTTTTTTTTTAAAACAAAATATGGGGTCAACAAGACATAACTTGTGCTGATTATCAATCAATAATTTTTTTTTGCGGGAGATTATCAATCAATAATTAAAAAACGATTTTCTTTAGTAGGGATTTTTGTGATCGACAAATCTTATGTGTTATTTTTTATATGATTCTTTGGGGTTAACAATGGACAGCACACATATATCATGTTTATAAGCACTAGAGATCTGAAAACCTGGATAGTTGTCTAAACTCTAAACTCTAAACAAGCACACTTCACACATCTTGCATTTTTTTTGGCAGTCTTGTACACATCCATTAATTTTATCTAGTGATATAGCTGGCGCAGAATATGTTAGTAATCTTGGCGACTAATCCAAAGTTGAACTTTGAGCAGGCAAGCATCCGCAGAAGCGTCAAACAGATTACTCCATGGAGCTAGAAATCCTGCAAACTCCCACGGTACAGTGTCACAAACTGTACCCAGACATGCAGATCAGGAATGCTACATCTGCAAAATGTTGAGCTCTGGAAATCACAAGGACATCCGGATGACAAAGCATTCGCTGCTCAGTGTAAAAGAAGAATTTTAGTCTGTAAATCTGTAATGCAAGGATAAAGGGTTAAGTTGCGAAAAAAAAAGAGAAAAAGGTCATGTACTGAGTGAAAGAATTTAGAGAGTTAGATGAACCCTCCGCTTGTTGCTTCGGGAATTTCTTTGTGTACCCTTTGTAAATACCCCGGGATGCTCAGGAAAACAAAATGTAATAAACCAAACATTGGCTTGGCAAAGTCATTTGATCCCCTTGGAAGTAATATAAAGGGTTTATGACTGCAAAACTCATCATACACTCTGAATTCGTCGAATGGAAACTTGATTGCTTGATAGCATGAATAGAGATGGGCATAACTGGAAAAGTTCAATTTACAGGGATTATTTCATCCATGACATGATGACAATGAGCTTAAGCTTCATTAATCAGGACACAAGCTTGTTGGGCATTTTTAAGCCTCAGGCAGAAGCAAGAAACTGAATCCGGCAAAACTTGTTTGGCACATAAATATGCAGATATATTAGGTCGCCTGTTTTTAACATATAAAACATTGAATCTAATAAAATGTTGGCACCTCCCGGCATTGTCAAGCAAGAACATTGATTGTCTTGAGTATTTATGCCAACTAGTTTGTACACATGAAAAATGAATTATGGAAAATTTTAGCTCAGGAACAAGAATTCATGCAAGGCCATGAGAAATGAATAGCTGAGCCCACCTGAAAAGCTATATGCTCTTTCATATCTAGGACACTGAGAGTAAGTCCATATGAACAAACATCACACATTCTTTAATAATATTACTTTACATGGTATTCTACATACACATTGGTTGAGTACAAACACAGATTCAGTATGACAAAACTCCATTGTACATAAGACAAAATACACTATAGTGTTCATCGCTCGACAAGATTAGGACACGCTTGGCCTGATAACCAGGGTACCAGACATCAATAGTACAGGTCTGCATCAATTTCAGTAGCCATACATTGATTTCACAGCTACTACTATCTAGCAGTGAACATGCCATAAAACAAACCTCCAGGCATCAATGTTCAGAGCTAGCATAGCATAGAAGTGCCTGCGCAATACATGAATATGTACCATACCTGACCCACAAAAGTTCAGATCCAGCCACTATATATGGGCTGCTAGTTCACCTGTAGTTAGAAAAATTTTAGTTGCGCTATAGGATGATGCCTCACGTGGCACAAAGAAACCTCATGCAGCAGGAAAAGAAGAACAGGGAAAACTAAGACATCGACTCAAAATTTGTATTTACCGAATCAAGCAGCTATCTGAACCATCCAAAAGGTTTAACAATGGTTGAATGTAGGTCGACATAGTGAAATTTTACATGGTGTGTTAAGTGTATCTTAAGCAATTGGTTGAACGTTCACTCCGCTCTAGCAGACCTACATTACATATGGTTGAATATAGCTAGGTCGACATAGTGAAATTTTACAAAATGCCTGAATGTAAGGTTTAACAATGAATAAGAAGATTCGGAAAATTAATCTCCATTGTTGTGGACTTGGGAATCACTAAAGTAAGTAGTTGTGCAATTTTTCAAAATTCCAATTGCTTAGTTGAAATATCAATCCTCTCCATTTTCATTATATAGTGGTTGACAAAATTTGCAAGTGATTGACAGGTGGGCCTACTTCCCATCCTTGATTTTTCTTTTCTATGTTCCAAACATGCGTTTCCTATATTTTCTATTCCTCTTTTTTGCCATTATATCCTAATTTTACACATATGCCATTCTGTGTTTCTATAATTCCTGTGTTCCTAATTTTATAATTCATTTAGCTCTTAACCCTGACTTTGGAGGAATGAAATTTCAAGTTCCCAAGGTGTTGGGATGAAAAACAAAACTTGACTCGAGGAGATAATAGTAATCGTACTTACTGATTGGTTCCTGGTCGCCAATTTACTGTAACTTGCTGTGCTGCTCGTTAAGCTTCTTCTATTCTTATTGTTCTAAGCTTTCCAACCTCATCCTCTGAGCCGTTGCCAAGTCCACTAGTTGTGATCGCTTGCTCCCGGCCATCATCGACTACGTTTGCCACCTTCCTCCACGCCAATATTTTGATTTCCAAATCTTCCCTATGTTCTCCCCCTAGCTCATTCAACATGGACTCAGGATCTTCTAGTAATGCCTTTTTGGTGATAATTGGCTCACACAGCAACTTCGCAACCTACACCATACATCACTCAATATATAGGAACCATATCTACATTAATAAAAGCAAACATACAATATGAAAGAAGGCTGAAAATTAACCTTCTGGAGTACTTCAAGATCAAGCTTGGAATCAAGATAGACGGCACCAACAATGGCCTCAACAATATCAGCAAGCACCCTTGGACCCTCAATGGGGTCACCACTATATGGGCCTTCAACTGACTTGGTAAAACGGCTGACCTGCATCACAAATGCTATAGTCAGTAAGAGCATACGGCATACCAATCATCAAAGTGCACGGTACGGTTGGTCTGAATCTGTCCTCGATTGGGTTTTGTTTTATAAAACAACCATATTTAAAAAAATAAATAGTTTTCACTTACAACTTTATGGACTTTGTGGTTGAAATTTTTTTATTATTTCTCATTTGAGATCATACCCAAATATTCGTTTGAATATATATTTAACTGAAAAAATAATAAATTGTTTGATACTCCAGCTATCAGCTATGAGTGTGAGGTGGGATTGTGCTAGTCTGCTACACTTAGGTAAAATAGATGACTTGGGTAAAATTCTTTTTCAGGCGGTGGCTAAACGCGTGCGAAAATGGCTTTCCACCGCCTGTAAATTAAAACATTTTTTTAGCGGTAAACGAAGGTGGTCGGTATTCAGTTGTTCCATAATAATACCTTAGTTCACCTTTGTATATAGTACTACTCCTTTGAGTTGCTAAGTTTAGTTACATCCCAAAGTCGAATATTATTGATCGGAGCGAGTTTGCATCTCATGCAAAGAGTTGTTAACTGGCCAAATAAAATTATGGATCGATCTACAACATATTATTTTGAGCTTATGATTAATGTTTATTTAAGCATATCAAATGCTTAGCACACAATATGAGTATCCAATTACGATTTGTTTGGCAAGAGAAGGGAAGAGGAATGGGAGTCTTAATGAGGGAGTTGATGGTGGGATTGGTTATGGGAGTTACATTTTTAGTCCTCATCCGTTGTTTGGTTTCACATCGAATTCTCTCCAAGTCTCACGAATTAACAGGCCTCCCCCAGGTAAGAGATTGGTGGGAATTAGACCTCTTAATTCCCCATCCCAAACCCCCCTGTAATTCCTAAGTCTTCCAACCAAACTACAGACTTAAATTCCTAGATATCATAAACTCCCATTCTCCATCACAAACACCCTCCAACCAAACAGGTCATTAAAGCTTTCTTAATTTCAGGGTATTATTCATGGGGAAGGTTTTGAATGTATATATGAAATTTAAGATTATGAAGAGAAAACCTAAATCTTACATCCCGATGTGTCGTTAAAGGCTCTAACGATGATAACAGTGTGAATCTACCATCCCAACTTATCACATCGTAAATTTTGCAAATGAACTTAATAATAAAATACAATTATATCCACATATAAAATTAAATAAAAGTGAATATTATCCATAGAAAAAGAAAAGATAACATGCACATTTTATAAACAACTAGGAAGAAGCCAGCGCATATGCACGTGCTTCTTATCTATTTTCTTATTATAACCCTGTAAAATAGCTCATGGACTTTCATTACAAATTATCTTGCTATAAGTGGAGGAAAGAAAAGAGAACGGAGTTGACAAGAAAGAAAAGAGAACATAGTTGAATGTTCCGAACGACAAAAACACCTACAAAATTGCCTTGCTATAAGTGTTGGAAAAAGAGAAAGGACTTAAATCTTCCGAACGATAAAAATGCCTATTGGATTCAGTCATAAATCACTACCAGTACTGTTCCCTACTTCCCTCAAAATATAACGTGTATTAGCTTTTCAATGTCTTTAACAATATAGTTGACTTATTTTTTATAATATGTTATAGAAAAAGTGAATTTCACATCACATAAAAGTGCTTTCAGATATAAACATAATAATATGGAATACATGATACTAAACATATATATTAGTTTAGTCATTAGTCAAAACTTATGAATGCCGATTTTGCTAAAAGTACGAGTGCCTTATATTTATTTTGACAAATGGAGTACTTATTATTATTATTATTATTATTATTATTATTATTATTACTATTATTATTATTATTATCTTGAAAGTTAGGCACCTTTTGATAGAGGAAATTGCAGTTATACCACCGAAATAAACCTAATACAAGATAATGTATTAAAAAAATCATCTTTGCTCCAAACTTGGC
Organism: Oryza glaberrima; assembly: GCF_000147395.1. Lineage (NCBI taxonomy): Eukaryota > Viridiplantae > Streptophyta > Magnoliopsida > Poales > Poaceae > Oryza > Oryza glaberrima. The sequence continues at coordinate 18,828,152 of NC_068326.1, forward strand.
AATATGTTTTCATGTATCATTTTGTCTAAATCTATGTAGAAGTATTGTAAAAATACCACTCCTGCCTCTTAGCAGGATAATACTGTTAAAATCAAACATGATCATGCACCGTGAAACCCTGGTTCGAGCATTGACATGCTTCTTGAGACCCACACTCATGTGCCCACTTAAGCTCCACGTAGGTACAGAACCCATTAGGCCCCTTACATTGACTTGCTTCAATATTCTCATATGACGTGAAGTCCTAGTTCTACTACGAAAACCATCTTTCGTGGCGGCTATTTTAGGTTTTCGCTAGCGGAATTTGGAGCTGCCACAAAACAAAGGGCAGTGAATATCAATATCCTCGCTGGCAGTCGTCTTAAGCTAGCCGCCAGCAAAGATCCATTTTTGCTGGCGGCTGTATTACAAACACGGATGACGTACAGAGTATTGGCAAAAACATTTTCAATTTTTATAATAGTAGAGATATATATACTAAGTGTTAATTAACTAGAAAATATGAGAAGTTAGTTAGAAAATATGAGAGATTACGGACGGTGAAGGGAGTACAGGGTACGTACTACGCACATCTATTGATGGCCATAAGGCCTGAGGCCCGATGGCCCGGCCCAAGCACTGCATGGCCCGACAGTTGGGCCGTGCCTGGCCGATGCCTTTGCATGGTGGGCTGGCCCGGTACTGCACGGTCGAAGAAGAAAAATAGTAGAAATATCCAAAATAGACTTAATCAGCCATATAAGACATGGTTCAAAGAGAAGAGGAATACAAAACATACTTACTTCGGCCATATATAACACAGCCCAAAGAGTTGAGAGAGAAAATAGACTTATTAAGCACGATGGACTGTCGTGCCTTCGGGCTGGCCTGGCACGGCCCGAGTCATATTGGGCCGTGCTTGGGCCGTGAGTATAGCCCATTGGCTGGCACGGGACGGCCCGATGTGTAGGTCGGGCCGTGATGACCCAACTGACCTTGGCCCAGGGCCGGGCCGTTTGGCCATTGGCACAACCGCGGTGCGGGTGTGATACTGGATTTAATGGTTAAAATCGTTGGGTCCATCTATTTAAAAGAAAATCAATAGTTAGTTGTATTTTTTTAATCATAATTTATAGGATTTTCTTCAATATATTGGAGTGCCATGTGGTGATTTAGAAGTGTTTATAGAGTGTCACATAATATCTTGGAAGCGTTTGTAGTAAGTTTAATACAGTAAAATTTTAGTATATAATAGGTAGTCCTATATTTTTTTATACTTTAATTAATCGATACTAGCAAAGTATGGATCCGCGAGAGAGAGAGAGTACAGAGGAAAGCAGAGGAGAGGTTCGTGCGTACTTCGTGGTCTTGCGGGGCGCAGTTGTAGCGCCGGAGCAGCGGATAGAGGCGCCGGCGGACGGCGACGCGGGCGAGCTTCTGGGTGGAGACGTTGGCGGAGCGGAGCACCGTGAGGTCCCCCTGGTCGAGGCCCGGGTCGTCCCGGTAGAAGATGGTGGCGAAGGCGAGGCCGAGCGCGGCGTCGCCGAGGAACTCGAGCCGCTGGTGCCTGGCCCGCCCGCCGGCCTCGTCCCTGGGGTGCACGCTGTGCGTCAGGGCGTCCTCCAGCAGCAGCGCGCCGCCGTCGCGGAAGCTGTACCCGCCCAGTGCACGCTCCACCTCCGCCCGCGCCGCGTCCCGGTCCGCCACGAACTCCGCGCCCGGCGCCGGATGCTGCTGCTGCTGCATCGTCGATCAGTTTCTGGGCGTTGCGACCGATCAAAGAAAGGATGGATAGATATGCATGGATCAAAGCTAGAGTTAGAGCTTTCGACCGATTGTTCGTATGTGGAGTACTGGAGTATATAAGGGGCTGGAATGTGGATTGATGGGCACTGCCACTAGCGTAGCTAGCCGGCGGGCGCCTTTCGGCAGCGACTTGTTTGCCCTTTGGATGGATAATACTGCACCCGGTGGTAGATCGTCCTTGTGTCGGCAGTGAGAGTGATATATATGCGACCACAGCTCGGAACACCACCAGTTCACCATGCATAATAGACTTCGGGACGAAGGCACTTGGGCACTATATATATACTCTCTCATGCATTAAACGTATCTTGACTGTCAAAAATAAGTCTTACTCTGTCTCGTTTACGGTTATAGAATTATTATAGTAAAAGAAAATACTTTCTAACATGGATCCAGCAATATTTTTTTCATGACATTATACACTACTATGGAGCCGGTCATTCATAACAAGTTATAACCCTTAATTATATGCGGGGGATGGACGCCTTGATCACAATGAGTGATCAGCGATATGAAAACCTCATCTATCGGATCCCCTTTCATCACTGATGATTTTTATTTCTGAAGGGTGTTAATTTTAATTGTGACCCGTCGCCGATGTGGACAATGAGGAAAAAAAATCAGTTTATACAACACGGCCCATCACCAATATAAAATACCCGTGAAAATAAAACCAAAAATATCGATGATGACAATAAAATCGCTTTGCCCTTCTGAAGCTCATCGCCACCGTCATAGTCATTGTCCCCATCACCATTGTCGCCGCCTACCAAAACTGTGTGGATGGCTAGATCTGATGGTCTCCAACCTTCGGGAAGCCAGATCTGGCACCTCCGAAGTGGTAGCGACCAACCCCGACCCTAAGTGGATCTGGCCATCTTGCCCATGGGGGCTTCGATCTGAATGGCGAAGAGAAGGGCGAATGATAGTAAAGTTAGTGAAGATAACACCGATGATGGAAGCGAAGACGCGCTGAGGAGAATTATAACTAAAATTTTGGGATGCTCTTGGTGATGCTATTAGAGAATCCGTTGAAATAATAAGGTTTTGAGATTTACTTAGTCAATTCAGTGGATAGGCGGATCGAACTCAAAGCAAGGTGTAAAGTGATAAGGCGTTACGCCGTGGTCAATCTTCAGATATAGAGTAGGTAACGAACCGAAGTCAGAGTGAACTGCAATATTTCATTCAGTCAGCCATAAGGGGGAAAGGTTGGCGGTGACAAACAAGGCACTGACCCTGGTTCTAACTTGTCTCGTATCTCACTTGATCAGATAGGCTACATAACCATATGTCATGTACAATATCTGACTTGAGAAGATAGGCAAAACCACCTATGGTTATGCAGGGTAGAGACCCTTTACTTTCTAGTCATTGACTTGACTTAACTTTTAAGCCAACACTTGCTACAAAAGAGAGGAAAATCCAGAGGCTTTAATAGTTGAAATAGGTAGAGAAAATCCTAACAAAACCCTGAAACTATAATCTACTATCTCAAATGAAAAACAGTATCCATTTTATGTTTAGCAAATTACCATTGTTTAACAAGTTGAATTCAGCAGCTGTATATAAAATCCCACTTGTCGCTAAGGAACATCAAAACGATTTTATCTTTCTGCAGGAATTTATCAAAAGATATAATCGATACTACAAACTTCCTCCGTTTCACAATGTAAGTCATTCTAGCATTTCCCACATTCATATTAATGTTAATGAATCTAGATAGATATATATGTCTAGATTTATTAACATCGATATAAATATGGGAAATGCTAGAATGACTTACATTGTGAAACGGAGGGAGTACATAATAAAAAGTCTTCTGTTGGTACAGCTAAAGGGTCTGGCGGAAATTCTTTCGGAACTCCAAATCCGTTTTGGGCTGAACACTTGCGACCCTATGGTCATTCGTGTTCTTTTTTCAATTTGAATATTCCCATACATAAAGTTTCTTTGTTGAATATTGCTATGCATTTCCTTATCAAGAATATAAACACATATAAAATTTAAAATTTGTCCAAGAATATAAGCACATCCCCATATGCTTTCTCATCCAAACCAATCATGCACAGTCATATCTCATTTAATATTTTCACATATTTTCACATCTCAATCAATCATAACCATTACTCATCTTGATCTTAATTAAAAGAACTCCAAATGTGTTTATATTATTAGAGAGGGATTATAAAGTTTCTATATTGAAAATTTCCATGTATATAAGTCGTTCGTGTGACTTCATCAATCTCAACATACGCTGGTACAATATTTTAGATGTGCTCATAAGGACAGGATGTGTGTATTCATAAAAGTGAGTATGCGCTCGTTACTATGTTTCTACTGTGTTATTTTAAAAAATGGTTTCAAGCCTTTTTTTATTGGGCCGAATACATGCATGCAAATGGGTCGTTGCACATTGGACGTGGGTTAGAAACATGTCCGCTTCCCAAATGAAAAAGGTAAAAGGTCGCACACATGGACGACAAGAGATTGATGTAATGCAATATTTTTTTTAAAAAAAAAACAAGCAGGAAAAAATAGTTTCTTCAAGAAACAACTCAAATACAGTGTTGCAACAATTCAACTAAACGCTTGTAACCATAAAAAGCTGCAACAAACATTAATCTTACTATGAAAAGGATATCTATTGCGTATATCTTAGAACTTGGAAGAAGAAGATAAATAGAGTTAGAGAATATTTGTTTATAGTCCACTAATGGATCGATACGTTTTAAATTGGCACATACTGTATGGTTTAAGTATGTACTCCGTATAAACATATCTTTCTTTTTTTCTTTAATTTTTTTTTCATCGAGTGCTCTCTCTGATCCAGATACGCTAGATCAGACGGCCCGAGCATCTTCAACAGCCTCTCCATCAGACTCTCCAAGTTAAATTTTGGTAACTTTAGCAGAAAATAGTACTCCAACAGACTCTCTATTCAGATGGCCAAGTAAAATGACTGGTCAAACTCCTCTCCCAACTAGCCAAATTTGGCCATTCAAACAGACTAGCCAAATGTGGGCCCCACTATCTCTCTCCTCTCTCATGCCATCCTCCCTCTTTGTCCGGCACGGCACAGTTGGGACATGCAGCCCCTCCCTCTCCGTCGTTGTCCCCATCTCCGCCCGTGCCCGCCGTCGCGCCTCCGTTGTCGTCCCCATCTCTGTTGTCGTTCCCATCTCCGTCGTCCCTATCTCCGCCAACTCCGTCGTTTGCGAGGGAGCATGAGGACTCATCGCTTGCCTTCCCCGACGCATGCCGCTGCCGCCTCCCTACCCAGTAAAACCCCACTTCTGCCGCCGCGCCTTGCCAAGCCACCGCTGCAGGAGAGTGGCACGAGGGAGCGGCGGGCTGCCCCTGCCCCTTTCCCTCGCCCACGAGCTCCATATCCAGTTGCCTCTGCATCCGCAGGTCTATATCTATGGAGGTGAACTCCTCTTCCTCCGCTCCGCTGCCGTCGCCGCCCTCCATACCCGCCTCCAGCGCCTGGGCTGATGCCTCGCTGCTCCTCGATGCCGCGTGCCGTGGTATGCCAACGCAAGAGAAGAGGAAGAAGGGAAGAAAGATGAGGAAGAAGAAGGAAGAGGCTGACATATGGGTCCCGGTGTCATAGAATCAAAGTAGAGAGAGTGGATGGAGAGGCTGTTGGAGTAAATAACTAGTTTGACTAGCCAAATCGGATGGAGAGTTGGTTATATAAATGTTTGGAAAGTCCGATTTTGAGAGGCTGTCAGAAATGCTCTTACAAGTTACTCCCTCTATTTCTAAATGTTTGGCGTCGTTGATTTTTTTAAATCCATTCGTCTTATTCAAAAAATTTAAGTAGTTATTAATTCTTTTCCTATCATTTGATTTATTGTTAAATATACTTATATGTATACATATAGTCTTACATATTTAAAAAATAATTTGAATAAGACGAACAATCAAATATGTGCTTAAAAAGGTAATGTTGTCGGATATTTAGAAAAGGAGGGAGCACAAAGCATTTGCCCCGTATCTGCTGCTGTCTTGCTGATCACACCTTTCCTCGTCGTGGCCGTCCGATTCAGCCCAGAAGGCCAGCATCCAACCGTCCATACCGCTCGTTGCCCTACTCTTTGCTCGGCTCGGGTGGGTCCCACTCTCAGTCTCAGCCGACGCCCTCCTTCCTCCCCTCGCTTCTCCGCCGCCACTTCTCCTCGCCCTCGCGCACTCCACCGCCGCCGCCGCCTCTCGTCTCCGTCTCCAACCAAAGATAATGGCGTCTCTGGCCCGCGCCGCCGCCTCCGCCGCGAGGGCCGCGCTCCGCCCGGCGCCACTCGCCGGCCGCGTCCTCGGCTCGCCGCTCCCCACGCCCCTGGCCCCCGCCCGGGCCGCCCGCATCCTCCGCAGGTAGGCGCCTAGGCTAAACTTGTGAGAGTTCGATGCATCATCGTCGTACATATACATTGGGTTCATGGTGGCGTGCGCTTGCTTTATGGGATCGGTGCAGGTCGGCGGCGGCGGCGTCCGCGGGGCTGGAGACGCTGATGCCCCTGCACAGCGCGGTGGCCGGGGCGCGGCTGAGGTCCTGCATCGCCGCTGACTCCTCCTGCTGGAGCTCGCTGTCCCAAGGTAAACGCCGACAATGCTTCCCCTCCCTTTCGGATTAATCTTATGGATATTCACATTTGCAAACGTAAGCCTGCATTGGATCTGTTGTTGATTGTTGCATGGTGTGTGTGAATTATTCTTGTGGATGTATGCTTATTGTCGGTTCAGTATAGAGTTCCTCAGTGAAACCATACAACTTATTACCAATCCTTGGTTTACAGAAACTAAAAATAGAATCGGTTGATAGTACCATCCTGGTTTGTGCACCACTCAGTTTGCAATTATTGTCTGTGCTGTTCAAAACTTGGTCTGCACCTAGAAAAATTGTCGTGCTAAAATCCGTAGTTAAGGTATGAGTTGTAAGTTATGTTCTTTGTCAGTTAGATATGAGGCATCGTTTTTCACTAAATAGTTTGAACACAAGATATATCATCCAGCTTTACAGAAAGCGTAGGAGTTCAGAGTACTACTACTTTAGAAAAACAAACACTGACATATGACATTCTAGAAGCCTTTGGGTTGTGTAGTTTTCGCATTTAGCTGGCAACCCTTCCTTTATTGGTTAACTTTGTTTGATTTACCCTGTAATACCTCCATTTTTTTATATTTTTCGTTTGATACACTAACACTGATAGATTGATACACCTTTGACAATTTATTTTCCTAATATCTGTTTTTTTTTTGAAAAATAAAATGATCAGAGACTATATCTGAAGGAGAATGTTTTTCAAAATACATGGATTTTTCACTTGAAGGGCTTGGTGCATTTTTTGTACTTTGTTATTCCCTACATTTGTGACCAACTTAGAGCTTCTGCTTTCTGTTCTGTGAGCTCTTTTGGTATGACTAGACGTAAGGAGGCTTAGCTGAGATCTATAGAAACATTTTTTGTTGATCTCCTGCTGTTATTGCTACTGTAAAACCTTGCTGAGGTATTTATCAGTAAGCCCATAGAACAATTTTCTACAATGCTTGGGTTCGTATTCATTGATTTGTAGACACATAGACACTTGGTAAGTTTGATCTTCTTGAGCTTCTCTAGTAAGGGCAAACTTTCTTTGGATGAGCTTCCTGGGCAAAATTTTGTTGAAAGATGCTTGCATTTAAGGTTTGCATTCATGACCAAAAACTAATACTACTTCCTTTTTTCATGTTGGTAATGAATTAACAAATGCAGCTGTTGCTTGTGGTTCCCTTGCTCTTTTTATGTTGAAATCATGGATTTTGTTGTGTTCTAAAACAAGGGTTTATTGGATTTACTAATATTTGTTAATTGGTTAGTATAGTAGACTATCAAGAATCTAGTTGCGAACTGCATTTCCACTTTTTTTTCTTGTTTCTGAAATTCGAAGGATTGTTGTTGCTGTAGTCCTCCAGTCTGGTTAAGTAAATTACTGAATCCATGTGGATAGTGATACATTGAATTGAGATGCTTGTAGATAAGGTTAGCTCATCTTAAAAAAATATTATGTTTTTCCTTTATTAAAAGTATGGGGTTTCTATCTTTTGACTCTGGGTTATTATAGGTTTAAAAAAGCGCATCTGATCATGGCTAGGAGCTGTGCTGCAGTGAAGCGAAGACACGCTGAGTTTAAACAAATTGCATTTATTTGCAGATAGTTCTAGAACTCCAGTTTTTGCAGTTGCTCCATATGTGTACTCCTGTTAGCACAATAATGGAGCAAGCAAAAAGTTAGTTCCTTTGTAACAACATGCTTGACTCTGGTTTTCAGTCAATCTTGATAATGACCAAATGCATTCCTGTTTTTATTTTGAGCCGGAGATAAAGCAACTCGTAATTGAAATGAGGCAACGATTGTGTATTCATGACCTGACTTGCTCTTATATTTGGTGATATAGGATATGCTTTGCCTTTGTGACAGAGAGCTGCACCTGAAGAAATCAATGAACATTATTAGGAATTACAGACATTGCGTTCTGGGCTGTAACACCTAGATAACTGTGTGGTGTTGCCTTCAAACTTGTTTTGGTTTTGTAATGTGCTTCAACTGGGTTTTTTGAATAATATCTGTTGATCCTGGGATCTATGGCCCATGAATTATCCTCTTCAGTACGATTGATTGTTGCTGCGTTTCCCTTCATTTGCCCTGCTATTTGAAAGTTCCTTCACTTGTAGATAGGGGTGGACAAAAAGCTCGAAACTCATGGCTCGGATCGGCTCGTAGCAAGCTCGGCTCGGATCAATTCGAACTCGTAGTTTTAATGAGTCGAGTCGAGCTACCCTTTTAGCTCATGAGCTTAACGAGCTAGCTCGCGAGCTGCTCCTTTAGCTCGTTAGTATAAAATATCACCATATCTTCATGAACTTAGTGTTTCTTGACTAGTGCTTAGTGTTTCTTGACTAGTGCTTAGTCTTTTAGTTACATCAAAACTATTCATATTTAGTGAGTACTATATTAGTTAGTGTTTATTATTATGTTAATACATAATAAAATCTTAAATTTAAAATTATTAATATGATATTAATGAGATATAGCTTGTTAACGAGCTTAACGAGCCAACTCGCGAGCCGAGCCGAGCTGGCTCGTTAAAACAACGAGCTCAAACGAGCTGAGCCTTAACGAGTTGAGCTGGATCGTTATCTACCCCTACTTGTAGATAGATAGCATAGTACAGCCGATGAAAATATCATGAAATGTTCTCGAGACCAGGGTTCACAGAACTGATCAGGCTTTGTGAAACCGGTCGGTATTAGTTGGTTTCCATATGGTGTTTTTGGTAAAACGGTGGGAAGTTGTTTTTACTTTAAAAATGAAAATGGAAAAGATAAATTTACCCTGCTCGACGCTAAGGTCACGATTTCCACAACAAAATTCGAGGGTTACCTAAGTTGCTCTGTTCTCGTGCAATTTTGATTGAAAGTCGTCAAATTTTACAAATTTTATCATCTCGTTGTGGTTCTAATGCATTTTTTTTTACGGAATTGCTAAACTTCTGTCGACTGAAAATACAACCTCAAATCTTGCAAATTTTGGATCACTGGATGTGCTTCACGATTCGTGCTCTTCTTCTCTAACTCTGGCAACTTCCTCTTCTTCTCGGGTGCCGGCGAACCCAAACTCCAGCAGAGGGCCGACGAATTAGGGTCCCAGGGTGGGGTGGGGGTGGGAGGAGAAAGAGAGGGGAGTTCGCCGGCTTTAAAGGGATGGCCGTAGGAGGCGACAGCCCGGTGGCGAGGCAGCGGCGGCACCGCCGAAGCCGTGGGGTCGGGAGCTGCGGCGAGGCAGCGGCGGTGCCGCCGAAACCGTGGGGTCAGGAGCGAGCGGTGGACCGGCGTAGGCGGCGGGGCAAAGCGGACGGATTATTAGGAAGAGGCCGGTGGTGGCACCCCGTCGCTGGAGACGGAGAAGACGGCAGCACGAGACAACTCACTTGAGGAAAAGGAGAGGAGAGGGACGGGGAGGGGGCCCACCGGGGGGGGGGGATCGCCGGCGCCGTTGACGCCTTTTGGCCAATCGGCGAGGCGGGCGGTGGCGGGGGATCGGGCGGAGGCGGTGGAATGGGCGATGGGAGGGAGTGGCGGCGGTGGAATGAGTGAGGGGAGGGGAATAGGAGGAGAGTTAGGGTTAATACTATGCACGAATCTTAAAGCATATCCGACGGGCTAAAATTTGAAAGATGAGAGGTGGGATTTTCTGTCAATAGATATATAAATAGTCTCTGTTTTTTTTTTTAATCCCGGAGCCTGTACTACCCTTGTCTAGATTATGTAGACTGTAACTACTCTTGTCGAGTTGATAGATACGGTACCAAATCTAAGGGCTCGGATGTCCTAGTTGATAGATAATGTACCTAGACGCGATGCCCTAGTTTGTTCCTCTCTCATGTCTATATGCAGGCAAGGACCGTCAGATTCGAATCTAAGAGCTCACATTTACCGAGAAAGTGGTGTGATTTATTACACTGTAGTTTGATCCCAGATTTTGAGATACCTGGAAAGCTGGAAAACAGCGAAGCCGGCGGCTATTGCCGGTATGTATGTCGCCGGCTTGCATGCAGCACGACGAGCTCGCTAGCAAGCTGCAAGCATATGCATGCAGCTCCATTCTCAAAATTTAAAATTCAGGATCTTCGAGGATTCAAAAATTCACATTGTTTTTTATAAAACTATACTTCAATTTAACAATATTCGCCTTGAAACTAACAAAAACTGCATACTCCCTCCGTACTCGTAAAGTCGTTTAGGACAGCGATACGGTCTCCAAAACACAACTTTCACTACTAGTCTCTATAAAAATATTTATTGAAAATTGATATATGTATACTTTTATGAAAGTATTTTTCAAGACAAATCTATTCATATAATTTTTACATCTTGAAACTCAACAACTTAAGAGTTATAAATTGACTTAAACATTGTCCTAAACGACTTCCCTTACGAGTATGAACAGAGTATCATATCTTTATATCAGGCTGAACACAATTTAGCTTTAATCAATGTAGTAATTCTCATCAACAAGCTAATGAACACAATAGCCCGGGGCCAAAAAAAAAAAAAAGGTAATGGCAGAAGTGAGTGCTCGATCTTCAGATAGCCATATTAGATATGAACATGTACAATTTAGTTCAACTTAATTAACCCAGCTGATGGGAATCAAAACATTACTACTGATTTACTTAATTAGTGGATTGCCAGTGCCAAAATCCCACTACTATATACCAATACTACTACGTATGGATCATTGGGTACCACTACGATCGAGCACGCATGCTGCAGCTGCCGTTCAATCAGTAGCCGAAGAAATCTCTCCTACGGTGGTCGGCGGCGGCAGCTGGCGGCGGCGGCAGAGCCAGCTGCTGGTGGTGGTGGCGGTGGCAATGACCGGCGGCGAAGCTGAAGCAGTGGTCGAGGTCGAGCACGTCGACGGCAGCCGCCCTCCTCCGCTTGTAATTCTCCTTGAAGCACGCCTGCCTCAGCTTCTTGGTCCTCTCCGTCAGCTCCACCGCCGGGTTCCTCTCCATCAGCGCGCAGCAATTCTCCAGCGCCTCCAGCTCCCGCCGCATCGCCGCCGCCGACATCCCCTTGCTCCCCATCTCCTGCACGCCATGGACGGACGGTGCAATGCAAGCAAAGCAAGAACTGAATTGGTCTGGAGGAAGAAGACGAAGACGAGGCTGATCGAGAAGGTTCTAGGGGTTAGGTTGATGCGTGCCTGGACGTTGAGGATGAGGGACTTGAGGCTCTTCATCTTCCGGTGAGGCCACCGGGCGACGCCGAGCTCGCGGCAGCGCTTCTTGAGCACGGTCAGCCCCACGTTCATCTCCCTCGCCGCCTTGGTGATTGGCATGTAGAAGTACCGCCTCAGGTCCTCGAATCCGATGTGGTCCAGCCGAGTCTTCCCGCCCGCCGTCGCCGCCGATGATCCGTCGCGGCGGCTCCTCGTCACGCGCGGCGGCGGCGGCGGTGGAGGAAGAGGAAGAGGCGTCAATGTCGTTGCGGCTGATGTGATGATCTTTGGCTTCTGCTCTTGCCCCTGCTCGGCGGCGTGACGTCGCATGCCCATCTCGTAGCTCTCTACGATCACCATGGACAGGGAGTCGTCGCCGGCGAGGGCGGCGTCGTTGCGTTGCTTGGTCACGTCGAACTTGACGTCGTCGTCCTGCGTGCCGAAGTGGTGGGCGCCGCCGCCGCCGACCGCCGGGAGCGCGATCGCCGCGTCGAGAGTGTGCTGGGGACTGGGCTTGGGCTCGCCGACGCCGACGACGACGTCGCGCGCGTCGGCGAACGCGTCGAGGTCGATGTCGGTGAAGGGCATCCTCAGGAGCTCGTCGTCGTGGCTGCCGCCGCCCGCCGTCGCCGCCACCACCACCGCCACCGCGGGCAACGTCGAGACGAACTGATCAGGCTCGAGCTGAAACTGCTGGTACATGTAGTGGTCGACGTCGGCGGCGGCGGCGGCCGACGCGGCCACCGGCAGGTAGCCGGCGGCCATCTCCATCTCCTCGTCCCTGATGACGACATGATCAAAACCGTTCAAATTCTAGGCTGTAATAAATCCATCGAGTTGCAGAAAGAAAGAAAGAAGGTGAAGAAATGATGATGTTCACCTGACAACGAGATCGGCGGTCATGCAGGCGCCGCCTATTCCGGCCACCGCGCCGCCATGATCGCCGGCGGAGTGCAAGAGTACGTCATCGTGATCACTACACGAGACGATTCAACAACAATGTCAGTTTCATGTACTACTACACTCCTACTCGTGAATTCTACAAAACCAAAAATAACCAAAGCGATGATGAAATGAAATGCACTGACCTGAGGAGGAGAAGCTGCGACGACCACGAAGAAGAAGAGGAAGAACACGGCGGCGGGATGGCGGCGAGTGGGTTGAGCCAGTCGCCGCCGATGCTGCCGCCGTAGTAGCAGCACTCGTGCATCTCCATCATGATCGATCGATCGACGACGGCAGTTGGCCACTGAAGCTACCTAGCGAAGAACGTACTGCAAATTTAGCCTGATTGATGGTGGATGGAGCAACGGTATCGATCTCAGAGTTGCCGATGGATGCTGAATAGTGCGCCTATTTATATACACACACAACCAGACGCGTAGGAATACTAGTATACTCCTACATATGTGGATGTGTGTGTACAGTAAATCGTGAAAAGAGATTTCGCATGATGGGGGAAAAGAGGGCGAGATGAGCAAGAAGCAGCAATTAATGTGTAGATTTGGTGGATCAATTGCATGATGCGTTCGTGTATTCCCGAGCCGATCGAGGATTGATTGATCATTTCCACTGAGATTCATCGGCGGCGCGTGCACAGGATAAAATTAAAACGCTTTCAGATAAGACGATGCAGGTAATAATTAACCAACCTGTTTGCTTGTTTAAAAACGCACGCGTCCACTACCTCACCATCGACGGATGGATGGATGGATGGATATGACCGCCTCGGTAACTAACGCCTGCATGCATATGCATGCATGCATGATATGATGGATGCGTCCGCGCTTGACTGACGTCGTGTGCGGCCGCGCGCGGCGGAGAGACGTGTGACGTGTGCACGTACACACACACATCGGATGCGCGTCATCGTCGATGGATGGGTGATGGATATGGGCGAACGTGTGAACGTGCCTGCCGGATGATGACGGTGTATGCCCTCCATTTGCTGGGCTTTAGTCTATTGGGCTACAGTTGGGCCTTTCGGGTCAGATGTGCTTTCGGAAGCATGGCCCGGTCGACTTAGATCAGGCCCAGTGATAACACTAACTGCACATTCCGCATTGAATAAGTAATAAGTCTATTGTCTGTCCCTCATCTTTCCGTCGAGTTTGAATCGTGGTCCTCGACCGCGTGCAGAACCGGGTACAATGCATCCCTTATCTCCCAAAACTAGTGTAAATGATGTCCTAAGGAAATATGGAGGATGGTTTTTGGCTTACATGGTGCCTACGTACTGACCTTAAAAATTAGAAATAAATAAAAATTATAAGTGTGCCTCACACATGAGTGACATTGCAGTCTTCACCTCCCCTCTCTATCCTATTCCCCCCATCTTTCTTGTAGAGCAGGGACGAGGGGGAGGAGCTTCATTAGCCACCATGGCGGGACCGTGCCGACATCGATGTCAGTTATGCGCATCCGCTAGGAGCACCAGATAGTCGCACAGGAGTCCATCCCCACCAAGCGCTAAAGGGAGGTATGGAGGGAACATGTGGAGTTTGTCGAGTTCCCCGGTAAATAGCACGGCTTCTTCGAGGTGGACCCCCAGCGGTGCAGTGCCTCCAGAGCTCTAGGAAAAAAATTTCAATTCCGCTTAAGTTTCTTGCTGTAAAGTTCGTTATTTACTGTTACTGCTCATGTGTTTCTGAGAAGTTTTGAGAGGATGGTTTGGGTTCAAGAAGTCAGAGGAAGGGGATGGATCCGGCGTTGCTAGACGACATCACCCAGAGGCTTAGTGTGACATGCGACCCAATTTTGATGGCCCGTGAGAGTTGTGTACGCATGTTTAGTACTGCATTGCTAGTCTAGCAAGAATGAAATCAACTTATAAGGTATTATCCCTCCAGTCATATCACTCTTTGGGTTAACCCTCTTACAGAAAGCGAGGACGGAAGTGTAAGTGGGTGCACCCGTTAGATGGGCTGGATTGCGCGGTTCTGGAGAGCGAGTACATTGTTACATATATTGAGGTGAAGAGTCTAAAATTGGGGGATGAACACCCAGCTGTCGGAGTCAGAGATACTTATCGAGGTGAAGAATCCATGTTCCATATTTGTAGAAGGTTGACCTTTGTGTTTCTCTCATGATTCATTCGTCTTCCTGTTGAGTCCCTTTCTCATCTCTTAGGAGATCTTATCTCATCAGCCCAACCTTTCCTCACTTCTTGCCATGCCTGAGCAATATTTTGATGTTGGCCATCCTCAAAATGTCATCTTGGGGATTGGCTTGGTTTTTCAATGGTTACCAAGTGTCATGTTGTTTGGATGCACTTGCTTAATGTACTATACCCGATCTTCGAGGTGATAGCCCACTGTTGTCTAAGAAAAATGGTGGCGAAGGAGGCGGGGGCGAGGAAGATCGGAGGACGATGGTGGTAGACGACAGAGAGGAGAAGAATGGCAGTGGACGGTGGGACATTTGGGGATGGCTCAGCCACACCATCTCCCTTACTAGCATTCCACTGGTCTCATCGGTGCCGGCCTCCCACAAGATGGTGCCACTACACCATCTCTCTTGCCACCGAGGATGCCATTCCTCTCTCCATTGAGAGAGATGGAGAGAAAAGGGGGGAGAGAACGGAGGGAGAGAGAAGATGGGAGGAGAGTGAGAATATTGTGTGGGCCTAGTTTTGTTTGTGCCACACAAATACCTAGGCAGCTCAAGTAGACCGATCAACTTGCCATGATAGCGAAACCAGGTATTTATATTATTACCGGAGGACCTATCTAACCTGGTTTTGTAAGTTGTGGGCCAAGATTTTTGGTGTTGTGATTTAGGGATGTTATCGAGGGACGTAAAGTGTGCATGAAAGTGATTTCATTTCATCTCTTGAAGATGAAATGTTATATGTACAAATATAATCAAGAAAAGTTTTAGGAGAATTTGACGATAATATATAGATCAACATTTGAAATCTGTTCAAAATATTTAGTCGATTATGGCTTTATAGGGCATGCCACGGGCGTATTCGATGAATCATGGGTGGGTGGTGGGTGAGTGTGGATATGCATGCCTTGCGGTGTATGTATGCGCGTACGGTTGTGGGTTATGAACACGAGCTTTTCCTATTTAAGGCATCGAAAGATTATGCTCGGATAAGGCACCGCTTGAAGAACTCGAGCCTACTTCCTCCGTTTTTTTAACACTATTCCCAAAATACTAGATAATATGTTTAAAAAAATATTCTATATAAAAAATCATAATAAAATAAAATAAATATTTTTAAAGTTTGTAATAGTAAATAATTTATTATGCGCTAATGGCTTGTCTCGTTCTATGTACCGCTGGAATGATATGCTCAACTACTAATTCAATCAGTGCAGTTACTTCGTCGTTTTTCTTAAACATGTTTATCTAACTGCTAAATAGTGTGTATTTTTCTAAAAAAATATATAGAAGTTTAATAAATAAATAAATTATATTTTAAGTATGTAATAATTAATTAATTGTGCGGTAATCACTTATATCGTGTGGTTAATTAGCAGCTTGGAAGCTAAAGTCAACGCTCCCTAAGATGGCTCACGAACACGCTTTCCTACTTTTCTCTACATCGTGTAGCGCATTTCATTTCTTCATTTTATAAAAAATAAAAGAAATTTTCTATTGAGTTAAAAAGCCATTTTTATCTTTGGATGAAAGTTTGCACTATAACCTTTTTAAGAAATATTTGTATGAAATATTTTGTATGCATATAGATGAAATTTTAAACATATTGATGAAAGTTTCTCTTTGTCAAAATCTTCTACTAGAATTCTTTTAAAAGAAAGGCATGAAATTTGCCTTATATATATTACTGTATTGATAGAGCAGAAGTTGAAAACCAGATTATTTATAACCGGGTGGGAGTTATGGTCATTCTAAGACCACTACAGAGTGGCTTACTCTCGCAGCGGGTTACTACACTACTACAGGCCATTGGTAATTAGGTTGACTACTCCAAATGTGCCCACACGAGTGCATGCATACTGACACGATTTCTTTCCCCTAATACATGCATTAAAAACACACATAAACATGGAATGACGCACTAACATGCAACAAGGCCTGGCTATGGACTGAAAACCCTAATGGCGGATAGATGCGCGCCTCCTCTCCCGCGCAGCACAGCCACGTGGCGCACGCAGAGGGGGGGGGGGTGCGTGATGGTTTCTCTAGTTTTCCTTCTGGCTTTTTGTGGTTTTTTTCTTTTTTTATCCCGGTTTTTGTTGGTTTTCCTAATATGTACGTATACAAACTTCAAACTTTATATACAAAGTTTATACATATACGTATATAAAGTTTGTATAAATTTGTGTACGAGACGTATTTTTAATTTTTTTAATATGTACGTATGCAATTATGGCGCGAGGAGTCACCGGGGTGGCGACTCACCTAGACTTGTATATGGGCTTTGCATATGACGTAGAAGCGGGCTTGCATCATGGCGTTGGACCGATCCATAAATAGCGGTGTCTCAGACTCCTCACGTAGTTCGTTGTTGCCGTTTCAGTTGTATGCTGGTAGGACATCCACTCGAGAGTTTAAAATTCACTCTCGATGTCATCCCTTGAGCCTACCCAATCCAAAATATTAGCCTGATTATATTGGTTTAGATCATGACTTTCCCTTTTAAGTTGTGTGCTTTCTTATATCAATTACCAATTGGCCATCACCAACTAGAGTTCACAGGTTCCTAAAAAGTCAAAAATTCACAGATGTAGAGAATTCACCAAATTCTCTACCGAATGTCATTTAGTAAATCCAAAGTTAGGAGAAAAAAAAAAGGAATAAGAAGAAGCAGAATCAGAAGCAATGCTGCATAATTTTGTGTCACGACAGGAGAACATGAGGGGAGAGACGCGCATGAAAGAGTTTATCATCAAATCTTACTCGACACATGCTAGAGGTCGTGCGAGCGACTACATATGCTGACATGCAGAGGCAGCCATTAGCTAGGACCATAGCCGTTTGACGAACCCAACAAAAGGGAACAAAGTCACACCACTTAAAATTATCCAGCACATTACGACATCTCTCGTGATCCGCCGCGATGAGCGCCAATAATTCTCTTCGAATCTCGGCAGATGAGATCAAATCCATTTCACACCCAACATCAAAGCTCCCCAAGCTAGCCAGCATCTGTGAGAGACAGATAAAAGAAAAAAGACGAGAAAGAATGGGTAAAAGCAATCTATAGCAGGGAAGAAGATGATAAGACCATATCATGCATGGCATGTCACAAGAGTACTATCGTGTCATGAGAGAAAAAAAGAAGATTACAACTTCTGTTCATGGGTGAGACAGTGCAGAGGACACACAAGCACTTTTTGGCTTTGCTTAATCAAGAGTTAAAGCCAATGATGTCTCCCAAACACGAGAGCATTTCTTAATTCCATGTGTAATGATGCATGCATTGCTCCAGGGGGTTGGTTTCTCATTCCTAGTGGTGGTACGGGGGAGCACTTTTGATGGATCATGTGTGTAACATACATGAATCTGATGAGGAATTAATATTGGTCACCCCCGTTTGTAAATACATATCAGTTTGACTTTGACTGATCATGCTTTGGCTAGCAGTAATTCTCAAATTAAATTATAGATTTGCGATGTAAAGTACTTTGTTCTCTCTGTTTTAAGTCAAAGTTTAACCATATCTTTAGAAAAATATAGCAACATCTACACTACCAAATTAATTTCGTTAAATCGAATATTGAAAATATTTTGATACTACATTTGTTGTGTTAAAAATGTTACCATGTTTATCTATAAATTTGATCAAAGTTAAAAGAGTTTAACTTTAAAAAAAGTCCAAACGCCCTACAATATAAAAAAGGAGTGTATTTTTGTATAGCTCACAAATTACATGTCAAAATTATACCTATTAAAGTCAACACCTGCTAGTATTTATGAATTGATGTAGTAGTAAGTTTGCCAAGGT
Organism: Oryza glaberrima; assembly: GCF_000147395.1. Taxonomy (NCBI): domain Eukaryota; kingdom Viridiplantae; phylum Streptophyta; class Magnoliopsida; order Poales; family Poaceae; genus Oryza; species Oryza glaberrima. The sequence continues at coordinate 18,846,623 of NC_068326.1, forward strand.
AGGGCTAGTTAACTGATAAAAAAATTCTGAAATTGTTGGGAGACATCTTTGAGCTCTTGTGATTATGATTGAACCTGCAGTCAGTGTGATGACTCATGAGGAGGGCCCCATATGCATGGGGCCAAATCATGACCATGCACAAGATTAGAAAGAAAAAGAAGCAAATAAAGCAAAGAGGAGTCCTGTCCTCCATCCCAATCAAATCTCACCCCAGCTGCTCCTTTTCTGAACTTTTGATTAGCTCCATGCACAGTATCAGCCAAACCATCTACTTACTGACTGCTTAACCAACTGAGCACTGTTGTAATTAAATCAGTGCATGGCTAGCCCTACCAAGTACCAACTTCACTTCAGAATTCAGACTGGACCTGCCCCTCTGAATATTTGTTTTGGCTGTTCCTTGCTGTAGAGGTAGGGATCATGCTCTGAATGAGCTGATGATAGTACAAGGGAGAATTGATTATCAACATGGCAATGGAGGAACATGCAGACATAGCAATAGTGAAACTAGCTGAGTACTATAACTGCTACTAGCAGTTGTGCCATGAATATTCACCAGTCAGCATCCAGTAGTAGAAGGAGGAGGAGTAAGTAGAGACTAGAGAGCAGCAGTTATCACTGGTCTCCTTGGCTTGGTTTGCACGGGCATTATTATATGTAGCTGTTGGCTGATGCTGCCATTGCCAGGCCAGCACCATAACTACTCCTGGTACTATAGTTAAATAGGAGTATCTGTCATGCTCATGACATGCTTGCCTTCTTCCTTCCCTATGGTCTTCTTCTTCTTCTTCTTCCTCGGAGCTCGTTGAACTCCTCGGGCCATAATTGCATCCCCTCTTCTTCGCCACCACCATCGCAAGAATATTCTTTGAAGTGTTTTGTGTTGTACTTGCATTCATCTCTCTGATCAAAGAGGAATTGGCAACAGAGGAGGATACTAGGATGGTGGAGGCAGTGGCGTCTTTTCGGAGAGGAGGCGTTGGCATTGCCGGGATGAGCAGCAGCACTCTGGAGGAGGTGCAGATGCAGGAGACGCTCATCTTCTCTGATACCATCAAGGTCAGTAGTCCCAAACTTCAGAGTTCAGGCATATTCTGTTCTTCCCTTTTTGGTTTCCCTTCCTCTTCTTTGCCTGCAAAATCATTTGTCATTGCTCAAGCTTAATCACAGTCAAACTCAATGAAAATATGATGAAATATTGTCAAATTGGATTTGGCGTTGAGCTCATCAAGGGAAAAGAGAACAAATATTGTGGCTGTTTCTTTTGCAGTTAGGCAGTATATTGTTTTGTTTCTTTTTCTTTTTTCTCGTTGACATTAGACAACTAAAGAAATATACTGCATAGTTTGATGAGATCCGAGTGTTCACCGGTAATCAGCAACACGTTGCAACCTTCGTTTTCAGGATCTCAAGATGCTGAAGTCGCAGCTGTACTCTGCAGCGGAGTATTTCGAACTAGCCTACACGCAGGAAGATGACAAACAGGAGTACGTGATGTACCGATTCTTTCTTTCTTCCTTTTTTTCTGCTGCTAGATTTATTATCTCAAAATGTGTACGAACGATATTATTTGTAGGGTGATGAACAACCTGAAGGAGTATTCCGTGAAGGCTCTCGTCAACACTGTCGATCACCTGGGATCCATATCCTTCAAGGTTTCAAGCCTCATCGATCAAAGGTTCGATGAGGTTGACGACACAAATCTCCGGATGTCCTGCATCCATCAGGTACTAATTTTCAGAGTTCATCACGAATAGTACCTGAATTCAGTACTACGATCTAGTATAGTTCTTGAATTAATAAAGTGATGATCAATAATAATAACCTGAAGAGAGCCCAAGTGAGCCAAGCATGCATGGACAAGGAAGGCCTTTCACAGCAATCATTGGTGATCACAGCTCCCAAGTATCACAAGAGGTACATCTTACCAGGTAATTAAATATGTATACCTCTCCTTTTGTTTTGGTCCAACTTGTCAGCAAATTCTGATGGCAGGGAGTAAACAAGAATTAATTTGTGTGAGACATTTCAATCCCGTTATCCATTAATCGCAGCAGGAGATGGTTCAATGCCTAATGCTGTGCCCAACTTCAGCGAGATGAGGAAGGCCAAGAACAGAGCTGCACAGATGCAACAAGTCTTCAGCGGTAAGGGAGCTTAAATTGTACTCCCTCTGTTCCAAAATATAAAAAGTTTTAGACGGATAGAACATTTCCTAGTACTATTAATCTGGACAGAGAAAATCCCTTATATTTTAGAACGGAGGGAGCAATCATGAGAATTATTGCAACTCTTCAATCAATGATGAGCATGTACTAGTTGTCTCGATCTCCTTTTGACCTGCAATGTTTTGCCGCTGCAGCAGCAACAGCATCCCAAGCAAAAGCCAAAGAGAAGCAACCTTCATTCAGGTCAGTCTGCTATGCACAACAGCTTGGACGTTTGTCCATCTGCAGCTAATTTGGTGATCTGAAAATTTGACAATTTGCAGCAAGCTTCGGTCGATCGCCCGTGCACCTTCGCAACGTGCACGCTCGTCGTCACCAGCACAGCGCCCACCTTCTGAGAATACAATACCCACCAAACGAGGTAAAGCAATCAGCAACTCACCGTCAGAAAAAGGGTTCCCTTGAAACACAGGAACTTTTATGGCATTTTCATAGGATTTAGCCCGATTCTAGCAAAATTTCCTCTGTTTCAAAGGAAATGGTGCTTATATCTTTGATCAGATTTGCTCATGTTCAATTGCACATGCTCGTTTCTGCAGCAGATAAGAGGTCAGAATCGCCAATTCCGAGGACCACGCCACTAACAAGGTCCGGGTCACTTCCACAAAAGCCATCCTTGTTGAAAACTTCTAGTGTCAGAGTTCAGGTAAACCACACGGCCTTGTGAAATACAGTCTACCAAAGAACTGGAATATCCTGTCAATAAACCTGAAATATGTTCATCTGTCGTTGATGAAGATGCAGACATCAGAGCACAAGAAACTGGCATCGGTGAGGTCACAAGCTGACAGAAACGATGAAAAGGAAGGCGAGCAGACTCCAAAGAAGGGCAAGAAGTTTCTCAAGTCGCTGCTCAGCAGGCGCAAGTCCAGAAAGGAGGAGCCTTTGCCCTGTTACTTTGATGATTACTGAGTCCCTTTGAGAGATCCCATGGCACAGCAAGAATCTCTGAATACTTTTTACATCGTTTCTTCCCATGAAAAAGTTTGTCCTTGATATGAAAAACTTGTCATTGTATAGCATAATAGCAAATAGCATATATAAGTTGTTGAGGATGATTACTGGAGACCAAGAATTCTTGAAGTTTTGCAAGAGTTTTGTTGGTAGCTTTGTTTGATCACCTAATACTTAGCATTCAGCACACTGCCATACTGCCAGCCAGTCTCCAGTTTACAATGCTGAGCTCCAGATCAAATAAGCAGCAATGTCTATCAACTGAGTGTCTGTGTCTTCCTCGGTACAATTACTAACCTTGTCCACCAAAATTACCAGAACACGGCACAGAATAATAACATTAACTAAATACATGAAAGTTATAGAGATCGTAGAACCACAATAACAAAAGAAACTAAAATAGGTGCTAATACATGTGTCATCGAGAAATAGCATTGGGTGCAACTAAATAATAACTGAGCGAGCCAATTACATGTTACATTAATCTTCAGAAAAAAAAGATGTTACATCATATGATACTATACATGAAATTCATTCTCTTAAAATATGATCCACATAAATGTAGAGTCAGCCTGATGTCTAGTTGCCACCGCCTATATGTCTATAGCATGAATCAGCAAAAGAGTTTAGCAATTTCATACAAGTGAACAGACCACAAGAGAAAATGATTGTATAGTATGTCACCCTACTAATTTACAGCCTTGCATGTTAATCATTGTCATCCTGGTAAACAAATAAACAATGCTATCCAGATTTACGAAGAATTTTGCATTTCCTTGTATATATAATGGACATGCATGGACAAACAAAAATCAACACCTACATGACCTACCGCATACAAGACGCGAGTTCCATGCCCCACATCCAGACAGCTAACAGGAGTACCTTTGTATACAAATCCCATTAAACTGTTCAGATTCTGCCCAGCTCTTACTTTATGGCTACATTCTTGCTATGCCATCCCTTGCAACAGCAAAACATCTCATGGGAAAACAAAATTGCAGAATGAGATCAATTGATCAAAGGAACAATCTGAACCCACCACAACAAAACCATCGCTAGCATATCTCCTCCCTTCTGTTTGTTCTAATGCGGGCGTACATCTGCAAAATCATTTTTTACCTGCACAAGTTTCACAGAACCATCCCCACCGCATGAGACAAAACCATTAGGTAAGACTTGGATGTCTGTTACAGCAGCCTGTAATCAAACATATAGATGTATTAGCGAGATAAAACTGTCATATACTTGTCTTATCACAACATGATAAAAAAATCCCAATGAGATCAGTCAAGATTATATATTAGGATCTACTTAGTATGGCATACCCTAACAACACCACCAAAGCCCCTAGAAGTTGGTTGAAAAAAGGTGTGCCGCTCGTGCAACTTTTGCCAATGGAAGACTAGCTGAGAACTTTTGGCATCCCAAAGTTTCACATCTCCATCTTTGCTTCCAGTTAAGAACAAACTGGTATTTGGGATGGTTGATACACTGCTGACACTACCTGCAGATAGAACAGAAGAGATCAGGTAGAAAAACCAACTCGAAAAGTACCATGGTAATATCACAAACTTACCTGTATGTGCCTTTGGTATATGCCAGATCATCCCACTGTTGCTAACACCGTTGGAAGTTCCAGACTTAGTGTCATGCATTGAAGTTGAAGATGCCTTAACATCATGTTCGTTGGAACTTCTGTGATGCTTAGTCTTTCCAGTAGAGATGAACCGAAAATCATGCAAAGTTACATCTCCACTTTTCCCACCAGTTACAATCAGCGGTGAGATAGATCCACAGCCTATATTTCTATCAAACACAGAAAGAGAACGAACTCCTCCTGAAAGATGAAGTCCATGGTCAGCATCAGCCATATCTCCTAAATTCTAAACAAGGGGCATTGGAGGGATGATAGCAGTGAATATAGCTACCCCTTTGGACAAGCGTACATACAATGTAATCCTTAATGCCTTCTCAGCTCACCACTTACAAAGTCAATGAATTTTCTCTGTTTGTTATTTAGTTTTAGTTAAAAGTGTGGACAACATTGTCAGCTTGGCAGGGTGGTGCTGAAGACTTCTATTTATTAGATGATCAAATTAAAATTTACTTATGTTGATCTTTTACAGCTGTCGTGGCCCCATGTGCAATAAAATTTAAGACAAGAAGGTTTAGTCACACTATTTATCTCATTAGCATGGTTATTGCTTAAACTTTAGAGGAAACTAGATTAGCAAATTTTGTGTTTTAACCATGTGGAAATTTTTATGCAACAAATATGTGTGGTAATATTGGACTTGACAAGAAATTAACCTTTGCTTCTTTCTCCAAACCCATGACACAGCTATCCTCTCTATCCTACTGACCACTGTGTGATTAGATACTATAAACTGAACTTGTTCTCATTCCTATTTCTGCATTAGACTACTAGAAACCAACATCCATATGCATTGTTTTCATGATTATAGTTCCAAATGGAACAAAGCATCAATCAGTGGAATACCTTCATGACACATAATAGAAGTTTGACAAGTGGATGGTGGCGCCAATGTATCCCAAATAACAACATTTGCACCATTTGAACTGCATCCAGCTGCAGCAAGAACTGATCCACTTGCAGTCAGAAATGCGACATCCCTGTGATCAATAAGAATAGACTGGTAAGGTTGGGAGCTCTATCAAGCAGTGACCATTCCATTCAGAAAGTTTGTTTCACGTACGATGCGTGGGTGTTAAAGCACAGGGATGACTCGGTAGGATGGACATTGCTTCTTCCACCCACCTCAACTTGCCATGTACAAACTGTACCATCTAATGCAGCAGTAGCAAACCGTTGCCCATAATAATCAAATTGAACAGCTGATATGGAAGCAAGGGCATAAGGTGGTGGGATATTAGCAGCAGGGAGAACACCATAGGTAGCCATGGCACTTTCTTTGCCAAACTGTAAAAAAGAACAGATGATATCAATGGATAATTAAACATGGCGGCAAATCTAGTGCAAAACCCTCTCTAGGTATCATATTTACTCTTTTGACTGAACTAAAAAATAGTAAAAAAAAATTAACAGATCAGCAAAGTTCAGCTCTGTTTTTTTTCCTTCCAGAACAGATTGAGCTTGGGGTCAAAAAAATTATGCGATGGTACATTAAATTGAGGTGCTGTCCTTTTAGATTTCCTTTAAGTTTCTGTGGTTCCTCAACCAAAATAGTTAGCATGATATATCATATAACCAAAATGAGAGTCTGCACTCTGCACTAGATGTGTTCGCATCGAGCATCATAAACATCAATCTATCAAAAAATATGGTAAAGTCAAGCTTAGAGTGAAAATTACAAGCACCGATGGTTGCAATCCAACGATTTTCCTATTTTCCATGAAGGGAAAAAAATTTAAGAATAGATTCATCAAGGCCCTTCTCATGTCATCAACCATGTGTTCTGCTGACCAAGATTCCAGTCCTTTAAATTAATGTCTTCAGTTGTGTCAACTGTTTACTTGCATGATCCTTAGCACGCAATATTTTAATTTATACAAGGAAAGGTTTATAATCACTGATTATCTATGATAAAGGGTAAAATTGGAGCAGCAAAATTCATTGCCCTCCTGTAAATCAAGGCATCAACAATAAACAGATATGCTAACAAGTAAAACCCAGTCCAATGTGAAGTAGTAGACAAATTTACACATTTTTTAAGGAAAGTTTACCTCCCATAAATAAACATGAGTATTGCTTGACCCAACTAGCAACAATGGCAAAGATGGGTGGCGAGACAATGCTCTTGAATGGATGTTCTCGAGTGTTGCTGGAGGATCAACGAAATCCTCAAATTCTTCAGGTTCCCCCCACCCAAATCCAGATGCGCCGATACCAGCATAACCTGGAATTCCAAATGCTCCACCACCAGTTAAGTCCCTTCCAGGTTTTGCCAATGAACCTAAACTAATAGTTGGTCCACCTGAACTAAGATGGGATCCTTTTCTTCTGCCAAGACCAACACTAGGAGAAAAAGAAGTTGAAGTAGGTGTAGATTCGCAACCAGCCCACCCATCCAAGGGCCAATCAGATCCTGCCCATATATACTCTGCTAAATTTTTGTTATGTTGCTGGTCATTCCAGTTGAAGAAAACAAGGCCCTGAAAATGGATAACCACACAGTAAAATTGATGCACGGCATAATTATATGTTACTTAAGGAGACAAACAGTCCACATGGTACTACAATGAAGAGCCCCTTATGGAGTAGCAAGTAGATTGTCTGAGATAGAAAAGACAATCATAACCTTCATTCAATGTGGGTAACCAAAAATTCTTACAAATATCTGATTAAAAGATCTTCGATCTTTCTGGTGTCTAGGGAACCAACACTCAATACACTGCATAAAGTCCTATTTATCATCCATAAAAAAAAACCACCTGCTACTTTGGTTATTTCATTTCAACCACAAAAGCTGAAGCAGCATGGCCCATTTCAATTATATCTTAGTATTGGCACTACTAATAATCTAATGCAAGAAAATAACATAACACATCTTCACTGTTGGAATGGATATACACATTCACCTCTTAACAAAGGGGTGAATATCAAACCATTTTTAAAAATTTTACACCTGTTCAAAGAAACACTGAAAACATGTAAATCTACAGTTTTGAAAACTACACTTTCGTTGTAAAATTTAATAAAATAGAATAGTTATTTTTCAATGATAATGACCAAGGAAACACAAGAAAGAAACAATGCAAAAAAAAGGGGGGGAAACAAAGAGTAAAATAACTGAGGAAAGGTGTTCACTCAAACAATTTCCTCAAATTCACAGATTCACTAATCACTAGATAAACAATTTCAAATAAATAGTCAATATAAGTAACAATTTAAATCCAGAATGCATAAATAATGAATGATTGAAAAATAGTACCTTCCGATTGGTGGCGATAGCACCTTGTTGCTCATTGATAGAGTTGAGACATATTGCCTGCACCGCAAAGGATTAAAATGCAGTAAAAGAAAGGGAAGCAAAATGATTAGCATCTATACTGTCAATATGCTGATGGTAAATACCTCAAGAAGTTCACCATTTCTCCTTACAAGTTCTCTGGGTCTTTCAAAATCTGCAATTAAACCTTTCCTTTTAGGTTCAAAAGTGACTTCCACACCATAAGGGGTATTGTCAATTGATCTCTGTATTTTCTCATCGTTCTTGGAACTAAAATTGTCACGATTTTCTTCACTTCTTTGAGCAAAATTATTTTCAGACTCAACTAATGTAGCTTCTGTCATAGCCTTCCAGGATCGTGTTAAACTAATGCTGTTTAAAGGAAAGCAATTCACTTCTTCATCCACAAAAGCAGTGCAGATATCCACAGGATGAGCAGATATTTCCCACAAAGTATCAAAAAAGACTTCGATGTTCTCACTGTTAGCAAGCTGAAAAATACTCGAGAACTGCTCATGGCTATTGTTGTTGGACCTTGGCTGAGATAACCAGAAAAGCACACTTGAATTTAACTTCTTCAGTACTTTCTCTCTGAAAAATGAAGCATGCAATTTTACTAACAAAGATGACACAAAATGGAGGGAGCCCATCAAAAACTTTGCAACAACTGAAGATATGAGGTCCTTGAATTCCACATCACTTGCACTAGTTTCAAGTTCAATTCTCTCTTTTTCAACGAACTCAGTCAAAAACTGTTTCATGAAAGATGACAATCGAGTCCACAAAGAAATACCTATCAAATGCCATTTTTCATCAATTGGAAGACTCTGATTCTCACTTTTTTCTTGTTGTATATTACACAACAAACCATTGACTGTGCCCCCATCTGTGCCAATTGATACACCATGAATTTTATCATGTACAGCTTGCAGCAACTGATCTAATAGTACTTGAAAGGACTCTCTGTTGACACAAACACCTATAACTGGACTGGTCATGGTAAGCAATGCTTTTATGTCATGACATAACCAAGAAAAGGAAAACTCCATGTTGTATTCAAGGAGGTCCATAACTGTAAGCATAGCTGATGTACGACCTAACACAAAAGTTCTAGTCTTGTCTTGTTTCAGAAGTAACCTGCTAGTACTCAGGAAGTGTGATAAACTTGCCATAATGTACTTGCCCACTTTCATTGTGCATGGAGTAGTATTAGCGCAGTCCATGTTCAGAGTAGAACATATGAAGCAGCAGGAGACAACATATTGTGTAAGAAACTTGCAGCTCTCCTTACTTGACACCATAAACATATAATCAATTGGATGGAAAGCACAACCTTCAAGACCACAAGTACCAGTTCCAACATCTGATGATATACTACCCCATAACAACACATACGCGAGAAAAAGTATACCATCGTTGCAACAAAAGGTAAGGATCTGGATACACAACAGATAATATGGTTTGTTATGAGAAGTCCAACAAAAAGAACAAAAATAAAAGAATATGGTATCCCTTATGTTACCTTCTCAGCTATATCAGCAACTTGAAGTGAGAATTTTTTATCGAATACTTGTAGCGCTGCCTTGACATCACGTGAAAGTTCATTCACGTGATTACTGTTGAATTCTTTCAGGACCTTATCTTTAGTTAGTGGTAGGCCGCACCGTGAACAGAGTGACTGATTTCTCAGCATGCGCGACAGATATTTTGAAGCCATAGTTATTTTCAGGTTTGATTCAACATCACTGACTACAGATGCTGAGAGCCAGTTGGACGAAGCATGGAAAGGGTTCAATATTCCATAAACAATCTTCTTGTCTCCGCCATCCAGTGAGGTGTTGTCCTTTCCCTCTATGCCCGAGTTACAACATAGGTATTCAAGTGCTTCAAGCTAATCAGTGAGAAAGAAACAAGATTTAGAACAATACAAATTAGAATATATAACATTGAGATGTCAACAGGGCACCCTTTACCCAAGCAAGAATCATTCATGTGATAAGAATGCTTACAGGCAGTCCACATCTGTTCAAGGCGCATGAAGCCATTGCTAATGAAAGCTTAGATAAATTTGCAGATTGAGCTTCACCAACACAGTTTCTGAAACTACTTTTTGTCGCAATGATTGCACAATACTGACCCACTCCAGGGTCTGCAAAGACATTTGTATCACCGGGAATGCTGGATTCTTCAATCAGTGACTTGAGGTGGCAATCAAGTAATTGATTCACAGACTGAGAGTAGTTCCCTAACATCCACTGAAAATTTACATGAACTTTAGTTGAAAAGCTGAATGATAGTTCAAAATGAAGAACATTAAAGAAGAAGGCAGACATAATGACATACTTCAAGTAGGCTTGAAAGCCAGTGGTCTCCTTTATCAACTGCTTCAGGGAGCAGCACATTAGCAATGAGATTACGCTCCAAGGGCCCTCCAGATCCCTCAAGAAGTCGACAAATTACAATAGCAAGTTGTTCATCTTGAAGGTTCTTTGCACAAACGCTGATGGCTGAGGATGTATCACCTCCAAGGAGGAAAAATGCTATAGCAAGCTCCCATTGATGCCTTCCCATTAGCACATATGCATTTTTTAGAGCAGCAGATTTGTGTTTTTCTTCCTAGATAGATAAGATTTATCCCAATAAGTATGATGTAGAATATACTTCTCAACATTATGTATCTGAAATTCCTCTCATGTTTCGTGTGCATTTTGCTTAACAAAGATACAGTCCAAGTATACTGATAAAACTATCTTGTTTCTAGCAGAATGCTCATTTGCAATGCCAAAACTAGCAAGTATAAGTTAGTTCACATTTACAATCATAATGACACAACCATGTAGATAAGAATGTTAAGCATAAGCGCATAGTTAAAGATGTCAAACTATCCAATTACTAGTCTCTACCAAACCAAGATACCTGGAAGTTCCTGGAGAGAAACTCATAGAGACGTTTATCCTTTTCATCTCTGCTAATCTTGAATAGGCCAACTAATACTTTTGTTCTATTTAATGCTATATAGAGAAGAGCACAGTCCTTTGGGTCCTTGCTTTTAAGATATTGCAGCCTTGCCAACTTCTCCATCTACAATGTCAGACATACCTAATCAGCACAGGTGATTATCCAGACAACTGCAAATGTGAACAATATTCATTACAGTGTCCAGATATAGGGCAGAGAGAGAACATTAGAAGATTCATTTGAATTTAATTCCTAGAATCTGGACACTGGACTAAAACAATGACAAATAGTTCAGCAGTTGAGAAAAGCTAAGTTCAATATGATGGCATCTCAAGAATAACTGTAACATAATACTTCAATCATGTCGAGGGAATCATTCAATGTAGGATAAGTGGTCAAAACAAGGATCTACATTAATTCAAATGCTATAGTGCTACAGATCAAATTGTAAACAGAAATTTCAGTAATTGAGATATAGCATAGTTCATAAACGTTCAATGACCTATGAGGATTTTATTAGTCAACAAGAGAGTCTTGCTCTCACACATACAAACACTTATCACTGTTTCGACCATTTGCTTTTAGCAAAACCTATGAGAACATAAATTGTTGTTGAGACATACCCTGGTTCTTAACTGGGACACGTTGGTGTACCATAACCCCATACCAAGGTTTCGCATCTCAAACCAACTTGGTTCTGCAGGAAGAACAGAATTAAGTAGATCATCCTGACAATCAGATTGTAAGGCCCACGCGATAGAAGCAGAATCAACATGGAAGACTTCGGCACTGGATGGATCTTCAGATCTCCTAAGTGCATATAGGCGTTCGAACTGCACAGCAACCCAGAACCTTAAGAGAAACAAAATTAAAAATTAATGTAGATACCACACAAAAATGAGTAGCATAAACTTGTACAACACTTACAAGCCCCTGGATTCTAGTAAAACAAAAAATATATATAGCAATATGTCACTGAAAAAAAAAACAGTTACATATGTTAATCTAGGAGTTACTTTTACCTTCTCCCTGCTTCATCAAGGCTTTTATAGGGAGATGCATGGCTCTGATCAGTAATTTTACCCAAAAGATCAGAAAGTGCAACTATCTGGGTTCTCTCCATGTCACTTATTGTAGATATGCTAACATTCATAGCAAGGAGCTTATTTATTTCTGAACTTTGAGATGTACTAGTGGTGGTGTTGATATCCTCCATCCGAGGATATGAATTTGATGGTGATAGCAAACTAAAGGCTGTGCTACGTTGATTGTCACCCCAAAGAAACCCTCTATTAGATATGTCATTAGATGTCATATCGGTGAAGCTTTCAGACAAAGGGCATTCAGGAATATTATGGCATGATTTACCACAGAAACTGCACTCCAACAAGGCATTTGATATTTTATTTGCTTGCATGGATTGAACAAGATGCTGCAGAACAGTGTTTGCCCGTTTCCATTGACCTACGCAGAGCAATAAAAAGAGTTAATATCATTACCTGATTTACACAATATGCTGTGGATTTTGTCAATCATGATCTTGGACTTGTACAGGGGGGTCATAAAGATAAAAATCCAATAGGTTGCGGGGTACAGATTAAATCATCATGGATTTTGTCAATTTGAAGAAGGTATATCAAACCAAAGAGCAATATAACATTTTGCCAAAGCGTTATTATATTCTATCCTTTCAACTTGATCCACACCGCTAATATAAAAGGCCAGAATTAATTTCAGCTAGAAATAATTAGCATTTATACCAAAGATTTCAGAAAATATTGAAAGCCACAATATGTCAAAACAGAAATTTACTCAAAAGATCATATTACACAAACTTTAGTAGGGTTGTTGATGCAACATTTTATCATGTTGCACAAAATTTAGTAGTGTTGTTACAGTATATTTCTCGATGGATGAAACTAAATGATAACTGATAGGAAATGGCAAGTTCCAGATTATTTGATCTAAATATTTTTCTAATAATATCTCCATATCCAAATCCCTACTCATACCTTCTAGTTTTATCCCTAAATCCAAACACCCTAATCCAAGTGATGCAGTCGGGATTTGCTTAGTACCGCAGAGGCTTTTATATCTGTAGTTTTACTTAATCATTCCTGGGTAATCTATTTGTGTGTAGGCTTTATTTATGAGACATGACAGGAATATTTTATTATAAATGATAACAATTATCTTGACAAACTAGATTCCACATGATAGAACAGAACATTAAATGGCCCAAATCTCAAACAATCGGCTATGTCAGCACAAAAACAATCGGCTACTGTTAGCGATGAAAGGTGCACAAAAACATGTAGTGTTGTTTCACTCTCTCAGTATCACATATAGATTAAAATAGAAGCTTATAAACAAACAGACTAGCGAGGCCTTGCAAAACATGTAGAATCTAGAGAAAAAATATTTTGAGAATCTAAAATAGTGGACACCTGAATAAAGAGACTGAATAAGTGCTCTCGGGTGATATGATGCCAGAGGTCCACTCATTTTGGCAGCTATATCCAACAAGTTCCATAGATCATTAGAACAGTGAGCACTGTGTTTCTGTAGTAACATTGTGTTGCTGTAATTTTCTGATAAACTGAATCTACCAAAGATATCTTCATTAAAATGCTTAGTACAAGGCAATTCATGTATGTCTGCAGCTGGACAATCACATATATGGGTACTAGATTCATTGGCTCTTACTAACCATGAACTGAAGAGTGCAAGATGATTCTTATGAACAAGCACACCAGTTGCCTTTGGCCCCCAAAGGAAGCTAGCAATGTCATGTGGAGAATGGGATAGTGCAATACAGCTCCAAAGATGCTTCTCTTTTGAATTCACAGTGTGTAATACATTCTTAAAGGAAGGGTGCTTATGAGAATATATGTGCAACTCATTGAGAAGGTAGACTGCAAGTAAAAATCTCCCATCGCCTAAAGATAGCCAATCCAAACCAACAACAGGACCTTGAAGCGTTAGTGCATCCTCCAGGAGAAAACTCCCATCTCCCATGAGTTTTACTGCTTTCCAGATATGAATGTAGGTGGTATTCTTCTGAACATTTCTAACAACAGTAGCAATTCTACCACAATTGGACAGTGAAATTGCAGTAATTGGTCCTCGATCGGCACCAAACGTGCCTACTAGTTGCCAGATGTGGCTCTCTTTCTCAGTATGCAAAGGGTTATCTGCAAAAGACATCTTCCACAGTTTCACAGTGCCATCAGAATACCCAGTAGCAATGTGATAACATGAAGCAGTTCCTGAACCATGCTGCTGTAGAGATAATACAGTATTGTTCAGTGGCGTTGCAGAAATACATGTAGGATATTCTCCATCCAGGCATGTAGGGAAGACTGAAGAACCTTTACAAATAACTGCTGAAAACATATCAGCATTAAGGTAGGTTCCATGTCTCCCTTGATCTGCAGTAGAAAGAGAGCTAGCAGAAAAACCACACAAACACATCCCACATTTGTTTTGATTTTCTAGATGTAGGACTACTTTCCATGATAATGCTTGAAAACTCGTCCTCCATAGACATACAACTACAAAGCTGTTGTTGACAAAAGGCCCATCGCAATTAGAAGCTAAAGGTATGGTATGAATGCTGTCAGGTGGGCCTTCTGCATTACTACCTTCAAAGAAAGGAATTGTGAACATTTTCTGACATGAAAGAATATCCCCTTCGTTCTGAATACTGACTACAAAACAATCGGCTCCTTTTTCACTTCCAAGGACAAGAAACCTATTTTGTTGAATAACAGAAGGAGCCCAACACAGACATGAGTATTCCACATCTGCCTGAATGTCACACAGATCAAATTTGCACAAAAGCTTCCATAATGGATAAGTAGGTGCATGCAAAGTTGATATGAGAGTTGATAAGGTTGAAAGAGACCAGAAATGTAGAGTTCTGCTAGAATCCATGGAAACAGCTAGCTCTATTTCACAGCTGTATGGATGGACAGACACCTGTTTGATGCTACCGTTATGCCCATGTTGATTGATAGTTTGGGATGAATAGCATGACAAACTTTTAGCAGAATCACTCAAAGCATGCCCCCCAGAATTCAATGATAAATTGGAGGATAAGCGAGACCAAATAAATGAATTATCATGCAGCAAATGAAGCAAAGAACATGTTGTAGGTGGGCCAGAAGATAGCCCTCTTGATATAACAGCCTCAACAAAAAACGAGTCATCTATGGATTTTTGTTGTCCTGAAGCAGACTGCGTCTGACTCTGCAGTTTGACTTGTTTCCATAGAGTAATCCGTGGATACCTTGGTGGAGATACATCATCGATACAATGGACGGCCCAAAAGTTTACAGAAGCCTCAGGGCCAGCACTTACTAACCACTCGCATTTGCCTACCTGGTTGTGCCCAGGGTCACCTGAAAACAATGTGAAATTGCCATCTTCATCTCTCGATACAACACTGCCAGTTTCAATCGCCCATTTCACAGTTATATCAACTCCCAGCACTCCATTCAGAGTGTTGCTCATCTCAATTACCGCAATGACACTGAAGGACCTTTGCAAAACCCGATGCTTCTTTGACTTGGCTGCCTCATCCTCGCTCCACAGCCGGAGAGTCCCGTCCAAGCAGCACGTCATGAGTATCTCTCGCCTCACTTCAGACTGATCACTGACAAACAACGACCTAGGTCTCCACTGGATCATGGATACTGGTTTAGGATGCGCAAGCTCGACTTTCTCCACACCCACCTTGGCATCATTCACGATCACCAGAACAGGAGGCACGCTGCCCTCGGATGAAGGAGCAGCGGCCGCTGTCGCGACGGGGCCCTGGAGCAAGTGTGTAGCAGAGGCAAGGGACTGAGCCACCTGAGGTGAGCACCTCCAAGCGAGCTGCCAAGAGGATTCTGCCCTAGCCCACATGGCAACGCCCTCGCCGGCCAACAGAATGCCGTCGCCGGAGCCCGTCCAGGCCACGGCGGCGACAGCGAAAGTCTCGGTGATAGCCCATCTCAGCACCCAACCAAACGATCCTGCAAGCCAAGTCCAATCTCCAGAAGCTAAGCAATGCTAGCAAAAACAACGAGAGGACGAGAATCAGAGGCGAGCTAGGACGAACGGACCTGGGGAAGAGGACGGCGCCGGCTGGAACACGGACACGGAGCTCCCGGCGGCGGCGGCGAGCTCGCCCCCGCCACGTCGGCACCAGGAGACGGCGGACACGGGGGCACGGAGGTCGATGGCCTGGCGGAAGAACGGGCCATCGTCGCCACCGCCACCGCCGCCGCCGCTGCTGCTTCCCTCGCGGGGAGGGGAGGGGAGGTGGGAGACGACGAGGAAGGAGGCGGCGCCGTAGGCGACCCAGGGGAGGCCGCCGAGGTCGGGGAGGAAGGAGAGGGCGCGGGGGTCGGCGGCGGGCGCCGGCGGGATGAGATGCGGTGGGTGGAGGGCGAGCGGCAGCGGCGGCAGCTCGTCCGGCTCCCCCATCGCGGCGGCCGGTGGCGGGGATCAGATGCGGCGGTTGGATCCTCACCGCGGCCGATCGTTTGGGCAGCCGGCGACGGCACCGGTAGGGGGGCGTGGTTGTGTGGGCCTAGGTATGGGCCTTTTCCTGGCCCGTTCGATGCTTTCTCTTCAGATTGGATTTACTTGGGGCCGTAATCCTTGTCCCCACTAGAAAAACAAGAAAGGGCCCGTTATAGTTTTATACCCTTCCGGCCTTCCGAGCGTTTGTCAATGTAACCAATGTAGGCTCGCATGGATGTGCCCCGTGATAGGAGAAATTTCGTTACGTCCACTCAGTTTGCAATAATATTAGAATTTGCCGTCTAATTCATTCATCTTTTGATATTTACCACTTAAATCATACTCCCTTCGTTTCACATTATAATATGTTTGACTTTAATTAAAGTCAAACTGCTTCAAATTTGACCAAGTTTATAAAAAATAGTAATATTTTCGAACAAGATAAATTTATTATAAAAATATTTAATTATTAATTTAATAAAACTAATTTGGTAATGTAAATATTACTATATTTATCTATAAACTTAGTCAAATTTGAAGCAAGTTTGACTTTGACCAAAGTCAAAACATCTTATAACCTGAAATGGAGGGAGTATTTTTTTTTTAAATTTGCCATCGGGATACCAAATTTTATCCATGCCACTTTGTTCATAACACCATCAAATCGGCGAGGGATAAACCATGGCAAAGACACCTTGGATCGGAGCGATGCATATTGGTAAAGACGACCATTGAGACAAGACTTCTTGCGGTAGTAATGGTGAGGACCTCCTAAGCTAGAGGAGGCATGATATCGAATGTCAATAATAGCGAAGGACTCGAGCTCATGTTTGTTTTCATGGTGGCAAGGTGGTGGGGATATCTACCAATGCTAGAGTTGCTACTCAAAGCAACCCGTCTCCGCACCTTCATTGTGAATTGACTGAAAGCGATCCTGCCATCTACTCCGTCACAACAATGCTAACTTTAATGTAGTCCTTTTGTCTTACCAAACTGCATCGAGCCCCTTTATTGCTGAATCGACGAGAGCTAGTTTGCTATTTGCTTCGTTACACCAGCATTGACTTACCACAATTTCATCGTCTCAGATCAAGCCTCTCAGCATCTTGACGCCATCGCAGTCCCTCACCTTAGACCGAAACCCTTTGCATCCTAGCTCTAGTGAAGATCAAGCCAACTGCCCGAGCACAATGATAGGAGCACGAGTGAAGGTTGAATCGGTTACTTGGCATATTGGTGACGATGGGGGTGGTGCTTATTGCCAACCTACTCTCACCACTTCGAACGGATATTGATGTCAAGGTTCTTTAGTGCGTGGGTACGCAATATATTACATACTATAATAAGGTACTCTCAATTGGTCCTGTCATTTTTTCATTTAGTCTTATCTAAATGTTTAGGTTCGATTGACAACCAAATCGACTTTTGAAATCTTCTGCCACATGAAATGCCATGACACCGGATAGGCTGCCACTATTTTCCTAATGAAAACCAACATAGCAAAAGATTTTACGGCAAATATAAATGTATATCTAATCATACTATCATCTTTTTATAAGAGTGACAATTTGCCACTGTAGTTATTGGCCGATGCTAAAGATGTACTCCCTCTAGTGATAAATATTTGACGCAATTGACTATAGATAAGACCAATCATTTTTTTATTTAAAGAAAACTATGTAATTACTATTTATTTGGTTGACTTGTATTTTCCTAAGAATGACTTATATTTCTATATATTTATATTAAATTTTTAAATAAAAATGAATGATCAACATCACATCAAGAATCAGTTGAATCAAAAGATCGGAGGAAGTGAAGGCAAGTGCACTTAGGATCATTCCATGGAATTTTAGAGGTCATACAGAAATGTATTTGTCTTTGAAAATTATTTTGAGGCAGAAGGATATGGTAAGAGGGACAGGAAGGATATGGTCGGATAAATAAGTTCTACATATATGGAACTAGTCAAAATATATTGTTTTGATATCATAAGTCGTTTTGACTTTTTTTAGTCAAACTTCTTCAGATTTGATCAATTTTATAGAAAAAGTTAGTAATATATAAAACACCAAATTAATTTTATTAAATACAACATTGAATATATTTTGATAATATGCATGTTTTGTTTTGAAAACATTGCTATATTTTTTTCATAAAGTTAAGAAAATTGAGTAGTAAAAAGGTCAAAACCTTAAATGAAGCATTTTGTCTATTGGCGTTGTAGTAAGGAACGAATATGACCCTAATCGTTCTTCTCGAATCGCTCTAGTACGATGGATCGAACATGTGTTACCCGGTCCCCAAAGAAAATTCAAGATGATAGAAGAGTTCGTTCTACCGCATAAGATTCTTGAATCCATGACAACCACTATCTTTTATCTTTTTTGGTTCTCTTCTCTATCAAAAAGAAGATTAAAACAGAGGGAGTAACATTTTTGAAATTACTCTTGGTGTATTTTCTGTACTACATGTGCTTGTACTACAGGCAGTACTGGTACTCACTACTACTAAGTACAACACTCTAGCACTCGCAAACAGTCTCACAAAAAGGAGACGAGTGGAGGAGGCAAGCAAAGCCGGAGAGAGGGTAGCGACTAGCGAGTGACTAGCAGCGCACGACCGTGACGTGGCGTCGCAGGAGGAGAGGCTCAGCCTAAAGCTCGGTTCGCGGCGCCGCTCGCCTCTTATCCCTCTCCAAACTGAAATTAAAAAAGAAAAAGGGAAAAAAACCAAAATTCCCGAGAAGAAGAAGGGAAAAAACACACACACACACACACACACACACACAGGGAAAATATCATGGCGCTGCTGAGCCCGCGTGTGCCGCGGCTGCCGCTCGCCTCCGCCTCCGCCTCCGCCTCCGCCGCTGGAGCGGGGCTCCGGTGCTGCGTCGGCGTCGGCGGCGGCGTCGGCAGGGCCGGGTCGGCGGCGTGGTGCCACGCGACGGCGGCCGGCAGCGTGGCGGCGTCGTCGTCGGAGCTGGAGGCCATCCGGTGGGGGACCGCCAAGCTGCAGGGCGCGCGCGACGAGATGGAGGACGAGGTCGTCCTCCGCCCCGGCTCCCTCCTCGACGGCTTCTCCTTCGCCGCCGTCTTCGACGGCCACGCCGGATTCTCCGCCGTCGAGTTCCTCAGGCACACCCAACCACCCCACCACCGATCACCCCCCCCCCCCTTCCTCCTGCTCTTCGTCATGGCCGCTTTCCGCTAACCGGCGCTGCATGCAGGGACGAGCTGTACAAGGAATGCGCGGCGGCGTTGGACGGCGGCGCGGTGCTGAGCACCAAGAACCTCGACGCCATCACCGACTCGATCCAGCGCGCCTTCGCCACCGTCGACGCCAACCTCTCCACCTGGTCAGGCCGATTCCGCTGAACAATTGTGATTGCCTATTTGCCTTCTAGGATTAGCTACTAATCCCTCGCATGTTCAACGCTGTGCGACGTCTGCTTCTTCTTCTTCACAGGCTCGAGCAGATGGACAAGGAAGACGAGTCCGGCGCGACGGCCACGGCCATGTTCCTCAGGAACGATGTCCTTGTTGTCTCGCACATTGGCGACTCCTGCTTGGTACCAACAATTCCCTACACATAATAACATGCGTATATATCAATTATCAATTTATCATATATCCCATTGTCATTGGCTAGTGCATCGTGATTGTGATGCTGAAGTGAATTGTGAGTTTTATTCTGCTGATGATGAGGGTGGTTCTTGGATGTTGATTAGCAGGTCGTATCACGCGGTGGGAGGCCTCAAGCTGTGACCAACTTCCACCGGCCGTACGGGAACAAGAAAGCGTCTCTTGAAGAGGTGAAGCGGATCAGAGCAGCAGGTGGATGGGTGTGTTTTCTCTTCCAGAGTTCCACTCTATCTTCTAAACTACCGTTGTTCTAGCTTTGTAGAGATCATGTTCACATAATTAGTATAGAACGCTTACTACCACCCATGAGAAAATAAAAATATGTTGCCTTTCCCCATAAAAATTGCAGTTCATTTTTCAAATATGGCCATATGGAACAACAATCAACAGGATTGACCCGGTGAAATTTTAGGACATGGTTGGCTCTTCTAGTTTGTAGCTAGTAGTAAATATACAACTACTTCACAGCTACCTTAATTCACATTCTAAGCTAGTGGTTACTAGTCATACTACTACTGTGAGCCTGTGGTTGCATATTGTCCATTTAGGCCCATTATTATGGTTTTACAGAGAATAAATGGAATAAATTAATCAATCACAATGGGTTCGGTGCTGTATGGAGTAATATAATATGCTGATGGATATTTTGTTCACTGCTTGAAATGCCGATCTCACTCATTTGACTCTCCTTTGTTACAATATCGATGTACTTTTTGTAGATTGTTGATGGACGCATATGTGGAGAAATTTCCGTGTCTCGTGCTTTTGGAGACATTAGATTTAAGACACGGAAGAATGAGTTCGTCCCTTATACTCTATGTTCTCTGTTCATACATTAAGCATACCTTTTGTTACATCATTCCCAAACAATACCCTGCTAATTTTTAACTTCTCATGGTTTTGTACAGGATGCTGGTAAAAGGAGTTAAAGAAGGGAGATGGACTGAAAAGTTTATCTCACGGTTAAGCTCTAATGCTTTTGTTCTTATGATTTTTTTATGACTAGTTGTCAAGTATTTGTTTTTCTTTTGTATTGATATGTTCCGTTACATCTGAATTCAGAAACATACAATGCAGCTATTCTTAATTCTGATCAACAGCGAGGCCATTTATTTAGTTGCATCTTCTCTTTTCATTCTCATGGTTAAAATAAAACACAATGGCAGGGCTAAATATCATCTGAATTTTTAGCCACAAGTTACCCTCTACTAGTATGTAATAACTTGTTTTTTTTCTTATATGTTGACAATTATCAATTGAGTTCCTTATCAACTGTTGCCAAGATCATGAGAGCTAATTATTGAGTTCTCAATTATATATCTGCTTACTCTCAAGGACAAGCATTCTTCAGCATTCCAAATTTTACACCTTTTATTGGCGACTGCTGCTGCTCATGTCATGAGATGTCTTAACTACACAATATATGTCTCTTCTTCTGTGATTCTGTATGTAATTAATATCTTTCTTGCAGAATAAATTTTAAAGGAGATTTAATAGTCTCTTCACCTGACGTATCCCTGGTCGAACTTGGACCGGATGTGGAATTTGTTTTGCTAGCAACAGATGGTCTTTGGGATTACATTAAAAGGTATATACACAAATCTTTTTATTGTGTAGTTGTCCTGCTTATATTCGTTCTTGTCTGCCTCCTGAAGACACCTTTAGTTGGCTATTCAACACTTTGACATGTATAATTGGCTATCTTATGTAGCTCTGAAGCAGTAGCATTAGTTAGGGATCAACTACGACAACATGGGGATGTCCAGGTACGAACTTTATTTCCTCTCAAATTAAGAACTCATTATGTTTCTTTTTGCAACTCATTTTTAATATTGCTTATTTTCATTTGTTTGTGTAGGCTGCCTGTGAGGCACTTGGTCAGATAGCTCTGGTATTGACTCTTGCCACCTTTTACTTTTCCACTTATCTATTCTCTTATTTCTAAAGTTAATTATCGAATATGATTTGGTGGACCCTGCATATCGAAAACTGTATCTTAAATTTCTTGCTTTATTTCCAATTGCAGGATCGTCGGTCGCAAGACAACATTAGTATAGTCATAGCTGACTTGGGGTAATGATTCTTAACCTTTACATTGGATGTTTGTTTAGAACGAATTCAGGCATTTTGTGCATGAGCGATGTTGTCCTTGTTCTAGAGTTCTTCCCATTCCGATTTCAAACGCATTATGAGATGATGCCCATTTCGCACAATTTGCTCCTTGGTCAGCATCTCTTAACCACATTCACTGTATCTTATTTCTTGGCAGGAGGACAAACTGGAAGGAGCTGCCTGCTCAAAGGCCAAATTTATTCTTGGAGTTAACTCAAGCAGTTGCAACAGTTGGGGCCGTCTCATTAGGGATTTATATTTCATCGCTCCTTGCGTTGCAGTAGGCCTAGCTAGTTCTTTCAAGTGTGTATAGTACTTACAGTTTTACGGTCTGCAACTTCTAGCTGCAAATAATGTACATTCTTATAGGGTAAATGCATAGGATATCCGTTGAATATGTACTTCAGCTCCTGCTGGCCAAGATATTAATGGGGCTTTTTTTTTCTGGAAGATCCTTTGATTCATCTCAGTAACTCACCACATCGAAGTAGTATTAAAGAGTTACTCCCTCCGTCGATTTACATAAGTCATTTTTTTTTATTTCAGAAAACAAACTTTGTATATTTGATCAACACGGGAACCTTGCAACTGGGGAAGCTGGTGAAGAATGTACGGGCCCCCAAGCTCAGAAGACATTCGGCTAGAGAACTCGAAGGGAAAACATATTCGAGCAAAGAAGAAGTCGAATGAAAAATTCTGTGGGGACCACTTCTTAACCATTCTTGCCAGCTGGAGCCAAAAGACTATAATGACCCTAAAAATGTACCATAATGCCCCTAGGGTTGCTGACATGGCAAGGGCATTATAGGAAGTTCACTAAAGCCTGTGAGGGTAGAAATATAATATCATATGTAAGACTGTGGGCTATAAAAGCTGGTCAAATTCCCGTAGCAGGACAAGACATTTTTAATATAAAAGTAATTCTCAAAAGTTGTGTTTGCTGTTTGAGCTCATCTCTAAGGATAGGCGGGAAAACTTCTTTCCGGCTTATCCCCGAACTGGTTCGTGACCTAAGGTCACAACAGTGGCGCTGTCCGTGGGGACGTAAAGTCTCCGTTGGATTGGGCTCAAATAGTAAATGCGACGCTCGCAACGACGGAAAATTGTGCCGGTACGCTACATGGGAGCTTTTGCAAGCGCAACAGCCCCACTTAAGAGAGAGTGGGAAAAAATAGTGGAGGAAAGTGATTTGGTAAAAGCAACGGAAGCACTTGACAAGCGATGGGCAGAAATGGCCAAAACATCCACACCAGCGAAAGGTAATGGAACAAGTCAAGAAGAAAGAATTGCTAGCACAGTGGTGGAAGAAACAGGGAAAACACCCCTAAATGAAGTAGAACTCGCTGAATTGGTCCAAGCGGGGCCGTCATGATGAGTAAAGGACAATATGAGGAGTTGCAAAAATTGCAAGCTCTACACAGCTAGGCAGTAGGAGCAGGAGGATCAAGTGATCAAGGTGCAACACCAAGGGTTGGTGAGAAGCAATCAGATCAGACAAAGGAAGATGCTCAGAAGGGAAACAAAGAAGGAGAAAGTATCAAAGCCACCTAGGCTCAAGACCCACCGTGGACTCAAGCCTCCAGTCAAATTCAAAACCCACCTCAAAGCCAAATTCCCATTCTTACTCAGAATCCAACTCAAATCCCAACTCCTAGTCAAAACCAAAATACAACTCAAACTCAAAATCCTAACCCAACACATAATCAAATTCAAGCTCAATTTCTAGCTCAAGTCCAAACTCCTGTCCAAAATCAAATTCCTACTCAAACACAATTTTCTCTTCAAAACCAACTTCCCATTCAAACACACATTCCCATTCAGCCACATATCCCAGTTCAAACCCAAATCCCTACCCATATACAATATCCTCAAACACAATTCCATCAAATTCGTATTCCTCCAAACCAAACCTATCAAATCCTTTCCAATCTAGATGCCCCAACCTCATGTACAGAAAAACTCACATCCCGCAAATGCAAATCTCACAAAGTGATATCCCACAAACACAACTTCCACAAAACGACATACTACAAATACAAATTCCACAAGTTCAGATACCTCAAATTCAAACATCCCAACCCAAATTTGCACATATGCAACCACCAAGCACTCAAGCAGCTCAAAACCATAACCAACTTTCCCAGGGTTTTTCCCCCTTCCATGTACAGCAACCGAAAATGATGCTCAAACAAGGGTACATCCCACAAATGGCCAACATATACAATATGCAGGTCAAATACCAAACCAAACCTTCCAATTCCAGCCCACACTACCTTACTTTCAACCAACCAGAGCCATAGATACAAAAAAAAACCCTTTAAGCCAAAACCTACAAATGGCACCTTGCCCAACAAACTTCAAGTTATCAAACATCACAAAATATAGAGGAGATATAGACCCCAATGAGTATTTAAGGGTGTATGAAACAATAGTTGAAGAAACGGGAGGAGATGATACAGTAAAAGCTAAAATACTTTCGACCATGTTGGAAGGAGTTGCATTGTCATGGTATACAACCATTCCTTCTATGACAATCTACTCATGGGAACACATGATGGACACTTTTCGAGCAGGGTTTATTGGAGCTTATGAAGAACCAACAGAGACAGATGATTTATATGCAATGAAGCAACTTCCAGGCGAGACTTTGAGGAGTTTCATTGTAAAGTTTTCCAGAGTTAGGTGTCAAATTAGACAAGTGGATGACGAAATGCTCATAGCAGCTGCAAAAAGAGCTTTGTTGCCTGGTCCACTTCGTTTTGACCTTGCAAGGAACAGACCAAAGACAGCGAAAGACCTGTTTGAGAGAATGGAAAGTTTTACAAAAGGTGAAGAAGACAAATTGAAAGTGCAAGAAGAAGAAGTAGCTTTGTTAGGTAAAAAAACAGTCAAAGAACAAGCAAGTTTCCCAAGGGGAAGAACAAAAAATGGAAAACACAAACAAACCATGGAAAAAGTTCAAACATGATTACAAGCAAGAACAGAAGAAACAAATCAACTATATTGGTGATGGATCAAACAATGGTGAAGGATTCTTTCGGCAAGATGGAAATGGTAAAAACCAGTGGGATAACCCAAAAGGAGGAAAAAGCTATTGGGGGCAATCTGGTAGAGGTCGAGGCCAATGGTGGAATTCTAGCCGTGGAAGAGGAAGATGGTGGAATAATTGAAGAGGTAGAGGACGAGAAAGTCAAAAAGATCAAAGCAAATTCTTTCAAACACATGGCCCAAGTGGTCATTCCACGGAGGAATGTTATAGCAAATTTTGTCAAATTCATGGACCAGGAGGTCATTCAATAGAAGAATACCAGCACATGGCCCATTTGGTGGAAAAACACATCAATCAATATGAGAACAAGTATAAAGGGGTTCGAAAGCAACGAGCGCAAAATGCTATAGAAGCACCGCAAGTTTTAAAGATAGAAACAATTGATGAGGTACCGAAAAGGGTAATCAATGCCATAACAGGAGGATCTTCATTGGGTATTGAGTCAAAGAGACAAAGAAAGGCATATGTCAGACAGATAAACCATGTAGGAACAAGTAACCAGTCAAACCCACCAACTTACTCAAAGACAGTAATTTCCTTTGGTCCAGAAGATGCTGAGGGAATCTTGTTTCCCCATCAAGATCCTTTGGTAGTTTCGGTAGAAATCGCCCAATGTGAAGTACAAAGGGTGTTGATTGATGGGGGAAGCTCGGCGGATTTGCTTTTTTTTTATAGTAAATCTAATTGGAGAGGCCTCTCCAATTAGTCTTAACCAGAGACACCCACATGCTAGTACTTTAGGAGTTTTGGTTGCTATTAATCCATTGAGCAAGTAGGGGAAATATTCCTATCATCTATGCTTCAAATAAAATTTTCTCTTAAATTACTCATCCGATTTACAATCCGATTACACCGTTGTGTTTGTAATAATTAAATCTTTACAACAAGATCTCACATGATTTTATTTTGATGAAAAATCACAAATTACTTTTATGATATGTCTAAATTACTTTTAGATTTCACTAAGTTACTTCTTAGACATATAAAAGTAAATTCAATAAAGCCTAAAAGTAATTTACATATATTATAGAAGTAACTTGTAACAAAAAGAAAGTAACTTTAATTAATGCCTTTTTTCATTGAACAAATTATCATATTATCACTAAGTAAATTTGTTTGGTGCTCCATGGTGCCCGGGCTCAATGATCATCCACCGTCTAGCTGCTTTAGGATTCGTGCAAACCAAAAAATGGGTATTAATCAAATTATCAGGTTTAACCCGTTAAGAAATATTAGCATCTGAACCATTCCATATTTCATTTGCTTGCATGCGTTTTCTAAACGTAGTATTGAACGTGATTATAATTACGTTGAGAAGACTAGTAATATGCCCGTGCTAAACGCTATGGTGCAATTCAATTTGTCACACAAGGCACACGTGGACCGCAGCCCATTGAGAACATAGCATAAGGGCGTGAATATAAATCCAAATAACAGTTTGATATGATACAAATATCAAAGTAATAGTTTCATGATGTATATAACAATTGTTGGTCATCGCGTTAACATCTTCTTCAATATCTACACGGAGCGACTACTAAAATTTACCAATGGCAAAAGTACATATTTAGACACAAGTGTTAACATATAGTATGAAACAGAGCAGACCATGAGATTGATGTGGCAGAACTATATGCTCAAGTGGAACTTAAGTGTGCATGTTGTGCTGCTGAATATAAATTTGTCCAGAGCCTAGTGAAAAAAAAATCATAGTATTTATGTAAGATGACAATGTTATCCATGCCCATTAAGACATCAACAAGCAACATATATTTTTACAGAGCACTAAATAATTTTATTTACACACTGTCAATCATGCCATGTAAAAGCCAACAAGATGGTAAGATCACCCAAATCCACATCACATACTTCCTAGGATCAAACACACATCTCATACAATTTTTTCCATGATGTTTATGTAGTCATCAGGAATGAGGCCAATCCAATTTGGAGAAAGTTCTGTGCGATTGGTTTGTCACGCCCTAAAAATCACCTAAATTAAAAATGCATTGTTTAAATCATTTTTAGAAATTAAATTAAAAGCCTACAAGCTAAACTCTAATAATCTAGGAAAATTTTCAACATAAAAAGGAGCTAGATAAAATTTTATTAAATACTTTGCTTGTTCCTCTATTTTCTAGAATTTTCTGGGAATTATTTGAGCAAGGGAAGTATTTTTAAGAATTGGAACGATATTTCACAAAATATTTTAATTAAAAAGTTCAAAAACCCTTCCTTAAGTTGTTGGGCCGTTTTTGGCCCAACACTCCCTCTCTCCCGCGCGGCAAAGCCGGCCCAGCCCGTCGCCGCCGCCCCCTCCTCTCTAGGCACTGACATGTGGGGCCCACATGTCAGGCCCTTCTTCCTCCTCTAGTAGCCGGCCGGCCGAGCCAAGCAAGTCGCCCGAGCCGCCCCTTTTCTCCCTCAAATCCGCGTCTAATCCGGCCATCCCGAGTCCGATTGTTAGGGGGGTTTTTATCCCCACATCCTCCTCTATCTTTCCCCTCAAGAATCGGAGCAAATGGTTGAGTATCTTGCCCGAATCGAACTCGTTTCGAGTTTATCTCCAAAACCGAGTTTTTGATTTCCCGGATCGATTTCTTGCGGGAGGAGTCCGATCTCTTCAATCCAAGGCTATAAATAGGACCCCATAGTCCTCCTCTTTTGTTTGCCCCATCTCCCGAGTTCTCTCGTGCTCTGTAGCGCCGTCGCCACGCCGAGAAAGCCGCCGCCGTCGCCGGCCGACGCTCAGCCGCGCCGCGCCTTCGTTTCCGTCGTCGCCGCCGCTTCCCCTCGCCGCCGTTAGGTGTGCAAGGAGGTGAGGAACCTCGGCCGCCCTCTCCCCGCTGTCGCCGGTCGCCGGAGACCCGTCGCCGCCGTCGACCGAACCGCCGCCGCCGCACAAGCTCGCCGCCGGCCGTCATCGGTCGTCGTTAGACGTGTTGGTGAGCACCGTTGCGTTCGTCTCGTCGTCCTCTACGTGTACATGTCCTCCAAATTCGCAGCCGACCACCCTAGCTCCGGCGAGGGTGCAAACCGAGCCGGCCACCATTGATGACGTCATCGTGACATCATCATCTTTTCTTTTTCCCGTTTTTCTAATAGATTAAATCTTCGGAAAATCATAACTAAATAATCGTAGATCCGTTTCAGGTGGTTCAAGTTGCTAAACTTTTCTAAAATCAAGATCTACATGTTAAAAATATCCACATGTACTGTTTATGCTTGTTTTTGTACTGTTTTGTTGATTTTTGTTTAATTGCTTTAGTTTCCGACGTTCCGGAGGAGAGCGTTTCTGTTGAGGAAGGTTCCGAAGCGTTTGCGGAAGCCCAAGGCAAGTCACACAGATCCCAAACAACCCTTTGAGCATGTTGAACCCGTTTAAAGCTATTATTTTATTTCAACTATGCATTATTTTCGAATGTCATCGGGTGGTGAACCTTTCCCAGTTAGTTATTGGCCGAAGATGACTTTATTTTCCTATGGGTTATAATTTGATTAGCGTGAACCTTATATATTGGATTGGTTCAGCTAAATGCTATACGTATGTTTGCTTAGCCATGCCTAGAAACATTAGCTAACTAAAGGGGTTAAATATAAATTATACTATACTGTGATTATTAATGATGGTTATAATAAATGGTAGCTCACGATGGTTAATCGTGTGATGTTAATTAATTGATAATTAAAACCTGGTTAAGGTGGGTTGTGAGCATATGGTTTTGATGGTTGTGCTCATGACAATTAAGGACCGGTTCGCGAGCTACTGTTGTGAAACATTTATCGTGCCAACCACAAGCCAGCGTGGGCAACGGCTTTATCTTTTGTGTAGCATGATTCATTATAGTGTGCCAGACTGTGAAGCGGCGAGAAGTCCGTGGGGGTCGCTGGGGAGTCCATTGCCTCTGGTTTTGAGGGGGAGATTATGATCCAGGAACGGTGCACTGTGGTGAGTTGTGTTGTGCGAGGGGTATTGTCACAGTTCTTTTCCGAGGTACCGTGGTGGTACTAAGGCGCATGGTAACATGTTGTGGGATTGTGTCTTGTGGGTACAGTGGTACACCTCTGATCAGAGTTTAATCTATTCGAATAGCCGTACCCGCGGTTATGGGTGAGTTGAGCAATGTTTTTCGTGATTAGTCTCATATTACACATTAAATGGTAACGGTGTTAGTTAATGTAACTCCTGGTTTGGAATGGTATATTCCTAGTTTGGAGGTTTAATTTGTTCAACTGGGGTTGGTTGTTCAAATGAGGTTGGGCCTATGCAACACGGGTGTGTTGTATGGTGTTTATTTAATATTGATTAATTATACAACTGTTTTACTATTCTCTTAAATATTTGTTAAATGCTGTTATGCAAATGAGCTATATTATGCCATCCTTTGTTATCCTGTGCACTTGCATATTTGCTGTGTGGCTTGTTGAGTATGTCATATGCTCATTCTTGCAATATTAAATCATCAGAAGAGGAGTATTTCAGCGAAGGTGATGATCCGAAGGATTGAGCTTGTTCTGGTTAAGATGCCTGTGGAGTGGAGTCGCCATAGCTGTTCCGTAGTTTGTCATAGTTTTATTTTTTTTCCGCTGCGTAGAAGGTTATTCTTTGAGAGGAACTATCTACCTCTGTAATAATTTATTATTTGCGAATATTAAATAGTTATTTATTTGTACTCTATTATCAATTTGTTATTGTGTGCCTCGGTTGATTCCTGGACGAGGGTTTAACACACATGTAAGCGTTTGGAATTTTGGATAGAAATTCCGGGCGTGACAATCTAGTTGCAGTACCTATATCAATTTTGTTCACCAATGTAACTGGAAAGAAATTGGTACAGCTAGTGATCCCTCAAATAGCTTCACTTGTGTCTGATATGAGCCGACAGTACGAGTAAGGATATAAAACAGTTATTAGCAAAACGTGATGGCTGAATATAAAAGCAAGGGCATATAAATAATAAATTTCAGTATACGCTCCAGGGCATATAAATAATAAACTTAAGTTTGCACTCCACGCATATAAATGACTCAAAGTTTAACAGTATACTGAAAGTTATATCAGATTTGAGTAAGAGCTGCTAGCACGGTTGCTATCCTAGCTAAATGTACAAAGAACAATACTCCATGTATGTGTTTAGCTTACTATCGCATAGCTGTTTTGAGAAAGTCAGCAATTTGCCTCAACATTGAAACTGTCACAGTTAATAGTTCACATGGGAAATAAATCTATTTTCACATTAAATAAATTAAAAACCTCTCACATTCAATGATTAAGGGGAATCACTAAGTGCAATTATCAGGAACATCCATTGAAAACGACTATTTGCAGGAAGCTGTAACCTACTAATTTATGACATGTACAAGATACAGTGCAGATTGGACCCCTTAAGTTGTACACCTTGCAATAATAACCCAATATAGTAAAGGAATCAAGGTGGGAAGGGGCATTATTTTCAGCATAGGTTGCAACAACACATTGACCATAAGAGATTAATGTGAAGCATGTAAATTCAGCCGGCATTAAAATATTTTGCTTCTCCATGTTAAGTATGGTGGTTTGGTGAGAATTTCAGTTGATAATTTTCTGAGCGAGTAACCCAGTCATTCATCTTGGAACAACCCAGGTTCCACCATATGGATACAAACTTCATTCAATTGGTTATGTAACATAAAATTTACTGAAGCAATCGATCTGATAATACATTCTGAATTCAGTCAGAAGATACGAACAAGAGTACATGAGTAGGTAATAATAGGAATAAAGACATACCTGATTTGAGTAATTCCTTCTGCATAAAGGGTGCCATGAAGAAATTAAACACCTAATCTGCAGCTCTGAATAGAAAAGATCTTTAATTAAATTAAACGTGGGGTTCTGCAATTTCTTACCGGTGGTGGAGACCAGACGACGGGGGAGGTGGCCGTGCAGAGGTTGCCCGCCGGGGTTGCCGGCGCAGAGTGGAGCCCAATTTTCTAATAAGATTCAAGACAGACAATCAAATCACTCAAGTACTTGAATTGAGTTCTATGCTGGCATTTAAGTGCTCAGAGCACCAATGCTATGGAGCTCCTAAATAAGAAACACAACAGTTTCATGCGAAAAGGCATATAAATATGTAGAACAGTATTACCATTTATACTAATTATGCTAGTCCAGAACAAATTAGTACAGGGTCATTATATGCAAAGATCAAAGCACCCCTCCAGTCAGTAGAGGGTTAGTATATATATGTAAAGTCTACATAGAAGAATAGAAAAGTATTAATAAGGATTCAGTGGCTACAAATATTTTGAATTCTTGAATCATATAGACAAATATGGGTAACGAGACACTCTTACTTGAGTCTAATAATTGTGCCTAATATTTTCTCAGATGATTATCAGTTTGCAGATCCAACTTGTTGAAAAGGCTTAGCAGCTTTGACAAAGGTTCATGTAGACCAGTTACTGGGAAAGGGTCTTCAGTCTTATGCACAATTACCGAGTAAATCGACAAAGTTATGAGAAATGTGAAAAAAATAAACTTCTTATGAGCTGTATTTTATAGCTCAACAGTACTACCAGTACTTCTGTGCAAGATTGACTGGATAATGGCTGCAATTTAAGGTCAAATTTTACATCAATTAAGCATTTCACCCAGATCAAGACGAGTCCTATAAATCTCAAATAACAACAAGAAACAACCAAATGCTGGAAAAAATGGAAAAATATTTGACCCATAAATCTGAAACAATGTTGGCCAAGTTTTAGATGGCTATCGGTATTTCGAATACAAAGTCCAGCTATGTTGGCTTTACAGGGAACAAGTCCGAACGTAAATTATGCAGTTAACCCACAATAATAAACATACAAGTGTATTACTATGGTTTCTCCAAAAAGTGCCCTGTAAAATGCCATGGAACATATAGTATTCATCATTTGGGAAAGCGAAAATAAACAGATAGTTGATATGTATAACTGATAGCATATGTTCATATAAGCACCGATAGCACCTTGTACATATTAACAATAGCAGAAACAATAGGTCAAACTGTCTTTACCTTCACCGCATGGGACCAACGAAAATGGATTTTCAGATTGAAACTACAAAGCGGTCTTTTTGTTTGAAGCTATGGGACCAAAAGCCCAGTATCCTCGATGCAACTGTCTGATGAACTGACAATAATCAGATAATGCAGTTACATATGAAACTACAAATTAAGAGCTCACCTCGTCGATCGGCACTGTCTATCAGTCTATGACACAAGTACTGCTCCAGTTATCTCCTTCCTAGCTATCCTGCACCTCGGTAGCGAACTGCAGGCCTATCTGCATGATCATGACCGTTGAAATGCAGTGATGCTATTAGTATAACTTGATACTGAGATTTTGGAGTCCTTTCATCAACCGATTAACAATTGCAATATACAAGTAGAAAATCATGCTTATTTACCTTTAGAACAACGGTCATGTGCCACTGAATTAAATTTTCTAAATCTCTCTTCCAATCTTCCAAATTTTTTTCTATTTTGTCTTCTCTCTGTTTTTAACTTTTTATTTCTCTTTTCATCCCTCAATTTTTTTTTATGCTCCTTCCCCTCCCATAAGGCTGGAGCTTGTGACTCCCATCCTCTCGCACACGCTGCGTCGTCGTCTTCTAGCCACACCATACAAGCTGCCGCATCAGAGCTCTAGCTAGCCACAAACACATCGTCGAGACGTTAGCTAGCTAGCTAGGTGGTCGGCAGGAGCAATTTGCTGAGGAGTCTATCGTCGTCGCCGTGGCGGCGCGGCAAGGAGCAGCTCGGTGCGGAAGGCGTCGGCAGCGACCTGGCAGCAGGGATCGGTGGTGGCGAGGAGCAACTCGGCGTGGAATGCATCGGCGGAGACCTGGCGACAGAAGGGCTTCCGGCGGGGGGTCGGTGGAGGGCGAGCCGGCAGCGGGGATCGGTGGCGGTGAGGAATAGATCGGCGCGGAGGGCACCGGCGGCGACGTGATTCCTGCCCGAGGACGGATTCGATGACGACGGAGTGGGCGGCGATGTAGACTGCGGCGAGCCGGCACCCTTGACGACGTGCGGGGCAGATCGGCGAGGCTGTTGGGGAGGGGAGCGCTGATGGCGGAGCAGTTTCCGGCGTCAGCGCGTGCGGGAGCGGGATTGGGGATGCGGCGCAGGTGTCTGCCGTCCGGATTTCACGAGTTAATCTGGACCGTTCTACGAGGAATGAAAGAACGAGTGATGAGTGAAACCATTTATTGAACTATAGAGTATATATAGATCAAGGCCATTAATTACATTGGATTGATTTCTTTGCATGTATATGAATTTAGACGTTTCATTTTTTCTGTGTATATATATAGATATACTCTGTATATATCCCGTTGGATTCCAAATTTTAGAATTTATTAAATTATATGCCGGTATAAGTACGTCCTGCCGTTGCTCCGCGCTGCTGCAAGCTTCAATGTCATTACGCTGCCGGTCATCCGTGAGGTTAATTAGTCACTGCCGCATTGTTGCCAGTCATACTCTGCGAGGTTCTTCGCCGTCGGCAGTCATCGGCAAGCTTTGACGCTACGACGTCGTCATCGGTCGTCCATGAGATACGTTGTTGTCTCTGTCGGTCATCCACGAGGTTCGTCGCTGCCATAGCCGGTCGCTGGCGTGGTTCATGGGTAATTTGTTTCAATCTATTTTTATATCCTGACATGTATCAGTTCTACCTTTTTTTTCAGGTTTAGTGTAAACAATTTCCCTTGGTAATCAAGACCTCAAGATGGGAGCGGATCCTCCTAATAAGTTGCTCGTTCATCCTCCTAGCGATCAAATTCAAGATCACACAATCACGGCAAAATTGCTCATCCAAATGCTGAGAGCATGTCTACTGCACATATCAACCAAATGAAGGGTATATGCCAGAAATGAAGTCATATCGGAGAACTAAGCATCACTTGTGGAGTTTGATATTTACAAGTTACAAAATACAGTGTAAAAATTAGTGGCATCTATCTTGAAACAATGTTTACTGCACTTTAGTTACCACCCCTTTCTGTATTTCCGTATCCAATCCAAAAAATATATATGCACGGCTGCATTACCGACAGGATAGCTAGAAATTAGTTAGAAATATAAGGGCATGTACAATGGTTGTTAATAGTGGTCTTTTAGCGTTGCTAATTAGGAATACTTGTTGACATGGAGGAAAGAGAAAGAGAAGAAACAAAACATTGTTGTTATGCATGACAACGGCTTAACAACGACTCTTAGTCACTACAATATGGAAATATGGTTGCATGAGGATATAAATATAGAAAGAATACTAACAAAAGGAATATTTTTTGAGTTAATGATTAGAGCCTTTGTTGTCTCAACTATTGTAAAGATATGGTTTCTAAATAGTCTTGTATTGTTTAAGAGACCATACCCGTCTTTACCATTGAACATGCCCTAATGTTGATTATTCAATGTGTCATTCGATCGTTTTCTCTAAATCTCTACCATAATTATTGATTAAGTCAAAAGGGAAAAGCATATACCCAACCACACACAGGATGTACATAACCCGGATCGAACTCTTATCTAATTGGTTTTGCTAATTTGCACTTGTATCGGGATTCGAAATTAGGGTGCCAATCACTTAGAAACATTTAGAAAAATTCAACCAAAATTAGAAACTCTCATCTCAAATTTTAAAACATTTAACTCACATTTTGAAAACAACTAAACAATTCATCTAATAATTTGTAGAAAACTGTTGAGTAAACTCGGAAAGAAAGGCTAAGTGGCCCCAAGTGTGTGTCGTGGGCCCTTTTCCAAAAACAATTTCTATGCATGGGTACATATACGCAATACTTTTTTTTAAAATGGGTATATACCAAATATACATGTTTTTTTTTCAGGGAAAAATAAATATACATGTTTAAATGGGTACCTACTACATTCCATGCATAGCTATTACATTCCATTAATAAGTATAAACATTTTTTGTATTTGGAAAGTCCTACGGACTAATTTAGTTACGTGTACATAGTCATACCATATACTTAGATTCCATATACATCGATCGATTTCCTTATACTTAGATTCCATATATATCGATTTCCTTATACTTAGATTTCGTATACTTAGATTCCATATACTTAGATTTCCATATACTTTGATTTCCGTATACTTAGATTTCCATATATATACTTCGATTTCCATATACTTAGATTTCCATATACTTCGATTTCCGTATACTTAGATTACAACTGCACCGTATACGTATACTTGGATTTCCATATACTTTTGTCCCAAAATTTCGGAGTATATTACCATATACACGATTGTATCATTACCAAATAAACCGCAACTCCATGATTTCCGTTGACAAATATATGGAAACCAATTGCCAACCGAACAACATTCATGCCAACTTATTAAATACGCAGAATTGATGTTTCCAAATGTGTGCATGCATGCAGGTGTTTTCACTTTCCAAACCGTATGTACTTAGCAGGTGCACCATATAGAAAAACTATTCTACACCCGGGGTATAGAATAGCTATTCTACACCCCCCCTCCCTCCAACCCACCTCATCTACTTCTAAGGGCCCAAAACCCACCTCCCACCTCAGTCAAAGGCTAGTTAAAGGTCCCCCACGTCGGTCAAATCTCGGTCAAACCCGCCAATAACTTCCCCCATCACCCCCTCTCTTCTTAGCTCTCGTATCGGAATGACGTAGTAACGTCTTGTTCATTGTGCAGTAACACCGTGTTTTACTTGCAGTAACAAAATTAAAATTAAGTCATAATATAGTCATGATGGATCTACTTTTGATAAGCACTTTTTTTCGAACATCATGGTGCAAACAGTTTTTAAAAGTAGTACATGATATGAGAGATATTGCCCTTCAAAGATTTGTTCTTAAAAATTTAACTCTCTACAAGCAGTAATAGTATATCAAAAGGTGTTACTAGTGCATGTTTTGCGTTACTGCAATCACATCATGTCGTTGCTACAAGATGTAGTAATGATTATAAGTTTCATAGTAACATAGTGTGTTACTGCAATTACTTGGTAACATTACTACAAGAATATGGGGAATTGGCTCGGTTTACTCGTTTGTTTTAACCCATATATTTTTTTATTCCTGGTTTACTACAATTTCATCACGATGTTACTGCCAAATTAAGATGCAGTAACGCTCTATATGTATTACAGTAATAAAGTTTTTTTTACTACAGTTCTTGGATAGTGTTACTGCATAAACATGCGGTAATGTGTAACTATCAGGTAGTAACGTGTATCTACCGTGCAGTAACACTTTTACTTTTGTGCAGTAACAAGTATATGGTTAGCATCTGAGACTTTGAACCTATATATTTTTGTTCCAATTCCAGGTTTACTACAATTCACCATAATATTACTGTCAAAAGTGCAGTAACGTCATATACATGCACGCAGTAACACTATATTGGAGGGAGGAGACCGGTTTTCTTGAGAAGAGGGAGGAAGAACGATTTCTTGAGGAGGGGAGTATGTAGATGCATTTTGAAGTTTAACCCTCCACATGCAGTTGCACTATAGCATTATGATGGAAACGGTTTTAAAAAATAATGCATATCTTGTGATATATTGCTTTTCAAATATTGGCATTTTGAACTTTAACCCTCCACATGCAGTAACGGAATGTGTAATATGCAGTAACAGGGGCATATACATGCAGTAACATGGTTTGACCAAATGTATAAAATTGTTCAAAACACTCCTACATCAATCAGACCTCGCTCAAAGCCAACTACAGATTTTACCTATGGCCCACCTATTCAATTTTCATCTTGTAAAAATGACATAGTAAAACTACAATTATCATGCAGTAACATAGCTACTTGGAAGTGGTAACATGCACCTATTATGTAGTAACACTTCTACTTTTGTGCAGTAACAAGTATATGGTTAGCATGTGAGGCTTTAACCCATATATTTTTGTTTCGATTCCTGGTCTACTGCAATTGTACCACGACGTTACTATAGTAACGTCCTATGTGTTCTACAGTAACGTGACGTGTTACTGTACTTTTATGATAATTTTACTATTGGAGCATAGTAACATGTTATGAGTTTCGTAGTAACATATCTTTATTTTTTGTTTTACGGTGGTAGTGAAAGATATTAGAATTGATAATCATATTACTTTCTCACAAAATTCTTGAAACAAATAATATCATTAGGTGAATTGGTTAGAAGAATGTGCTTTGAATTATGAGGTTATGGGTTCAAGTTTTGAATTTGGCAAATTTATTTTTTATTTTCCTAGAAAAGAGAAAAAAATGTTTTGGGAAGAAAAAACCAGAAAAAAAAGGGAATCGGGAGGAGGGGGGAGTCGGGAGAGGGAGAGGGAGGGGTAGGGGGAATCAGGAGGAGGGGGGAGTCGGGAGAGGGAGGGGGAGGGGGAATCGGGAGAGGGAGGGAGGCAGGATAGATCGGGAGGGGAAGGGTGGGGGGAATCGGGAGGAGGGAGGGGGAGGGGAGGGGCGGTACAGATGAGAAAGGGGAGGGGGGTGCCGGGTGTAGAATAGTCTCACCCTATTCTACACCCAGGGTATAGAATAGCTATTCTATACCTCCCTCCCTCCAACCCACCTCATCTCCTTCTAAGGGCCCAAAACCCACCTCCCACCTCAGTCAAAGGTCCCCTACTTCGGTCAAATCTCGGTCAAACCCGCCAATGACTTCCCCCCACCACCCCCTCTCTTCTTAGCTCTCGTATCGGAACGATGTAGTAACGTCTTGTTCATCATGCAGTAACACCGTGTTTTACTTGCAGTAACAAAATTAAAATTCAGTCATAATATAGTCATGATGGATCTACTTTTGATAAGCACTTTTTTCGAACATCATGGTGCAAACGGTTTTTAAAAGTAGTACATGATATGAGAGATATTACCCTTCAAAGATCATAAAAGTAAATTTAGAGGGAATCGGGAGGAGGGGGGGAGTCGGGAGAGAGAGAGGGAAGGGGAGGGGGAATCGGGAGAGGGAGGGGGGCAGGATAGATCGGGAGGGGGAGGGTGGGGGGAATCGGGAGGAGGGAGGGGGACGGGAGGGGCGGTACAGATGAGAAAGGGGAGGGGGTATAGAATAGTTCCGGGTGTAGAATAGTCTCACCCTATATATATATATATATATATTTGTGCTGGTTAATTTAATTTCTAGATAGTGTCATGTTTTTATCTCTACAACAGATTTACTTCAAATGACACACTAAAGTTACCTTCGTTTTGTTCTAAGTTACTTCTATAATATATGTAAATTACTTTTAGGTTTTACTGAATTTACTTTTATATATCTAAGAAGTAACTTAGTGAAATCTAAAAGTAATTTAGACATATCATAAAAGTAATTTGTGACTTTTCATCAAAATATAATCATGTGAGATCTTGTTGTAAAGATTTAATTATTACGAACACAACGGTGTAATCGGACCGTAGATCGGATGAGTAGTTTAAGAGAAAATTGTATTTGAAGTATAGGTGGATGGTGCCTCTTATAGATGGAGTAGTAGCTGGTTTTGACAAACCAGCTACCACTAGCTATATAGTTACGTCCCTTTTTTTATGATGCTTTCAAGAAAATGCAAATACCGGAAGACAGGTTGACTAGTGCAGGAATACCTTTACAAGGTTTTGGTGGACAACAAGTACATGCACTTGGCAAGATAGCTTTGCAAGTTGTTTTTGGCAAGGGTGACACCGTAAGAAAGGAGGAAATAGTGTTTGATGTGGTTGACATGCCGTATCGGTATAATGCAATTCTTGGGAGATCAGCGATGAACATATTTGAAGCAATCATCCACCATAATTACATACGCATGAAACTTACGGGAGGAGTGATAACTATCCGAGGTGCTCAGCTAGCGGCAAGAAAGTTTGAACTTCAAGGAACAACAAGCGTGAAAGGGGTACATGTAGTTGATCAAAAACATAGTGAATACTTGAAAATGCAAAAGCCAGTCCCAGAAGGGAAAACTAAGAAAGTACTATTGGATGAAAACGACCTGGGAAAATATATCTTGCTTGGAGAAAACTTGGAGAGACAACATGGATGTATTTGCTTGGTCACCAGATGATTTGTATCAGGGTTATGGATACCACATACCTAATAGTAGTTGACTAAATCTCGGCAGGACCCACCACATACCATGTCCTATACGGAAACAACCTTCGGATATATGAGGAGTTCCGGATAAGGAAAGACAACCAGAGTTCTACGTGGAAACGACAAGGACTACTCGGATTGTATCCATATTGGTTTCCCTAGTTCTACTTGGACAAGGGGACACCTATGGGTATAGATACAAGCCCCCCTAGGAGGACAGGGGGACACCCACCATGGAGAATCAACACCCAACATAATCAACATAGAAGCCTAGATACGCCAAGACACGCCGCCGGATATCGACTTTAGGGATAAGCACGGCTAGTCCCCTACGGTGTCTCCGGATACTGTCAGGAAAGACGAAAGCGCTATCTCTGATCTCGCCGGGCACGGATTCGAGGAGGAAGGCTACCCTGTTGTCGACTACGAGTCAGATCGTCAGACTGCCGTGTCGACAACAGTTAGATAGGCTACCCCAAATATTGTACTGGTGTGATTATCATGAATAAAAGCAATACCGGCTTTGGCCAACAGGATGTAGGGTTATTACCTAACATTTCAGGGGCCCGAACCTGTATAAAAATCCGTGTCTCCATCTCTTTTACCTCAGTCTCGCGTATACCCTAGCACCGACGATCCCCATACTGTCCAAATACCGTAGTCTAGACATCAAACGTCAACAGTGGCGCGCCAGGTAGGGGGATTTTGGTGCTTCAGGATTTCGACGAGATGGGTTTAAGAGATGGACTCTCCGACAACAAGCTACTCGACGAATTCGGCTGTGGGGAGATCCAACATGTCCAAGTACATCTTCCGACGAGATCGGAACCATCGTCATCAATAATTCGATCTCTCGAAATCGACCCAGCTTTGAAGACGTTACCGACGCGGAGAACGGCGTTTTGATGTTATGCATCATGAAGCCTCGGCCAGATCTACTACCTCGAGTGGATATTCACCGACGACGGCATCGAGTCCGATATCAGGGTCTTTGTTGACTCGTGTCAGACTCGGTTATCCTGGGTAGAAGCAGCAGATCGCAACCGACCAGGACAACAGACGAGATAACAGGAAGCTATGGCCAAATTTCCTGCCCACTCGTGCGTTGCCACGTCGCCAACCGGCCGACGTCCTGACGTCAGGAGGCGTATCAGATGTCCCTGTACAGAGCCCAACACCTATGCATACAGTACACATACATGTCTACCCGGACATGCATGTACGTGTGTGCATATATATTGGTACGTACAGTGCTGTTGCATATGCTTTGACCACACGAGGTCGTCACAACATTAACACAGGTAATTAGTGGATTGATTTTTTAAATTGATCTACTAATTCCGTAGATATATTCGGCATATATCTACACAGGTATGCAATAATTTATATGCAATTTACCGTACCTATTTTTCTAGTCTATACAATATTGTCAAATCTATAATTTATTACGTTTACCTAGAGCATGTTTTTTATATAATATCTGTTGCGCGAGTGTCCCCGATGTTAAATCGACTACGGTTTAATGCTGGGGGCTCGCTCTATTTTCTTCTGTATAAATCATGCTTGCTTACGGTTTACATAATCCTTGACATTTACATATGCTCGTTATATCCTGATGATACTAGAAGATCCATGCAGTTTTTGAGTACATACTCGATATCCCCTGCTATATATCTTCTCTTCTAGAAAATATTTTTCAGGAACAATTGAGCACTCGAGTAGGTTGTGGTTGAGTACACCGCATTATCGAGAACGATCTCGACAAACGCAGAGTCGTCGCGCCCAACCTACCAACGAAGACCGACGACCTATCTCATAGCGCCGACCATCGCTGGACTACTCGAGAAAAGGTTGTTAATAGATAATTCCTCGCGAACGCCGTCGGCTTGATCACCCGACATGATTGCGAACGAACATCCAGATATGCTACAAGTTGGGTGCGTGAGTCATGCTGGCCACATGAGATACACATGTAATAAACCAACTTTAGCGCCCCTATAGGTGATTAAGAGACTCCTACTCCTAGTTCTCGAACCAGTAAGACGCAGTGATCTCTCTCGCCTCACTTTAAGTGGTCGAGTTATGGCTACTGCCTGGTCCTCGACCAGCAATGTAGCGTTTCTCCCAGTACTTTCATTTTAAGTGGCCGAGTTACGACTACTGCCTGGTCCTCGACCAGCGATGTAGCGTTTCTCCCACTACTTCCACTTTAAGTGGTCGAGTTACGACTACTGCCTGGTCCTCGACCAGCGATGTAGCGTTTCTCCCACTACTTCCACTTTAAGTGGTCGGGTTACGACTACCACCTGGTCCTCGACTAGAGGTGTAGCGATTCTCCCATTACCCCTGCTTCAACAAAGTTGATGTCAGGTACACAAGATCGCCAAGTGTTTTACCCAGAGATCCCTTACCACAATGACACCTAGCGTTGAAACCTATCCTACTGTCCTTTACGCTGTCTTGACAAGGCCTCCGAGGAACCTAAGGGAACTTCGGCTGGGGACGCCCAGAGCTGATAAGGCCTTGTCGGATCCTTTAGAGACGAAAGAACCATGTAAGATCTGGTCGTGTAAGAGTTCTCACCGTGTGTATTAACCAAGCCGTGTAATCGGAAATTGAGTTTTCCAACTTCATGGCTGGGGGCTAGGATCAGTGCTTGTTCAACCGAGGCAGGTCAAAGGTCCAAGAGCCTTATCATCCGAGAACGATTCTCCGACGACAAGGCTGGGGGCTAGGGAGAGTGTATAACTCAACAAACTGACTGATCGAAGTCGGTAAAAGAGTAGACGCTCATATACAAAATATTGGTCTGTAAATTTAATTCATTTTCAGTTTTCCATACATATTATAACATGTCACCCTTTGAGCGTTCGCTCGAGGGGCTATTTCTATCTAATATTCTTTTCTGAGTATTGATTTCAGGAAAATTCCATTCGACATTGTCGAAGACCTCATGTCTCTATGGTTTTACACCAAGATCGACTACGGAGAGTACGACAAATATTGACAAGGCTCCATCATAGACTCTACGCCTTCTCGATCGCTCGAGAACGGTTGCTGGATCTCGACAAGGAATACGAACTGAAGAGATGGTGTACCCGCCGAGATAAAATTTCTTGACTTGAATCCAAATTCTCGATTACAGCAAGACGGGAGACTTAGTCGCATGTTCTGTACTTTCTTGGTTGGCATCGGAGATTGACTCAGACAAACCCTTTAGGTGCCCACATGAGGCTGACAAAGGAAGTCTAACGTTATCTCTGAACTCACCGAGAACGGTCACTTGAGCTCGATAACAGTTACTCCATAGTCAGCGGTCGAGAATATGAATTCGTTCATTTGCATTAAAGTCGGGGGCTACTGTCAGGGTTATGGATACCACATACCTAATAGTAGTTGACTAAATCTCGGCAGGACCCACCACATACCATGTCCTATACGGAAACAACCTTCGGATATATGAGGAGCTTCGGATAAGGAAAGACAACCAGAGTTCTACATGGAAACGACAAGGACTACTCGTATTGTATCCATATTGGTTTCCCTAGTTATACTTGGACAAGGGGACACCTATGGGTATAAATATAAGCCCCCCTAGGAGGACAGGGGGACACTCACCATGGAGGATCAACACCCAACACAATCAACATAGAAGCCACAACATAGAAGCCTACATACGCCAAGACACGCCGCCGGATATCGACTTCAGGGATAAGCACGGCTAGTCCCCTACGGTGTCTCCTGATACTGTCAGGAGAGACGAAAGCGCTATCTCTGATCTCGTCGGGCACAGATTCGAGGAGGAAGGCTACCCTGTTGTCGACTACAAGTCAGATCGTCAGACCGCCATGTCGACAACAGTTAGATAAGCTACTCGCTATCCAAATATTGTACTGGTGTGATTATCATGAATAAGAGCAATACCAGCTTCGGCCAACAGGATGTAGGGTTATTACCTGACAATTCAGGGGCCCGAACCTGTATAAAAATCCCTGCCTCCATCTCTTTTACCTCGGTCTCGCGTATATCCTAGCACCGACGATCCCCATACTGTCCAAATACCATAGTCGAGACATCAAACGTCAACAATTTGCAAGGAGTGGACAGAAGTCTGATTGAGCATAATTTGGCAGTTAAACTAGATCAAAAGCCGAAGAAACAGAAATTAAGGAGAATGTCGACAGACAGGCAGCAAGCCACAAAGATTGAACTTGAGAAATTGCTCAATACCAAGGTGATCAGAGAAGTAATCCATCCTAAATGGCCTGCGAACCCGGTGTTGGTGAAAAAGGCAAATAGGAAAGCGGCGAATGTGCATTGATTTTACGGATCTTAATAAGGCATGCCCGAAAGACGATTTTCCTTTACCACGAATAGATCAATTAGTAGATGCCACAGCTTGATGTGGGCTAATGAGTTTTCTAGACTCATATTCCGGTTAT
This sequence comes from Oryza glaberrima, assembly GCF_000147395.1. NCBI lineage: Eukaryota > Viridiplantae > Streptophyta > Magnoliopsida > Poales > Poaceae > Oryza > Oryza glaberrima. The sequence goes on from NC_068326.1 coordinate 18,890,579, forward strand.
CATCAAGTTTTAATGGTGAAAGAAGATGAGGAAAAAACATCATTCATAACACTATTTGGAACATATTTTTTTATTAGAATGCCATTCGGTTTGAAGAATGCAGGAACGACATTTGCAAGATTAATAGGGAAAGTTTTGGCCAGACAATTGGGCAGAAATGTTGAAGCATATGTAGATGACATAGTAGTAAAAAGCAAACAAGCATTTACACATGGCAAAGATTTACATGAAACATTTTAGAACTTGAGGAAGTATTCAGTTAAGCTCAATCCGGAAAAGTGTGTTTTCGGTGTTAGAGCAGGAAAGTTGCTTGGTTTTTTGGTGTCCAAAAGGGGAATAGAAGCAAATCCTGACAAGATTGCAGCCATTCATCAAATGGAACCACAAAAGAATATAAGGGAAATGCAAAGGCTAACAGGCCGAATGGCATCTTTGAGTAGATTTCTTTCTAAATCTGCGGAAAAGGGTTTACCCTTCTTCAAGACATTAAGAGGGGCAAATACATTTGAGTGGATGAATGAATGTCAACAAGCTTTTGATGAGTTGAAAAAGTACTTGCAAGATATGCCAACGTTAGCAAGCCCGCAAAAAGGACAACCTTTATTGATGTATGTGGCAGCAACTCCGGTGACAGTAAGTGCAGTTTTGGTACTAGAAGAGGAAAATAGACAAGTGCCAGTTTATTTTGTTTTAGAGGCATTACAGGGACCCAAAACAAGATACTCGGAGGTAGAAAAGATGATTTATGCAATTGTGATGGCTTGAAGAAAGCTAAGACATTACTTTTTAGCACATGATATAGCAATGCCATCAGCATATCCTTTAGGAGAAGTGCTAATGAACAAAGAAGTAGCAGGAAGGATAGCGAAATGGGCTATGGAGCTTTTACCTTTTGATTTGAAGTATACCTCAAGAACAGCTATAAAGTCACAAGTGCTTGTTGATTTTGTAGCAGCTGGGGTAGAACAAAAAGAGGAAAATGAAACACCATGGATAGCATTTCCTGATGGAGCATGCAATGCTACGGGTGCAGGAGTGTCGGATCCCAAAACTAATGATTCGGAAACCGACATGTTTAGACTGTATCAAGCCCTAGATCAGTAGATTGATACAAGTTCAATAATCTGGATCGTCTTTGCATACGTTTAGACATAGCTTTGAAGGAGATATTATTACATAAAGTAATAGGGTATTTACAAGATTGTGGCTAACTATTACAGCAGAAGCTTTAGAATGGCCTAATTCTGCTGTTTTGCTATAGACTTAAACCATCTATCTAATCTAGACTTGAGAATTAGGTTGAAATGAAACTAACTTATATGATTGAACTCCCGGCTTCGATAAGAACTCCAAATTGACTCTGAAAAAGGGGGTTGAAGCAAGGGTGAGTACAACGTACTCAGCAAGCTATTATATTATTCAACAACGAATGCATGAGAGGTAATATCTGAGTGGAGCTAGGTTTACTTGTAGAAAGCAGAGAATGTAGAAGTAAGATAACCAGCAATGTTTTGTAATGCAACAATATTTAATAAAGTTTGGAATTAAGTTTCTAACCAAGATGCCACTGTGAGTCCCAATGCCCGATAACCGCGAGCACGACTATTCGAATAGTTTTAAGAATATTCATACTGCAGTAGATGTACGCTTTACCCGTAATCCATGACGTGCCAAACACATTAGCCTTGTCATGGCAAAGCTTTTCAGTCACTAACATCAGTGGTACCTGTTCCATGAACTCTAGTCCCCATGCACTCTGAACGTAACGTTATCAGCAGCGAGAGGAGTTCTGGTGTTCCCGAGGTCTTTAGAGAGAACTGATTGTATGACACCATGTCATCGCAATCAGGGTTCACAAACAATTTGTGCACAAGTCATCTCATATATTTACCTGCGCCTCGGTAAATATCACAATTGCCCTTCGCAGCATAAATTTGCCTCCTGCGCGAGGACTTAAGAAGAACCACTATACAGAGGTACCACCTTTGCTAGATAACTTAATTAGCTAGGTCTATGCCCATACGAGAAATGCGGTCATACTCGTATGTTCTTCACATGTACTTGCAATCTTATGTCGGTTGGAACAATACTAGCCACTCGGAAATCAACCATTTCTACCGTACTGTTCCAATCTAAGTTCATTATATTTTATGCAATCTAACTAGGCATGGGTAAGCAAAATCTAGCATATATCTGGTTTGCTATATGTTCAAGTTATGCATTTGAAATCATGTATGACTAATGCATAGAATAGAGATATAAGAATATAGGATCGTTATGCTCAAAGGGGAGGAATAATAACTTGCCTTGCTCCAACGCAAACAAATCCGAGATAGGCAACCTGATTATCCGATCCTCGAAATACCACAGGTTGCCATCCAAAAGATAATAGACTCTACTAAGAAAGACGAGGAACCAAATTCAATAAAAATCATGAAATAGCAAGAAAGTGGTAAAGAGCAAGAAGGGCTAGGCTTGGGGTATAAATATATCCTTTAAAGTGGTATAGGGTTCTAGGTAGTTGGAGAGTAAATGGCTGGTATGGAGTTTGGATAGCAGGTTGGCTGGGGTTTCATTTGATTAAGCCGATATCGAGGTAGGATGAATGTCGGCTGGGATTTGGGTGTTTGCTAGTCGTCATTAGAATTAGATAGTATGACAACTAGGTTAGGTGTCTAGCCGATGTCAACGGATGTAACATACTGAAAATTTGCTATTTTCTAAATATGCATCATGCCAATTCTTATGTTTTTAATAACTTCCTAAACCTAAGAAATTATAATTAGAGGGACCTCCTAAAACTAACATGCATAAAATCCCTATCTAGTATTTAAAATCTTTCGTGGTTTTATTCTAAAAATTGATCTTGTTAAATCGAGGTATTCTCTTTGATTTGATTTTGCATCTTAAACCTTCTTTCGACCAAAATTTCTTTTATTTAAATTTAGTTTAAAAATCCTTTTTACTTTTATGAATCATGGTCCAAGAAATCCTCCAACAATACCTTTGAACCTAAACCCAAGTTCCCCATTAGCCTCAAATACTTCTCCAAATTCTTGCCAAATAATTTGAGGCTAACATCCTATTTATTTCCCTTCCCTCTCAATCGAGTGCATCAAATAAATTCCGTTATATTCTATCTCTCAAAAGATTGCACTCAAATAAATTAGAACATCCTTGTTTTAAAACCCCTCTCCATGTATCAATATCTCCGAATTCAAATCCTTTTTAAAATCTAGCCATCCAAATTCCTCTAAATCAATTATTTGAATCTCTAGGAAAATTAGACTTTCTTTCTTTCTAGACTGGGCCGAAACCCTTTCCCTCCTCCAGCCCAAGCTGGCCCAGCCACCACAGCCGAGCTGCCCTTCCTCCTTCTGCAGACGCGCACACGCACACGCCGCCGCCGCCCACAGTTTTGTGCGCCGTCGCCGCTTCCTTGCCGTCGCCGTCAAGTCGCGCCGCCACCGTCGCTGTGCCGTGTTCGTCAACAGCCGCCGCCCAACCATATAGTAGCCGCCACGTGTGAGCACCGCCGTCGCCGACCAATCACGAGCGGAAGCCAGCGCCGTCCCTGTAACATACCAAAAATTAGCTATTTTCTAATTTTGCATCATGCCGGGTCTTATGTTCTTAATAACCTCTTTAAACTAGGAAAATACAATTAGCGAGACCTTCTAAAACTAACTTCTATAAAACCTCTCTTTTTACTTAATTTCTTTTGAAGTATTCCTTGATTTGGTTTTAATCTAAAACCTTCTTTCGCCTAAAACTTCGTTTATTTAAATTTAGTTTGAAAAACCCTTTTTACTATTATGAATTATGGTCCAAGAAATCTTCCCATATTGTCCTAGAACCTAAACCAAAGCAATTCCAATTTTATTGGAATTAATTGTTAACTCATCCTTTGATATTAAACCTATCCTTTGATCTTAAACCTATCATTTGATCCTCGATCCAAATATTCAAGTTCCTCCTTTTGATCTAGCCACCAATTTAATCCCTATGGCTTGATTCCCTCTTCGGCACAAGAAATATTATTATTACAAATATTGTGAGTAATTGCTCTTGTGCTAATTGAATAGACTTTATCCCTCCGCCCCAAATTCAAAACTTCATTTAGCCCATATCTAATTCTCTAAATTTCATACCACATATTTTGGGCTAGAATTCTATTTACTCTATTCCCTCCATATTCCCTCCACATACTCAAAAATATTCAAATCTAGAGCCATATTATTTATGGTGTTGAATATTTTGAAGTTCTATTTGAGTGCATTAAATAAACTCCCTCTCCAAAATATTGCACTCAAACCAACTAGAGAAATATTTCTTTTGGAAATTATATTCAAATATAATTTCCTTCTAAACTCTCTCAGTCAATTTTCCTTCAAATTCAAATTATTCAAAATCCTTTTTCAAAATCTACCCATCCAAATCAATTATTCAAATTAAACTTCTTCCTTTTTGTCATTGGGCCGAAACTCCTTTCCTTCTTCATTTTTGGCCCAATCCTTTTACCTTCTATTTCCTCCTCCCTCTCGGGCTGCCGGCCCAGCTAAGCCGAGCCGGCCCAAACAGGCCCATAGCTGAGCCGCCCCCTCCTCCTCCCGCAAGCGCACGTGCAGTGCACGTACACGCCGCCGCCAACTCCTTTTCGTCGCCGCTAAGCAAGCAAAAGTCGGCGCCGTCGTCTTCTTCTCCACGCCGCCACCACCACGGACAAGTTCCCCTTCTCCTCTCCAAACCGACCTCCACGATCTATAAATTAACGATGAGGTCGCCCCTCTCCCTGGAGATAACCGAGTTCCCTCACTTCCCTCTCTCCTCTCATACCCGGCTGCCGCGCCGTCGACCGATCTCCTCCACCGTAGCTCCACAACCCAAACCCTCGCGCCATTGGCTTTGCCTCGGCGAGGTGAATCCGTTTTTCCCCTTTCCCCCTTTTCTTTCATCCCGTATCAAGCCCCACCGGAGGTTTCTCTTTCCTAGCCGGACGAGGCTTTGTCCTCGCCGTTCCGGCCTCTTCCCTAACTCCCTCTGCCGGCCACCACCCTCCTTGGATGCGTGTTGCTCGGTAACAAGCGTGGCCGCCGACGTCGCCGCCCTCCAGCCACCGGAGCGCCGCCGCCCCGCTCGCCTTCTCCTTTCTCTTCTCTCGGCTCTCTCTGGAAGAGAAGAAAGAAGAGACGGGAGGAAGAAGGAGAAAAGAAAAAGAAAAAGAAAATAAGATACTGACAGGTGGGCCCCTGTACAGTAACTTTCATATTTTCTAGATTTAATTCAAATCCCAATCTTTAGAAGCCCATATCTCCTAAACCGTAGATCCGATTCCGATGAAACTTGGACCTAAATTCACGTAAATTCAAAAGCTACATTTTGGTACCAAATTTGCAATTTTAATATTTTATTTGAATTTCCTTAATTTATTCAAATGCCATTTGAATAAATATTTGATTTAATCTTACATTTGAATTTCCAATTTAAACTTAGATTTGCCTTTCAGATATTTCCTTATATTTTCAAAATACCCTTTAGCCACTAAAAAGCCGCCGGTTGGAACTTTACGCCTTCCATGGGGACGTTTGCGCGGTCTACGGGCCTCAACGTCGGACCGTTGGTTGTAAAGCCCGGCAAAATCAAACCTAAGGTCGAAGTGCTGCTCTTGGCACCCCACGCCTTGATGCGTACAGTGGTCGAAGCTTCACTATTCCCTCGACCTCATCTGCACACCGCACAGTTAGCTTTTAAGCTCTATGTGATCCTAGCCGCTCCACCGCCACTCACGGTTGTCGGAGTAACACCTCCACCCCACTAAACCTATACCCACCTCCTATTCTTCTAGCCGATATGCCGTCTATCGACACCGGCTAGAAATGACACCAAACCTAGTCGTCATACTACCCAATTCTAATGACAACTAGCAAACACCCAAATCCCAACCGATATTCATCCTACCTCGATATCGGCTCAATCAAATGAAACCCTAGCCAGCCTGCTATCCAAACTCCATACCAGCCATTTACCCTCCAACTACCCATAGCTTAAACATGAAATACGAGCTGATATGCTATCCTATTTCAGCATCGACTCGAGAACAACTAAACCCTAGCTACTATTCCACCAAAGCCTAATCTTGATCCCCTCTCCAACCTAGCCTCCAACCCATTAGAGCCTACGCATAAAATACTAAGGAGATAGTTATACCCCAAACCTAGCCTTTCTTGCTCTTCATCGTTTTCTTGCTATTTATGGCTTTTATTGAATTTGGTTCTTCTTTTTCTTTAATAGAGTCTATTTTATTCTAAATGGCAACCTGTGGTATTTCAAGCATCGGATAATCAAGTTGCCTATCTTGGATTTATTTGCATTGGAGCAAGGCAAGTTATTATTCCTCTCCTTCGAGCATAATTATCCTATACTTTATAGCTTTATTCTATGCATTAGCCATTCATGATTTTGAATGCATAACTTGAACATATAGCAAACCAGATATATGCTAGATTTTTCTTAGCCATGCTTAGTTAGAATATGCATAAAATTTAATGAACTTAGATTGGGACAATACGTAAGATTTGGTTAATTTCTGGGTGGCTAGTACTGTCTCGATCGATATAATTGCCACCAAATACTTATGTCAAATGAACGAGTACAACCACAGCTTCTAGAATGGGGACAGACCTAGTTATTAGGTTAATTAACAATGTGGTACCTCTGTACAGTGGTTCTTATATAAGTCCTCGTGAAGGAGGCAAACTTATGCCGCGAAGGGCAAATGTGATATTTACCTAGGCGCAGGTAAATATCTTGATTATATTGCGATCGCTGTGTGTGTATTGTGAAAACCTGGTTGAGATGACGTGGGGTATCTCATCCAGTTCTCTCTAAAAACCTCGGGAACGCCAGAACTCCTCTCGCTGCTGATAACGTTACGTTCAAAGCGTATGGGGACTAGAGTTCATGGAACAGGTGCCACTATTGTTAATAACCTAAGGCTGGGCTACGACTAAGATGATGAATATTGGCAAGTCGTGGACTGTGGGTAAAGCGTACATTTACTGCAGTAAAGTATAAATGAATCTATTCGAATAGCCGTGCTCACGTAATTGAGTATCGGGACTCATATGGTATTTGGTTAGAAACTTAACTCAAGATTTTACGAAATACTGTTGCATAAAGACATCCCAGGCTTTCTTCTTCTATATTATCAGCTTTCTGCCAGTAAACCTAGATCTACTTAAATACTATTTCATGCATTCATTATTTGATATAATAGCTTGCTGAGTACGTTGTACTCACCCTTGCTTCAACTTCCTTTTTCATAGTCCATTTGATGTTCTTGCCAAAGTCAGGAGTTCAATCACATAAGTTAATTCCCTTTTAACTTAGTCCTCAAGTCTAGGTAATTTAAATGGTTTAAGTCTATAGCAAAACAGCAGAGTTAAGTCATTCTAAAGCTTCTGCTATAATAGTTAGCCACAATCCTATAAATTCCCTATTACTTTATGTAATAATATCTCCTTCAAAACTATGTCTAAACAAATGCAAAGACGATCTAGATCATTGAACTTGTATCAATCTACTGATTCAGGGCTTGATACAGTTTTAATATGTCGATTACCGAATCATTAGTTTTGGGACCCGACAGTCCCCTTTTCCTTCACGAGGTCATCGTCGTGCCTTCCTCATCCTCCTCCGGCGAACCGACCTTCATGAACCGACATCCGCCGCCTATAAATAGCCGGTGCAGCCCTCGCTTTTCCCACATAACTGAGCTTCGAGCTCTTCTTCTCTCTCTCCTCCCTATGCCGGCCGTCGGCCGATCTCCCTCATCGGAGCATTTCCGGCCAAATCTTCGCACCTATACCTTCGCCTCGACGAGGCAAACCCATTCCCATAGTTTCCCCTTCCTTTCCCCCTTCGATTGAAGCCATCACCGTCAACCCCATAACCGGCCGGAGCAAAGTTACTCCATCACCTGTTCCGGCCATCTCTCTTTCTTTCTCCACTGGAAACCACCCTCCCCGGACGCACGACGCTCGGGAACACACTTTTCCGTCGGCGTCGCCGCCTCCCAACCACCAGAGCCATGGCGCCCCTCCTCCCCATCCTCTCGTTTGCTCAGCTGGAAGAGAAGAGGAAGATGACGGGTGGAAGAAGAAGAAAAAGAAAAAGAAAAAGAAAGGCTGACAGGTGGGCCCATGAACAGTACATTTTCGTATTTTCTAGATTTAATTCAAAACCCAATCTTTAGAAGCCCATATCTCCTAAACCGTAGATCCGATTCCAGTGAAACTTGGACCTAAATTCATCTAAATTCAAACCCTATCTTTTGACCCCAAATTTGCTATTTTAATATTTTCAAATACTGTTTGAATTTATATTTGCCTTTTCAAATATTTTCTTTTATCTCAAATAACCCCTTTAGCCACTAAAAAGCCACCGGTTGGAACTTTACGCCTTCCATAGGGACATTCACAGTTTACTATCCCCGACGTCGGACCGTTGGTTGTAAAGCCCGGCAAAACCAAACCTAAGATCGAAGTGCTGCTCCTGGCACCCCACGCCTCGATGCGTATAGTGGTCGGAGCTTCACTATTCCCTCGACCTCCACAGCATGCCGCACAGTTAACTCTTGGGCTCTATGTGATCCTAGCCGCTCCGCCGCCACTCACGGTTGTCGGAGTAACACTTTCACCCCACTAAACCCACACAAACCTCCTATCCCTCTAGCTGTTATGCTGTCTGTTGACACCGGCTAGAGAAGATACCAATTCTAGTCGTTATACTGTCCAACTCTAGCAACGACTAGCAAAGACCCAAATCCCAGCCGATATTCATCCTACCTCGATATCGGCTTAATCAAATGAAACCCCAGCCAGCCTGCTATCCAAATTCCATACCAACCATTTACCCTTCTACTACCCATAGTCTATGCATGAAATACGAGCTGATATGCTATCCTATTTCAGCATCGACTCGAGAACAACTAAATCCTAGCCATTCTTCTACCAAAGCCCAACCTCGACCAATGCTAGCCACAACCACTTAACCAGTTAGACTATTCGTTATATCCCTTACTCTCCAAGAAATTAAAACCCACACATGAAATATAAGTGAAAAATATTGCTTAATCTCCTCTAGCCTCCAACCCTTTAGAACCTACACATGAAATGTTAGCCCAATAATTCCTATACCCTATAAAGGAGATAGCTTATACCCTAAACCCTAGCTCTCTTAGCTGCTTATCGATCTTTTGTTATTTTATGGCTTTTATTGAATTTGGCTCTTCCTCTTCTTCAGTAGAGTTTATTTTATTTTGGATGGCAACCTGTGGTATTTCAAGGATCGGATAATCAGGTTGCCTACCTTGGATTTATTCGCGTTGGAGCAAGGCAAGTTATTATTCCTCCCCTTTGAGCATAATTATCCTATATTCTTATATCTCTATTCTATGCATTAGTCATACATGATTTTGAATGCATAACCTGAACATAGCAAACCAGATATGCTAGCTTTGCTTAGCCCTGCCTAGTTAGTCTGCATAAAAATATAATGAACTTAGATTGGGATAGTACGTAGGAATTGGTTGATTTCCGGGTGGCTAGTACTGTCTCAGTCGATATAGTTATTACCAAGTACTTATGTCAAACGAACGAGTACGACCACAATTCTAGAATGGGGACAGACCTTGCAAAGTAAGTTATCTAGCAAAGGTGGTACCTCTGTACAGTGGTTCTATTTTAAGTCCTTGCGCAGGAGGCAACTATATGCCGCGAAGGGCAAATGTGACATTTACCAAGGCGCAGGTAAATGATTTATTGAGCTCAAGTATATATATATATATAATTGTAGAACCTGGTTGAGATGACGGGGGGTCTCTCAACCAGTTCTCTCTCTAAAAACCTCGGGAAGCCAGAACTCCTCTCGCTACTGATAATGTTACGTTCAGAGCACATGAGGATGAGAGTTCATGGAACAGGTGCCACTGATGTTAGTAACCGAAAAGCTTTGCCATGACTAAGCTAATGAATATTGGTTGTCATCGATTTCGGGTAAAGCGTACATTTACTACAGTAAAATAAACATGAATCTATTCGAATAGCCGTACTCACGGAATTGAGTATCGGGACTCATATGGTACTTTGATTAGAAACTTAATTCAAGATTTTAATAAATGTTGCTGCATTTAAAACATCAGGCTTTCTACTTCTATATTCTCTGCCTTCTGCAAGTAATCGTAATCCTACTCAAATATTACTATTTCATTCATTCATTATTGAATATAATAGCTTGCTTAGTACGTTGTACTCACCCTTGCTTCAACCCCCTTTTTCCAGAGTTAAATTGAAGTTCTCGCCGAAGCCAGGAGTTCAATCATATAAGTTAGTCTTATTTCAACCTAGTTCTCAAATCTAGATTAGTTAGATGGTTTAAGTCTATAGCAAAACCTTAGAGTTGAGTCACTCTATAGCTTCTGCTGTAATAGTTAGCCACAATCTTGTAAATTCCCCTATTATTTTATGTAATAACAACTCCTTCGGAATCTTGTTCAAATGTACGCAATGAAGATCCAGATTGTTGAAGCTGTATCAATCTACTGATCCAGGGCTTGATACAGTTAAACATGTCGGTTTCTGAATCATTAGTCTTGGGACCCGACAACGGACAATATAACGGCTAGAGGGATAAGAAGATTGTGAAGGTTTAGCGGGGTGGAAGTGTTACTCCGATAACCGTGAGTGGTGGCGGAGCGGCTAGGATCACACAGAGCCCGAGAGCTAACTGTGCAGTGTGCTATAGAGGTCGAGGGAATAGTGAAGCTCCGACCACTATACGCATCAAGGCGTGGGGTGCCAGGAGCAGCACTTCGACCTTAGGTTTGGTTTTGCCGGGCTTTACAACCAACAATCCAACGTCGGGGTCAGTAGACCGCACGAACGTCCCCATAGAAGGCATAAAGTTCCAACCGGCGGCTTTTTAGTGGCTAAAGGGTATTTTGGGTTAAAAAGAAATATTTGAAAAGGCAAACATAAATTCAAACGGTATTTGAATAAATTAAAGTATTAAAATAGCAAATTTAGTGTCAAAAGGTAGGATTTGAATTTAGATAAATTTAGGTCCAAGTTTCATTGGAATCGGATCTACGGTTTAGGAGATATGGGCTTCTAAAGATTGGAATTTGAACTAAATCTAGAAAATATGAAATAGTACTGTACTGGGGCCCACCTGTCAGCCTTTCTTTTCTTTTTCTTTTCTTTCTCTCTCCTCCTCTTCTTCTTCCTCCCGTCATCTTCTCCTTCTCTTCAGTTAGGAGCCGAGAGAGAGGGAGAGAAAAGGGCGAGCGGGGCGCCGGGCTTCCAGTGGCCAAAGTGCGGCGACGTCGGCGGCATATTGTGTTCCCGGTCGACGCGCACTCGGGGAGGTTGGTGGCTGGTAGAGAGGAAGGTTAAAACGGCCGGAACGGCGACAATACGAGCTCAGTTTCGGCCGGTAAAAGAGGCGGCGGTGGTGGCTTATCTCGGAGGGGAAAAGGAAGGGGAAAGTAGGGGAATGGATTTGCCTCATCGAGGCGAAGGTAGTGGCGCGAGGGCTTGGGCGGCAGGGCTCCGGTGAAGAGATCGACCAGCGGCCGGCATTGGGGAAGAGAGAGAAGGATAGAGCTCGAGGCTCGGATGTGTATGGAGGAAAGGGGCGACCTCATCGTCTATTTATAGGCCGCGGAGGTCGGTTTCCAAAGTCGGTTTGGAGGGGAGAAGGGAGACATGGCTATGGCGACGGCGACGTGAGAAAGAGAACGACGGCGCCGGCTTCGTTCTCCCATTGGTCGGCGACGGCGGCGCGTGCACGTGGCGGCCGCAGAGGAGTTAGGCGGCGAGGAAAGAGGTGCACGGCAAGGCGTCGGCTTGGCGTGGTCGGCAAGGCGGCAGCGGCGGTGGCATGATTGTGGGCGGCGGTGATAAAGCCGCTTACGGCAGTTGCGGCGGCGTCGGGCGCGCGCCCACAAAGGACGAAGGGGCGGCTGCCTCTGCTCAGCTGGGCCGACATGGGCCAAGGAGGGAGATGGGCCGAAGGGAGAAAAGAGGAATTTTCGGCCCAAACTAAAACAATGGATTTCTAAATTTTGGAATAGGATTTGGATAGTTTGAATTTGAAGGAAAATTGAATGAGAGAGTTTAGAAAATATAATTTCCAAAAGAAATATTCCTCCAGTTGGTTTGAGTGCAATATTTTAGAGATGGAGTTTATTTAATGCACTCAAATAGAAATTCAAAATATTCAACACCATAAATAATATGGCTCTAGATTTGAATATTTTTAGGTATGTGGAGGGAATATAGAGGGAGTAGAGTAAATAGAATTTTAGCCCAAAATATGTGGTATGAAATCTAAAGATTTAGATATGGGCTAAATGAAGTTTTGAATTTGGGGTGGAGGGATAAAGTCTATTCTCTTAGCACAAGAGCAATCATTCACAATATTTGTAATAATATTATTCTTGTGCCGAGAAGGAAATCAAGCCACAGGAATTAAATCAGCGGCTAGATCAAAAGGAAGATTTTGGAAAGGGGACTAAGGATAGGTTTGGAATCAAAGGATAGGTAAAGGATGGGTCGACAATTAATTCCAATAAAATTGGAATTGCAAGGATTTGGTTTAGGTTCAAGGGTAAAGTTGGAGGGTTTCTTGGACCATAATGCATGAAAATAAAAAGATTTTTCAAACTAAATTTGAATAAAGGATTTTAGTTAAAACAAGGTTTTAAACCAAATCAAGAAATGCCTCAATTTAACCAAATATATATATTTTTTTAAATGAAAAACACAAAAGAGATTAAATACCAGAGAGGTTCTGTGTGAGTTAGTTCTAGGAGGTCCCTCTAATTATATTGTCCTAGGTTTAGGATGTTATTAAGAACATAAGAAGCGGCATGATGCAAGATTAGAAAATGACACATTTTCAGGATGTTACAAGGAGCTGCAGCAGTGGTAAAAACACTAATGAAGCAAATGCTGAAGTATTCAGTTCAATTAGCCTTTCCATCCACAAACAATACAGCAGAGTATGAAGGAGTTTTGCTAGCTATGAGAATGGCCAAAGCACTAGGGGCTCGACGTCTAATGTCATGCCTAGAAATTTAGCTTAAATTTCCAGACTATTTTGTGTATTAAATCCCTGTCCAGGACCAGCCAGGGTACACAAAATGACAAGTAATAAACAGTTCCAAACGCAAATAAAGCATAAAATACTTACATAAGAGGCACTTAGTCCTCACACCGAAAGAGAACGACAGCAGCGGAAAAAGGCGATCCTAGCGGGGCTTCAGCTCCACTCCACAGGCAAAACTCAACTGAGGTCTAAGCCTTGGTCCTCTAACTTCGTCTTCAGCTCAGAAGCACTACACTTCTGAAAAGGGGGAATAATAGCAAGGCTAAGTACAACCACCGTACTCAGCAAGCCACACCAATGATGCAGACGTGCAAGGGGATACAAGGATGGCTTGTGGCTATTTGCATAAAGGTGGTTGTAAAACATTTTATTGAGCAAAATAGTAAAACTGTAGAGTAATTAAGGTAATATTAAATCTCCACTGATCAAGGCTACACCATGTTGAACAGGCCCAACCAACCCACCTGTACTACAGTGCATTGAGTCGATTTATTAAGGTGGGACTAATCACGGTGAATCTAGTCGACCGCCCATAACCGCGGGCACGGCTATTCGAATAGTTTTACTCTGGCCAAAGGTATACAACTGTACCCACAAGACACAGCCCCACGACACATTTCCGTGCGCCGACATGCCACCACGACATACCGGAAAGAGGCCGTGTTAGGACCCTTCGCATAACCCCCTCTAACCAATCGCACCACATCTCAGGGTTCGCCCCCGTCCCCAGCAGGCAACGGGCAGCCCCCCTCTCGTGCCGCGGTGAATCCGGAAGCCGATCAACCGAACGCCCTAGCCGACCCAACTCCATCACGCCCACCCTCGCCTAGGTACGTTGGCTAGAGGAAAGCTACACTACAAGCCCAGCCGTTGCCCACGCTGGCTTGTGGTAAGCACGATAAATTCTTCCAGGGTTTCCCGCGAACCGGTCCTTAATTGCCATGGGTGCGACTAGCAAAACCATGCACCCACAGCCCACCATTCAGTCGCATTTTAGTTGGATAATTACGGCCATGAAGCATGGCCAGATGTCTCGAGCACGTAGCTCATTCTGATACTAAAAAGGTCTAATACTGTAATTATCCCATCAACTGAGCTAGTGGTAATTAAGCATGGCTAAGCATAAAGTTCTAGTTAGGTCACATAAGTAACATGAGCTAGTCGATTTATTACCCAATGTTGACAAAGGACAGATATCAAGTAAACATGGCACAAGCAAACAGATAGGTAATACCCGGATCCCATGTAATTAGCAAGACATGCAATTTTATTTGCAAAAGATAAACATTTGTAAATTAGGATCAAAATGCTCAAGGGGAATGTGTGACTTGCCTTGCTTCTTCACAATAACCTTCCGAACTCTGATTCTCGCGAAAGCGATCTTCCGAAACGACGGGAACTACACGCTGGCACGCAAAACGAGGAAAAACTCTAATGAACACCAAGCAAACAGTACATAAAAAGTAAACAAACATGTAGAGCTCAATTTTAGATGAATTTTGCAAGTTGAACGGCTCAATTCGGAGTTCGAATGAATTAGATATGAATTTTAGAAGTTTTGAGACATTTAAATGGATTTCTAGAATTATTAACGAATTATTGCACAATTAAACTCGATTTATGATGTCACCGAGAGGGAAGGGGTGGCGCCGACAAGCGGGACCCACCCGTCGGTGACTCAAGGGCTTCGGCCTATCGTGGACCAAGTCCACGGAGGCACAGGCTAGCGCACCACGTGGCGCACACGTGGCGCCGACGGAGCACCGACGTGGCGACCATGTGTGCGGACACACGGGCGGCCCGGATGGAGACCGAGGCCGATCCGACGGCCCAGATCGATCGCGGCTGGGACCAATGGGAGGCGGCAGTTGGCTGTCCGACACAACCGGCAGCGGCGCGGGCGCGGAGTGCGGCGACGGCGGCCTGGCCGGACGGCCACCGGCCACTGACGGCAAACGGCGGCACGGCGAGCGGTGGCACGGTAAGCGGCAGAAGGGAGCGGGGAGGAGAGGAGGGATGCTCACCAAGGCGGCGATGGCGAGACGACAACAGGGAAGCCGGCGGCGGCCTCCTTGGAGAGGCAACGGTGACGGCGGTCCGGCGGCGTTCCGCGAGCGGGAAACGGTGGCCGACGGTCGAGGTACCTAGGGAAGGAAATGAAAGGGTTAGGAGGGGAAGAGGAGATGTGAGGTGGCGTGAATCACCGGCCGAAAGCGAGAGGAGAAACCGGCGACCTCACCTCGCATGGTGAATAGGACTCCGACGATGATCTGCGGAGGACGAGCGGCGACCGAGGATCTCCTCGTCCTTGCGGAGCCGAGAGAGGCGATGGCACGGGTCGGCGTGGACGGGAGCGGCGGAGAAAGGCGGCCGGAGGCGGTAGGCGATGGGGTTTCGGCGATGGTTAGGGGAAGAAAGGTGAGGGCCGGGGTGCAGTGTGGAGCGGCGACGCTGGTGGTGGCGACGGTGCAGCGCCGCGACGGCAAGAGCGGCAGCTAGAGGCGGCCGGAGCTCGCCGGCGACGGCGGAGAGAGGGAGCGATGCGGGGAAATGGTTTCTAGGCGCGGGGAGCTCGGGGAAAGGGGAAACAGGGATGAGGGAAGATGAGTGGGCCATTTTATAGCGCTTGGGAAGGGAAATCGTGGCCGGGAGGAGCGGAAACGGCCGGCGAAGTAGGGCGCCGACGTGGGGTGGTGGAGGGGTTAACCGGCGCCGATTTTCATGGGGAGAGTGGGGGAAATGGTGGAGAACGTGGAGGGGACCGAGTCCACGTTGTTGAATGCAAGCTCGGGAGACGGGAGGTGGCAGATTTGGCGGTGGAGTGGGCGGCCATGGCGGTGGTTGGGGATGGAGCTGAGGTTGAGGATGGAGCTGATAGGTGGGGTCGCCGGGCCCACCTGTCGGTGAGGGAGGGAGAAGGGAGGCCGGGAGAGGGAGGGAGAGAGAGATTTTATTTGGTTTTCTTTTTATTTAATTGATTAATTGAACTTTGTGACTTTAAAATTACTTCTTGAGCTCCGAAAATTCACGGGAAAATTTCAGAGAATATTTAGGGCACAAAGAATATTACAAAATATTCTCAGCCAATGATTTTTAAAGGAAATTTTTAATTCCCTCATTATTTCACTTGATTAAATTGCTTTAATTTTTATTTAATTTCTAGAAAATGCATTATTTAATGATTTTTAATCCCGAACGAAAATCGGGGCGTTACATCTAATAATCAAAACTGATTCAAAATTAGTGGCTAGTCATTTTTCCAAGACTTTTGAAACAAAAGAGGATACAATAGCTAAGTACTTGGAAGAGGCTAGGTTGAATGAGAGACATTTTTTGGGGATAACAGTAAAAGCCATAACAAGGGAGGAAAAGGGAGAAGCTGATGGAACTGGCAAAAGCAGCTGCAGCAGGCCAACTGCTGGAAAATTCTTTCTTTGAGGTGGTCGCTCAACCAAGTTATGAAAGGAAAGAGGTGTCGTGCATAGAAAACAAGGATGATTGGAGAGAACCAATTCTCAAATACCTGGTTAGTGCACAACTTCCTGAAAAAGAAGAAGAAGCAAGGAGAATACAATTGATCTCGCGAAAGTATAAAGTGGTGGAAGGACAACTATATAAAAGTGGAGTTACTGCCCCTATGTTGAACTATGTTACAAGAGAAGAAGGTATGAAGGTGGTGGATATACATGAAGGGTTCTGTGGAGCTCATCAAGCACCATGTTCAGTAGCATCAAAAGTAACAAGACAAGGAATTTATTGGCCAACAATAATGAAATATACAGAAAGATATATAAAGACATGCAGAGCATGCCAAAAGATTGGTCCCACTTCAAAAGCACCACCAAAAGAATTACAACCAATACCACCAGTATGGCCATTTTATAGGTGCGGAATAGATATAGTAGGTCCTCTTCCAAGAGAAAAAGGAGATTTGCGCTTTGTCATTGTCGCAATTGAATACTTTTCAAGGTGGATTGAGGCAGAAGCAGTAGCAAGGATAACTTCCGCAGCTGTACATAAGTTTGTTTGGAAGAACATAATGTGCCGATTTGGAATCCCAAGGAAAATAGTATGCGACAATGGGAAGCAATTTGAGTCAGGAAAATTCCAAGACATGTGTAAAGGACTCAATTTGCAAATCAACTTTGCCTCTGTAGGACATCCTCAGACAAATGGAGCTGTGGAAAGGGCAAATGGTAAAATCATGGAAGCTATCAAGAAGAGGTTGAAAGGATCAGCAAAGGGAAAATGGCCAGAGGACTTGCTATCAGTGCTTTGGGCCCTAAGAACTACAGTAGTCCGATCAACTGGAATGAACCCCTTTAGGCATAGACGCGAGCGGCGGCGGCAGCGCGGTGCGGACACGCGCGCGGGCGCCAGCAGCGAGCTCGCAAGGGAGGAGAGAGAGAGAGAGAGCTGGGAAGCTGGCTGGGGACAGAAGGGGAGGGGAGGGTTTTCGCGCTCACCTTGGAGAACGGAGGGGCGGACGATGAGCGGACGGCGACGGTGGTCCCGGGAGCGTCCTCGCCAACGCTCGGGGAGGTCCCGACCGACACCGAGCGGCTGCCGGAGGCCGCGGAGCACGGGGTCGTGGCGCGGCGGCGACGGAGGGGTCGGGCGCGCGCGGGAGGCGAGGAAACCAGAGAGAGGGGGCCCGGGGCGCCTTTTTATGGGTAGCCGGGGAGGGGAAACGGCCGGGCGGGGCCGGCCAGCGGCCATCAATGGCGGCGGCTCGGTGGCGGGCCATTACTCCCCACCGGCCGCCCATTACTCCCCACCGGCCGCGATTTTGTGGGGAGTAATGGGGGGGGAGGGAGAGGAGAGGGCGGGGAACTCATCCCTCTCTCCAACGAGGAGGGGGCGGCGGTTGGCGGTGGGCCGGGCGGCGGGAGGCAGTCGGGCGCACCTAAGAGAGAGGGAGGGAAGGAGGCGGAGAGGGAAGGGGGCCCTAATGGGTGGGGCCCACCCATCAGCGGGAGGAGGTGGGAGTAGGCGGCTCGGCTCGGGCCGAGCCAGGCCAGCCCAGGGGTTGGGCCGAGGCGGCCTAGGTGGGAGAGGAGGGGAGGGGAGGGGAGGGATGGCTGGACTGGACCGAGTGAGAGAGAGAGAGAGGGAGAGGGAGAGGGTCGAAAATGGCCCACAAGCCAAAGAGGGATTAACCAGATTTTAACTTTCTTAATTAAGCCGACCGGGGTTAATGCTGCCTTAAGGATTTTTCCGGTGCTCTGCAAATTCACGTAAAAATGGATTATGCATTCAAAGGTGCGGGGAACTTAACTTAAAATTCCCACACCCCTTTTGAGTTGAATCTGGATGCCTTTTATGGGTTCGGGCTAATTCGACTTTTACAATTTGTTAGGAACTGATTAGAAAGGTAGGAAAATTTTAGGGTGCTTTAGGGCGCGACAGTTTTGCATGTAACGAATTCCGTTGGATGGAGGAAAATAAATTGAGAAAAACTAAAAAGCAGCAGAAGGTTGCGCTGCACAAAATTCTTTTCTGTTTCTCTTTCAGTTCCTCTGTTTTTCTACTCTGAAACTTCAGACTACTGAGTGAGGGAGTGTGAGTGAATCTGTGAGATTGATCTTGGCGTTTTGCTGACAAAATAAAATCGCACCGTAGCGTTTAGCACGTGCATATTACTGTTTACCTGATGGCACTCTAGGTATGCCCCTGTGGAATTGTAAAGCACGAGAATAAAGAACTGTTGTCTGAAGATACAAGTGGTCGTCTAAAGTTGGGAATTAGAAGAAACAACAATGGCCAGTGGGAAATTAACAAGAGTGGATTCTAACTGGATGCCACCTTCTGACAATGGTCAGAATGGACATATTGAAAATGAGAATTGTGTTGTTTCAGCAAGCAACAGTGATGATGAGAACGGCAAAAATGGAATCTATAATCCAGAGCCAGGAGAATTTGATCAACTAACTAGCAATGTCTATGATCTTGATTCTTCTCCCATGGATGCACATTTTTCTCCAGCACATAAGGTGACTCAGATGATGATACTGTTGTGTTATCACCTAGTGCTGTGAATTTCAGTTCAGCACATAACACTGACAATGTATTTCCACCCAACCTAACTAAAGTTTTAGGAACATGTGGGGAACAAACGATAGGAGAATAGATCCTACTACTACTAGTACACCCAGTTTCACGCGGTCCACTCAGGACCCGTGAATCTCGCGTTCGACATGATGGTTCTCCCGGATGACGTGATCGTTGGCATCGGCTCCAGCTTTGCCCAGACGAGCGGCTCTACTCCCATCAATGTGTGCTTGGTGAGGAGCTTCCGGAGCTTCTTTGCGTGGCACTTGAGCTTCTTCTTCATAGTCATTCCATCCTCAGCTGCCGGTAAGGGTAGTTCCTTCCTATATTCCCACTTGCTCATTGTGGCAATTCCAAGTAGTTCATGAGCAATCCTTCAGACACTGTGCTGACTTCCATGGTGTTTTTTCTGCAGATCGTCTTGAAGCCGTTGCATCGCGATCCTCACTTCCTCCTCATCTTTTTCCCTCAATGATTGGAACAGAAAATTGTCGACGTATTCAAGAATGTTGCTTGCCATCCTCCAGTGCCCTGCATAAGGAATGACTTGAATAATTACCATCACATCACTGATTAATTACTACTCCAGCAATCATATAATGTTGTACTCGACATACAGTAGTAGAGTGCAGTTGACAACAATTAAGTTAATTACTACTCCATCAAACAACAGACAGCTGCAGACTGATTACACTAGTGCTAACAACAACACATGACACTAGTTAGTAGTAGATGGATGAAACAATCAGCAGTATTAAGCAAAACAGTAACAAAATAAACATGGCATGGCACGAAATGAAATGAGCAAACAGAACAATCAACAACAAGGATGAACATCATCAAGTAATAATCAATCAGGCAAGGACTAATAAGATAGACATAGCATCCCACGAAATGAAATGAACAAACAGAACAGTCTGATTCAACAAGAAGGATTAACATCATCAAGTAAGGAGTAGATCGGAAGGAACATATTACCGGCAACCAAGTGAGCAAGCAGATATTGCTCCTTGAGTTCCTTGAGGTCCTTGGGCTTGGGCTTGGGCTTGTCGGGTACATCAGCTGGAGCTAGTGGAGCTGTTGCTGTTGCTGGTGACGACGGGTGACGGTACTTGTCCCGAATGTTCTGCACCCTTGAAATCTCATGCATGATGTCCAGCCGGGCTTTTTCCTTGGTCTCCAGCAGATTTGGATTGATCACGATGAAGCCAGGTATACAGTCGTCGGCGGAGGCTTGTTCGATCTTGGATAGGATGAGAGGCGCCTCCGCTGGAGGAAGGTATGGCACAATGAACACTCTAAGAGGCTGATCAACAGGAGCAGGAGCAGGAGCATGATTCTCCGCCTGAACAAGAGCCGCCGCCAGCCCGGAGGCGCTTGAAACACGCACAATCCATCCGGCCTTCACCACGACGTTGTCGACGGCGTCATGGAGCACCTTCGGCTGGCCCTCCCGCAGCACCTCCACGGGGAGCCCGAGCCTCCTCGCCGTCTTGCAATCCTTATTCAGACGCGCCTCGGGGCATGCCATTCTCGCCTGCACTTGCAATTTGTATTTCAATCAATCACAACCAGACCAGAGGTCCAAAGCAGAGCACATATGTAAAAATAATCTTGCACCTTAACGAGCTGAGAACACGTTAATTGCAAGAACAAGCGTGCAGCGCGTGGAGAGGGAGACGAACGAGATCACCATGGAATCACAGTGCTCATCCTCCTACGGCGCGGCCGGCAGGGCACTTCATTCCCCCATGCCGTATCAATCAGCAAAATCAAAACCCGACCAACAGGGAGCGATCGATCTACTACTCTACTGGAGTGGATGACAACAAGGACAAGCAAGCGAGAACGATCTACTACTCTACTGGAGTGGATGACAAGCAAGTGAGAACGATCTACTACTCTACTGGAGTGGATGAACAAGCAAACGAGCGAACAACCAAGGAGGAGCATGACTCGCTCGTCTCGTCGAGGTATTAGGCGAACGGAGATCACAATAATGGAGATGAAATCGTCCGCCTCCCTCTGCCCGGGCCCGGCCATTTCACATGTACTACTTGTACTAGCGCATCGGCAAAATCAAACCAAAACCCGATCGATCGCAACACGTACACAACGCAAGAATGAACAAAAACAAACGCACAACTACTCTCCAACCTCAGTCGTCACACTCACATGCACCAGCAATTAGCTAGAATTACACGATGATCCAGAGTAATCCATCCGGCGCGCGGTGGAAAACGAACGAGCATGACTCGCTCGTCGACTTCCAACTTGCAAGCACGGAGAGGAGAGAGGCGAACTGAGATCACCATGAAATTGCGGTGCTCGTCCGCCACTTCCGATTCATCGGCGAAAAAAAAAACCAACCAGAACCACTAAATCACCCAAAACCCGAAAAAAAATATCCATCTCCCAGAGAAGATATCAACACATACATAAGCAGAGCAGGCAAACACCACCACAACACAGCTCGCACTACATCCAACAAGAAGATCGCAGCGAGGACAGATTGAATTGAAGAAGAAGAAGAGAGGAGGAGAGGGAGAGATTTTGTTGCTTACCTTTCGGCGCTCTCCGATCGCTTGTCACGGTGAGGCGAGGAGGAAGAAGGTGAATGGAACACTGCAGCAACAAGCAATCTCCTCTCCTCTCGCGGTATTTATACACTGCTCACTTCTGTCACGTACGGGTACGGTGAGACTGACTTGTGGACCCACCCATTCCGATGCACCGTCCGATCTCGCATCGACGCCTCTGGAACCTTTCGTAGCCCGCACTTTTCGCGTGCCATGGCAAATGCTGGGACCCACCCCACCAGACGGTGTTCGCCCATGCCATTGGGAGTGGAACCCACCCCTAGCCAGCCATCTCACTCCGGTATTTATATAAAACTACGTACAACTACTACTACTGTACTCATTTCTCCATTTGTCACGTATAAAACCCAACTGCATCACTAAAAAAAAAAAGCCAGGAAAGAGATTAATTAGAACCAACTTTAGGTACAACATTTGGTAATATGATGCATATCAGTTAACTAAAAACATCAAGTCTAATAACCATCAAAATTTGACATACTGGGGCAATGTATATTGGTCATAGAATCAAACCTCAAGGTTATTACACATTATGGTCTATGGAACATCAAATATTAACAAAACTCTCTAAACATGATTTACAGACCTCAACCGGATATGCAACGGTTAAGGGAATATTATTTAGTCCAAAGCGAAAACATGAGTTAAGGGGTGGTCCAAAGTGAAACTTTGGGATCTCTTCCATCCCTTCTTGCTCCTCCCTGAACTCCGGCCAGCCAATACCCAAAGACGCTGCACGCGCTCGAGCTCTGCCAGCACTGAGTGGCTTGAGCTCAGCATCCATGTGTGTACGAAGTGTGGACGGACGAACATATACAAAGAAAAAACTATGATGCAAGCTCAAGCCTGGGTGCTTGCCAAAGAATGCATGCCAATCCAACGAAATTCATGCAAATAACCCATCACAATCAAACCTCAAGAGTCATATAATAGAGGCTAAGACGCTACTGAACGAAACAGCTCAATCTCAAAACAACTATCTTGTCAAACCATCACCCTCTCAGAAAAGCACTCCTTCCTAAGCGCGTTGCAAAGCGTACTGGTGCTCGGCAGCTGACTCGAGTGCAGCGCAACGCCGGTGGAGCTTGAGCATCAGAGGTGTCAACGGATGGAGCTCGTGCCACCCTAGCTGTGGGTGGAGCTTGAGCTCAAGCTAGGCCACAGTGCAGCACGGGAGGAGCTTAAGGGTGGCAGTGTGTGCATCCTCGGGAGTTTGAGCTCGAAACTCAACACCAGCTAGCAGAGCTGAGCGCATTGCAGCACTTCTGGATCCCAGCAGCTAGCCAGAGTTTAGGAGGAGATGAAAGAGATGAATAGTGGGGGTGGTTCAAGATGCAATCAAATGAAATATTATCAAGTCCAAAGTGAAAACATAGCTCAATGGGTGTCCCAAATTAAAACCTTGGTAAGAAAGTGTAGCCCAATGTGCAATTTACTCAAGAAAAAAAATGCATAGCACCGTTCTTCATGTAAGCAACGCCAAACAAGAATTATAAAACTGGACTAAGGAAAAATAAACTGAAATTCAATAGTTTCGGAGGCAATGATTTCAGAGGTGCTTTGAATTACACTTAAGGTACCTGTCCAACTGAGAAAATTGAGAAATGGGAATCACCTTTTTGGCACCAGAATATTGCATTAGTTTTGTGATCCAATTGGCTAAGAACCAAGATCATCTGCAATGACAAGCACTAAATTATCAGACTATAATCAGGGAAGTAGATCATTTAGTGCACCAGCTACACGTTATGCATTTTTTCCAGTTTTGATTCCAAGAATGGTATGTGAGATGTATGCCATTGCCATAACAAAGTGCTCTTAAATGGGCCGTGATGTAAGCAAAATATTCAGCTAGTTAGGATTGATTATTCATTCAAACCTAGGGTCCATCCTACCACTAAACATAAACAAAACGCATCCACGAGCAAAGAAAGATTTAGTACAACTCCTTGGGACAAACTCCAATCTATTATGTCATCAGCAATTCTCATGTAAGCAAGAAAATAACTTTCAGCGCCATTAGATCAGATGGATAAAACACTTATTTTTATTATTTTCCTAGTGACAACACCAATTAGAAAAGCCATAATGTACACAAACCTGGAGTTGAATGAACAGCCAGAAAAAGAACAGCTACATTTCATGATAGAAGTACTGGAGTACATGGCTGGAGAAGCCACGATCTCAGTGAGGGCTGGTGGGCACCGATCAACCTCGATGATGGCTAGCTGCAGAACAAGTTCAATGGTTCAATGATGGTTGGCTCCAGATCGAGATAGATGGCAACGACCATGGCACTGGAGCAGGCTGTGGCCCTGGTGGTGCAGGGGCCTGTGCCTCGAGACCCAATGGAGTAGGTGTGAATTTGCGACAGCCTCACGGCGGAGCAGCCAGATCCGCCCGGCCTCAGCCACGGCTCATCGGCAGCCAGGTGTACTGTTGTGTAGGAAGTACGCAGGCCTTGAGGGAGTGGAGGGGCGAAAGACACTGACCAGAGGGTCCCACATTGTTTTTCACCATGTTGCCACATTGGCATGCCACGTGGACAAAAGTGACAAATAGTTAAGAAACCACCTCTTAAGGACAAAAATAATAAGTGCAAATCTAAGAAGGGCATTTGGACAATTGCCAAACCTAATAGTGGCAAATAGTTAAATTTCCCAGGGATAGGGGGAGTAGTGCGTGGGGTCAGAGGGGAG
This sequence comes from Oryza glaberrima, assembly GCF_000147395.1. NCBI lineage: Eukaryota > Viridiplantae > Streptophyta > Magnoliopsida > Poales > Poaceae > Oryza > Oryza glaberrima. The sequence continues at coordinate 18,915,099 of NC_068326.1, forward strand.
GTGGGGTGTGAGGGCGTGAGGCCGTGAAGGTGAGGACGCGTTGCTACGCGATTTGGATGATCTGGATCATTCGATCTGATATAGATGAATAGAGGCTGTTGGATTTGATGAATAAAGTATGTAACATGTAGGACTTCATTGGTGAACTATAGGGTAGATAGTTATAACTACCCTATAACTACAGACACGACCGCATATATTTGTGCGACGGAGAGGTATAAATATACTTGATTCAATGGCTAACACCCATATAAAATTATCTAATTTTTTACACTTGAATTTTGTTTAAAACTTGTTAAATAGTCATCTAATTGTCTTATGATTCTAAATAACCGAAACTTATCATCATCGGGTTTTCAACTTTATAGTATTTAACACCACACCAGCTACCACCCCTTACTCCTTTGCCTCCCTTTTAATTTACTTACCAGGGGCCTATCACTACTTCTATGCATCCTCATTGGTAACTTCAAAAATCAAGCTATAAAAGATCTAGATGTCAATCAAATTTATCACATATTATACCATATAAATCAGAGCAGCCAGAAGAAGCTGAGGTGAGGGAGCAGAGAGACCTCCTGAAGATGGAGCAATATATGGTCCTGCAATCCAGCTCAAGAAGAAGAAGTAAGTGCCCAAATATTTCAGTTTCTGGAGGAGCAGCTGGTGCTTCAGCACAAGAAGGAGAAATATTCAAGTGCCCAATTCCAGTAAGGGGGTGAAGCTACAGTTGCAGCAAGAGAATCACCCAATCTTCACAGCTTCACTAGAGCCATTAAACAGGTAATCAAGAGATTAAAATGGAACAGAAATCATATCATGGCATGATTGTTGTGTGATGCATATGCTAGTATGTTTAGGAGCTGTGTGCATGCAATAATTATATCCATTAAACCTGAACAATAAACTCCATTGCTGGCATGCAATTGAATCTGTGCATAAACTAGTAGTATGTGTTGTGAATTATATAGTATATATATGCATCCTTGTAAAAATAAGTATGAGCACTTCAGCTATAACCGGAAGACCAAAACCAGGATTTAAATTGGAGCACAGTATATACATTCCTAGTTCATTAAGCAAGGAATAGTTTTGACGAGTAATTGTCAGCAAGTTAGTATCATTACAAAATAAATAGATTCCCAGTAAGATAACTCTAGTATAGATCAACCATCTAATTACATAGCAAACAGCACGAGGTATCTTTTACGTGATCTAAAAGTGCATTTGATTTAAGGATTTATATCTATGTGTAGTTTCCTTTATAAATCATAAGTCATCAAAGAACCGCATAATAAATCTTGAGTGGAAGAATAATGGAATTAATTATAACTTGATTGTTTAAAATCTTCGGAGCTTTATAGAAGTTCGGTGCCATCACTAGTTCAGAATTGTACACAGTAAAACATATAGAAACAATGCAGTTGTTGGTTTCATCGTAAATAAATTAAATTGAGCCTTTAGAGTTATGGGGCAATACAGTAGGTTTTTGTAGCAAATCATTTAATACAATAAAGCAAATGTTTAGGACAGGGCATCAAAATAAAACTATAACATATAGTTATCAGTTTATCAGTAGTTAAACTCTTCCTTTATCAAAATTCTAATAAAGTATTTCATAAGTTAACCTATTGTTCAGTAAATCATATAGGGTAATAATCAGGACATAAAGACAGTAGAAATAAATCATTCAAAGAAATCAGTCACCATCTATTTGTATTCAAGATTAGATTTCATGGGTTATAATTCTATTATCTATAGTGCAGGTTTTTGCCATGATTATCAAAGTATAAAACCATGTAATTGTTGCATTATTCAATATAAATCTTATTTTCAAATCTGATTTTATTACTGTGTCACTAATTTGAGAAATTAGATAATTTCAACATGCAAACATATATATGTGGTTCTGATCATTCTAGTGTGCTACTGATTCCGGTATTTCAGTTACTTTTATATGCTAGCATATATAAGGACTTAATCATGTTAGTGTAACTTTTTTTATTATCCTTTCTAATTTCATTTCAGTACTGCACTTGCAACAGAATTGTGAGCATTCATTTATCCATTCATAGCATACAGGCATCAACCAAATAAATCACTAGAACCAACAGAGACCACCATAAGCACAGCACAACATGACCAAGTTGAGTATTAGTGCTAGTCCATAATTATCCCCAATGCATGTCACGGCACAACATCATACAAGAGAGAACATCACACCAGAACATTGTCATAAGAATCAGATAAGGAAGGGAGAGTTTGAGTGGTCACCAATGGGGATAGGACGCAGCCGCCGGAGTTGCGCGGTGGTTGGCACCAGTCATCTCCACGGCAGCAGCGGCAATTGGAGAGGCGGGGCGACGGCTAGGGTTAGAGCTAGGACGAGACGGAGAGAGAGGGAGGATCAGGGGAAGAGAGAAAGAAAGAGAAGAAGAGAGGGAGAAGCAGGGGAGTAGAGGAAGGAAGCGGTACCAGGGGCAGGCAGCACCGGCCATCTCGGCGGCGGCGGCGGCGGCGGCGGCAGGGAGTCGAGCATCCAGGGACAATTGGCCAAGGGAATCAGAGAGGAGTAGGGCTCGCACCAGTAGTGAAGGCCTGGAAACCTTCCTAGAGTCCATACGTCGCCGGAGTTTGGCCGGCGGCGGCACCTCGTGTTGAGCAACGGGAACCGATTCCTGGCAGTAGCGGCTGCTGGAGGGCGACCGGAGTTGGAGTCCGGTAGCCGGCGTGAGGAAGCGCGGCGGCGCTAGAGCGTGACGGAGAGGAGGAGAACGAGAGAAAGAAACAAGGTGGACTAGGTGGGCTCTTCTGTTAGCCTTTGATATGTGGGCTGTACATGGTATGGTAGTCTGATTTTCGTCCTTGATTCGATGCAACCCGTGCTCCAACTTACTAAAACGGTGCAAACAACATCCCTCAGTAGTTTTGTCCCCAATTTTAACTGACATGACTCTTTTAACTAGATCTTCGTCCACGTGACATTGATATAGTACTCACGTGGCAGGTTTGATCTTAAAAAACGTAAAGTAGCAACCTCGGCCTTCCTACTTTATCTCCCCATCTCTTCACCGGATGACAAAGATGGAGAGGCGGGGAGGCCGGCGAGGCGCCCTCCTCTCTCCCGCCGGCCGCCGCCGTGCCGCTCCTCTCCCCCGTCGCCACGCCACACGGCGCTCATCTCTGGTGCCGAGCTCATGCGCTCCATGGCGGACACCGACCTCCGCACGCTGGATCTCTCTGTGTGCAGCAGCCTCTCCCTCTCCACCGGCACAGCGCTCCCACCGAACGCCCTTTTCTCCACCGCCCGCAGACGGCTGTCAGATGCCATCCAGGAGAAGAAGCAAGAAAAGACAAAAAAAAAAAGGAAAGAAAAAGAGAATGATTGATAATGTTTTCATCGTACAGTACATACTTCATCTCATATTCTTTTCCAAATTCAAAATAAAATAAATCTGCAAATAGAATATATCAATTTTTAAAAGAATGTTAAGGTGTATAGCTCTATAAGATATACTTCTTTACACACTTTTTTCCAAATTCAAAATATAATAAATTTACAAATAGAACACATCATTTACAAAGAATATTAGAAGAGTAAGAGAAAAGAAAAAAATAAAAAAAGGCAGCGGTGACTGGTGAACTTCAGACATACAAGAGCTGAGCAAGCAGCCTTTTTTCTTTATTAGAAAAAATACCCGTGCGTTACAACGGGTAAAAATGTTTTTGGATTGCTATACATTGTACTCTTTGGTTTTGGGTTAAAAACTCATTTTCTTCCTTCCTTTTCAGTCTCGGCCTAGCCCACTACCCCTCTGATTAGCCTGCTTCTCTTCAACCTAGCACAAAAATAGAACTATAGGCGTAACTTGCACAGTCGCTGCCATCTTCAACCTCCGAAAGACAGTCCCGTGTAGTACTATGCCAGAACCGATCCTCCCATTAAATCCGGTCAAATTTTTTTCGATCTCTCAAAATTGGTTGAGGGTTTTTGATTCACTCAGTCTCCTCTTTTCATTTTTATTAAAATTGGAGTGAATCCACAAAACTGTGGGATATAAACGGTGACTTTTAAATAGATATTGAATCTGGTGAATTAAAGCGGAACTGAAAAGATAAATTATATGGAAAATGATGATGGAGTAGTGGAGAATTGATTTTTACAATAGATTGGAGGAGGGAAAGCGTGAGGAGGTTGATCGATGTGGCGATGGTGGCATGGGGCTAGGGTTCAGCCCGAGGACAGAAAAAACCGAGTAGATTAAAAAAAGAATTTTAACCATGTACGCACACCCTTCAGCTTGCAAAAGAATACGAATAAAAAATAGGGACGAAAAAAATAAATAAAAGGAAAAAGACGATGGCAAAATAACCGAAAAGAACATTGAAAAAAAAGACGGATGGAAGAAAAAAGAGAAGTGGAAAAAAAAGCTGGATAAAAGAGACGGACAAATACCAATCGGTTTCTCCGCACGACTATTTTTTTTTTTTGGAGTCGGCGATTTTTTTATTTTTTAGGTCGACCTTTTTGTTTTTTACTCAACATTTTTTGCCACTTTTTTTTGGGTTCCGGTACGAATCGGACTTTTTTTTCCATGTTTTTCTTTCGCGTTTTTTGTGCGCGTTTTCTTTTCCCGCCTGAGTTTTTCGCCTTTCTAAAATTACGGATTTGGAGGAGTAGAGATTAAAACCGAAATAAAAAAATTAAAACCGACTTAAACACAAATGACTTATCAAGGTACCAATAAAAATATTTTAAATTTTTACATGCTAATAATGGGTGAATGTTGTTTTAATGTTACTATTGATATACGGTTCAGATAGAATGAAATTCACCGTGGGAATTTGTTTGGATATTTTTTTTAGAAAATCATGAGCTTCAATTAGGAGTTCAACTTTCATCTCAAATTAGCATGTAAGTTTTTTTAAAAAAATTTCTTATACAATTTCTTTTGTATTTCCAAAAGCAAACGGATTTAAAATCCGACTCAAACATGGATCTGTATTTAAAAAAAGGACTTAAAAACCGATTCAAATAAGGATGACGTACCAAAATACTGGTAAAAACATCTTCAATTTTTATAATAGAGATAGAGAAGACAAATAAGTTTTGTAGAATGATGGGTCTGTTTGTTACCAAATAAAATTTTTCACGCTGTCACATCAAATATTTAAACATATGCATATAGTATTAAATGTAGAAAAAAATCAATTACACAATTTGCCAAGAAATTGCGAGACAAATCTTTTAAGCCTAATTACACCATGATTAGACAACGTAGTGTTACATTAAACATTTGCTAATGACAAATTAATTAGGTTCAATAAATTTATCTCGCGGTTTCCTGACGAAATCTGTAATTTTGTTTTTATTATTACACTACATTTAATACTTGGAGTGTGTGTCAAATATCCGGGGGAAATTGTTTTTTCCAACTAAACAAACCCTTTGTGAAAATTTCGGGGCAATGCGGGGGTGACCTTGTGGTTGGGGTGGGGAGCATTGGAAGCGGCGGCGGTGACCCCATCCATCCCGGACGACGACGGCGCCGATCCCTCCCGGCCTCCTCCCCGTCAGCCGCCACCAAGATTTGGATCCGAGTCTCGCGAGGAGGGGAACCGAGCCGGATTAGTAGTAGGAGTGGTATATTTCTTCTTCTTATAGATATGGACGGACTGGGACGGGGTTGAGCAGCAAAGCAATGGATCTCCCGTCTCCTCCACTACAGCCACAGCAGGCGCCGCCGCCCACCACCGCAGGTAGCTTGACCTTCTCCCCTTCCGAATCCTCTCTTATTTGAGATTTGTAGGAAATCTCAAACCTACCGTTTCCTCTGAAATTAACAGCGACATAATCTTCTTCTCCTTCTTTTACCGTTTCCCCTGAAATTAACAGCGACATAATCTTCTTCTTCTTTTACTCAAGTTTCTGGTGGCACCTGCATTATTACGTCATTGCAAAAGCTGCTCCTTCTGGATTACAGTCACCCTCTTCCTCTATTGAAAATTTAGATTACTTTTTGCTTGGATGGCTGGCGAGAATTCATCTTACCATCTGTCATGACTAAATAACAAGTGGGATTGTAACTAGACTATACTGGTGTTTATCACCACTAATGCCAGTGTTTGAACTCATTCTCAGGAAAATTATTTTATTCTCATTTTGTCCAAGACAAATTTTGTTCACTTCATTGAACGCATGCATATTCTAGTTGTAAACTTGGGAACGTTCTAGTTTTCACTCAGATAGGAATTAGGAGCTATTTATCCTTTTCTTTTCACTGTCCTTTGATAACAAGTTAACAACCCATAGATCATCCCTTACCTTTTCCTCATTTTTTTTCCCTGTTTGGTTACAAATGAACAGAAATACTAACTGCGATAGCGAACTCTTACCATTGCACTTCAGCTGTTCAGTGTTTACGTAATAAGTTTAAGAATTATATTGATAACATCTAATCTCTGGAATGCATCATCTCCAAAGATTCATAGCTAGATAACTTATTGTTTATTATCATTGCTAAAGGAATTTCTTGCACTCTTGCATATGCGCCATCCTGAACCATTGCTCATTGTTTCTAGTCTTCATAGGTAGTAGCATGCCAGCCAGAAGAGCACACATGGAGGATGGGATCTGTCCAGTAAACAAAAGGAGGAGATTGGCGCTCAGCCCATGTGCTGAAGTATATAACAGCAAGCGGATAAGATCACAATGGGTTGATTTTCAATCTCTCCCTGAGGTATGTACGTTAAACTTAGGATCAACTCTACTAAATGTGCTTTAGGGACTGCCTGATGTTTTGTCCACACTCATCACCAGGACATTCTGTCAAGGATAATGTCAAAACTAACATTGAAGCAAGCTGTTCAGATGAGCATGGTATCGAGTGTGTTCAGAAGAGCTTGGATTTTCCATCCTGATCTTCTTTTTGGCACTGAAGAATTGTTTGGAACTTCTGATCGACAGTTGAGAGCGCTGAGCACCAATGGGTTTATTGACACAATCAATTTTGTCTTGAGGAAACACAGTGGTCTAGGAGTGAGTGATTTTGGTGTGAAGTTTGAGCTGTGGAAGGAGCATGCACGTGACATTGATGGATGGGTTTCCTTTGCTATTGCATCGAAAGCAAGGGTTCTCGTCCTGAACTTTTCTCCATATATAGGATTGCGAGAAAACAGTTACAGCTTTCCATGTCATCTTTTCAATGACAGAAATGGATCCCACTTTAAGGTTCTTCAACTTGATACTGTTACTTTTGGCCCAACTCCTGACTTTTGTGGCTTTGCTAATCTTACAATGCTTACTTTGAAGCATGTGCTTGTATTGGACAACTTCCAGTACTTCTTACCGAAATGCCCTGCCCTAGAATGGTTGGAAATCCTAATGTGCTCCCAGCTACATAATTTGCATGTTTCTGAACCATTGCCGCGGCTGGAATTTTTGCGTGTACAAGGTTGTGCGATTAACAAGATTGAGCTCCATGCCCCCAAACTCACCACATTTGAGTATAGAGGTTGTTTTAAAGTGATTATTGCACTTCACAAATGCTTGAAGCTTAAGACTGCAAGCATTGCGTCTCATATTGAGGACAACCTTGAGTATGTTTTCACTGGGCTTCCAAATGGATTACCTCATGTTGAGAGACTACATGTGAAAGTGTTTGTGAGGACTCAGGTACCTTAATCCCAATGCATACCCTCCAAAATCTTCAATCAAGTATGTGTGTGTGTGTGTGTGTGTGTGTGTGTGTATTTGTTTCAGAATTTCCTTGGCGTCTTTCAGATACCTGGATTTACACAGCCCCCTCTTAAATTTATCAATTTAAGGCATCTGATCATGAGGATAACCTTTGGAAGTGCTAAACGTTTTGGAAAAAATGCAGTTCTGCAGCTAGCATATCTTTTGGAAGCTGCTCCTTTGTTAGTGGACCTTCATTTGGATGTGAGTTATTATGCCATCTGCACCTTCATCCTGTTTGTAGTTTTAAATACTCTGTAATCTCATTTTTATACTTTACTCCTGTCTAATGTGCCCACACTTGCTTTATATGTCTATTTAATTTTAAGTATTGCCTTGAGTCAAAATTTTGATACTGGAACTGTGGGGGCAGGCCAGCCTATTAGACCACATAAATCTCAAAGTGGCCATGAGCTGAAACACAGCAACATAATACTACTAGCTAGTATGCGACTATTGGCACAAAACACATAATAATTCATACTCTATACTATTCTAAAAGAGGGCAATGCCGGTGGTAGTGAATTTACCACCCACCAACTCTATTATATATTGTTGTACTTTAATATTAATATTACAAAATAGCCCTATATATTGGTTCTATCTTATTTCAAATCTAAAATAAAATTTCTTCCAAACAATATTATCATGCGGATATAATTCATATTTATTTTAGCTAGTTATCTTGAATTCCATTGAAGGTTTGTACAAGATATGTACTTAAATCAATAACAATCCATAGTTTTACCTTGTTGAGTATCTTGATTGTGAAGTGGCTTTAAGGAGCAATCTTGCTTAGTAGTTAATTATAGAGTAAATTTCAGAAAACTGCACTTTTATTGACTAAACTATCACTTTGCTGCAACCTTTGCGACACTTTTCAAAAAACTGCAACATTAGCGTTGAAAATTATCACATAGCTGCATTTTTTTTCATGATTCCCTGTTACTGACATTCCGGGCCCACATGTCATACATATATGCTCGAGAGAGGGAGGAATGGAGCGGCACGTCAGCATGCCACCTCATGGCTTTTTTTTACTGTAGCGATGCCATGTCAGTGCGTGTTCCGGCGGAAAAAATCGTGGTCCGGCTGCACCATTTGGCTCGGTCAAGGGCACAGGCCGACAGGGTCAAAGGCAGGTCTAAGACCTGATAACGACACATTACTACTCCCCCGATTCCCACCGTCGCCACCGCAATCTTCCTAGTCGATGCTGGGAATCGAGGCAATAGTACGGTGAGAATCAGGGCAATAGTAATGTGTCGTTATCAGGTCTTGGACCTGCCTTTGACCCTGTCGGCCTGTGCCCCTGACCGAGCCAAATGGTGCAACAAGACCATGATTTTTCCCTCCCGAACACGCACTGACGTGGCATCGCTACAGTAAAAAAAAGCCATGAGGTGACATGCTGACGTGGCGCTCCGTTCCTCCCTCTCTCAAGCATATATATATGACATGTGGGCCCGGAATGTCAGTACCAGGGAATCCCGAAAAAATTGCAGCTATGTGATAATTTCTAACGCTAATGTTGCAGTTTTCTGAAAAGTGGCGCAAAGGTTGCAGCAAAGTGATAGTTTAGTCAATAAAAGTGCAGTTTTCTGAAATTTACTCTTAATTATATGCACTTGCTTTAGCTTGTGGGGGGCTATTGCATATCTGCCACTAGCTAGTGAAGATTTTGTGCACTTGGTTGTCATGCTATTGATTTGTTTGTATTGACAGGTGACATATAATTTTGTGTGCAGATGACGTGTGCAGATATTTGTGAGGACCCCCCTGCTAGGGACGTGATTATACATCGCCCCTACTACAATCTCAAGAGAGCTTGCATGACCGGATTTAATGGTAATGGAGGTCAAATTGCCCTAGTAAGATTTATCCTCAGGAATGCAGTAAAATTGGAGAAAATGACTATAGTTCCAAAAGGGAGAAGAACGGGCAAAATGATGGGAGAATACGAATTAAGCCTTAGAATGATCAGGAAAAAAATTGTTCCAAAAGACAGGAACGGTGTACTCGTAATTTTGTAGTAATTCTCAAGTTATATATGTACTATTATAGGAAGGGCTGGACTTACATGCCCTTATACTTTTTCAGAAACAATAATAATAGTGCATCTTTTTATAATTTTATTTATGTGATGGAGCATTTGCTTAGTATACTACCGCAGTAGAAGCTAGTGATGGACGACTTCGATCTAGATGGTGATGTGGAATTTTGCTACTTGGGCATACTTGCAGGTAGGGTGCATGTTGTTGCTCCAGTAGATCACCTCCTTGAATTTAGTTTTTTTTTCTTTTAAAAAAAGTCGTTCTATAATTTCAAGACATTTAACATAGCAACCTGCAGATAGTACAAGCCACAAAGGCCACAAAAAACAACAATCACAGGTAACAAAATAATTATACAAAAAATTGAAGATCGATCGTGTTCTTTTCACGTACGCTAGCTGGTGTGGTTGCCTCGTGATTGACGATTGAGCTTGACCAACAAGGCAGAACACAGACCATGCAACCGACCATTTAAATAGATAGCCAGTCAGTAACATGTACTCCTCTCACCATCCCATAAAAAACGAATCTAGAATCAGATGTGATATTCTAATACGATTAATCTAAATATATATATCTGTGTGTGTATATGTATTTAGATTCGTAGTATTAGCATGTGTCACATCTAGTAACTAGATTGATTTTTTTATGGGACGAAGGAAGTACTACTTTTTTACTAATCGATACATAAATATACATTAGTTCGTCTCACGTTCAATTAGCAAACCACCCAAAACTCAAGGTAAGCTAAACACAGTGGCGGAACTGAGGGGGGGGGGGGGGGGGGGCTGGCAGGGGCCATGGCCCCTCCCAATAAAAAGAATTTTTTTTATTACTCCTATATATGGTGCCCGGGTCCAACAGGCCACCGTATGTCCCAATTCAGTTCGGCTGGCCCATAACGGCGATTTCAATACAGTGAAGACTCATGCCGTGAAGTTTAAATGAACATGACTGGCTCGTAGCAGCGATTTCAATAAAGTGAAGACTCGTGCCGTGAAGTTTAAATGAACATGTAAGTATATTGCCCACTTTTGCAAACTATTCGCTTTTATGTATTGCCAATGCATAAAAAAAGAGGAGAAATTACCAATTTTTTAAACTGTCAAAAGCCGGCTGGCCCCCCTTTGATTTTTTTGTCCAGCTCCGCCACTGGCTAAACATGAAGTAGTAAACAAGTCGATTGATAAGATTAGTCAGGCCTTAGGTCTAGTATATAAAACCCCACTCATTGGCCAGAGAAGCGGTAGACCAAGCAACGTGATTTGTTAAATATGTTTCAAAGGTAACCGATAGGTTTTTCAACTCGATTTTGGCACCATTCCATCCATTTCCACCACCACTAAAAAAAATTGATGAATAAATTCTCCATTCAATTTGTGCCTTCTTCTCCTAAGAAAAATCCCTGGAAAAGAAAAAAAAAAGAAGAAAAAGACATGGCTATAAAAAAATATTTTTCTCTTCCAAAATATGGAGCAACATGAAAAAAAAAAGAAAGAAAATAGCCATGCCCCCTCTACAATTATGAAGCATAAAATTGAAGAAGAAGGTATATACAAAGGAGAAACATTTTCTTTATTTTTCATTCTTTCCGCATATCATACACTTTCCACCCAAAAAATGTGCAATATTTGATCCAAGAGTATGATCGACTATCTTTTTGCGTCCATATATTTGGTTTTGCAATATATATGATGCAGGTGTGTTCCGAATTATTCCTACTAAACTCCACATACACAGCCTTTAGAACAGGGAATAATTTCGGCAAAATATGCCTTGGTGAGGATCCACCGATGTTGCAAAAAATTTGAGTGATCGAGGGCAAGTCATTTTGAGGAGAAAAAGCTGATTTTCAAAAATTTATAAAACCCAAAAAGTCTGATATAGATTATGAGGAGGACCAAATTCACGGCTATTCCATTTACCAATCACCCAAGATGGTAAGATAGCCACCGCTGAAGTTCACATGTATGAGAATAGTTATGAATAATTTATGTGCTTGTATTATATCTTGGAGAAATTTATTTTGAACTTTAGCTCTAACCTTTACTCAGGGACGAGCAAAGAGATAAGTAAAGAGATAAGTGTGGGGGGTTTTTGTTGGCGGCTATTAAATGCCAATTCTATGTTGCCAATACCTACATAAACAGAAAGAGTAAAAATCCAACATAGTGATTAGGTTTGATTCTAACATATTCTACGAGTGTTGGGGTATATGTGCATACAGGTAATAAACCGCTGAAGTTGGGATGAAAATCGGACCTAAGTGGTAAACCGCTGAAGTTGGGATGAAAATCAGACCTAAGTGGAGGTGAAATCCTATCCATACAACAAGTGGACCAAAAACTACACAAAACATCAACAAATGGGCCTTCCACTCGAAGAAATAGATAAGGGAGGCTGAGGAGGAGCAACAGGCTAAAAAGTGGGCCTGTTGGGCTAGACCACTCCCGCAGCCATCTGATTTGGGGTTTGGCAGGGACGGTCCAGATGATTCCCCGATGGCGTTTGGAGGATAGAATAGATATTTCGCCTTCTCCCAACCGTCATACCTGCCCTACATAAAAACTTCACCTCTTCACTTCACTCACACACTCCAAGCTTGAGCTGAATTATAAGAAGCTCTATTGTACTTTATTATACTAGATTAGGGAGAGAGTAGAGTAGAAGAAGTCGGAGGAGTTCCGAAGTTGTCGGTAATCCTCTTCTTACTTCTTTTGCTATGTTAATTACTCTGATTATAATAGAAATATCTTTTGAGTAATTTAGTTATGCTTGGTGAGAATTATCACTTGGTTAATTCCTAATCAGCGTGCAGGATCATCGTTCACTATAATCAAGTAAAATATAGTGATTGCTTTAGTTTGTAGCTAACATTAAAGTAAGTTATTAATTGCTTAGATGCGGTGTCTAGGTAGTTGATTTTCGGTGTTTGCTCCGTATCACACAATAGGTGTGTGGTGAGTGTAGAGGTGGTGACAGCCCTCAAGATCACTTAAGTCCTCCCTGTCCGGGTACGTAGTAGAGCGATATCTGGGAGCAGCGAGCTGGCCAGTGCCCGAAGTATCGCGTTAGGATTAAAGTTAAGCTTTTCGTAGACATTGTTTCTCACCGGTGAATCATGTCTACCATTTGCCTATCCTTAGCTTCGTATCCTTGGACGAACCTGGTGAAAAGCTGACAGACACGTTCCCTGTGGAAATCGATACCTGAGAATACTCCCAGTCCGGGGTGAAGTGCTATATCTGTATTTTCCGTGCGTTTGCGGATTTTATTTGTAAGGTTAAGAAATACCAATAGGAGTGAGACTAGTGCCGAACCAGATGGTGCGAGAACATCATCGATGCTCCGCGCAAATCGGAGCGTTCTCCTCAACATCTGGAACGGGCGCCTCAATCGCGGCGTTGGGCACGACATTGGAAGTATTAGGATGTCCCCCTTGCTGGACGTCCTCGATATCGCGACATCTACAAAGCACATAAAATAACTCCAATAAACCAAAAGGGAAAGGTTCCATCTAAGGACCATACAAGCCCAATATGTTTACAGAGTTCAAGGAGAAAACAAATGACAAGACGAATTACTCCTTATAGAAAGGGAGGAGAACGGTTTCCCCCAGCTCCGCGACCTCCGACATCATGTCCTCGCGCGTGTCGACAGCCCCGCCCCTGGTCAACACCTCATTGAGGTCGATCTCGGGGTGCGCGAGCCTGACACACGTGAGAACGTGACATGCGCCCGTGCGCAGGCCGGTGCAGGTGTTCTCGGTGACCTTGGCAACATGCTTGCCAAGGATCTTCTCCATCTCCTTGACCAGGTCGCACAAGGAGGACACCAGCGTGGTCTCATCGCCATGCGGAGGGATCGTGACCTTAGCGCCGAGCTCCTCCACGAGCTGGTGAAGGCTGGTGTAGTTCTTGCGGAGAGCATCTCGGATTGACTCCAGGTGCTCTCCCTGATCCAGCATCTGCTTCTCCAGCCCTTGGCGCTGTGCCTCGTTCCCCGCCACGATATCCTTCATCTTCTAAAGGTCCTCGCCCGTCACCTCGAGCTCCTGCTTGAGCTGGGCTACCCGTTCGTCTGAGGATGTAGCACCGGTACCTGCCTGGGCAATTTCGGCTAGCACCTCCCGACCGTTCGTCCGAGGACGTAGCACGGGTACCTGCCTGGGCAATTTCGGCTAGCACCTCCCTAGTACCAGCTTCGAGAAGGCGTCAGGCCTCCGCTAGCATCTCCGCACCTGACAAAGGAGCGGCCGTGTAACATCCCAGGTTTTAGCTATAGTATTAGTCATGCTAATGACTTAGTCACACTAGCTGAGAGCAATGTTGATTGAGCCACGATGCTGGCTAGGACCTATAAATATGTTGATTGTTGTTCTATTCTGGATATTAAATGGTTTTTCGATCGTTTTCTTATCATTTATTTATCAAGTCATCTCCATATGCATCATTGATTATTGTTAGTCAGAGTAAACCTTGTAGGAGTGGGATAATTTAGTTTTGGTTCATCGCCGCGTTGCTAGCCATGAACTATAGCGCACATTAGTAGTCACCGAGAGATACACATATGCACAATAAAAATCACAATAGAAGTTACGGCACTTTATTCACAAATGATCAGTGTATATCTGCATACATGCATGCATACATCCATATTATGCTTTGCATATGTTCTGTAACATACTCAACTCATAACTATTATATACAAATCAATAGAGGAATTGAGAAAATGAAAATAAAAATAGAGCAAATTATTTTAATCCCAGCAAGCAAATAGATGCACAGCTAAATCATATAGAAGCATAAATTTATCTACCAAAAATATATGGAGAATTGGTAACCTTGCAAAACTGACTATGCATTCTAGAACAATTACAAATCAGTCCCTAATCTCAGAGTAACCTTCAATTTTAGAGACCCCGAGGGACTCAAGTGCAAAAGTACCTCATTGTATCAGAATTTATCTAACTAGAAAAAAATAGTAAAATTCCACATTACCCCACCGATCAAGCACTGCTTAGGTGTCAGTCAGTAAAACAGCCACCAAACTAAAGCAGGTGAGTCACCTAGTCACAGTAGTTCACCTGCATAGAGAATATCTATATGTGAGATTCATTCAGCCAGCTCACTGGTCGTAGAGACCAAAGACCAGCCATCCAGTGCAGCCATTAGAATCAGTGAGAAGGTAAGGAAGAGAAAAAAATGGTGCAAGAAGAAGGCAATCCAGCAAGCAGTAGATGGAGTAGGATCTCCAGCTCTAGGAGAAGCAAGTGCTGTAGCTCAAAGAGGAGATAGCTGATGTAGTAGTTCAACACCACAACCACACTACTTTTCAGTCGTAGCAGCCAGGGAGAAGTAGTGGTTGCTTGAGATTTAGAAGGAGCAAGAAACTCAAGTCAAGAAGCAAGATGGAGCAAAAATCCAGCAAGGGGATCAGTTTCAAGAGGAGGGAGAAAATCGCCAGTAGCAGATCAATAAGGGTGGCAGGAAGCAGTACCAGTAGAATAAGAGCCAAGAAGAAGTACCTGAGTTTCAAGTAAAGAAAGGGGCTTTAGTTCCAGGATTAGAGTTCCATCAGGAGAATCCTTGAATCAGAATCCAGAGGAGCAGCTGCAGAACAAGAGAAGGGAACCACATATCAGTCACTTAAAACCACAGCAGGTAATCAGATGATTAAAATGAAACTGAAATCGTATCATGACATGAATCTTATGTGATGTATATACTAGTATGTGTAGGAGTTGTGTGTTGCATTTGCATCCATTAGAAGATGAACAAGAGCATCTTTGATTCAGTAAAAATGTTCATATTAATTGTTTGAGTTGCACAACAGTGCATGTAACTAGTAGGATATAAATAATTTTATCTTAATGACAAGTAGAAGATTATTTCTGGTTGAGCATAATTATATTTTCATATAGATAATGGAGGAAATCATTGTCCAGTACAAGGAAGAGATTAGTGATGCAAAGAACCTAGCTTTGATTATAGGAAATTTGGATAGCATAGAAATGTATTCACAACAAATCAACACACACATATATATATATATATATATATATATATATATATATATATATATATATATATATATATATATATACATATACACACACACATACATATATATGTATACATGTATATACACATACATATATATGTATACATGTACATATGTGTATATGTACATACTGCACATGGGGGCGTAGTATAATACAGCAGACTACCTATCCTGAATCCTGAGCCTATTTTTTCGGATCGGGACCCTCTCCTCCACTCCTCTGCCAGCAGCAGGGCGGCGGCGGCGGGTGGCGTTGGTTTCTGCCCTCCGGCGGATCTGGCCAGAGGTAGGTCGTAGCTCTCCCTCCTCCCCTTCTCGCTCTCCCCTTCTCTCTCTCCTCCGGCGCCTCCCACGACGGGACGACCCGGCGTCGATGGCTCACCTCCCTCCTCGCCGCCACCGCAGGTTCTCGATGGCTACAGGGATGATGCAGCGTCCTGGATTCGTTCCCGCTGGTTGCAGGAACGGGCTCTCCATCTCGATGTCCGGCGAGGAGGCAGGGACGGTGACCTCCATATCTGCTGCGGAGGAAACGCCGGAGGCGCGTTGCTCCTACGATGGTGGCCATCGTCGCCCCCCCTCCTCCCTCCAACCATTTCCCCCTTTTTTTGGATCTGGAGAGGCAACAGGTAGGAGGTGGCAAAGGGGGAAAATGGGAGATCGGTAGGTTTCCAGCCCTAGCATTATGTGTTCCCATCGTTGCTGCTGCTGCGCCGCCGTTGTCTGTCATTGCCAGCCATCGCCGCCGGTGGTTTTCTTCGGTTCGGTTTCTTTCTGGTGAGCCACTGCTGCCGACCTCTGCTGTTCTCTGCTGCTGGCGATTTCATCTACTGCTGCTGCTGATCCTTGTCGCTGCTGCTGTGCTAACGTCTTGCTGCTGCGCTAACGTTTTGCTGCTGCAACAGCGTGTTTCTACTTGGTGTTGCCAACAGCAGGAAGGAATAGAGGGAGAAGAGGAAGAACAGATAGGAACAAGTTAGGAAGAAAAGAAAAAGGAACTTGGGGATTTTTGTGAATTCACAAATTTCTCGGGTTCATGTCAAATTGAGTTGTTCGCTTAAAGGGTAATCTTCAACTAGTCCCTTGTTGCACTTGTTTTAAACAAAACTCGAGTTTAGCATTTGACAGTTCAAATTTAGCTTTCTGATCGGTAGGCTGAAATCTTGCTCTCGGTTCATTAGTCTTCTGACAACATTTAGTTCATGTGCTATTAGTTGATATGCTAGACGAAATTAACATAACCTTTTCTTTGTTCAAACTGCCATACTTATCTGGATAAAAAAAAGGTGGTCTCAAGTTATGCATGGGCAATTTAGGTTATATTTTTTGCACTACAATTATGTATCTGGTGTTCTGAGGGACCAGATGGATTCATTTTTCTGAGGTGCTCACTGCATATGGTCATGTTGATTAGGGTCTTGATTCTGTTCTAAAAATGTGTACAATATGTCGATCCATCGAATTCTTTCTGCTAATGCTCTTGATTTTGTACAGTTGACTGGGTGCAGCTTTCTCTTGGTGTGCTTCTGCCTGCCATGGCAAGGCCAACAAGATGGGATGAGGCTCCGCTAGATAGAGGGGATTGAATTGAAATCAGAGTTTACTACTTGTGAGGTGAACTCAGATTTACTACCTTTTGTAGTTGATCAGCATCGCCAGCCCTGATCTGCATCGCTATATTAGTTACCGATATGATAATGCTAAATATTATGCACATGATTCTGGAATTATGGTTGGGCTTGTGTTCGTGTCGTATAAGTTACCGATGCTGAATTTTACTAGCAATATTCACAGTCTAGGAAATATGGATCTTGTCGACATTTGATGTCGCTATTCCGGTGTTTGCATGGTATGGGGATCGTTGGTACTAGGGTATACGCGAGACTGAGGTAAAAGAGACGGAGACGAGGGTTTTTATACAGGTTCGGGCTCCTGAATTATCAGGTAATAACCCTACATCCTGTTGGCCGAAGTCGGTCGTTGCTCTTATTCATCATAATCACACCAGTACAATATTTGGGGTAGCCTATTTAACTGTTGTCGACATGGCGGTCTGAAGGTCTGACTCGTAGTCGATAACAGGGTAGTCTTCCTCCTCGAATCCGTGCCCGGGGAGATCAGAGATAACGCTTTTGTCTCTCCTGACAGTAACCGGAGACACCGTAGGGGACTAGCCGTGCTTATCCCTAAGTCGATATCCGGTGGCTTGTCTTGGCGTATGTTGGCTTGTACGTTGATCTTATGTCTTAATCTATTGTTTTGTGTCTTCTATGGTGGGTGTCGATTGAGGTGGTCGTGTCCCCTCTCCTCCTAGAGGGTCTTGTATTTATACCATAGGTATCCCCTTGTCCAAGTAGAACTAGAGAAACCAATATGGATACAATCCGAGTAGTCCTTGTCGTTTCTATGTAGAACTATGGTTGTCTTTCCTTATCCGGAACTCCTCCTATATCCGTAGGTTATTTCCGTATAGGACATAGTATGTGGTGGGTCCTGTCGAGATTTAGTCAACTACTATTAGGTATGTGGTATTCATAACCCTGACAGATCTTTTGGCTACTGCTGGTTATAATGCACATTTTTTTTTTGTTACTGCAACAACATCCCTGAATTTTGTTTGTAAGCGTTTCGTTATCTATGAGGAACACGATAGCTTGAGACTATAATCAATTAGTACCTTTTACACTTGCGAAATTATATCAGACTATAAATGAATTTGAGAAAAAAATATATTTTTGAAAAATGGCAAATATCTAGTCCAAGGGCAGAAGCGATCTGCATCCCGTGCTTGTGATGAAACGGAAATGTTCTTCTGAAGCATCTGCATCCTGCAATATTATGGTCTATGCTTTTTGTCTGATTTCTTTTTGTTGGAACACGGTCCTCTCCCTGTGGTCTGTGATTTTCAAACTTGAGATTATATCCTTATTTTGCAAGTTTCTCTTTCCGATTGGATAGCAGTTTTCCAAATTTTGTTGTTGAGAGGAGCACATCGATCGATTTCTTCTGAACTTCTGACTAGATATGTTTTTGATAGAACATACTTCTTCAGGCTGAGGTTTGAATTCTACTGATGTTACTAAATTCTAATTCTTGCAGACGTCAGCAGCTGCAGTGTGCACCCTTGCAGGAGGCACAACTCGATGGCAAGGTGGTTGGTAATTGGTCTGCTGAAGATGTACATGTTCAGAGCTCATTCAGATCTGAATTTTCTTTCTAATCGTGAATTTGTTTGTGTTCAGAAACTAGAAAAGGACGACAAGAGAAGATTATGCCAGTGGTGGTGGCGCCACTAGAATGCCATCCTGGTCGTCATCCTCGACATGGGCATCGTCAAAGCTCGTCGCCGGTGGCCAACCTTCACCCCTTGCCAGAATTGGATAAACAATGATGGGAATAGTAGTGCTGGACCATGAGCTGGTGGATTGATTTTCTTGTGGTTGATAACTGAGTCTGGTGCCGGCCATATCCATCATTGTTGGTGGTGTTGTAATTTTTTTATTTGTATTTGTGCATTCTACCAATGTTTCGTATTGCGTATGTGATCAGATAGTTGTTGTAATATAAAATCTTGTCCAAACATTTCCCCGGATGTTAATAAATCTTTTACTCCTGTAGTCTAGGAGTAATTTGTTTACTGAAAAAAAGTCTAAGAGTAATTTATTTACTCAATGAAGGTGCGTGAAGAAAAGCACAAAGTAATTTATTTACTGAGATAAGACTGTAATAATATTTGTTGCTATATCAAAAGTTCTTTACTTCTTACTTGACAGTAATTTATTTACTTACAACCTTGCGGATTCTGATAGGTCAGATGGTTTTGTGCAGGGCGTATTAAATGAATAGTAATTCGTTTACTAATTGAAACCACAAATACTAATAGTAATTGCGCACTAATTAAATTAATAGGAAATTGTTTGCTAATTGAAAATGTGGGTACTCGTAGTAAGATGATTACTCAATCACACGAAACTTTTTCCTTCGTGATAATGCGATCAAGGATGTGATTTTGTAAGCATCTATCTGTTATAAAATATTTGGGTGATCTCATCCATCTATATGGATAGAGCAGCAATCAATTCTGGGACACGATATCTATCTGTTATGAAATATTTGGGTGATCTCATCCATCTATATGGATAGAGCAGCAATCAATTCTGGGACACGACGGTTGGTCATGTCCCACACCTCTTCTCGCCTCACGGCGATTCTAACAATGGACGCGATGGTTCCCAAACCATCGTGTCTCTGTTTGCCGCCTCTCTCCCCCCTATATATTGTAACATTGTTTATCAATAAAGGATCGCTCATTCATTCTCTACATTCTTGTGTGCAATTCTCTCTCTCACTCAATCCCTCTCGCTCAATCAATCTTATACACTTTAACACGTTATCAACACTTTCGCTCTCGCGAAGGAGATCGCAAAATGAAAGAAGGAAGAACATCGCTTTTTTGATCTACAGGAAAAGCGAAGAACAGAAGAAACGCCTTTTATCTCAAGAAAAAGCGAAGAACAAAAGGTATGCCTACCTTTATTTCCATCCTCGATGCCGTTCTCGGCATCCCTCGCCATGATCACGCACGCCGTCTTTGCCATCTTCGTCAACGATCGACGAGGAGGACGCGCCGGGATCCCGTGGTGGGGGTTGGTGGCCGGCGCCACTACCGTCGCCGCCGTATGGCTGCCACTCCGATCGTGGCTGCCCCGCCGGTCCCTGACGCGCTTACTCCTCCACCGATTGCTGCACCTTCTCCTCCAAGAACTGCCTCGACGAACGCCGGACCTCCTAACCGCATCCAAGTCCAGGGGGTACAGTATTGTACCACCCATGGATGGATGGCGGTGGCCTCTCCTGGTGGCGAGCTTTGCACCCTCCCACTGGAGATGGAGTCGCCGCCGGCTCCGACATCCCCGACACCGCCCCCACGACGACGCTGATTCCCAACTCCCACGCCACCGGTAGCCGCTCAGCCAACTCCACTGCCACTACGCTGAAGTCGCTTCCCCACTCCCGAGCCACCGGGCTACGGCCGGACCGGGACACTTGCCATGCGCAGGGGGGAACCGCCGCTCTTCACTCCTCCTCCGTGCCACGATTGTCGTTCCCCACGACTCTCCTAGCCGGACCCTAGCAAATGGGGTCATGGGGAACGGCGCTATCATCAATAATAAATTGCTAGCTAATGATATATTCATATAGTCATAGTAAATGAGTTACTAAGTCAAACCTTCAGAAGTTACAAGAGTGACGCACGCGGTACTCCGTGGGTTAGTGCGGAAGCAAACCAAACAACCTTCAGTAACTTCTTTGCTGACATACCAAAACATCATAATTAAGTAACTACTTTACTCACAGAAACTAAAAATTATCTGTATGCAGAAGATAGCCGATTAGGTCAGATCTTGACGTTGATCTAGATTATATGAGATATCTACCATTCTATGAAACTTCTAGCGGCTTGATTGTCTAGATATCGTTCTTCTTTTCATACTTAATGCTGCATAAGTTGAGTTTGATCTATTAAGTCGTGCTTAGAATATCGATCTCTAGCCTGCCTTCTAGTTGCCGATTAGAATAGTATCGGAGTTTCAGCCGATCGTATCTGATTTAACTTCATTTGTTCTATATGCCTCATTGACATGTTAAATCTGCCCTTTATATTAAGATATTGCTGTATCTAAGTATGTTAGGCTTTTGCTCAATATATTATACTTGCTTTAATATCTTGATATAGAGTAGTATCGGAGTATTAGCCGATACATGCTAGATCCATCTAATCGGCTATGCTATAAACATATATAATCTTGTTATTGACATATATTTTGATCTAAGTGATTTATGCTGTCTCGGCATGATGGCCGATCTATCCCAATCACTTGATTTAAGTATGCATCGATATAAGGAGTATATATTGTTAATATCTACAGCCGATTGAGTAGATTTAGTTCTTCTTTACTTATTCATGACTGCCGATCGATACATGGATAACATCGGCCTAAGGATAAATGATATGTCATCGGCATCTAGCCGATCGGCTATCATTTATAGATTTAACTACGGTTTCTTTGCTTCTATTTCTTGTTGATTACATGATCAAATCAACTGGCACGCTAATATATCCGAAGGCGAGCTTTGGACCTGCACTGGAGTTAAGCAGATCTCCCAGGCCACGTGTTTTCTGTCAACACGCTTTTGGCACGCCTGGTGGGACCTGATTAGAAGTCAGACGTCAGTCCCTCCTCATGGCCGAGAAACAGCCACCGCCACCATCAAGCCCAGGTTCCGTTAAAGGCAAGGCGCCGAAGCCGGGATTGACCGACATCATTGATGACAACGTCATGCCAATCGATCCAGAGAAATTCACGCCTGAGCAGAAGCAGGAGTTTGAAGCAACGATGCAGCAAGCACGGGATCAGTTCCTGAGCTCGTTCATGCAAACCCGCAAGGAAACGCTTGTTCAGAAGTATAAGATAAAAGTGGTTGCTGATAATCCTGGGACCGGTTCCTCTAAAGATGGAGAAGTGAAACAAGCTCCAGGCGGCTCGGCTCAACCGAGTGCTAAAGGTGCTACCGACGGCTCCCTGAGCGATCAAGGCGACAATCTGCAAGGAGTCCACAGAGCACAAGGTGATGGGGCTCAAGGTGATGGTGCTCAAGGACTACAAGGAGGAAATCTTAATCGGAACAATGAACTAGCAGAGGACTTTTTCAATATTTTTCAAGATCGGGTCGATTACGCTGTGCATCATGTTTTGATCAATCAATCAGGAGTGCTAGTCAATACATTGTCAAACATGATGAAGACAATAGCCGATGGCTCAAATAGCTGAGCATCAGGCTGCAGGCCCGGTTTATTTGCAAGGAGGTGTCTTCCCGAATTATCGATCGTTGATCACTGATGTTCAGCCATCTTCTCAGGCGGTTCCCTCCGTTGCACCCACAACTCAGCCGACGGCGCCAACATCAACTCCTCTACCTGCTGTAGCAGCTATGGCGCCAGGCCAGCCGATGAACCCTCGGTTGTTAATAAGGGAGCATCCACAGCCTACTGGGCATATTGCGAATCAGCCGACCCAAGATCAAGTTGCTGCCATGTTTTTGCCACCTCCATCTATTGGTGATCTAGTACAGCAGCATCCGATTCAGTAGACACCATCAATCCAGCCTGTTGTACAGCCGATCCAACAACAGGTCGTACAACCAGCTCAGCAAACAGTACCAGGGCAGCAGCCTTTGCAACTGATTCAGCAAACGCCACCAAGGCAGCGGCTTCAGCCGATCCAACAGACTCCGGTGCGACAGCAGATCGTCCAGCCGATTCAGCACCCGGGGTCGGCAAATGCATCGGCTGGGTTCGTAGCACCTGGTGGGCAACCTGCACAGCAATTTGTAAACCAAGTCGTCCCAGAGCATTTGGTTCACCATGCACAACCGGATGGCACGGTGGTGCCTCAGATGGTTCCTAAGCACTTGGTACGCAACATCCAGCCGAATCTTCGTAACTACCAAGGGGGTAACTTGAGCTATCAATATCAGCCTCCTTCCCTGCAAGCCCAATATCAGCTAGGGGGATTGGCTCAGCCCCAGTTCGCACCTCAGTTTGGTCAATTTGAGCCCATGCAGCAACAACCACAAGGAGCAGCTCAGCAACGACCGTGGGCCGATGTGATTGCCGATGTAATGAGGGAGCAATTTGGACTTAAACCAAAAGAAACTGGAAGTTTGTATCGGCAGCCTTACCCTGAGTGGTTTGAAAGAGTTCCTCTTCCCAATCGGTTTAAAGCTCCAGATTTCTCCAAGTTTTCGGGACAAGAGGGCGTGTCGACTTATGAGCACATCAGCCGATTCCTTGCTCAGTGCGGTGAAGCATTGGCTGTAGACGCCTTGAGAATTAGGTTGTTTCGGTTATCTCTGTTCGGATCAGCTTTTACTTGGTTTTCCTCTTTGCCATATGGGTCGATCAATAGTTGGGCCGATTTGGAGAAGCAATTCCACAGCTATTTCTATAGTGGGGTCCATGAGATGAAGTTGTCCGACTTGACATCAATCAAGCAGCGGCATGATGAACCCGTGCACGAGTATATTCAGAGGTTCAGAGAGATGAGGAATAAGTGCTTTAGCCTGAGTTTAGCTGATGCTCAGTTAGCCGATTTGGCCTTCCAGGGTATGATTCCTCTAATCAGGGAGAAATTCTCATCCGAAGACTTCGATAGCTTATCGCATCTGATACAGAAGGTAACCTTGCATGAGCATAGATCGGCAGAAGTCAGGAAAAGCTCTAAGAATGTTAATCACGTTTGTCCATATATGTATGGGTCGGATGACGAAGAAGATGATTCTGAGATAGCTGCAGCCGAATGGGTGAGGAGTAAGAAGGTTATACCATGCCAATGGATAAAAAGTCCTGGGAAAGAGGAGAAGTATGACTTTGATATCACCAAAGCTGACAAGATTTTTGATTTACTACTCCGAGAAAAGCAGATTCAGCTTCCTGCTGGTCATACGATCCCATCGGCTGAGGAATTAGGCAAGAGGAGATATTGCAAATGGCATAATTCTGGGTCTCATTCTACTAATGATTGTAAAGTCTTTAGACAACAAATCCAGGTTGCCATTGAGGGGGGAAAGATTAGGTTTGATGATTCCAAGAAGCCGATGAAGGTCGATGGGAATCCTTTTCCTGTTAATATGGTGCATACAGCTGGTCAAGCAGCCGATAGGGCCCGTGCAAAGGGTTTTCAAGTAAATTCGGCTAAGATTATCAACAAGTATCAGAGAAAGTATGATAAGTAGCAGGAAAGGCGTTACGAAGAATACGACGATGGTTTTGATCCTCATTGGGGTTGCGAGTTTTTCAGATTCTGTTGGAAAGAAGGGATGAGGTTGCCATCTATCGAAAATTGCCCTGGATGCAGTGATGTCATCGAGAGCTCAAGCTGACCACACAATAGGGATAATCGGCTGAGACAGGCGAGACTCCCTGTTCATTAGAGATTGGGTCCGATGAATCAGGATTGTGGCCAAGGGGATGAGGCGATCAGGAAGAATCAATGGTGTCCTTCTGGTATTTTCATGAAGAATCAGAAAAGAAGGGTCCAGAGATTGAGGAGCAGGGAGCGTTTTCAGGAGGTTGAAGAGGAAATCAATCATCGGCTGAGTAAACCAAAACCAAGACAGGAGTGGCGTGTTAGGAATCAGGTTCCCGTAGCCAATGATGCTGCAGATGACGAGGTGAAGAGGTTGGCAAAAGGGAAGAGTGTTATAGCGGCACCAATTAATATGGTCTTTACATTGCCAGCTGAGTTCGGGATCGATCAGGCCGATGTCGATGAAGTGGAAGAGGAATCGGCTAAGTTAGTCCTGTCACCAGAACAGGCAGTATTCGAGAAACCCGAGAGGACAGAGAATCGGCATCTTAAACCATTATATATAAACGACTACGTTAATGGGAAGCCGATGTCTAAGATGATGGTCGATGGTGGGGCCGCGGTGAATTTGATGCCCTATGCTATGTTCAGTGTAACATCCTGAAAATCCCTAATAATAAAAATCACTAAAATTTCGAACTTTTTAAAACTTTTGCATCATGCTGGATGTTATGGTTGCTATTGCTTGCCAAACTATAAATTGTCACGATTGAAGATTAAGCTAAAGCCGTACAACTAAGAAGTAATTAGAATAAGATAATTATTATTAATCCTATAAATATTTGTGTACATGATAGCAAGCCAAATAAAACACAAGTCAATTATTAATAATTACAAATTGTATGTTAAATACTTGAACCATGTCGACAAGTGTCATGACATCTAAGTAACCACGAAGTAGTCGCCACTACAATGATTTTATATATATAGGAGTGTTCCACTAGAATAATTAAATTAATATTTATAACTTTCATCGAGTCTCTCATGGGATGGATTCACTCATGTAAAATAATTTGTCATGCAAATAAATTGAACTTTATATATAAAATATGTTTATGTGAGTGTTTAATTAAACATTTAGGTCAATATTGTACCAAGTATCAATTTACTTTTATGGAATAATAGATTAAACGTGTCCTTGTAAAATACATTGTTATACAAATAAACTCGACCAATGTGCTATTGTATTATTAAGGTCACATTAGAATATTTAATTAGTTTTTAAGAAATATCAAAGCTTATAGGTTATATTGGATAATTTTTGGGATAATTTAATGGAAAGCAAATTCATTTGGGAACTAATGAATAACCAAATAAATATTCAAATCAAACATTTGAATCTCAAAACCAAAATATATTGATTACATTTCAATTCAAATTCAATCCCATTCACTTTGGCAGATTAGCCCCTCCCTTTCCTTTCTTTCCCTTTTTCTTCCTTTTCTCTCTTTTCTCAGCCGCCACTATTCACTGTCCGCCAACCGTTCGATCCCGTCTACCGCGTGCACCACATCGCTTCCGGCCGCACCAGTCACGCCCGTGCCGCGCCGCAACCGCGCCTCCTTCCCCTCAGCCGCGTCCGACCCCAACCCTAGCCGCACCGCACTTGCCGCTCCGCAACCGCATCGCGTTGTATCGCGCCGTGCGTCGCATCGTGCCGGACCCACGCCCGCGTCCGCGTCGTCCCTTCTGTGCCTCGTCGTGCCAGGGCCCGCACCACGCCAAGCCGCACCTCTAACCGCTCTCCTGGATTCTCTCCAGGAAACACGGAGCTGCGCCATCACCCATGTGCGCGCGTCACCGTCACCACGCCTGCCTTCATCACCCAGACACGCGCGTCCCATCGCCCCCATCCACGCCCAATGGATAAAACGGAGCCCTCTCCTCCAGCTAGCGCCCAGACCTGCAGTCTATAGGTTATAGGTGTGATGATTAAGCCACAGAACCTTAATGGAGAAGGAGATGAATCTCAGCCGTGTCATCCACCTCATTGCTCTTATCCGATCACCATTAGTACTGTAGCTCGCCTAGGCATGTGCTGGTGATCTTATCCCCATAGTTTGCTTGCATCCTAAGCGAAGCCCTCAACAAAATCCCCATCTCTCTCAGCCTTCTTCTCGTATGCATTTCATCGAACACCTTGCGATCACCCTCTCACCACCGCTAGAGATCACCATTGTGAGGCTCCCCGGCCGGAGCTGGAGGTTGGAGGGAGTGGAGGAAGAGCCGTGCTGCCACCGTCGCCATGGGGGAAGCCGGGTAGCCGCTGGACATCAAGAAACACCGTCGAGCACCTTACGTCGCCGCCGTCTGCCCCTGTCCTGCACCGCGTCGAGCTCCACTTCGCCGCGTTTCGCCATCTCGCCATCTCGCGGTATACCCTCGCGCCCGTAGCGTCCTTCATACATCTAATTGCTAGCGCCGGCTCCAAAATCGGCGATTAGCGCCCATGGCCATGCCGCCCCGGCCGCCGTTTCGTCGCCGGCGAGCTCTCCGTGGGTAGGCTATCCCGGGAGCTCCCCTCTCCATATAGTTTGTGAAATCGAATCCCCATACCCCGTAGATGCTCCCGCACCCTTCAATTCGGCCGGAGGATGTCCCTAGCACCGAAGCCCCTTGTAGCCGAGCTCGGGCATGGCGTCGCCTGATGGCGCCGCGCGCCCCCGTCTCCTCGCGCGCCGGCTGCCATCGGCGGGAGATCGTCGGAGCTCCTCCGCGCCTCACCCTGGCCGTCGCCGAGCCGCCCGCCGCCGTCCTGGCTCGGGCCGGCCACGCCGGCTGCGCTGAGCCGCGCCTCTGCCTCGCTCGGTAACGGGCGAGAGGAAGAAGAAGATGAGGAGAGAGAGAAACCGTGTGGGACCCACATGTGATTAGCGCACAGTAATCCTATCCCTAACGGTGATTATCCCACTCAATGGCAGGTGGGGTCCCTATAGTTAAAATCTAAGAAAACACAATTATATATTTTGTTCCTATGACAGGCGGGACCCAATGGTAATTAAACAAGCAGGTTTGACCCTAAGTCAACCAGGGTCGGTCCCACATGTCAACCACAGTGGGTTTTGGATAATATTTTTGATTAAAAATAAATCATTTATGAACAGTGCATTTTTACAATTTCTCGGATTAACTCAAATTTGAATCTTTAAATTAGTATAACTTATTCATTTTAGCTCCGATTCGAGTGAAACTTGAACCTAAATTCATCTAAATTCATAAGCTTTCCAATGGTATATAACTCAGTATTTAATAAAATATATTAATATCAAATGATTAGATTATGGTCAACTTAAAAATGTGCTAATAAATAAAATTGATATTGTACAGTAGAGTAGATGTCAAATAAATATATTTAACATGTTTTGTCACTGTAGCAACCACATAAACTAAGAATAAGTGATGTCTCAAATGAATGGATGTATAGGAAAATACTAGTGCTTATTTAATATTCGATGGCCATATAATTAAATTCATGACTTAAAAATTAGATACATAAAGTTTAGCTTCATATTTTGTAACTAAAATATTAATACTCATAGATGAATCTTAAACTTGTTTATGAGAAATAATAACAGAGCTAGTGTGATTAAATCACCTATACGAAATTAATTACTTAATGTCATGTTCCTTGGAATAGTATCTTTTAAGTTGGTAATCAATCTTAAGTTGATAAACAGTATCCACTCGCCAAATCCACCTGCATCACATATACTATATAGCTTACAGTAAATAGCTCATGCTTAGTAAATGATCTAATATTAGTATGTTATTGCACTCACAACTACTGTACAGTCCATTTAAATCATACACAAGAACAATAACCTACCTTTTTCATATATTAAACTGAGGAGTCTATGATAAGCGTGTATAGTAGATAAAACACTAATTATAAATCTTGACCTCACACAATTATAGTTTGACCGTGACTTAGGATTATTTATGGTAAAATTATGCATTGAGATAAACTTTAACTATAATATTATGGACCACACTAATCTAACCTACATAGCATGTAATTCGTTGGAACCCTAATATAGTAATATTTGTAGAGCCATGCTTAGATAATCCATCCTGTTAGAACTCTTGTTATGATTAAATTATCCACTGAGCCTTGGTAAATCTCCTGTAGGGTGTCACCATTTAAATTACGATCAAAGCTAGTTTAGCCATGAACTCCACATAGCAATAGTTGATAGATAATTCCGTAGTCCTGAGTATTGAGTTCTGTATGTGAGCAGCCATAGTTTAGACTTCGTAGCACCTTACAATCCATTAGCAAGCACGAGTGATATGAATAGCCCTAGGTATATTCCGAACAATTATATTTTGTTTGTGCATATTTGATTGTTGCTTGAATATTGGTTTTCTCGCATATTATAGAAATTGTATATCGGTTAGTCGTGAGGCAACGTATGCAGCTTCCAGGAGGTGAAGGTTGATCAAGATCATATCAAGAATAAGAACTATCCTGAGCAGGCAAGTCATCACCCCATTCCTTGAGCATGTTGATCCCAATTGTGAAATTGTTTTGTTTACAAATAAAATTGCATGCAGTGATGAATATCCTACTTGTTATTATGCCATGCCTTTGATTATTGCTTATCTCATTATTCCCTTGTACCCATAATTACGTATAAGTCCCTAGTCACTTATGACAAATGCTTAGTAATGCTAATTTAGGTTCATGCATTCTCATATTTATCAAATGCTTCATGCTTGGGAAACTACCTTGGGGAGGTAGTTGAGATACGGCGTGTGGAGACATGAGTGCCACATTGCCATGGCATTGATGTGATGATTTGTGAAAGAAAATGAAAACTAAACAAATGTTTTCGACTAGGGCGGCTGGAGGACTTGGGTGGTGTCCGGAAAAGGCTAGTGCTGTCCCTGGTCAGTTAAGGACCGAGCCATGAAGCTAAGCATGAAACGACCCCTGTACAACCGTACTTCTCGTATGGGTATAGACCTAGCAGAGTAAATAGCCGAGCGGAGGCAGTTTCCCTGCATAGTGGTTTTCTTGATGTGTGTGAGGCAGGGCCTACAGTGGGGCAGCCATTGGTAGGACCGCGAGGGGCGGGTGCCTACAATGGTGTCGCCATCGGTAGGACTGCCATGTGTAAAGCTAAACTTAACTATAACTTAATGCATGTGTGAATCTTCTCTTCCCGGGAGCGCCAGAACTCCTCTCACTGCTAGAAACCTTGGACGCCTAGAGTGCATGAGGACTAAAGTTCATGGAGCGGGTACTGCCAAAGTGAGGTTATTGAAAGGCTTTGCCGTGGCAAGTCTCATTCATTGGGACTTAGGCTCATGTGTTGGGCAAGTCGCGGAGTACGGGTAAAGTGTACATCCACTGCAGTGTGAGTAAACTAAATCTATTCGAATAGCCGTGCTTGCGGTTATTGAGCACCGAGACATGTATTATACTTAGCTAGACTCTAAATTCTTAAACTGGTTGGGTGGGATGTTGCATGATGATTTTGTACTGGTGGATCAACTTCTCGAGAGGCGAGAAGGGGTAAACCCCAGAAAACCATGACGACCAGTGGCGGGAAGCTATCCTTGGGAACACAATGGATGGTGGACAGAACCGTCGCTGTTTAATGAACAATGGAATTAAAACTTGATCAGTTTATGCTAGGTCTTAGGTTTGTGAAATGATATTTGAAAACTCAGCTTTACGCAAAGTAACCATAGCCACTCCTTGTATTATCCTGTACATTATTGCATTTTCTGTGGTGGCTTGCTGAGTACTTTTGTACTCATTGTTGCTCTATATATATCTTTTAGCAGAGTATTGAAGAGAAGCCCTTGTTAGTACGCTTGCGTACCTAACAAGATGATCGGAGTGCGGTTCCGTTCTAGGTCTCATTCCCCAGTCGACTGCTTGTGGCATGTCAACCGAGCCCTTGTATTATTTTGTTTTCCGCTGTTGTTTCTCTGATAGTTGTTGGCCTGCCTAGCCCTAATGTAAGTATTTAACTCTCTTAGCCTGAATTCATTCGTGATATGTTGTGATTCGGCTATGTATGTGTGTACCAACTACTGATTCAGGGATTGGTACTGATAAACACAGAAGATTTCCGATTTACAAAATCGGGGGTCGACATTCAGGAAGCTAGGTAGGAACGCCGAGGATCTCATCAAGACAAATATGGTGCTTAAAGACTTTGGTGGTAATCCGTCGGAAACCAAAGGTGTTCTAAATGTGGAACTAACGGTCGGCAGCAAGACTATTCCTACCACGATTTTTGTCATCGATGGGAAGGGTTCGTACAACTTGTTGCTTGGAAGGGATTGGATTCATGCCAATTGTTGCATCCCTTCGACTATGCATCAATGCTTGATTCAATGGCAAGGCGACAAGATAGAGGTCGTGCCGGCCGATAGGTCAGTTAACGTTGCCAGTGCCGATTTAGCCCTTTGGGAGATGGATGGCCTTGATTGTTTATCTGGAAAAGTCTGGGATGGAGATTTTCTAAAAGTGTCCGATTCTGATATACAGCCAATCGAAGATGGAGAACCCAAGCTATTACTTTGAGGGCGTTGTGAAGGGTTCGAATGTCTATGCTAAGGATACAGTAGATGATCTCGATGACAAGCAAGGTCCAGGTTTTATGTCGGCCGATGATTTGGAGGAAATAGACATAGGTCCAGGCGATCGGCCAAGGCCGACATTTATTAGCAAAAATTTGTCTCCAGAGTTTAGAACCAAGCTGATAGAGCTCCTAAAAGAGTTTAGAGATTGCTTCGCTTGGGAGTACTACGAGATGCCCGGACTCAGCCGATCGATTGTCGAACATCGGCTACCTATCAAGCTAGGGGTTAGACCACGCCAGCAACCTCTGAGGAGATGCAAAGCCGATATGCTCGAGCCGGTTAAAGCTGAGATCAAACGATTGTATGATGCTGGTTTTATTCATCCCTATCGATATGCCGAATGGGTTTCTAGCATAGTTCCAGTTATTAAAAAGAATGGCAAGGTCAGGGTGTGCATTGATTTTCGAGATTTGAATAAAGCTACACCAAAGGACGAATATCCAATGACAGTGGCCGATCAATTAGTTGATGCTGCATCAGGGAACAAAATTTTGAGTTTTATGGATGGGAATGCAGGATATAATCAGATCTTCATGGCTGAGGAAGATATCCATAAGACGGCTTTTAGATGTCCTGGTGAAATCGGCTTATTTGAATGGGTCATCATGACTTTCGGCTTGAAGAGTGCTGGAGCAACATATCAAAGGGCCATGAATTATATATATCATGATTTAATCGGCTGGTTGGTTGAAGTCTATATTGACGATGTGGTTGTTAAATCTAAAGAGGTGGAGGACCACATAGCCGATTTAAGGAAAGTTTTTGAGAGAACCAGAAAGTATGGCTTGAAGATGAATCCGACAAAATGTGCTTTTGGTGTGTCGCCCGGGCAATTTTTGGGGATTCTTGTTCATGAAAGGGGGATTGAGGTGACCCAAAGGAGCGTTAATGTGATCAAGAAAATTCAGCCCCCAGAAAATAAGACGGAGCTACAAGAGATGATCGGCAAGATAAATTTTGTCAGAAGATTTATTTCTAATTTGTCTAGAAGGTTGGAACCTTTTACACCCTTATTGAGGTTAAAAGCCGATCAGCAATTTACTTGGGGAGCAGAGCAGCAAAGGGCTTTGGATAATATTAAGGAGTATCTCAGCTCTCCTCCTATTTTGATTCCTCCACAGAAAGGAATACCGTTTAGGTTATATTTATCGGCTGGTGAGAAGTCAATCGGCTCGGTGTTGATTCAAGAGTTGGAGGGGAAGGAGCGAGTTGTATTTTATCTTAGTCGATGGCTCTTGGATGCTGAGACTCGGTATTCTCCTGTGGAGAAGTTATGCTTGTGTCTATATTTTTTGTGTACGAGGTTGAGGCATTATCTATTATTTAACGAGTGCACCATTATATGCAAAGCCGATGTAGTCAGGTACATGCTGTCGGCTCCAATATTAAAGGGACGAGTTGGAAAATGGATATTTTCCTTGACTAAGTTTGATCTTCGGTATGAATCACCAAAGGCGATTAAGGGACAAGCTATTGCCGATTTTATTGTAGAACATCGTGATGATTCAATCGGCTCGGTTGAGATAGTGCCATGGACTTTATTCTTTGATTGATCGGTATGTACTCATGGTTGTGGCATCGGCTTAGTCATAATTTCCCCTAGGGGGGCATGTTTCGAGTTCGCTTATACTATTAAACCGTATGCGACTAATAATCAAGCTGAATATGAGGCAGTGCTTAAGGGGTTGCAATTACGCAAGGAAGTTGAAGTCGATTCTATTGAAATCATGGGGGATTCTTTGCTAGTAATCAGCCAATTGGCAGGAGAATATGAATGCAAGAATGATACATTGATGGTTTATAATGAGAAGTGCCTGGAACTAATGAAAGAGTTTCGGCTGGTTACTTTGAAGCATGTATCTCGAGAACAAAATCTTGAAGCTAATGATTTGGCCCAAGGGGCATCGGGGTATAAGCCGATGATCAAAGATGTTAAAGTTGAGATTGCAGCAATGTTAGCCGATGATTGGAGGTATGATGTGCATCAGTATTTGAGTAATCCATCTCAATCGGCTTCCAGGAAATTAAGGTATAGGGCATTAAAGTATACACTGTTGGATGATGAGCTTTATTATCGGATGATTGATGGGGTATTACTTAAGTGCTTGAGTGCTGATCAGGCTAAGGTTGCAATCGGTGAAGTTCACGAAGGGATCTGTGGTACTCATCAATCGGCTCACAAGATGAAGTGGTTGCTTCGGTGTGTAGGGTACTTTTGGCCGACAATGCTGGAGGATTGTTTCAAATATTATAAGGGATGTCAAGATTGTCAGAAGTTTGGAGCAATTCAGCGAGCACCGGCGTCGGCTATGAATCCTATTATTAAACCATGGCTGTTCAGAGGTTGGGGAATTGATATGATCGGTATAATAAACCCAGCATCGAGTAAAGGGCATAAATTTATATTGGTGGCAACTGATTATATCACCAAGTGGGTAGAGGCGATTCCTTTGAAGAAGGTTGATTCTGGGGATGCTATTCAATTTGTTCAGGAACACATAATCTATCGATTTGGTCTTCCTCAAACTATTACTACGGATCAAGGTTCAATCTTCGTGTCCGATGAGTTTGTTCAGTTTGCCGATAGCGTGGGTATCAATTTGTTGAATTCTTCACCTTATTATGCACAAGCTAATGGGCAAGCCAAGGCATCTAATAAAAGTTTGATCAAATTGATTAAGCGAAAAATTTCTGATTATCCTCGGCAATGGCATACTCGGTTTGCCGAAGCATTGTGGTCTTATAGGATGGCCTGTCATGGATCGATTCAAGTTCCTGCTTATAAACTTGTTTATGGACATGAGGCTGTTTTGCCATGGGAAGTTAGAATCGGCTCTCGACGAACGGAGCTGCAAAACGATTTAACAGCCGATGAGTATTACAATCTTATGGCTGATGAGAGGGAGGATTTGGTTCAGTCATGATTGCGAGCCCTTGCGAAGGTTACTAAGGATAAGGAACGTGCTGCTCGGCATTATAATAAGAAAGTTATATCTAAAGATTTTTCGGAAGGAGAACTTGTATGGAAGCTGATTTTGCTGATTGGTACTCGTGATAGTAAATTCGGCAAGTGGTCGCCGAATTGGGAGGGACCATTCCAGATTCATAAGGTTGTGTCTAAGGGAGCATATATGTTGCAAGGGCTTGATGGCGAAGTTTATGGGCGAGCACTCAATGGTAAATATTTGAAGAAATATTACCCAAGTGTTTGGGTTAACGCATGATCGGCTACTTTTGCCGATCCATGACAGCCGATGTGTTTACATCGCCTTGAGCTGGCCGATATTGTTATATCGCCCTTAGTTGTTTTTCATGGTGTGCTCGGTTGTGGTTTGCCGATGTACAATGGCCGATATTGTTATATCGCCCTTAGTTGTTTCATAATTTTATCAATGCTCTCGACATTGTAAAACTACGGGGGCGTATATATATCAGCATGCAGTAAAATTTTCAATTTTGTTTGCGCAAATTTCAAAGTCGTATTAATCGGCGCAAAGGATCGTTCCATCAGTACAGTATCAGAATGTTTTAGCCGATTACAAAAATTCTAAGTCCTATTACACAAAGATTACCGTGATAAGTATCACTGGATAGCCGATATAGCCTTCTGCCCAATCTGCTCTACTTCCTCTATGGCTTGGGCATCTTGAGCATCGGTTCTAGGGATAACTTTTAGGGACTTGGCCAGTTCGGCAACATGCTTAATAGCCGATTTGAGTCTCGCTTTCTGTTCTTCAATAGACTTGGGGAGATCGGCTAGTTTCTTGTGTTCCATATCCAGCTCAGCGTTACATTCTTCAAGTTGTGCTAAGAGGTCAATCTTGCGAACCTCAAGCCGATCAATGTTAGACTTGATTGGGCCTTCAGATAGCTGATCAAGCTTGGACTTCTCTTCATGCATAAGTTGTCGGTTGGCTTGGATAGTGGCCTCAATATCCTTACGTTCTCGCCGTTCGGCTAATCTTAACTTGGCTTTCTCTAGTTTGAATTGGTGTTGCTCAAGGTAAACGGCTGGAGTAAGGATATCGGCTAACTCATCTGGGATTAAAGCTTGAATCTCATGTAGCCGAGCCTTGATTGAGCCACAGTCAACCACCAAGCTGTTCAGCGATGATGCCTCTAGCCGATCTAAAATGCTTCCTAGAGTTTTCTTCACATCATCAGATAAAGGAGCCAAGGCTTTGCTTGTGGTATCTTCTTCTCCTTCATCAAGGTAGTCCCTGATGTCAAAAGAGAAAAGATCGGCTAATACCTGTAGTGACAGTTTAGAAGCAGATTAGAGGTTAAACGATTACAACCGATTTGAATGCTTGTTATGATAAAAGAAACTTACTGGGGTAGCAGGAGCAGCTGGTTGTTCTTCTTCCTCGACGTGGTGACTTCCCGCAGCTGAGGGAGTCTGATCACTTGATGATTGTTGAACAGAAGGAGAAGGAGGTGAAGGCTGAAAGGGAAACTAGTGTCAAATAGAATCGGCTAAAAATTAACTAATGAAAGTTAAAACTATCTTACTGGTGGAGCTGGTTTAGATGTTGTTGCAGCCGATTTCTTCTTCACCGTAGTCTTCTTTTTCTACAATTATAACATTTGGGAGTGATCGGCTATAAGACAAAATAATCATGAAAGGGATTAACAAGAAATACTTACCCTTGAGAAATGAACCGGAGCAGAAGGAGTTGGAGAGGTTTGTTTAGGTGAAGCCGATGGTGTTCTTTCAGTGTCACTTACCTCGGCTGCGGCCTGATCAACCTCGTCTTCAATGGCCTCTTCATCCAGAGCTTGTTCGATGGATGGATCCAGGGTAGGCAGATCATCAGCTGGCTTGGTTTTCTTTGTCTTCTTCTTCTTAATTGGGGCTACGATGCTTACAGCCGACGATCTGGTTTTCCTCTTTTTGCTGGCATCGGCTGGTTCTCTAACGAGCCCTTGAAGAAGAGCTGAGGTCTTGGGGGCATCATAGCCGATAACTGGAGGGGATAGCATACCTCCGTTAGGAATTAAACCTGGGGCATATTGGATGTCTTTGCCACTATTGCTTTGATGAGGAGGGGAAGATTCCGTTGTCTGCAAACCAAAAGGACGATTGGTTAAGATTAATTGGCCAAACAGTTATTTAGCTAAAATTGGGCAAAGTTGGAGACTTACTTGAGGGACAACATCTGGAAAGAGGTCTGTCATATATATTGAAGCTGGTTGGTGGAATAAATGCAGTTTCCATTCACCCCACCACCTATCGAAGCTTTTGCTTCTGAATGTTGCCAGTTCTATGTTGTCAATACTGCCCAGAGGGGGTCCTTGAAGGCTAAGCAGCCGATCCATCATCAGGGTTGATGAAATCCCTCCTCGGCATTGGATCTTGTCAGCAAAGAACAAGCCAATTGGGAGTTGGCCCATTCCGAGTTGTCTAGCTGAGCTCATTGGATGATAGAATTCATAAGAAGCTTGGATGTTTCTTCCTTGATGAATGCCAACAGGAAGGATACATGGGCTGATTGCAGCCGAGAAGATTTCCCTAGATGATTGGTATACTTCATGGTTGATGTCTTCGAATCTGAAGTCCACTGGGTGCTCAAGTTGTGTAGAGTCTTCATAAAGGAACCAGATTCTAGCATCTTTCTGAAAGCCTTCATAGAAGCTACAAAACCAATCCTTGAGCAGTTCAGCCAATAGTTTTGCTCCGGCATCAGTTGGTGTAGAAGCGTATTCTCCATATGATGTGCATCTCCGATGAGTACGCTCTTCTCCATCATCATCTACAATTGGCTCTATTCTTGGGAATTCAGCTTCTGATATGGATGGCCAATTGACAACCTTCATGACTATCAGGTTTAACCAGGTTTGTAGTAGCCACCAGGGTCCACCTGCTCCAACTACTGAGCCGACTACTATCTTAGCCGATGCATTGCTCAGCATCTGGTATAGATAGCCGAGGAGAATTTGCCCAAGGAGAATTGTTTCTTTGTTTCTAGAGCTTCAGCCAGAAATTGCCAGTTGATTGTGGGGCCACAACTTGATCCACAAAAAAGAAAATTTTCTAGCCACATTAATAGGAAAGCCACATGTTCTCGAGGGGTGACCGAGCCTTGGCCCATGTATGCTGCCACATAGCCTGACCAACCCCCTATACTTTTGGTTTTGAAGTCATATTGGTTCTTTGTGTTCAAACTCATAGGGTTGGCCGATGAGGTAACATCCAGACCTGTGATCATACTGATATCTATGAGAGTTGGAGTCATCGGCCCTTGATTGAACAGAAAGGCATTGGTAGTGTTTGATCAGAAGTAAGAAGCAGCTGCCATCAGGGGTTCATCTTTGGCTGAGTTCGCTATAGTAAGGTCAAGTGCTTGGCCGATTCCAATTTCATCCCAGTGAACCCTCTTGCTGGCTGATACACGTTTGAACCATGTGGTCCAGCTCTTTTCTGGTGGAACTTTCTCTAGGGATGGCTAGGATTTGAAGGTGTTCTTCTAGTGACCTAGATCCGGGTTGGTTAATCTGAAGGGGATCCTGTTGGTTTCACCAATAATAAACTCGGTGGGGTCTGGATTGCCGACTGGGCCAAGAAAGTAGTGATTTTCATGCACCAGGCTAGGAATCGCAACTAGGTTGGAAAGGTGCTACAAATCCAAAGCAATCCAGAGGGAGAGAGTGATATCAGATTGGAGAAGATTGATTTGCTGCTAAAGAAGGGGATTTAGCCGATGAGAACTTACCTCAGCTTGTTCGGCCGATGGTGCACCAAGTGGGCTGGCGGAAGACGACATTGGTGCGGGCGGAGATCTCGCCGGGAAGGAAGTCACCTAGGAATCACCTTTGCGGCGGAGGAATCACCAAGAAGAGAGAGAAAAGGTTTCGCTTGAGCGGTGAAAACGGAAGTCACGGCGTGAGATTTCTCGGGGGTAACGGTTAGTATTTAAAGCGCTGGAATAATGGTGGAGTGCGAAACTTGCTCGGAGTCGGCTTATGGCAAATCTGGAACATTACCAAATATCCCGGACTTGGGGGGCATGTGTTAACAACCAAATTTGGTAACATTAGCGTCGGAGAGAAGATTAGATCAAAGCAATGTCGGAAGCGGAGATCGACTTTGAAAACAGGGCAGGAATCGGCTGAAGTCCAGATCGGCTACGACAAGATCGGCTGAGTCTGAGTCGAGCTAAATAAGCTGATATAGCCGATTCCAACAATACGACTTGTGCGCGACATCGGGTTCAAGTGAATGTACTTCAGGATGATTGCCACGCATGGATAGAGTCCTGGGAAGGCAATTATATCTATTAATTAGGATATTTTATGTAAATTCCTTATAGATAAGTGTGGGCAAAAGTCTGCCGCAAAGACTTGTGGTATCTTAGAGTTTGTTAGAGATAATGGTCGTGTCCGGTATGGGTATATCTTGTAATCCTCGAGTATAAATAGACCCCGAGCCCCAAGTAATTTTTAACACACATGTTCAACACAATTTCGGCGCATCGACACCCTTTTTGCTTTAGTTTTGTTTCGACGGGTTCTTACTTTCAGGTTGAGCTGCATCGATTTCGATCTTCAACAAGAGGTAAAATTCGTCATGATGGATTGCGTTCTTAGGATTAGTGCTTCCATCTTCATGACACTCAAATCTTGTTTATGTAATTCATCAAGTTATCATATATCTTACATAATCTCTAGCAATATCGCCATCTAGACTACTATCGGCCAATATCTGTATGCAGAAGACAGCCGATTAGGTTAGATCTTGACGTTGATCTAGATTATATGAGATATCTACCATTCTATGAAACTTCTAGCGGCTTGATTGTCTAGATATCGTTCTCCTTTTCATACTTAATGCTGCATCAGTTGAGTTTGATCTATTAAGTCGTGCTTAGAATATCGATCTCTAGCCTGCCTTCTAGTTGCCGATTAGAATAGTATCGGAGTTTCAGCCGATCGTATCTAATTTAACTTCATTTGTTCTATATGCCTTATTGATATGTTAAATCTGCCCTTTATATTAAGATATTGCTGTATCTAAGTATGTTAGGCTTTTGCTCAATATATTATACTTGCTTTAATATCTTGATATAGAGTAGTATCGGAGTATTAGCCGATAAATGCTAGATCCATCTGATCGGCTATGCTATAAACATATATAATCTTTTTATTGACATATATTTTGATCTAAGTGATTTATACTGTCTCGGCATGATGGCCGATCTATCCCAATCACTTGATTTAAGTATGCATCGATATAAGGAGTATATATTGTTAATATCTACAGCCAATCGAGTAGATTTAGTTCTTCTTTACTTATTCATGACTGCCGATCGATACATGGATAACATCGGCCTAAGGATAAATGATATGTCATCGGCATCTAGCCGATCGGCTATCATTTATAGATTTAACTATGGTTTATTTGCTTCTATTTCTTGTTGATTACAGGATCAAATCAACTAGCATGCTAATATATCTGAAGGCGAGCTTTGGACCTGCACTGGAGTTAAGCAGATCTCCCAGGCCACGTGTTTTCTGTCAACAATGCAGTAACACTATATTGGTGGGAGGAGACCGGTTTTCTTGAGAAGAGGGAGGAAGAATGGTTTCTTGAAGAGGGGAGTACGTAGATACATTTTGAAGTTTAACCCTCTACATGCAGTAACACTATAGCATCATGGTGGGAACGATTTTAAAAAATAATATATATCTTGTGAGATATTGCTTTTCAAAGATTGGCACTTTGAACTTTAACCCTCCATGTGCAGTAACAGAATGTGTAACTTGCAGTAACAAGGGCATATACATGTAGCAACATGGTTTTACCAAATGTATAAAATTGTTCAAAACACCCCTACATCAATCAGACCTCGCTCAAAGTGACCTACAGACATTACCTATAGCCCACCTATTTAATCTTCATCTCGTAAAAATGACATAGTAAAACTATAATTATCGTGCAGTAACATAGCTACTTTGAAGTGGTAACATGCACCTACCATGTAGTAACAGTTCTACTTTTGTGCAGTAACAATTATATGGTTAGCATGTGAGGCTTTAACCCATATATTTTTGTTTTGATTCCTGGTCTACTACAATTTTACTATGATGATACTGCCAGAAGTGCAGTAACCTCCTATGTTTTATACAGTAACGTCACATGTTACTGTACTCTTACAACATTGTTGCTAGTAGAGTATAGTAATATGTTATGAGTTTCGATAGTGAAAGATATTAGAATTGATAATCATATTACTTTCTCATAAAATTCTTAAAACAAATAGTATCATAAGATGAATTGGTTAGAAGAATGTGCTTTGAACTATGAGGTCATGGGTTCAAGTCTTGAATTTGGCATTTATTTTTTATTTTTCCAGAAAAGAGAAAAAAACATAGAAAAAATGAAATAAAGAGAGAATGAAATAAAGAGAGAGAGAAGGGAGGGAGGGGGAGCGAGAGAGGGAGGATCGAGAGAGAAGGGAGAGAGGGGGAGGAGATCGCGGGGGAGGAGAGAAGGGAGGGAGGGGGGATCAGGAGGGGGAGGAGATCACGGGGGAGGAGATCGGGAGGGGGAGGGGATCAGATGAGAAGGGATGGGGATTCTATACCCCGGGTGTAGAATAGTCTTACCCTATATCGGGAGGGGGAGGGGATCAGATATGAACGACGTAGTAACGCAATGTTCATAGTGCAGTAACACCATGTCTTACTTGCAGTAACAATATTGGAATGTAGTCATAATATAGTCATGACGGATCTACTTTCGATAAGCACTTTTTTTCTAACATCATGGTGCAAACAGTTTTTAAAAGTAGTACATGATGTGAGAGATATTACCCTTCAAAGATTGGTTTTTTAAAAATTTGGCTCTCCGTGAGTAGTAATTCTATATCATAAGTATTACTGCTGATCTTCTATGCGTTACTGCAATCACGTAATATCGTTACTACAAGATGTAGTAACGATTATAAGTTTCATAGTAACATAGTGTGTTACTGCGATTACTTGATAACGTTACTGCAAGAATATATATAGTAAGAAAAAAAAAGGTGCAGTAATATGGAGAGAGAGATGAATTGGCTTAGTTTACTCATAGGGCAAGGGTAGATAGAACCTTCAAAGATTGGTCTTTTGAAATTTAACTCTCCACAAGTAGTAATACTATATCATAAGTGTTATTACTATCTATTGTACAATTCCATCATAACGTTATTGTGAAAGTGTGGTAAATATTATAAGTTTTGTAGTGTTACTGCATAAACTTGTGGTAGCATGTATCTGCCATGCAGTAACACTTACACTTTTATGTAGTAACAAAAATATGGTTAGCATATATATTTTTGTTTCGATTCCTAGTTTACTACAATTTCACCACGATGTTACTATCAAAAGTGCAGTAACATATATATACCACGATGTTACAATTACGCCATTTAGTAATATATATATATATATATATATATAGAGAGAGAGAGAGAGAGAGAATGTGTGTGTGTGTTGTGTGTCAGTCTGTGTGTGTGCCTGTGTCTGTGTGTCTGTCTCTGTGTGTGTGTGTCTGTGTCTGTGTGTGTGTCTGTGTTTCTGTCTCTGTGTGTGTCTGTCTGTCTCTGTGTGTGTTGTGTGTGTATGTGTGTGTACGTATGTGTGTATGTATGTATGTATGTATGTGTATGTGTATGTATGTATGTATGTATGTATGTATGTGTGTGTGTGTGCGCGTATGTGTATGTGTGTATGTGATTAGACTTATGCTATTATCAAATCTAGAAATTCAGATCTTGTTCATACAGATATATCATACTTGATGCATAGAGCAAATCAAATCTTAGACTTAGGAATTAATACCTGAACCCTAGCTCATATTTTAAAATTTACCATGAACCTGATTTCATAAATAGTTAAGAGTTAGTTTAAACCTTACTGAATTGTAGAAGTTCTAAAGACACCAATAGTTCAGATTAAAATAAAAAGGAGCATGTAGTAGCATATTCCAGTAAAATAGATTACTAGTTGGAGCAATTGTTTATTATCAGATCAACAGTTTAATCCTCCCCTCATCAACTATGTTAATAAATTGTTGCATAAATTGAGTTGTTGATCTATAAGGCATAGATAGTAGCAGTACATCGTCCAATGAAACAAATCATTATCTGCTAACCTCAAGAACAAGCTTTATGGACTACAGTCAATAATCCATGGTATATATATTTTATTATAATTATCAAACTATGCAGCTTGGTGGTTTAATATGTTATTTAGTGAAACAGTTATAAAGATCTGTTCATGTAGTGTGTTACTATTTCATAATTTCAGTTACTTCTAAATGTCAGCATGTATAAGAACATAATCATGTTAGTGGAAATTAAATTATTGCATAACTATGTCATTAGTCTGTTTATATGCACACTCATTCATTCAATTCATTCATAAGCATATATAAGGATATAATCAAGTTAGTGTGATTTTAATTTCAGTAATAAAATTCATAGGTTTATTCATCTGAGCATTCATTCATCATGGGCATATAGGCATCATCAAATCTAGCAAATTAATTGACCTAGAACCCTAGAACTAGTAATTACAATCCATAGCATAGAGTCATCAAGTTGACCATTAGGATTAGTCTACAAGTATCAACAGTGCATCACAACCATAAATCAGTAGTAGAAAAGGGGGAGAACAGTAACGCCCTGATTTTCGTTCGGGATTAAAAATCATTTAATAATCCATTTCCTAGAAATTAAATAAAAGTTAAATCAATTCAATCAAGTGAAATTATTGGAAGAATTAAAATTTTCCTTTAAAAATCATTGGCCAAGAATATTTTGTAATATTTTTTGTGCCCTAAAATATCCTCCGGATTTTTCTGTGAATTTTCGGAGCTCAATAAATAATTTTAATAGCACAAAGTTCATTTAACCAATTAAATTAAATGGAAAACAATTTAAAACTCCCCTGTTTGTCTTTGGGCCGCTCCCGGCCCAATCCTCCTCCCTCCTCCCCGCGGCCCGTCCCCT
Source organism: Oryza glaberrima (assembly GCF_000147395.1). Classification (NCBI taxonomy): domain Eukaryota; kingdom Viridiplantae; phylum Streptophyta; class Magnoliopsida; order Poales; family Poaceae; genus Oryza; species Oryza glaberrima. The sequence goes on from NC_068326.1 coordinate 18,958,477, forward strand.
TCCCCCTTCCTTTCTCTCCCTCTCGGGCCGGCCTCTCTCCCTCGGGCCACTCGCCCTTGGAGTCTATTTTTCCTACCCATCCCGCTTCCTCTCTCTCCCTCCCTGACAGGTGGGACCTGTGGACCCCACCTGTCATCCCCAACCTCAAGCCACCCGGGGGCAACTGCCATTGCCGCCCACTACGCCGCTAAAACCGCCGCCTCCCACCTCCCGCGCGCACGTCCGACCGTGTGGACGTGGTCGCCGCCCACTCCACCCCGTCCCCCATTTTTCCCCAAATTTTCGCGCCTATTCAAGCTCCACCTCGCCCACGTCGCCGGTGCCCATTCCTCCTTCAAATCCGCCCCGCCCAGCCACGATTTCCTCCTCCCGGAGCTATATAAACCCTCCCTGGGCACTCCTCTTCCGTTTCCCCCTCCTCCCCGAGTCCCTCACACGCTCTCCCGTACTCCCCGCGCGAGCCCGCGCTCCGCCGCTCGCCGCCGTTTCCCGCCGCTCCCGTCGCTGCCGCACTGTGCCGCCGCCGCCAAAAGCTCCGCCGCGTCGTGCCGCGCCCCGGCATCCACTCCGTTCTCCCCTTCCACCCCCGCAGCACCATTCCCACCATCAAGATCGAGGCCGCCACTGTTTTGCCGCCTCCGGCAGCCGCTTGCCGCTGTTCCCGTCCACCTCAAGCCGCGCCACCCCCACCATCAGCTCCGCCGCTTCGTGCCGCACACCGGCCCCCGCTCTAATTCCCCAACTCGCCGCCGCAACCACCTCTCCACCGCGAACCCAAGGCCGCCGCCGTTTTGCCACCTCCGGTCGCCGAGTGCCGCCGCTCCCAACCACTCCGGGCCGCGCCGTGGCTGTCCCCAGCATCGCCGCTCCTCGGTCGCCGCCCCTCTTCGCTGGAATTCTGCCAGAGTTCCACTCCCCTCGCGCGCCGGTAAGCCCCACCTCTTCCTCCTCATCCGGCCGCTTTTCCCGCCGCCTCATGCCTCCCCTTCCTCGTCTAATCCCATCTTCTCCTTCCTTAGGTCGAGGCGAAGTCCGTCCGCCATTTCCCGTGTGCCGCTCGCCGCTGAGGAGTCTTTTCGGTCGCCGCTGGCCGCCCTCTTCCGTCGTCAGCCCACGGTGAGAACCGCCTCCCCTCCCCTTCCCTTCCCTCTTTCTCCCCTTCGCCGGCCGCCTACCGTGCTTGCTCGCGTCGCGCCGCCGCCGCCGGTGGCCGCCCGGCCCATGTGCCGCCGCCGCCGCCGGCCTTGTGTGCGCGATGGCCAGGCCACGCCGCCCGGCCGTCCCCAGCCGTCCGATCGGCCTTGGCTGATCTGGGCCGTCGGGGGCGTGCCCGCATGTCCGGTCGCCGCCGTGGACTCGGTCCACGGTGGGCCGGTACCCCCTTGTGTCGCTGATGTGTGGGGCCCGCCCCTTTGTGGACGCGGTCCGCGCCTCCCCTTGCTAACGTCAGCAGTCTGCTTTTCCTTTGTAAAAATAAATAATAATTGCGCAATAAATTGGTATTAATTCCAGAAATTCATTTAAATGGCTCAAAACTTCTAAAATTCATATCTAATTCATATAAACTCCAAAATTGAGCCATTCAACTTGCAAAATTCATCTAAAATTAAGCTCTACATGTTTTTTTACTTTTCATGTACTGTTTTCTTGGTGTTTATTAGAGTTTTTCCTTGTTTTGCGTGCTAGCGTGTAGGATCTGTCGTTTCGGAAGTTCGCGGTCGCGAGGAAAAGAGTTCGGAAGATTGTTTTGAAGAAGCAAGGCAAGTCACACATTCCCCTTGAGCATGTTGATCCCAATTTATAGATGTTTTACCGTTTACAAATAAACATGCATGTCTTGCTAATTACATGGGATCCGGGTATTACCTATCTGCTTGCTTGTGCTATGTTTACTTGATATCTGTCATTTGTCAACATTGGGTAATAAATCGACTAGCTCATGTTACTTATGTGACCTAGCTAGAACTATATGCTTAGCCATGCTTAATTACCACTAGCTCAGTTGATGGGATAATTGCAGTATTAGACCTTTTTAGCATCAGAACGAGCTGCGTGCTCGAGACACCCAACCATGTTTCAGTGGTCGTAATTATCCAACTAAAATGCGACTGAATGGTGGGCTGTGGGTGCATGGTTTTGCTAGTCGCACCCATGGCAGTTAAGGACCGATTCGCGGGAAACCCTGGAAGAATTCCTCATACTTTCCACAAGCCAGCGTGGGCAACGGCTGGGCTTGTAGTGTAGCTTTCCTCTAGCTGACGCATCCAGGCAAGGGTGGGCGTGATGGAGTTTGGATGGGCCCTGCGACGGCCTATGCGGCTTCCGGATTCACCAAGGCACGAGAGGGGACTGCCCGCTGCCTTGCAAGGAGTGGGGTTGAAACCCGAGGTGTGGTGTGCTTGGTTAGAGGGGGTTATGCGAAGGGTCCTGTCACGGCCTCTTTCCGGTATGTCATGGTGGCATGTCGGCGCACGGAAACGTGTCGTGGGGCTGTGTCTTGTGGGTACAGTTGTAAACCTCTGGCCAGAGTAAAACTATTCGAATAGCCGTGCCCGTGGTTATGGGCGGTCGACCAGATTCACCGTGATTAGTCCCACCTTAATAAATCGACTCAATGCACTGTAGTTCAGGTGGGTTGGTTGGGCCTGTTCAACGTGGTGTAGCGTTGATCAGTGGAGATTTAATGTTACTTTAATTACTCAATAGTTTTATTGTTTTGCTCAATAAAATGTTTTACAACCGCCTTTATGCAAATAGCCACAAGCCATCCTTGTATCCCCTTGCACGTCTGTATCATTGGTGTGGCTTGCTGAGTACGGTGGTTGTAGTCAGCCTTGCTATTATTCCCCCTTTTTTTCAGAAGTGTAGTGCTTCTGAGCTGGAGGCGAAGTTAGAAGACCAAGGCTCAGACCCAAGTTGAGTTTTGCCTGTGGAGTGGAGCTGAAGCCCCGCTAGGATCGTCTTTTCCGCTGCTGCTGCTTTCTTTTCGGTGTGAGGACTAAGTGCCTCTTCTGTAAGTATTTACGCTTTATTTACGTTTGGAACTGTATATTACGTTTGGAACTGTATATTACTTGTCATTTTGTGTATATTACGATTTAATACACAAAATAGTCTGGAAATTTGGGCTAAATTTCTGGGTGTGACAAGAACCACCTTGACAGTACAAAACACTAGAGATTAGAGGAGGAAGTAGAAGAGAGGAGTAGCGGTTGTAGCAGTGGTGGAAGCCAGGGAACTTCCCCTGAATCCTTACCTCGCCGGAGTTTTGCCGCCGGCTGCATCTAGGGTTGAGGAGGTTGGAAGTTAGGTTTAGCTTGGGGTCAGACTCATGATGTGGACCCCCGTTTTTATAACAGGAATCAATCGTGTAAACAGTACCATTTCCCTGGATCAAGTAGTCTGGTACACACGAATTCATAGCTGAAATACCAAGTGCACATACACGAGAGTCTAGTACGAATTATTACATCATAAGCCCGCAGGCACAGTCTTAAATCATCGGACTGAGCGGTCCGGAATACATTCCAAAAACAGAAGTAGGTAAGGCAGCGGAGTTAAGGCAGCGGCACGCCATTGCCACAGGCAACGACCGTAACTAAGACCTACTGAGCGCCATCGTCTTCATCACCCTCCTGGTAATAGGCATAGGGATCCTCCGAAGCTTCATCTCCGGCCTCTGATTAAGTTTATATTTGCAAGGGTGAGTACCAACCGTACTCAACAAGCCACCACAGCAACAATGCATATGACAGGGGTATTCAAAAGATGGCTATGGTTCTTTTGCGCAAAGCAAGTTTTGTAATTCTTTTCACAAACCTAAGACCTAGCACAGACTGATCAAAATTTAGTACCAGTGTTCATATTAAACAATGACGGTTCTGTCCACCATCCATTCTGATCCCAAGGATAGCTTCCCGCCATTGAGTCATCATGGTTTTCTGAGGACGTCCACATTCCCGCCTCTCAGGAAGTGGCTCCATCAGTATAGAAATCATCATGCAATATCCCATCCCACACAAGTTAAGAATTTAGAGTCTAGCCAAGTGTAATACATGTCCCGGTGCTCAATAACCGCGAGCACGGCTATTCGAATAGATTTGGTTTACTCACACTGCAGTGGATGTACACTTTACCCGCACTCCGCGACTGCCCAACACATGAGCCTCGTCCCAACACATGAGACGCGTCACGGCAAAGCTTTTCGATAACCTCGCATTGGCAGTACCCGCTCCATGAACTTTACACCCTCATGCACTCTAGGCGTACACGGTTTCTAGCAGTGAGAGGAGTTCTGGCGCACCCGGGAAGGAAAGACTCACACATGCATTAAGTTATAATTATGTTTAAATTCTCACATGGCAGTATTACCGATGGTGACACCACTGTAGACACCCGCCTCGCGGTTCTACCAATGGTTGCCCCACCAAAGAGCCCCTGCCTCACACATCAAGAGACCACTATGCATGGATACTGCCTCCGCTCAGCTATCTATTCTGCTAGGTCTATACCCATACGAGAAGTGCGGTTGTACGGGGGTCGTTTCATGCTTAACTTCATGGCTCGGTCCTTAATTGACCGGGGACGGTACTAGCCTTTTTCGGATACCACCCAAATCCTCCGTCCGCCCCAGTCGAAAACAGTTGTTTAATTTTATTTCTCCTTTCACAAATCATGTCATCAACATCATGGCAATGTGGCGCTCATGTCTCCACATGCTGCATCTCAATTACCTTCCCAAAGGTAATTGCCCAAGCATATAGCATTTGATAAATATGAGTATGCATGATTCTAGAGTAGCTTTTCTAAGCATTTGTCATAGTTGACTAGGGACTCATATGTAATTATGGTTACAAGGGAATAAGGGTAAACAATAATCAAGGTATGGCATATTCACAAATAGGATGTTCATCATTGCATGCGATCTTATTTGTAAATAAAAATAATTTCGCAATTGGGATCAACATGTTCAAGGAATAGTGATGACTTGCCTTGCTCAAAGTCTTGCAGGTCTTGACCTTCGCTTGGATCCGCAACTCCCTCGAGCTCTATAGTTATGTGCGAAAATTGATTTGAATTCCGTTAGAATTCAAATAAAAATCCAAGTAAATCCAAATGGAAGTCGAATGCGAAAGTCGATTCTTTTATATTAACTTTACTATTCACGAACTAGGGCAAACCCAATTTCGACTTAAACTATTTTGCGGGTATAGATATTTTGTTATCATAAGTTTTTAATTTAATCTACCCGAGCATTATATCCATATAATAGGTTAGAAATTTCTATCGCGAGCTAAATATCGGACAAAATCCTAGAATTATCTTATAATATTGTACGATTTAATTTAGTCTATGATTAAATATAATACACGGCTAAAATCCCTAGTAATTAAATCCGAATTTCTACCGTGAATCGATTACTTATAGAGATTACCCAAAAATAATCTATAATAATCTATAAGAATTCATCTAATTGTTTAGTTATTAATTACATCTAAATTACTACCGCAAATTGATTTCTTATAGAAATTACCAAGAATAATCTATAATTTATATTAAATTTTGCAATTTTAATACTATCATTAATCTATAATTAAATTCTAATTATTTTAAATTTTCTAAACTATTAACCTCCCTATTCTATTTCCCCTTTTTTTTCTTTTCTTTTCTTTCTTTTTCTCTTTTCTTTTCCTTCCTTTTCTCTTTTCTCTCCCTCTCTTTCTTTTTCTCTCTTTTTTTCTCTCCCTTTTTCTCTCTTTCTCTCCCTTTCTTTCTTTTCTTTTTCCTTCTCCCTCCCGGCTTCTCCCTTCCTCTCTCTCTCGGCTCATGCTACCTGGGGCGGCGACGGCGACCGAGCAAGGGGAGGAGGCAGCGGCTTACCGACGGCGGTGGCAGCGACGACGGCGCACAGGGCGGCGGCATGAAGGCGGTGGTGCGGCGACGCGAGGGCGGCGCGACGACGGCGCACGGCGCGGTGGCACGAAGGCGGCGGTGCGGCGCGAGGGCGGCGGCGCGGCGGCACAAAGGTGGTGGCACGGTAAAGAGGAAAGAGGGGAGGAAGAGGGAGATGGAGTGGGGGAAACGTAGAGGGGGGTGGAGTTTTTATAGTGGAGAGGGGGGAAAGAAAGAGAGGGGGAGGGGTGACGCAACGGCGGCGCGGCGGCGCAGGGCGCGAGGCGGCGATGGGACGCGCGCGGCGACGGGACGTCGACGGCGACGGCGACAGCGGCGGCGTGCGGCTTGGGGCGGGACGCGACGGGCGGTGACGCGACGGCAGCGCGGCGCGACAGCGACGGGGCGAGGCGACGGGCGTGCGGCGATGCGACGGGCAGCGACGCGACGGGCGGCGACGTGACGGCGCCGGGGCGAGGTGACGGCCGAGCGGCAATGCGACGGGCGGCGACGCGACGGCGGCGCACGGGGCGCGAGGCGGCGAGGCAGCGGCGGCGGCGCGGGGCTCAGAGCGACGACAGCGACGGCGCGACGGCGACGACGACGATAGGACGGCGCAGCGTGGTGACAAGATGGCGGGCGGCGCGGGGCTCGGGGTGGCTAGGCACGTGCGGCAGAGGAGAGGCTGGGCTAGGGGACCCCGTCGAGCACCTAGAGTGCAATGAACAGTGTCTTTTTCCTATTTTTCTCATTTTAGTCTATTTCTTATATAAATTTGGTTCCACAATTTCTAATTTTTGCATATATGAATTTTTCTCAATGTTTGTGTTATCTCAACTAATGAATTCACCCTAGATTAATATTACTCATATTTTATTTATATAATTTATTTGAATTTTTAATTAGGGTTAATTCTTATTCCATCGCATTTAAATTTAATTGATACAAATATGGTCGCGATAATATTTTATTTATTTCTATCCACACCTAATCTTTATTTTAAATTATATTTATTTTACCAATTTACTTCTAGGGTTTATTCCTAATTAACTATTCTTTACTCAAATAAAATAGGCGAATAAGATCGGCATGATGCAATTAATTTAAAAGTTTTTTTGAAAATCCGTGTTTTTAGAGTTTTGTTTTTATTGGTCAAATTTTCAGGGTGTTACACATGAGGAGCCACGGAACCGATTTAGGCCGGCAGCGGCTGCGAGGCGGCTGCCGGAGGCAGGGAACAGCGGCGGGCGAGACCTGAGGATGCGGCAGCGCAGGGAAGAGCGAGAGAAAAAGAAAGAGAACGAGAAAGGGAGAGAAGAGGAAGAGAGTCTTTTACCCCTATGCCATTAAAAAAAGTTTGGAGTCACCTGTATGCCATGAGCCTAACTTTCATTGACCCGTGTGCCATTCCGTCCACCTTACGTTAGAACTTAACGGTTCCATATCTCTGACATGTGGGACCCAAGTATGAAAATGACTAATTTGCCCCTGCTCTATTTTCAGCTCTATACTCTCACTCTCTCCTCTCCTGCTCTCTCCTCGTTTTTGCCACACGCCGCTGCACCCTAGCCCTAGCCACACGCCACCACCGCCGCCTCACCTTGCCGGAGCCGTCGCCGCCGCCGCCGCCGCCTAGCCTCGCCGGCACCCCGTCGCCCCGTCGGCCCGTTGCCTCGTCACCCTGTAGCCCCAGGCCGGCGCGCCCCGTCGCCCCGTCGCCGTGCGCCCAGGTGGCGCGCCCCATCGCCGCGTGTCTAGGCAGGCGCGCCCTGTCGCCGCGCCCAGGCCGGCGCGCCCTTGCGCCCTCGCCCCCAGGCCGGCGCCCCCTGCCTCCAAGCCGCCTCTAGGCCGGCTCCAGGTCGCCGCCCATGCCCACGTCGCCTCCAAGCCGCCTCCAGGTCGCCGCCCATGGAAGCAGCGAGGTAAAACCTCTATTCTTTCCTGTCCATTCAACACTGACATTTCACAGTGGAGGATTATTCATCTGTAGGATGGACGCCGGATTGGATAGTGAGCCTCCTGACATTTCATAGTGGGAAATTGGGAGTGGGCAATCAGTTGAACTAAACCATACTAAATCTGCAGATAGTGAATCCCTTGCTAGCCCAAGCCCATCCAATGAGCATGTGAGTGTTGATGATGAATGCTTGTATATTGACATTGGTCCTGCACCTCCCATTCCCACTAGTCAATCTGAACCAGACACATTGTTAGATGATGAAGTAGAGGAAGATGATGTAGAGGAAGATGACATTGTTACATATAGAGAGCCTTCCCAGAAACCTGATGCAGACTATGACAAGAATGATCCTCCTATGGTAGTAGGCACTATGTATTCAGACATGAATGCTTTTAAGTTGGCTTTAGCTACACATGCTACCAAATATGAGTTCCAATATAACATTGAAAAGAGTGATAAATCTCGGTACAGGGTGTATTGCAGTGGCAAGAATGTGGGCTGTAGGTGGAGAATTCATACCACTCTTTTGAGTGATCAAGTCACAGTGAAGGTAAATTTTTTGTAACACTCTATATGCATTGATGTCTTTTTTTTGGTAGTAAATAACCATTGATGTCTAAATTGGCAGATCACAAGGAACCCATACGATCATGAGAATTGTCAAAGCACTAGGAGGGCAGGCACTTGTGTAGGAGTGACACAGTTTTGGGTGTGTGAACAAGTACTTGATTGGTTGAAGGAAGATGGAACATTGGGTGCCAAAGAGCTGAGGAGGAGGTTGAAGGAGAGCCACAAAGTTGAGGTGACCTACAGGAAAGTTTATCTAGGTAGGCAACATGCTATGGATAAACTTTATGGTCCTTGGTCCTGCAGTTTTGACAACCTGTATAGATTTAAGGCTCAGATAGAGGATACTAATCCTGGATCCTTTGTTGTAATTGATCACCATACCATCAACAACAAAATAAGGTTTAATAGGTTGTTTTTTGCTTTGAAAGCTTGTGTTGATGGTTTCCTATTAGGTTGTAGGCCATACCTTGCAGTAGATAGTACATTTTTAAATGGAAGGTTCAGGGGCCGGTTGTGTGTAGCTTGTGCAGTTGATGGTCACAATTGGATGTACCCAGTAGCTATTGGTGTCATTAACTCAGAAACAAATGAGAATTGGGAGTGGTTTATGAATAGGTTGAAAGAAGCTATAGGCAACCCAGTTGGGCTTAAATTCAGCACTGATTGTGGGCAAGCAGTGAAGTATGGGGTGAGTGTGGTTTTTTCATATGCTAAACATAGAGAGTGTATGTACCATCTAGTACAGAATTTCAAGAAGAGACATAATGGACAAATTTTTGATGATCACCTGTGGGCATCTGCATATTCTTGGAGTCCTTACATGTTTGATAAACATTATCAAGCCATGGCTGCAGCCAAACCAGAGGCTATGAAATATCTTCAGGAAAATCACAAGAAATTGTGGACCAAGAGCTAATTTTCCACTTTGTCAAAAGTGGATTATGTTACCAATAACTTGGCTGAGGCATTCAATAAATGGGTAAGCTTGTCTTGTTTAACACTTTCTTTGCATTGATTTTCATGTTTACTAACAATTGGATTGCTATGTTGGCAGGTAAAGGATCAGAAGGGCCTGCATCTGGATGACTTGATGGATACCATTAGACAGATGATCTTGATTAAATGGAATAGCTGAAAAAGGGTTGCCGAAAAGTTTGAAGGAAAGATCTTGCCTCATATAGTGCAGAAGTTGAGAGGAGCTAGCTATAACCTTGACATTGAAGTAATCACAAGCTCACCTGATGGCATTGTAGAAGTTTGTGCTAAGGGAAATTCTGCTAGTACCTCCAGGTTTGTAGTGAACATAAAAGAGAGGACATGCTCTTGCAGAGCTTGGCAATGGTCAGGAATACCATGCAAACATGCCATTGCCTACATCACATCAATCCCTGGGGCCAAACTTGAAGACTATGTGGATGAGTGATATTCAATTGAGAAATTCAAAATTGCATATGAAGGTTCTGTGCCCTCTATTCCTGACAAGTCCATGTGGTCCAAACCCACCATGGCTTCTTCATGCATCCTCCATTGCTTAAGTCAACTGTAGGAGGAAGAAGGAAGAACATGATTAAATCAGCTTTGGAGAGAGGTAGTAGTAGTAAGAAATTAGGCACTGAGGGAGGTACTGGCAAAAGGCAACATAAGTGCCCAATATGCCACTAGTTAGGGCACCATTGGTACACATGTAAGAAAGGCAATCCAGATGACATAGCTGCATATGAGGCTGAGATGTAGACTTCCTAGACATAGCTACACAATTACAACACTTCATGTTTACCTATGCAAAATAACAATTTCCCAAACTTTATTTCAGGGGTCCACCAAAAAAAAGGCTGAAGAAAGCATCTTCCAGTAACACAGTGACTAGCATTGTTGTGGCCACTCCTAGATCAGGCATGGTATTCCCACACAATGAGGTGGTGGCCAGTGCTACACAGAAGCCAAAGAGAGTTAAAAACGCTGTCAAAAAGAAGGGGCCACCAACATTAGCAAGTACTGACAATTCGGTGACGAGCAGGTATGATCTTTCACTTTTCCTGATCTTGTCATTTACAACCTCACTGATCTCCTTTTCTTGCTTTCACACAAGGTCTGTAACTAGATCCAATAACCCCTTTGCTCTCCAAATTGAACACCCTCCAGTTGTTCATGACGACATTGCATCCTATGAAGTCTCTCCACAGACAGTGGAGACACCAAGGAAGAAGCAAGCCATCAAGAAGATTTTTCCCACATTTTCCCAATTTTTCCCAGATTTTTAAACATTTTTAAAATTTATTCTCACTTTTTTCTGATTTTTACCTTTTTTAAAAAATTATTTTCCATTTTTTGATTTTTAATGCCTTTTCTAAATTATTTTTCACTTTTCTGATTTTTTAAACCCATTATTGTACACAAGGACAAAACTGTCTTTACAAAGCCCCTAACACCTATGTTATGTCTCCATCCATCCAAAATAGCATACGGGTCAATGAAAGTTGGGCTCATGGCATACAAGTAACTCCAAACTTTTTGGTGGCACACGTAAGCAGCAACTTTCTTAATGGCATAGGGATAAAAGACTAAGAGGAAGATGGTGGGCTAAGTGGCTTGTGCTTATTGGGATTTAGTAGTTGGGCTAATAAAATTTAGGTAGAGTTAGAAAATAAAGAAAAATTAATATATGACATTTAAATTCTTTAAACTATTCAAACTTAATTCTTGCATATTCTAATGTATTATTACAGCTACTTATTTTAATTCACTTCAGATGATTTTTAAATTAAATTAAAGTGTGTCTTTTTGAATTAAATATATATGCAACCAAATCTTTCATATTATAAATCTAAATAAAAGTATTTCTTGAAATATACCTTATAAACTATTTTTCTAAGAAAACAAATATATTTAGTTCTATGAAAGCAATATATCTTAGGGCTGTTGAATAAAATCTCTATAGTGAATCAAATTTCTTTAAGTAAAATAATTACTCTTTCTTAAAATAAAAGTTAATAAAAGTAAGTCCATAACCTATATATATCCAGCATGTGCATTACGGTTAGACATATCATGTGCATCGCATTCATATAAACATTCTCGTGTTTTGTTGTGTCTTATTGTTTCTTTCAGTTAGGCGTTTATATCGGATTTCTTGGAATTCTTCATTGATTTATTCATGAGAGAATATATTCTATAACACTAAGTTTGTTATAGTTCAACAATTTACCACTGACTTTGTCTCTTTCTACAATATATCAGTGACTTTATCAATTGTTCTACAATATGCTATTGGGTTAGGCTTATTTTTCAATAATACCTAAAATACCCTTATGGACATATAAGATTAACAGTTGATTTATCTCATTAGAAGTTTCAAAAAATGTGAAACTTTTATGTGGCCTCCTTACACAGTATATAAGTTTCAATTTTCTTCTATTTATATTTTTATAAAATATAACATATATGTTATATCCTATATAAAACATTTTTTTGTGTTGCTTTTTTAATGTAAATTATCTTTCATATGCAACATAAGATTTTTTTTTTGCTATTATCTTTTGTGTAAGCTATTTCTCTCTAGTATACCACACAAAAAAAAATTTTCTAAAAAAAAATACCAAAAAAAATTGAAAATATGTATACATACTTCCCTGTTATGTGGGGAGGCCATATAAAAAATTTCATTTTTTTGAAACTTTCTAATGAGATAAATTAATTGTTAACCATGTATGTCTCTAAGGGTATTTTGGGTATTTTTTAAAAAGAGCCCCATCTCAATGGCATATTGTAGACAGTTAATAAAGTCGTCGGTATATTGTAAAAAGAGACAATGTCAGTGGTGAATCGTTGAATTGGGATAAACTCAGTGGCATAGAATAGATTCTCTCTTTATTCATCTTCGATTTTGGGTATCGCGGGCAATTCCAACACCTTTGACCAACTCTTGTTATATTTTCGTAATTGCAATCTATATGTATCACCTAGCATTAAATTATACTTTCTATAATTAAAATAAATATGCTGATGGATTGGATTGGCTGGTGGAGCAGTCGGTCATATATAGGTGTATTCTGAACTTGCCATGGTGGTCGGGGTTCAGCTGCATATATTTATCATCGTAAGGTTAAATAACAATTGTTATATGGCATTTAAGTGCCGTAGCGATCGTGTCAACCACATGACCTGGAATGGGACAGGCTAGCTTAGTAGTTCTTTCTTAATGGCTTTATCCTGCGGGCTTAAGGACTTCCGCGAATCCTGTGAGCGTGGCCTAGTGAAGAGGGTTGCTATTGTTGCGGAATCCGATTAGATGATGTGGATCACCATTGTTGCGGGATCCAATGATTCGCCGTTGTTGCGGGAATCACCCGCAGAGATAATTGATAGATGGGATTGATGAAAAGCTTATGACCTTAGCCTTGCCGGCATACACCATGAAGTGTGCTTCAAGCGCCAACGGGCGTGGGCATTAAAAGGTTTAAGGCGTCTGTGGGTACAGCGACATACCTCTGCAGAGTGTATGAATTGTGATATGTCACTCCCTGTTTTGGGTAGGAACCGTGAACGCGGTAGGAAAGGAACCTATCGGAGGTTCTAATACCTGTGGTGCCTTATATGCAGTAGATTTTATAATTACTTAATATGAGTTTTTACAACACTGTTTTATGAACATGCATAAAATTCCTTGTTGGATTATGGTGGCTTTGGACATATATGTATTATGCAGGTGGATTATGGGCATATATTTGTTGGATTGCTATAGTTGGACTTGTTGAGTACCATTTGTACTCATCCCCTATATATTATTCCTTGTAGTGTTGAGCTAACAATTAGGTGACGAGAAGATTCTGCAAAAATTGATCAAGTGTTGCATATCTCTACATCAACTAAATGATGAAGGTGATGATGATATAGAAGAGCAAGGTACTGTTAGTGTTATTATTTTGATAAAAACTAATTTCTTATGGTTTTTATTTAATGGGTTTCGCTACAATTGTTTTTTGCTATGCTACTCTGGTGTGCTCAGGTCTTGGTAAGTTGATTCTTACTAAGGAATGAGCCGTAGACCGGTATTCTACCTCGGAAGTGGAATACGAGGGTCGCTACAGGCTGGCGGCGGCGGAGTCGGAGACGGCACGAGGACGGTGGATCAAGTGCGCACTGCGGCGGCCATAGGCGACGCGCTGGTCGCGACGCGGTCCTCGCTTTGAGCAGAGGACGCTGGGGAGGCCCTGTCGATAAAAACACAAAGGGGTGCTGATTGAACACAGAATAAAATCAGAAGTTATAACTCCGAGAACAAGAGCTCGAGATTTCACTTACTTGGTTTTGGCCCTCTTCAGCAGTCTGGGAGCTAGATGGAGATCGCCAATACCCTAAGTAACAAGGCAAATAAGAGCTGACTTCTCGCCGGAAACAAGATATACCGAGAGTAAAAAGAAAAGGCACTCACCTCAGAGCCGCTCGTTCAAGAATGAGAACTGGCACTAGGAGCAGTGAGGGCCCACTTCCTGGCGGTCGGCGAGGGGCCCAATGGCATCCGCCAAGGGTAGTGCCTGTACAAGATGAGGTCACTTCGTTTCCCAAATCAAGAGGAGACAAGTGAACAAAATGGAGTCAGACACTTATGTTGATGATGGCGGACTTCTCGGCGTTGGTGAACTCGCAGACGACACTCGTCGGCTCATCGGCACCTGACGCAACACTTATCAGCACCCACCCCACGCGTTGAGCCACCGTCTTGTTGCTAAGATCTGCAAAGGGAGACAAGACCATTTCAGGATAAATATGAGTACAACGACAGCAAAAGAAACATATAGACGATGACACGAGAACGAGTACCCCGCATCGAGATCTGCATCTCGTCGTCCTTCCCCATGTAGTCAAAGGCAGGGTGAGCACGGGCCTGGAGCGGTTGGATACACCGGGTAATGAAGTCTTGAGAGACTTCATACTCTGTCAATCCCCATTCTCGCAGGCTGCTAATTGTATTGACAAACTCTTGGCGTGAGGGGGTCAGAGAAGGCTTGGTGGTCCAATCCTGAGAATGCTCAGGCTTGTCCTCCGGGAACATCAGTACAGGGTCGACGTTTTTTATCTCAAAATAAAACCATTTCGACCACCATTGGCTCCGGGATGATGGGCATTGGAAGGGGATGTAAACCGCCTTCATACCATCAGGAAGATGAAATCCACAACATCCTGATATTCTGTTGGATTCCATCCACCGGAGCTTGTAGTAGTAGCGGAAGAGATCAAGGCACCACACCAACGTAGGCCTCGCAAAGGTGAACGAAAATGCTTAGAAAAGCAATGGAGTTGGGGTTGATGTGCATTAGGGAAAGCCGGTAGAAGTTCAAGATCAAAAGAAGGAATTCAGAAGGCGGAGGCAAGAAACCACATCACACAGTCCTCTACCAGACTACCACTACCATCTGACCTAGAATGGGTTGGGGAACAGTACCTCCGTCCTCTCTCTCCGGGCGTTCGCGGCCGGGGAGTGCTCCATCCACCTGCAGCTTCTTCATCGCCACGGCATCGGTGCTGGATGCCCAAAGATCTATCGCCGTCGATGGGACTGCCAGAGGGGAAGAAGAAAGGTAGGGTATTTTTTTTGAGGATTGGGGAAACCGAGAGTCCAAGCGCAAGGAAGTTGGAAAGCTTCAGAGGCGAGCAGACTCGAAATGGATCCAGTAAATCGCTTTATATAAGCGCACTACCAGACGATTCGTATTTCGAGGGAAGGAGAGAGATTGCCGCCGAAAATTTCTGAAGCCCGTTGCTGACAGATTGATTAGACTTCAAATTAAATTCACTTGTGGACCGTTGAACTTCTTTCAATATTATCAAGAACTCGGCGTCTTCTCGGTTCCCATCAAGAATGATCAGAAGGGTGTGATAACGTTGGCAGAGAAATCATGGATGACATTGCGAGTTCATTTAAATTGAAGTAGAGGGCTACTGTCAGGGTTACAGATAAGGCATATCTCCTATCCTACGATTTACCGAATATGCAAGATTGGCATATATACCATCTTCTATACGATATATTTTCGTATGCGATAAGGAAGTATACAAGATATTATGGAAAATATCCTCACGGGCTGGTGATTAACAGAGTCCTACTCGGAGAGGACAGGGATTATTCTAGATCGTGCAGAGTTCATTGTCTCCAAGTTCTACTTGAAGACTAAGGCAACTCATGGTATAAAAGGCACACCGTCGGAGGGGTTCAGGATCATCGAATCATAGTGCCATCACACCGACCATAGTTTACGAAGCCAAAGGACACAAGCCAAAGCCGCCGGGAGATCTTGTCGAACGATCTCGACAAGGATCTCGCCGGTATCATCGGATTCATCTGTTCTCTTTGTACTATGTGGTTTCCCATATCAATCTCATATAAACTGGATTAGGTCTATTACCTCACGAGGGGCTTGAACCAGCATAATCATTGTCTTTTGTTTGTTTTGATGTCGTATCGTATAGGTCCTCGTACCAACGTACCCTAATACCCTATTTATCTGGTCTATGAGTATCTCCCGTTGATAGATTTCTTCTCATTAGTTCCATCTTCGTGGTGCCGGTTGAAAAATCGATACCTAAGTGAGATTATTCCCTACCAACACTTATTGAGTGTTCTGTACTAGTGGTTGCTATGAAACCATTGTGATTTTGTGCAACTTAAATAATAATACTTGGAGTTTTGTAAAGTTTACTCAATTCTTAATATGGGTATCTATGAGATTGGGATCCTCGTAGCTATATGTGAGGAATTGAACTTGTTGGGGAGCAAACCAAATACACCCTATAAAATGTGCTAGCAAATTTGTCCCCATAATTTGCTTACAGAAACTACTAAGTGCTAGCATCAAACCTTTCCGTGAGCTAACGCAAGCTAGAATCTTTTTATCTGTGTCGAGTGATCCAATCAGACCATGACGATTGATGAATATATAGAAGGCCAAAAGGACCGAAGTCTAGAATATGCATCTATACTTTCATTGCCATATCTTGCTAGAGATATTTAGTAGACAAGAAAAAAAACGATGATATTTAGTCTAGAATATGCATCTATACTTTACATTATAATTCAGAAGTTACATTATCATTATAATAAAATGATACTATAATTATATAATAGACATTAGAAGTTTTTCAAAATTGTCGAATATTGTATAGATTCCCTTTGAACGATGAAAGCGTAAATTTAAGACTTCTGTACCAAGAATGTACACAATTATATTTGTAGACATGAGGATTTAATCATGGTGTACCACCACATCAATGATGTTTTCCCAAACTGGTTAGATATGACTTTTTTTCTCTCCACACGTCAATGTCCATTGTTCTAATTTTTTCTCTCCCAGTTATTGCCGTTCACCATGCATGGCAAAATTGGTCCTTGGTGGCACCAACCACATGCATAGCCAACCCAAGCGAGTGACCACATGGTCTACATGCCGTGTCAGCTATGTACTACCTCCATACCATGATATAAAATATTTTAGTTTATTTTATACTCCCTACGTTTTATAATATAAGACTTTTAACATTGCTAATATTCATATAAATGTTAATGATGTCTAGATTCACTAACATCTATATGAATATGAGCAATGCTAGAAAAACTTACATTATGAAACGGAGGAAGTAGATATTAAGGAAGAAAAAAAAGTGAAGTATATGGGTGGTCCTTAAACTTACATGGGTATGTTATTTAGATCTCTGAACTCTTAACTCTTAAAATGAATTTCTAGATCTTCAAACTTATCATGAGTGTCATATAGACCTAAACGGGCTCCAACTAGCTACATGTGCTGACATGGCATCCATGGTGGTGCTTACATGTAGAAAAAAAATATATAAACATTTTTTACTCTCTCTCTCCTCTATTTTAATTTTAATTTTTCAAAAATAAAAAGCATCATTTTCTCTTCTCTCTTTTAATTTATATTTATATGACTTTCATGTAGGTCCCATCGATACATAGGTGCACTGTGACATGCCATGTTACCATATAAAACGGGTTGGAATTCATTTGGATCTATGACACCCAAAATAAGTTTTGGGGAAAAAATATATATTGATAGTTCAGTTGCCTAGGTGGTGTTTAGATTCAGGGACTAAACTTTAGTTCTTGTCACATCGGATGTTTAGACACTAATTTGGATTATTAAACATAGACTACTTACAATTCGCGAGACAATTTTTTAAGCCTAACTAATCCATAATTAGCACATGTTTAATGTAGTATCACATAGACTAATCATGGATTAATTAGGCTCAATAGATTCGTCTCGTGAATTAGTCCAGGGTTATGAAATGGTTTTTTATCATTAGTCTACGTTTAATACTTCTAATTGGTGTCCCAATATCCGATGTGACAGGGACTAAAATTTAGTCCACAGATCCAAACAGGACCCTAGATGACACACATCCACAAGTTTAAAGACCGTACATGTACTTAAAAAAACCATGATGCCCCGTACACATTTACCGTATTGCTTAAACCACTTGTTTAGAATTACTCGTAAATATATTTTTTAAAAGTTAAATTTATTCCTATAATTAAGTAGATGATTTAGGCAATAATTCGCCCAATAATCTAAACCAAAGCCTTATTTCTCTTGTAAACAAACAAGAAACATTTATCTGTATATATCACTAGAAAATTTGAATGTAAAAACTGATTTTAGAATTAATTATGATCTTTTTTGCTATTTTTCAATTTAGCAGCTTTGTCTTTCAGACTGCTACGAATAGAAATATAAAAGTTTTAGAGTAAATTGTATCGATGGTACAGGAACTTAATAGATAGATAGGAGAAACTTGGTACGTAAACTTAGGGAGCACTTATTTCGGTACACTAACTTGTCTTGTGCATCCGAACCAAGCCAAATGAGTATGCTATGTTTAATCTTACCGAGTTGAACCTTTATCAAGTTGCTACATAGGTACACATATCAGCATGATGCGATCTAGATATGCATGTGCTCAGTCAAATGTATAATATGGGACGCTGATCATATAGTGAAAAATACGAAGGATGCAGTGAATTAAAAACGATGGAAGAACAAAAATAAATATCAAGTAGAGGTCATTCGCTTATATAGCATGCCTCATGACCTCTAGATGTGTGTGAGCGCCATTCTAACTAGATTCGAACTGAGCATTATTAGTCACAATGTGTCGTATGTCCTTGTTTTTGCATGCACGAGATAAGTCCGTGCACCGAAACGAGTGTTCTATACAGGGCCGTGCACATGGGCGTGCGGCCCATGCGATCATACAGGGCCTCCAAATTTCTAGGGCCTTAGAAAATCAGCCCAACCAAAGAAGGCTCATGTATTCGTGTGAGGCCAGAGCGCCAGAACCCCGTTCGAGTCCGCGCGTGTCTTCGCGTGTGTGGCGCTTCGTATTCTCGACTTCGAGCCCCGAGGCCCCATGGCGTTTTGTATTCTCTTTTATTTTCATATCTGTAACATTAAGTTCATCTTGAGTCTCGACGTCTCGTCTCCTCCGAGCACCAGGCCGCCAGCCGGCTCATCCAATTTCATATTTTCATTCAACCAGCGAATAGCAACTTAACAAGCAACCAACAATCAAGGCACTAGGCAGCAAGCCAGCAACAACAACGAACATTCTCCGTTTTCAGTTTGACAGTTTTTGATTATGCAAGAGTTAAAAAATGTACTATTCTTGATATATCGCATTTGCTCTGCAGTATATACATTATTTTAGATATATTTGGTACTCGATTTAGGCCTCACTTAGAGCCTTGTACAGGGCCTACAAATTTGACGGCACGGCCCTGGTTCTATAAGTATTGTGTACAAGGTTATACCCACCTATCAAGTTCGTATACCTCTAATACAATTTACTCAAAGTTTTACATTGTTGTTTCTCATTGATTATGTGACGTGTCTTCGGATTATAAGCCGCGGACAAAAAAGAAAAAAAAAAGAAAACCCTACCAATCAGTACCTAGGAACATTGCATCACATTTAGTTTGAGGCTACATATAATCAAAGAGTATTCCATGCGTGTCCCTCTCATTATGTCTACATGATGGTGACTCATGGATCAAGGAACAATATTATGTTGAGGCAATAATGGAGCCATGGAGAGGGATATCGATCAAGGCCGGCATGCAATATTGCAATTGCAAAGCTTGGCCGGATGGAGGAGAAAGACGGAGGATTGATGATGGGGAGAGGTCAACTGGACCCACGCCAAAAAGGAAATTCTCCATGAGCACGCATGCGAAGCAGCATCAGCATCACTTCGATCTGCAGGGGCAAATCGCACCACCGGCTGTGGCCTGTCACACCACCAACTTCCCAATCCCGGCCGTTGGAGGCCGATCGATCGACAAACGTGGCAGATCGATCCCCGCAAGTGGGCATCGCATTCCCAATCCGTAAAGCCGGGAGGTCAGGGGTTGCAAGCTGAGGGAGTGAGGGGACTGGGACTGGGTAATTAATGCGCGCACGGTCGCCTCCCTTGCTCACGTCCTCCTCATATAGGTATCCACCTATGTGTAAACAAAAAATGTGCATATACTTTTAATAGTATTATACCTACATGTAAATAACCTCAAATTCGTTATATTTTAGGAAACAAAAAAAACTTAGACTCGATAGAAGCTCGAACCGAGCCTAATCAGCTTTCGAGCTTTCAAGCAGGTTGGCTTGAGCTCGGTTAGGCTCAAGAGCTCGACTCGAGTATATGATAATGTACATTTGATGATTCGAATTTTTTTTATTGAAACAATAATTTTAAGTTAATCATATTATAGAAAGAAGAAAGAATAAAGGAGAATATATGATATCAAGACATACTATTTTTTCACATAAATGTATAATAATCTATATACATAACCTACTCATCAAATAAAACATAAAAGTTCCATGCATGTACCATTAGGCTTTGAGCTCAGCTTGACAAAGCTCGCGAGGTTAAGTTCATGCTCTGCTCGTTAAGAGCTCGAGCCAACCTCGAATCGAGTTTTAGACGAGCCAAGCTTGAGCACTCGCGAGTCTCGAGCTTTTTTTTTGACAGCCCTACATACATATACACTATCAACCTAAGTTAGGGTCACTTTCCATCATGTTCATTGAACGTGATCAACACCATTACTTGAGTTAGGGTCACTATGGACACCATTAATTTAATTTAATTAATCCCAAAAGTATCTATATATAGTGTGGCCTTTTATTTCTTCATGTTTCTGATGCTGTCTTCCTTTTAACAACTGTTAGACACATAGCTAGAAATCCATCATGGTAGAACTCAAAACAAGGGGCTAATTTTCTGTGCAGAGAGCACATCCTACTCTTGGTCGTACCATTGCTACCCTCCTACTCCTAGCAGCATCCACTGGCCAGGCATGATCATGCATGTGTGGCTTAAAGTTTAGATGCCCTACAGGAAGAAGAGCTAGAGAAATGAATTAGGCTATATATAATTTGGTGTCATGGGCCAAGCTAAGCAAGTGTGTGATCTTGTCAATGCTGGACAAGTGGACTACTGGTAGGCGCCTCTGACTTTGTTAAATCTCTCTTCCCACTAGGCACTTGGTCTAATTCCAATCTCTAACAAATAAATTCCCAACCAATATTTTGGCAAATCCTAGTAATTACTACCATGCATCATGGCCAGCTGTCAGGAGAGGGGTTTGCTAGGTGGTCAATGCACATGTATAGATTATGGTTGTAAATGGGTTGACCCACGAACCTATTTATAAATTATTCGAGCATATCAATTTATAAATTGGTTTGCAAAAATGATCTGTAAATTAAAATAGGTTTCCGGATTAGTCTACTTATATCCTACGAGATAAATAGGCTCGCAATCTAAAATCCACGCTTAGCGAGGTTGGAATTATTGGCACAACCAGATTTTGTAATAACTGAGAAGGATTTGTCTATTTAACTAGATCAATACCCCGTCACATTACTAGGAAATTGAGTTGCATAATATGTACAAACAAAATGACTTCCTATATGTTTTATATAGTGTGAGGTTAACATATTTTATATCTAATTGATAATTGAGCCTAAAAATAATTGAGATTATATTGTTTTGTGAGAGAAGAAAGAAGAGACAATTTGTACCATAGATGTATGATCCAAAAGCTTAATGAAAGAAAACAGAAATAACATTAACTATATTTAGTGGGATGAACTATATAAGCATATATAAATATATAGAATTGTTTTCAACATGCATGTTCATTCTAGGTTACAATATTCACTTTTAACTAGAGAGTTTATCGATAGACTTATACTGTGATCTAGCTTAGTTAATTATCTAGTACGACCAGACAACAAAAAAGGGATCGCATGTCAAAAGAGAAACATGCTAATCTCACTTTCCAGATATCACTACAAAAACAAACTGCGTTTTCTCCCTTAGCTTCTTTTTTATCCTCACTTTTGCGTTCTCCATGCACGATCGATAAGCCGCATCCCATACTCTGCAAAGCCACCCACCCCGGGTATCTCACTGATGCACACCCATGAATTGAAAGAACAAAGAAAAAAAACTTTCTTCGACTCTCGATCCTAAAATATAGAAACTGAATTTTGTTTCGAAATTAATATAGCAACTTCTACACCTACTCCTGTTAGTACAACGAATCTGAACACCACTCCTAGATTAGGTGTTTTTGGACGGAGGGAGTACTTCCTTATCTCAACTAATTATAACCATCTCTTATTTAATTTCTTCACCCACGCTTTCTTATCTCAACCACAATCACAAGTTCACAACCATTTATCATTTAATTTCATCTCTTTCTTAATCTTTGTATTCAATAAATTTCAGAAGTGATTAGGGTATGTGCAATTATTATTAGCATTGCCTATTGGGAATACTTGGTTGCAGAAAAAGAGAAAAAAATAAATAAATGATACAAACACCGTTGCTACGGTTACCAACAAACACTTGGCCTCTATAAAATAGAAATTTTGCTTTATGAGGATGTGAGAGGAAAAATAAGTAGTAAAAATTTATTCTTTATGTTATTGGTTAAAATTAATCTTTAATGTTTTAATGTTGTAAATATATAATTATAATTAAATATGTATTTCTTCGAGCTTATATGAGGGCCTGTTTAGATCCCCTGGCAAGTTTTTCACCCTGTCACATCGAATGTTTGGACACATGCATGAAGTATTAAATATAGAAAAAACTAATTACACAGATTGTGTATATATTGTGAGATAAATCTTTTAAGGCTAATTTCTTTATAATCTGATAATGTGGTACTACAGTAAACATTTACTAATGATAGTTTAATTAGGCTTAATAATATCATCTCGTAGTTTACAGGCGGAACCTGTAATTTGTTTTAGGTCGTGTTTAGTTCTTTGGCCAATTTTTTTTGAAGTACACTGACACACATTTGAAGTATTAAACATAGACTAATAACAAAGCAAATTACAGATTCCGCCTATAAACTGCGAGACGAATTTATTAAGCTTAATTAATCCGTTATTAGCAAATGTTTACCATAGCATCACATTGTCAAATCATGGCTCAATTAGCCTTAAAAGATTCGTCTCGTAATTTACATGCAAACTGTGCAATTGGTTTTTTTCGTCCACATTTAATGCTCCATGCATGTGTCCAAACATTTGATGTGATATTTTTGACCAAAAATTTTTGGGATCTAAACACACTCTTAATATTAGACTACGTTTAATATTTCAAATGTATATCCGTATATCCGATGTGACATGATAAAAAATTTTACCCTTCAATCTAAATACAAAACTGAGATTTTTATCTTTTGAACATACTGGGATGAAATAGTAAATTTGGAACAACCCGTCCCACCCCTCCCATCATGGAATCTGAGAGAGTGCTAGTGGCATTTCGACAGGTGGCGCACCTCGTCCGCCGGCAGGCGTGCCATCTGCTTGCCTCTCGTTGGTGCAGCACGCAGCTCTCGTCCATTCTCTTATCTGTAACCTGCACACTGCAGTAGTATTGACTATTGAGTGAGTGTTCTAGCGAATCAGCTAAAGGCTAGCTAGCTAGCTTGATCACGTCAAAATCTCAGAGGAACACTCAGGATATTATCGATCGATCGACCGATCAAGCGCTGGGGCTCATCCACGTACGTACGCTTGCAGCAGCTAGCTGATCGAGCTCGATCCTATAGTACAAATATCGGGGCCCTGCTTTTGTGCTCCTCCCACGAGATCACGTGGCGTTTTTGGAACGTACGTAGAAATGAATTTTACAGCCATATCATGGGAATTAGTTCGATACTTACAAAATTCCCGTGAAATCCCTTCATTTCAAATATCGGAGAGAAGTTTGAACTAATTTTAACTCATGTTTGGTTTGATCTCTATCATAGTTAATCGATCTCCTGAAATATCACGAGATCTTATCCTCCTGTCCTACTCTCCATTTGTTTTAGATTATTTACCTTGTTCTAGAAAATACCATACCAAACAAGGAGATCACTAGTGAAAAATCCTCATAGGTGTTCCCTGCAAAAACCCTCATATATAGCTAGCTGATCGAGCTCGACCCTAGCACAAATATCGGGGCCTTGCTTTTGTGCTCCAACAAGATCACGTGGTGTTTTTGGAACATAGAAATTTCACAGCCATTTCATCGCAATTAGTTCGATTCTTACAAAATTCCCGTGAGATTCCTTCATTTTAAATATAGAAAAATTTGCTACAAGACACTCAAAGTTTTGACCTTTGCTGTGTCACACCCAAAAAACGTGTATATCCTTGTGGACACTGCAAAAATATAATAATTAGCTGCTGAACACCCGAAGCATTATTTTATTATATTCGAGAAAAGTGTGGAGAGAGAAATTTGAAAAGGACAAGTTTGCCCATGCCTGCTCTTTCTCTACCTGATCCCATCCAAAACCAGCTGCGACAAGAGGCTTTGACAGCGGCTAGGTCAGCTGTTGCTGCGGTGGGCGTCAGCCGTGTTGCAGCAGAGGCAATGGAGGAAGCGGCGATCGCCTTCACGGGCCCCAGTGGCAGACAAGCTCATGGGCGCGGCGTTGCGGTCGCGGCGGAGGCAGCGGCGAACGTCCCCACAGGTCCCCGTGGCGAACGAGCTCGCCACCACATCGGACTACCTCCGCCCCCCGGCGGCGGCCCTCGGAATCGACGCTAATGGTGGGTGCCGCCGCAACGCGGGTTGGATCCAAGCACTGGGCAAGCTAGAGCTAGCGGCGATGAAGGACGACGCCGATGGGATGTTGTCGCAGAAAGAGAGGAGGACGTTGCCCCCTCCTTACTACGCCCACCGCCGCTACCCCACCTGTCGTCTACCCCCCCCCCCCCTCCGCCACCCGCTGTCGCGCTCGCTCGCCGCCACTCCGTCCTCTGTCGCCCAGGCTTGCTGAAAAAGAGAAGAGAAGAGAAGAGAAGAGATGAGAAGAAAGAAAAGAAAAGAGAAAAGAGAGCTGATGCAGGAAGAAGAAAAGTGTCCAAGGGCATTTTGGTACTTTCAATACTCTTTCTCTCTCCGTTTTCACCGAAAATAATAAAATAATGCCTCAGGTGTCTAGCAGCTAATTACCATATTTTTACAGTGTCCACAAGAAGATACACATTCTTTGGGTGTCCCACAACAAAGATCACAAACTTTAAGTGTCCTGTAGCAAATTTTACCTTTAAATATTGGAGACGATCAAGTTTGAACTAATTTTAACTCATCTTTGGTTCTTTATCATATTAATCTCTTGAAATGCCACGGGATCTTATCCTCCTGTCCTACTCTCCATTCGTTTCCGATTATTTACCTTCTAGCAAATTTCATACTACCAAACAAGGAAATTGTGGCAAATGATCATTGTTACGCCTCATTAACTATATTCTACTCGTTTTTCAAAGTAGCATTAACTTTGATTAACCGCTATGAAAGACTGCACTTATGATGGCTAGAGATTAAATGCCACATCTAGAAATGCTTTGGAATGTGAGAGTGATAATACTCTCTCCATCCCATTTTGATCATCCCCTAAGTTTTTTGAGGTCTTCTCAAAACGATCATCATTTAACAAGTATCTGTTTATTTATTATGCAAAAAGTAAACGTGCATCATTTGAATGTGTTGCATGCAGCAAATTAAGATTAATTTCTATTGGTGTAGTGTCATGCAATATTTAAAACATGAGCAATTCACGGGGAACAAAGCAATGAATCACCTTTAACTGTTAAGTATTAATTTGATAATGATAAATATTTTGGTGTCCTTGGCCTTGGTTCCCTTTGCGTAGAGGATGATCAAACTAGGATGGAGGGAGTACATCGATGAAAGTTCCCAAGTAAGTTGACTAAATTAGTAGAATGTTTTTTTTACATGAACACAGCAGGGGAAGCCCCCATTGTTGGAAAGATTTTATTGAAAGGATGAAAAATACAAAGAATTACAAAGAAATAAACCAATTTTTCACTACATCTTTGTCACTCTTATTAAGTCTAAACAAGAGAAGAATGAGGTCTCCCTTAAGGAGTTGCCTCCAGAGAGACAAGGAGGGGTGTCTATGATAAAAAAAATAAGACCATTCCTTTGCTTCCATATGTTCCAAGATCCCAAGAGAAATTTCTCTATAAAATATTTTCCATTGTAGGCAGCTTTGTTTTGTAGCATCTTGTTCTGAAGATGGATCGAAGTGTTTCATACTAAACCCAAAATGCTCCAACAATTGACTGGGAAAGGGCATTAGAAGAAGAGATGCATCAGAGTTTCAAAGGTCGTTGATGACAAACTACACATGATAGATCACAATCAACTGGAGCACACTTATGATCAAACATACACTTGGTATTCAATCTATCGAAAAGAAGTAGCTAGCAGACAAACTTTAACCTTCGAAGTGACCTTACTCTTCCAAAGCCATAAGAGATGTTGTGGAGGTTGCAAAGTCCTAGAATTTTTGGGAGGTATATTTAAAATTCCCCAAAATAACCCCATTGATTATACTGTTGGGAAGCATTAATCTCATTCATCAAGCTCTGCACCTCCAAAAATTCACTATAAGCCTGCTGAGACAAAGGCAAAAGGAAATTATCTTCCAAGTTTGTTCCTCTAAAGTTCTGGACTGAAACCAGCTTGTGAGCGGCAAATGAAAATAGTCTTGGCATTCTGAACCAAAAAAGAGGACCTCCCAACAAGAACAAGTGGCCCCATTGCCTAAAGAGCACGTAGAAATTCCTCTAAAAATGACCATCAATTTACATATGTGTCTCCACCAAAAGGAAACTCTGACCAGATGAGGCACACAATTCATATAATTGGAGCTCCAGATTAAACTAACCCAGGGAAGATCCATCTTATTATAGATCTTGTCCATATATTTGATCAAAGAGCTTGATTTTCAACCATAAGGTTAATAACACCAAGTCCCCCCTTGACTTTAGGTTTGCAAACTACATCCCAGGCTATCAAAGATTTTCTATTTGAATTAATATCAGATCCTCTCCAAAGACAATTCCTCCAAGCTCTATCAATATTCTCTATCACCAATTTAGGCAACTTAAAAGTACACATAATATGTAGGCAAAGAGAAAAATATAAAATTAACCAGGATAAGTCTATCTCCATAGGAGAGAAAAGATGAGTTAACAGACAACCTTCTCTCAGTTATGTCAATCAAGGGAGAAAAATCAACCACTCTTGGCCTTGTAGTACCCAAAAGTAAGCCCAGGTATGTAAAAGTCAATGAACCAATCTGACACCTAAACACTCCTGCCAACATTTGTGCCTTATCTTCATCTACATTAATTGGAATGAGGCAAGATTTGTGATAGTTAACATTGAGACTAGTACCTTGAGCAAAAGTTTGCAAAAGAGCTTTAAAACAAATAATTCCCTACCACTTTCCTTGACATAGAGAAGAGTGTTATCATCATACTGAACTATTGGAAAATTATGATCATCGACCAGAGGGATTGGTCTTGAAAGAAGACCCACTTGATGTGATTTATTACTGACAGCTTGCAACAATTCAACAGCAAGCACAAAAAGTAGAGGAGAAAGAGGATCTCCTTATCTAACACATCTTTTACAACTATTTTTTTCCAAGAATGCCATTCAAAAGAAGAAGAAGAAGAAGAGAACAGTTTTGATACCCAATTTAAACAAACATCAGTGAATCCCATTGCTTTCATCACCTGTAACATAGCCTCATGTTCTATAGTGTCAAAGGTTTTCTCAAAGTCTAATTTCAAAAGAACAATTTCCTTCTTTGACTGATGGCACTGATGTAGGAATTCAAAGTTCAATCCTGAATGGTTCTTTAATTCTTGAATGAAACCATATTGATTCTAACTTATCAAAGACAAAATGACTTTCTGTAATCTATCAGCCAAGAGCTTAGTCTGAATTTTAAGGGCAATTCCCATGAGAGCAATTGGCCTATAATCATTGATATACATAGGATTCAACTTCTTAGGGATCAGAGTGATAAAAGAGTTATTGATAGAATCTAAATTTAGAGATCCCAAGTGAAAATCAGCACATAGCTTGTAGTAATCATGGCAAATTATAGGCCGACACTTTTTTATAAAAAAGATCATCAAAACCATTTGGCCAGGTGCTCTATTCGTGGGAAGATTCTTTACCAGATTATCAATATCCAGTTTTGAAAAAGGAGCCTCTAGAAGAGACAAATCAATCTTCATGATGTTGAAACAAAGAAGAGAGATCAAAAGGCATAGTGAAAATTAGTAGAATGTTCTCAAATCACGTGTTCTTTAATGCAAATTAATTATGCCTATTAGTCAGCGAAAGTCTAAAGGCTCTCTTTGTTTAAGTTTAGGATTATTCGCTTAAGCTTTTATAAGCTGACCTTTTGGCTTTATATAGTTTATAAGTTGGTGCGTAGCTTAGAAGCGTTAAATCTAATGGTAGAATCTCCACATAAGCCAAAAAAGTTACTTCAATATAGTTTTTAGCTTAACAGTGTAAAACTAGTTTATGGCTTTAGAAAAGCCAAATGGAAAAGTTGATTGATTGTTTAGGTTTAGATTTTCTTTTACTCATAAGCTGACTTAAAAGTCTAAGCAAATAGGGTATAATCTTTGCAGCTTACATCACCCGTGATGTCTGCATTACTGTGTGTGCTTTTGTGTGAATCTCAATACTTTGCATGCTTTTGATTTGTATGGTCAACGATGGAATATATTTGATGATAATTCAATCCTAGTACACAGTCTGGTCGCCTAGTTGCATTCTTCTTGTTAATTATGCCCGTTGAAGAGAATAATAAAATGGCAACATATGCATCTCTAAAAGCTGCTGTGCTAGGCAATGGACGACGACTCAGAGAGGAAGCTTCAGCCGTCAAAAAAACACTATCGCGTACATTGTATCTGGCCATATATACCATTGAGTTTCACTGAATTTTTGATATTTTAATCTATTTAGAGACCATATTTTGCAAATAGACCCCTTAAAACTTAGGTTGTGTTTGCAATCCCATGTTTCCAACCCGGTTTTCTGCGCGCATGCTTTTCAAACTACGAAACAACACGTTTTCTTTAAAAGTTTCTATACGAAAGTTGCTTAAAAAAATCAAATTAATCCATTTTTTTAAAAAAATAGCTAATACTTAATTAATTATGCGTTAATGGACCGCTCCGTTTTTCGTGCGGGAGGGATTAGTTCCCATCCGTTGAATCAGAACACAGCCTTAGAGCAGGTACAATAGCAGGCTATAAGCCAGCTATAAATATATTTTAAAAAGATAAAGGAAGAGAGAGAAAAGCAGCGGGCTACAGATCTATAGCCAGCTGCAGCACGGACTCCAAGACGTAATGTGTGTATGACAGGTGGGAACAGATATTAATAGTATAGTAAGCAACTATTATATGAATTAGCTATTACATTGGTTATAGATGACTAGCAAATATGCCCGTGCGTTGCAACGGATGAAAAAACGTAATGATAATATACATTTTTCATGAATAACCATGTCGATGACAATTAAAAAATTAGAAAATAGGAACATCTTAAATGTAATAGCTCAACCTCGATGATGACAACCTTACGATGTTTGCTTTACCTAAAATAATTGGATTATTCATATAACAACATGCATATAATCTAAAATATTCTTTTAATCTCATTCTTGCAACCAATCAAATCCTACACTACCTCGTATGGTCAAGTCTACACAAAATAGAGTCACTATGCACTCTTCTCTAAATAACAATTAAAATATGTTTATTTTCTAAGATTATTTCTATATAATATGTTATCAAGAATAATAGTTATACTTCACAAAAATATTATGATAACCGCCTACAAAAATGTGCAAGGTCTCCAATATAGGAGAATACATGACGAAACAAAAGTCGTGTAGGAGATGGAAAAAAAGTCGATGAGCCTATCCAACCAAGTGTCCATCAATTTAGCGTTTTTTTTTCTAACAGTTTTTTCCTCGTATGCTTTTTTTTTCTTTTTACATACGATGGAAATATTTTTTTCTAGCGTGTTTTTTTTTTACGAACTACAGAACTTTTTTTTCTAGTGTGTTTTCTTTTGCGCTTTTTTCTGACATTATTTTCCTCACGCGTTTTTTAAAACCGTTTTTATTTTCTCACGTATTTTTTCTTTTTTAATATACGGTAGAAACTTCTCTTTTTAAATAGTTAGATTAGATTAGATTAGAGATAAATAAGAGATATAAACGGACTACTAAAATGAAATTAGACTTTTTTTCCGCCGCGCTTTTTTCCGCCCTTTTTATTTTTTTTCTCGTGTATTTTTTTTTACGAACGGTTTTTTCCACCACTTTATTATAGTGTCGAACCTTTCTAGATACAGTAGGATTCGATTTTTTCTACCACGTCACATATAATTCTTTTTTCTTTGGAATCGGACATTTTTTTTATTTTTTTCGCCTTTTTTTACCGCGTCGATGGAGTCGGATTCGTTTCGATTTTTTTCTTTTTTTGCTTTTTTTTATCGGACTGATTTTTTTCGCCCTATATTTTTATCGGACTTTTTAAAAAAATTCGCCCTTGTTTTACTGATTCGTTCGTTTTTTATCCTTTTCTTGCCCCGTATTTTTTTTTTATCGGACAGATTTTTTTCCCCTTTTTTTTCGCTCCGTTTTTTGGATTGGACGTTTTTTTAGCCGGGTTTTTTTGCCCGGTTCGTATTGTTTGGATCGTCCAGATTTGTTTTTTCCGCCCTTTTTTTTATCGGACATTTTTTTCTCCCGGTTTTCTCGCTCTGTTTTTTCTTGGATCAGACTTTTTTCCGTCCGGTTTTTTTTGCTCGGTTTTTTCGTCTGGTTTATTTGACGGACGATGGAAGCACCTCTTGTTTTTGTTTTTTTAAGTAGTAGAGATTTGAAGTTAGCAGTGGGCTGTACTCTTATTGCAGATATGGACCCTACCAGGGTTGTTGACGCCAGCATTGAATGTTTCGGTGCTAAATAAGCAAGCTCCGACACCTGACCTCGCCACTAGTTGGTTTGACGCCGATCTGCCATCTAGAATAACTTCGTTTCCTCTCTGTTAAATTGTGAAAAAAAATGGTAAATCTATGTATCATAATTTATTTTGCTCTCCGCTAATTTATTCTGCATTAAGAAAAAATAATCTGGGAGGAAAATGTGGCTTCCTCACTCGTTCCAATCCCTAAATCCTATTAATTTGCTATTAAAATTTAAAATAAATCGATTGATTTGTTTTTTCCTCAAAATTTGACGGCAAATCAACAGGATTTAGGGGTGAGGGAGAATGAAAGGATCCATTGTCTCAGATTAAGTTTTTATAAATAAAAATAAATTAGGATACATTGATATGTTAGTGTTTTCAAATTTTTACAACAAATCAATAGCAATCATGAAGTTGTTCTTAGGTGGTAGAGGTTGGCGTCAAACTGATGGGTCCTGCTAATGCGCGGGTGATAGCTGGGAGCGATCACCCGCACTCCCTTCCCCCAATGCCGATTCCTCCCTCTTCTCCCCCTTTCTCCTCCCCATCTTCTCTTTCTACTACAGGACACCACAAATTTTTTTAAAAAAACAAAAGTTAGAAAAAATCATGGATAGAAATACTATATATAAAAAATTTGAATTCAAATTCAAATTCAAATTTGAATTCAAATTTGAATTTGAATTCAAATTCAAAATTGAATCAAATTTGAAATCAAATTCAAATTCAAATTCAAATTTGAATCGGGTATGTAAACTTTTGACTTATAAACTTTGGATTTATAAACTTTAGGTGTATAAACTTTAGATGTATAGAAATACTATATATAGAAAATATTTGAATTCAAATTCAAATTTGAATCAGATATAATTCAAATTCAAATTTGAAACGGGTATATAAACTTTAGGTCTATAAACTTTAGATGTATAGAAATACTATATATAAAAAAATATTTGAATTCAAATTCAAATTTGAATCGAATATATAAACTTTTGACTTATAAACTTTTGGTCTCTAAACTTTAGATGTGTAAACTTGAGGTGTATAAACTTGAGGTGTATAAATTTACTAAAATAGGTAAGTAATGTGGTGCTAAAAAAGGAAACCAGGTGGAGGGAGGGAGGGGGGAATGGGGTGATCACTAGCCAATAGCAAGGGCGATTGATCGCCCATTCCAGCCACATTATTTCGAGACAAATTAGGGTCGAAATTTTGGGTACCCAGGACCTTTCATGGATATCAGGTCCGAATACGGGTCTTTTTTGGCGGATACAAGATTGGATTCGGGAACGTAGTATCCGACGGATACGGATTATCCAGTAAAAAATTCGGGTATTACCTGGATAATTATACGAATATTACCCGTATTATGTTTTTGTGAGGCACTTTTTTACTATGTATTGTACCCTATTTATTTCCTAAGGTCCTAAAGGCCTAATATAATCGTATTGTAGATACATGGAATTGTTAAATGGTTATTGTCTTTGTGATATATATGATTGTTGCTTCGACTTGATATCTTAATAAATATCCGTAATCGTTATATAGTATACGTATCCATTTTGGTACATATTTGTTCCATATTTTTGCCCGACATTATACGAGTTTGTATCCGTATTTGGCACTATTTGTGTTCGACCCGATTTCGATTATAAAATATGGGTTAAGATATGGGAAGGGTGAGATCCGACCGATCCCGATTCGTTTTCACCCCTAGCACCGAGACATTCAACCTGGGTACCAACCACCCTGGCACACAAAGCTAGAGGTCCATATCTCTCTTTGTAAAATATTTTTTAAAAGAACTAAAATATCAAAAATCCAGAACTGTTTCAAATATATGCTTACAATTTAATATTCACCATAAATAATAAATTTTAAATAGTTAGATCATGGTGCACAGATTTCGTGATATTTAAGATGCAACACTTCGTTATTATCATGCCATATGGGTCTATATACACATATTTTTTTTAAACAACCAAGCAAATGAAAGTTTGAAGATGAATAGTATCTAGTGACAGTATTTGAAGATGAAGAGAGTACCACACAACTTAATTTTGACTTACTTCTCAGCAGGCTTCTAAATATATATGGTTGATGGATTATAATATCATGTTTATTTCTTTCATTACTTTAGAAAACAAAAAGTTTACTAGCTCTGTTACTAATGGAGAATTTACGCGTGCAATCTATTCTAAAATTATTTTGAATTTATATTTGAGCATACTAACATTTTTCTAGTATACATATAATTAAGCTGCATTTTCTAGCATGTATATATAAGTTGCATTTATAATAATGTACAGAGGCAGTGTGTGTTATTGAAAGTAAGTGTTGTAGTAAAATAAGTCTTTGAAATGGTATGAGACACTAACATTCTAGCACTAATTTGCTAAATTTCTTCAGCACTATCTTCATATTGAAACACTGAGAGATACCATGGTACGTGCCCTTGTAAGTTTGGTTTTAATTTGCTGATGGATCCAACAGATATACCTGGCCTCCAAAATCTGCATTAGTCCGCTTTACACGTTAAGCGGTTCGATGTACTCCTACCCCACTTAAACTTTCATCATTGCTTTGTGTAAAGGGGTTAACCCAGAGGTGTTATGGTTGGAGCACACAGGCTTATAAACAAGCCATTGTTAGCGCCTTTTCCGACCAACATAGGACTCACCTAATAAATTGCGATGTTGACGGAGTCACCAACCACCTCGATCTAGAAAGCTCCAAATCAATATGGGTTTAGAAAACAGCTAAACCGGCTTGCTGGGCCTATTTAAAGATCAAATTAACCTCTAGACCAATTTAGATCGATATGAAGATAACCACCCGTCTCGTGAGCGAATCGAAAGTTTTATAGGACAAACCTATAAAGGGTATCACACTCTTACAGCGAAGGCGAATGATTTACAGTGCAAATCGATAAAGATGGACGAACTAATGCTAGGTACACGATAAAGTAGAAAACATGGCTAAAAAATAAAGGTAAAAGAACTATTCGATAAGAGCTAAAGTCGGGGGCTAGAATCAAATCAACCATATATAGCTCTTATAAAGGAGAAGATCTTCTTTCCAAGGGCCTTCTTCACATCCCATTAGGCTTAGGGATCAATTTGGACTAAAAAAATCTCGGACCCAAGCAAGAAAATTAATTGGACTTAGAGTTGGACTATGCCGGTCTGATCGGTCACATGTTGCCGGACAGACTAGCACTATGGCGATTGGCCAGACCGGCTTCACGTGGCAAGCTAAGTCCTTTTAAAATTTGGCCATATTTTCCTATTTTCACGTTAGGTGCTAAATTTAAGTGTTAACCGCCATCACCTTACTAAACTTCCAAGGCGGTACTGAACCACTATCAGAACATCACTTCTGGGCATATCGGTCTAAACCCCACAAACACGACACCACTTTTACAGGCTTCATACGGGCATGAGGTGTTACAATGAATTTCTCAGTTCCAACATTGCCCTAATCCAAGTAGTGCCCAAATGCAAATTGATCAACTTGAGAATCCAGCCGGCCGCCGGCCTCACACATGCATGTCCAATCCTACATCAACCCTCCCTTTTGTTCATCGTCATGAGACGATCTTTCCAACCGGCAAGAATCTAGGAATACGCACACACAAAACAGCTCATGTCATGGTCGGGGGCTCGCAGTCCAAATCAAACACACCCGGATCAATCGAATACTCCACTGTGAACTTTAAATTATGGAGCCAGTGTGGGGGCAAACGATTTATATGTGCAAATTGAGATCGATGATGCATATGGAAAAATTTAATGACAGAGATTGATAGAAAGAAGATATATAGTTATGTATATATATGGATGATCGATCCGACAGGAATGAGAAGCGGATGGAGCAGAATGAAAGATTTGATTCCCATGATCGATCACGCACACGACGCAATGTATGGTGATGACATTTATGCCAACGCCCACTGCACATCACACATACACAGTGCAGCGAATTGATCGGATTAAACCCGGGAAATGCCTGCAGCTATAGCTAATGCTTGCTGTAGCCGCCCGGTGACACTGACAGAGATATATAGATGTGTCCATGCGTCCATCCATCGGCAGCAGCTGATCAATCGATCGATGTAGCTGGGCAACTAGGCTGGACTGAAAACGATATCGATCCCTCATGGCGGCGTTTGCCGATCGATCGAATAATGGCGAGAGCTGGCGGCTGAGCTTGCCTTTTTGTGTGCGTGTGTGTGTGTGAGCAGTGCTAGCCACTCCCTCCGTTTAATATTATAAGTCGTTTTGCTCTAGTCAAACTCTTTTACGCTTGACTAAATTCATAGAAAAACATAGTAGCATTTTTAATATAGAATAAATTGCATTGGTGGTATATAAACTTGTTAGGTGGGTGC
The DNA here is from genome assembly GCF_000147395.1 of Oryza glaberrima. Lineage (NCBI taxonomy): Eukaryota > Viridiplantae > Streptophyta > Magnoliopsida > Poales > Poaceae > Oryza > Oryza glaberrima. Next base: position 18,993,710 of record NC_068326.1, read on the forward strand.
AATTTAGTACATGAACCTGTAAAATACTCGTTTTGATACACAAACACGAACTTATCTAATCCATGCGAACTAGGTCCAAAATGGCTTGGCAAGGTTAATTTTACCTAGCTGATGTTGATTAGGATATGGCGTGCATGCGTATAGTGAGTATGCATAAAACATGCTATATTTATAAATTTGTTCTCTACTTTATCTTGAATTTCGTATGTTTCTCCTTATATTATTGCTCGGTTTTTTATATCTTTCTCTACAATCACTATATCTCACTCTATCTTTTTATTGAATAAGTGTACTCCCTCCATAAAAAAATAAATCTAGAATTGGATGTGACACATTCTAGTACAATGAACCTAGACCGAGGTATGTCCAGATTCGTAGTACTATGATGTGTCACATCTAATACTAGGTTAATTGTTTATACGACGGAGGGAGTATGTCTAAGTAGAAACCTTCTCATGCATATATATGTTTATATAGTATCCTAATCAGCACCTAAATAAACAAAATTAGTCATGTAATGTCCTTTTGACCTTAGTTCGCACGCACAAGATAAGTTCATATACCAAAACGAGCATTTTACAAGTTCATACACTAGATTCCACCCACCTGACAAGTTTGTATACCGTCGATGCAATTTACTCTTTAATATAAAACAGACATATAAATATATTCAATGAAACTAGTTTGGTGTTTAAAATATTGTTGTTTTTTTTAACTTAGTCAAATTTAATAAAGTTTTATTATGAAAAACATCAAAACGACTTATAATATGAAATGAAGGGAGTAGTTAGCTAGCTACGAGATTGTGTCTCAATTCATTCCCTCTATCTTAAGCTTAGCATGACCGTCATGTGATCGACAACTCAACGGCCCAAGTTCTCCGGACTTATATAGAGAACCTTACATTCATATTATATTAGCATATATATAATATCATCAGTGGTGGATTGAGAACCCGGCGACCCTAGACAGCCATCTATCCGAGCTCTCTGGCTTGCTATAGTAGAGCAAGCATGTGCATTGTTCCACTGGCATTTGATGATGTTGACGGTTATCTAGCTACCGTGTGCTCTGTCTATGTAGGAAAAATTCACAAGTCCGCACAATTATATCTGCACCTTACGATTAATCAATGAGGGTGGATGATATATATAGTACAATTTTAGTTAACCGGAGGTTTTGTTATAGACTATTATGATATTTTTATCTGATTATAGTGGCAAAGGATATGAATCCATAGTAACACAAACATAGATATCGACCGATGAAGCACGTTCGAATGTGTGCATGCGTGTATCTTACATGTACACTAGCCAGCGGATTGTGTGGACATTGCAAGATGGAAGGGGCATCTAAACCACAATGGATGGATGGATGGCTGGGCTGGCCTTGGCCATGGACCTTGGCTGCATGATTGTGAGTAAAGAGAATATACAACCCCCACATAAAACCTTCCTTGCATACTCATATTTTGTACATATATGGCTTTTCTTTTGCATTACAACATTCTGACAGTACACCAGCACCTCCACATCCATCGATCCTCTTCGCCTTTTTTTGCATTAGAGCTTCACATCCATCTCTCAAGGCCCTTTCTAACAAAGTGTGCAAATTAAAGGATAGGGAGTCATGCATGGGAATCACATAAAGTCACCGGTATAATTTGCGGGGCTCATTGTCCCAGGAGCATCAAATATTATACTATACCACATGTGTTTTACGACATCTCTGTCGCTGGGAGACTTGGCAACCTAGATGGGTTTGGTGGACAATATATGCTGCCAATCCCTAATAATTGACCAGGATTTTTGTCCTCTTGAGGATTGGAGGGAGATAAAAATAGATTATAATGTTACTACCTTCTGTCAAAGACATGTTTCCAACTTTTCAAAGTCAATATAAGTTGTTCAAATTACGTTTGCATTACTTTAGAACCAAGAATCTATAAACCCTACGTCACTACCGGTGTATAAGTAAACTTAGCACACAAGTGAACTGGCAGTTATTATTACTGCTGATTTTTTTTTACCAAAATACTGCTTGGAAGTCCCCCACAGTTTAAATTTATTAATTATATCTGCAAAGAATAGTTAAGTTATACTACAAGCTATGAATAAAAAATTTTAGAACAGCTCTCTCTCAATATTAAGCCTATATAGAAAGAAGAACGAGATCCCTCTCGAAGAGATGATTACGGTTGATTCATTGAATATTTATATTCTACAGGCAGCAGTGGCAGACACAGCTTTAAAATATATAGATGGGGCGATATCTAGCAAGGCGCTAGCCCTAATTGGATGATGGCACATCGCACACAAGCCATAATCGCCAGCTTATGGCACTGGCACGGAGGCGCATCTCACGAACATCAAGCAAGTTAACAAAGATTAACAGTCGAACAAACGTCTGCGTCAGATAGGTGAGGCAATGAGCGTAGTCATGAAGATGAGATGGCAATGGAAGCCTCATGTTGAGAATTAGGGATGAAAATGGTCGAACCCAAAAATTATTAATTTAGAAATGATTTACAAAACATTCATATTTTGAAAAGTCTATTTTACTCCCCAAGACTATTTCAGACTATTTCATTGGATCATTTAACTCCTAAAGTATTTTTTTCTCATTTTACCCTTAAACTATTAATAATGGTTCACTTTACTGCTTAACAACATTTCTCATAAATAACACCATTATCAAAGTTTCAAAATATTTTCACAATTAGTGCTTCCAACCTATGTAAACAGTGATAAAAATTTCTTAATAAGATTTCAAGAGGTAGGTTATAATGGATATACCAATCCTACATAATTTCAGTGCAAATACGATTTGCATAGAGAGATTAAAGAAATTAAGAAATATTGTTACAGAGTAAGGTGATCCACCTTGAATAGTTTGGGAGTGTGAAATAAACCCCCAAAAAAAGTATTTAGGGGGTTAAGTGCTCCGCCAAAATAGTTTTGGTGAGTAAAATAAACTTTTATATATATATTACCAAATTAACTATTTAGTAGACTGTAATATAGTTCTAAAGAAATAGAAAAAAATCAAATTTTATGTTTGGCCAAAATCAGAACGACAAAAATGGTACCACTTGTATAGAAATAATGCTCATTTATTTGGTCATGAATTTCCATAAATATTTGTATCCCTACTTTAGCTATATCTCATCTATTTTCACCATGTATGCACCCTCTTTAATATAAACATTGACACCTACATCAGTTTAAACTCAATTTAAAGTAGAGTAAATTAAACAAGTGATATCCTCCTCTATTTCGTTCTAGCTCCGGCCCTTTGTAGCTGGGCTAGTTGACCCACCCTACCCAGTGGGTGTGTCCACCCCTGACAGACAGTCGACTAGTTAGTACGTGTATATATTTCTCTATTACAAAGGTATATCTGTTCTGTTTAACCAAAGTACTATCACTGTATTTATATTTGGAAGTGTTTTTCCTATGTCCATTATCTTATAACTGCGAGCAAACATATTGTATATAAATATTAACAACACAATATACACTAAGTAGTGATACTATCATGCCTTTCATAAATCAACAAGGGAGACAGCGAAACATTAGGCTCTGTTGGGCGCTGAGGGTTGGGAACTCTTTCCCCGGCATACAAAATGGAACAATGTATTAGGGCATGATTAATTAAATATTAGCTAAAAACTTGGAAAATGGATAAATATGATATTTTAAATCAAATTTCCTATAGAAAGTTTTTGAAAAAAATACACACCGTTTAGGGCTTATTCGTTTCAAAGGAATTGCAAAGGAAAAACATAGGAATAGAAATAGGTTTTAAACTACCATTCATTTCATATGAATGCAACATAGGAAAACTATAGGAAAGCTTTCTATTCCTTCATTTTTGAAGGAAAAGCATAGGAAAAAATAATCCACTCCAATCTAATGTTTGCATTTCTTTGGTTGGCTTGCTCAACATAGGTTTACACATGTATTCCTATAGTATTCCTACGTTTTTCCTATTTCTACGTTTTAAAAATCCTGTAAACTGAACGAGCCCTTAACGGTTCAGAAAGCGAGCGCACGGAAAATGAGGGAGTAGAGTTGGGACTTGGGAATAGGAGTGTAGAATACACCCTAAGGCCTCTTTGGAATAGATGAATTTGCAGAAATTTCATGGGAACAAATCTAATTTATTTAAAATCCATATGTTCTAAAGGCAAGGAGCCCAAGTTTATAGCTGTTTAAGTTGGGAGCGTATCCTATGCACACAGGCCCTCGCGTGTACACACCATGTACAACAACTAAAAATTATCACAAAAAATTCTAGGAAAATTCATATATGTACTTTCAATAGTATTACATCTACGTGCAAAGTCACATCTTCAAATTCATTCTACATAGAGAATACCAAAAAAGATAAAATTCTGACAAAATTGCAACCTTAAAACTGTTAGATTTTTTGTTTTTTTGTTACGGCTAAAATATAATGAATTTGACGTTAAGATTTTAACCCTAGGTGTAATACAATTGAAAGTATGTGTATGATTTTTTCTAGATTTTTTTGTGATATTTTTTAGTTGGTGTGCACGTGTGTATACGTGAGGGCCTATGTGCATAGGATATGTTGCCGTTTAAATTACGTTATATATGGTGCTCTAAATACGACGAATAGAATAAGGCAATTTTCTAGCTATAGCCAAAAAGCATCTAATCATATCCTATAAAGGTGATATACCCTAATATAGTTAACAATTTTAAATATCCTGCCCAATTCAGGAGTTGATATAAAATACGATGTGACTAGTGTGGTGTACAAAAATATGATGCCCTATTATTAGTATCTTGCAAGATACTATAACGAAATTCACAAATCTATATAATCTAAAATTTCTAAATCAAAGATATGAAAATGCTTATCAGTATCCACAATACTTAAGTCATTCAAAATAAATATATTTCATCAAATTTCGTTTACCCCTATAAATATATCGGTTGAGAACTAGCATGAACTGCGTGCATATTTTCATGTCTGATATTTCTAGTACGGTGTGATTCGATCCCATGCTTTGGTTTTTTTTTCTTTTAGTTACACGTGGATAAACTGCAGGTTAATAGTTTGCTTGTTTGCGACGCACGCATATGCGCTGTGTATATTTTTTTTAATTACATTACAAGTGTAAACTGCGGGTTATTAGTTTGCTTGTTTGCGACGCACGCATGTGCCATGAAAAACACATGCATACATATGCCTAGCTAGCACATATATGCACGAGAAAGCTGAAAGCCCATACATATATATAGGTAATAATTCAGTTTGGATATATGTTCATTTTTGGACGCATGGAAAACTTTTTTGTGCATATATATATATGCATGCATGGTCGGTTATTCTTATTCTAGTTCCGTGTATAATTAAATTAACAAGGCAAGTCAGAGAATATATGAAAGTGTACCTAAAACTGTTGTTTGTACAATCAAAACTAGTTAAATATTAAAGAATGGAAAAGCTAGAGTTTCTAAGTTGACTGAGGCACTACAGACTTACAGATCATTATTTGTAGAGGGAGAGACACTGCTAGTAAAATTCTTTTCCCAGTCGGCCGAATCATATTTTCGTAGGCGGACAAGCCATCCGCCTGCACCTCAACGCCTGTGAAAATAGTTGATTTTCACATGCACGCAACAGGTCCGCCTGCGAAAATAGCTTCAAGCACTAAAAAAAAATGGGCAGCCACCGCCGTTTCCGACGGTAGCTTCCCGTTCCCAATCTAGTTCCCACCCATTCCCCATCCAATCCAATCAATTCACCCAGTTCATCCAAAAATCACCGAATCAATTCATCCACGGTTCATCCAAAATCACCGAATCAATTCTAGAAGAAAGCAAATAAAAAAATTCAAGAAATCACGGCCGCCGCCTAGCCGTCGTCCGCCGCCGCTGCATGTCCGCGCCGCGCCGTCGTCCGCCGCGGCCCGCCGTCGTCCACGCCACCGCCGCACGGCCACGGCCCACCGTCGTCAACGCGGATCTGGGTGGGAGGGGCGGCCGGGAGCCGCCGCCGCCCCACACGGCCACGGCCCGCCATCGTCACTCCAGATCTGGGAGGAAGGGGCAGCCAAGAGCCGCTGTCGCACTGCCACGGCCCGCCGTCGTCACTCCAGATCTGGGAGGGAGGGGCGGCCGGGAGCCGCCGCTGCCACCGCACGGCCACGGCCCGCCATCGTTCGCGCCGCCGCCGCACGGCCACGGCCCGCCGTTGTTACTCCAGTTCTGGGAGGGAGGGGCGGCCGGGAGCCGCCGCCGCCGCCTCAACTGCCCTCGCCGCCGTGGCCGTGCCGCCGCCTCGACCCTCCTCGCCGCCACCGCCCGCCGCCGTGCTGCCCCCGCCCCCCTCCGGCCAGATCTGGGAGGGAGGGGCCGGGAGCGTGCCCCCGCTGCCCTCCGCCGCCACCGCCCGCCGCCGCCGCCGCCAGGAGAGGAGGAGAGGTGAGGGGAGGGGAGAGGCCGGCTGTTGAGGTGGGGAGAGGAGGAGAGGTGAGGGGGAGGGGATGAGAGAGCTGAGGGACTGAGGGGTTGAATGGATAAGCTTGCCGGCCGTGAGTGGTGAGGTGTGGAGACTTAGAAAAAATCTCCTCCTATCCCGAGTCTATTTATATTCAAGTTTTTTTTCGTAGGCGGACCACTTAAGCGGCGCCTGCGAAAATGATGCGGCGCCTGCGAAAATGATTTTCGCAGGCGCCGCTTAAGTGGTCCGCCTGTGAAAATATTTTCGCAGGCAGACATCAAATTTCATCTCGATTTATATTTTTGTAGGCGGTCATTTGGCTCTAAGGGTCATGTCTGCCTGCGAAAATAAGACCCCCACGTTGGGAAAAATGCTTTTTCTAGTAGTGAGACCTTCATGGCAATATATAGTTTTTTTAAAGAAATTACAGCATAGGAGGCCCCGTTGTTAAATAGTTTTTTATTAAAGAAAGAAAACAAGTACAGGAAAAAAGAAAAAAAATTACAACAATCTAATTCAACTCAAAACTACATTCTTATCTCTCTCATTCAACCTAAACAACAAAAAAAGGAGGAGATCAGCCTTAGGGAGTTATCTCCAAGAAGACAAACAAGGATGAGTATTTTCAAAAATAAAACCATTCCTTTGCTTCCAAATATTTCATGTCTCAAATAAGAATTTTTCCATAAAGTAATGGCCATGGTATCTATCTCTGGCTTCCACCACCATGCTATCTAGTGTCAAAGAGGTGTCCCAAACAATATCTAAGATATTCCAAAATCTCACTGAGAAAGGGCATTGGAAAAAAAAAAGATGATTAAGATCTTCCAAAGATTGAGTTGAACAAAACACGCATTGGAGGTCACAGTTTGGAGGAGCACAATGTTTATGATCCAGCATATACTTTATATTTAATCTTTCCATGAGTAGTAACCAACCAAACACTTTGACCTGTCTTACTCTTCCGTAACCAAAGGAAATGCTGAGGTGGTTGCAAAACTCTAAAATTAAGAATGTAAAACTTCTGTGACCTGTACTTCAAATTACCCCAAATATATGCCCATGTATCATTTTCCTGTGACAAGCTTACCTCTTCAAGCAAAACTTTCAAAGACTACAAGTTAAGATAAGCTTCTTGAGATAGGGGCAAGTGAAAATTATCTTTCAACTAAATTGAAAGAAAATTGTGACTGGGATCTTTGCATTCAAAGCAAAAGAAGACAGTCTTGGCATATGGATAGAAAGAGGAGGTCCATCATTCCAAAAAGAGCATGAAACTCCATCTCCTATTAAACATCTGGTAATGCCTCCAATGAAATCTATCAAATTGCAAACATCCTTCCACGAAAAGACCCCTTGAGGGTGGATAAGTGAGGCACTCCGTTTCTATAATAAGAGGATCAAATAAGATTGACCCGGGGCAAATTCTTGCTATCATAGAACTTGTCTAGATACTTTAGAAGGAGGTTCTGGATTGTAAGATTGATAACCCCAAGAACCCCCTTTGTCTTAGGTTTGCAAACCTTGTCCCAAGCAGCCAATGACTTCTTATTGGAATTGACATCATAACCTCTCTAAAGACGGTGTCTCCTTCCTCGATCAATATTGTCAATTATTGTTTTAGGCAACTTCAAAGTACACATACAGTAGGTTGGTAGGAATAGAAAACTGAATTAACCATAGTAAGTTTATTTCCATAAGATAGAAAAACTGAGGTAGCAGAGAGTCTTCTCTCAATTCTATCTACCGAGGAAGCAAAATATGGTAATATATAGTTCACTCTATCATGAAACATTTTGCTAGATATATATGGTAAATCCTCATGCATGAATCATTAGGATAATCTGCAATTGCAAGGGGGAATTTTACTTTGTCAACTGTTAACCAACAACGAAGTGTACTGTGATTCCTACCAGATTTCCTGACAATCGCCCGCAAGAAAGTTAATTCACTGTTTAGGTTTTAGAGACTTGTAATTTCCTGTGTCGGATAACCATAAAACATTTTTTTCTTTTTTCTCGCAAAAAAATTTTTTTTCATGTACTTTTTTACCTTGCAATTCAGCGTTTCCGCTTTTCATGGTCAAATGTCCCCGGTTACAAGAGTTAAAGGACTGTTGTCAGGAAAATTGAATGTACCAAGGAAAAATAGGACACGTATTGCTGAGGTGACTTCTTTTATATATGGTGTGCATCACTCGCCAATATAATAGATGTGGAAAGGCAAGTTAAATCTCAATGTTGATTTGAATGGGATGAGTATTGGCCAATACAAATATTTATTACTGTTGGATATATAAGCACATATTAATTTAGTTTATTCTATAAATAAATCATAACATTAAACATATAGCTTAGAAGAATCATCTCATACTATCTACCTTACTTTCTAGAGTTTTTCATAGAGATAACTAAAAAAAGAGGTAAAAAGACTAAATTTTCCTTCATTAATTGTGCTGATTGGTCGGTATGGTGAAGAAGAAGGGTATTTTTGACATTTCATCACTACAAATATCTCTTGTTACTCTAGAAGTAGCTGTATTTTAAAATAAAATTTAAACACTACAAGTAGCTATATTTTAGGACGCGGAGGAAGTACTTAGATAGTATTTGATCAAGCAACCCTCCACTTTTGAAAGGAATTGGAACCATTATTCAGTTCCTAAATTCAGACAAAGCACCATCACCATAGCTGATGGGCAAGATGCCTAGACTATTCATTCATGTGTCCATGCATGTCTATTTTTCCCAACCCCTCCCCCATCCCAACTTCCTGCTCTAGCCATCATTAATCGCGCATAATTCCTACTCGTTTTTTTCATGGTGGTAGCTAGAGCAAAAGAGAGGATGGAATAGGTTAGAACATTGATTGATTGATCTCATGACCTAGCAGGGGTGGAGCAATGCTACAAGTCACCTACACCTTGCCCGTACTTGCGCTGAAGCCATCGTGGTGGGGTTTATTCATGAACTCTGGTCCAATCAATAAAGTAGAAAACCTGGTGTTAAGTAAAAACATGGGCACGACTTGATCGATCCATTAGTTGTGTGTAACATTTGTCAATATATTTTTAGTTCAAAGTGAAATGTGTACTCCAAACTATATACCTAAAGCGAACATTTATGATCAAATACTAAGGTCTTAATTAGAGATTTTATCCACCATTATTTCCATGGATCTCAAGAGTTTTGCTAAATTTATGGCTAAATATATAGTTTTCAACATTGCTATCCCCTTTTCTAAAATTTAAGATGTTTTAGTTTTTGCTGTAAGTCAGTTTTTTTAAGTTTGACTCCAAAAACAACCGCATCTTACATTTTGAAACAGAGGAAGTATAACTTAATTAATTTATTTATAGTTTTGTGAAAGTTTGCGCCGTTTTACTAAATTTACTCCATGTCAACAACCACAAATTCTATCCCTCACATGAATATATAAACACAGCCATGCATGCATGCACATAACCAAAGATAATCAAAGCTGGAAAGGCAAAGGCCTGACCTTGTAGGCTCCTATTCATTTTCAATAATTCATTTATTCACACTTGTTAATTGGCAGAGAATTCACAAGTCCCATCAATCCTGGAGATTCCCCAGTTATGGGAGAGCTAGCTAGCTCAGCCCAAAAGGGAGCATATGTAGCCTATAGCCAGCAGGCAGCTAGACAAGACATGCATGCATGCACGCACAATATTACTACCAACAACAACAGCAACAACAACATAACATGCAGCTAGCAGAGATGGACGAATGGATGCTTCTTCCCCCGGTGCGCGGCTTTACTTGGGCCCCAACTCAACTGGCCTAGCTCATCACCTAAGCTCCAGTGCATCACCAAACCCTATATAAAAGCCCGCGCCACCTGCCCTTCCAAACCCAAGCCTCCATCCATCCATCCATTCATCAGAGCTCAAGCTCAAGCAAGCAAGCTTGCTAGCTAGCTGCTGAGCAGCATTCCAGTCTGCTCCAGCTAGCTCAGCTCGCTCTGCTCTGCTCTTTGCTCGATAACGACCATCATCATCATCATCATCTTCTTCTTCTTCTTCTTCTTCTTCTTGTACATTCTATTTGCTCGATAGATAGATAGATAGATAGATAGATAGATAGATAGGTAGATAGAGATGGAGGCGAAGGCGGCGGCGATGGCGATGAGGAAGCCGGGGGACTGGAGCTGCAGGTCGTGCCAGTACGTGAACTTCTGCAAGAGGGAGGCGTGCCAGCGGTGCGGGGAGGCGAAGCTCGGGGTGGAGCGGACGGACTACGCCGCCATGGGCGGCGGGTGGGAGGTGAAGCCCGGCGACTGGTGCTGCCGCTGCTGCGCCGTCAACAACTACGCCAGCCGCGGCAGCTGCTTCAAGTGCGGCGCCGCCAAGAACGACTCCGCCGCCGCCGTCGCCCAGGGCTGGGGCTTCTCCGTCGCCTCCCAGGCTGGCTGGAAGAACGGCGACTGGATCTGCCCCAGGTAATTTCATACTTCATTAGTTGTTCCTAGCTCGTTCAAGTCTAAGTCTTGTCCTAACGAAACAAAATACGTCTTATATTTCTTTTTTATTTTAAGAGGCGGAGGTGGCTGCTTGGGAATGCAGCATGCTCTGCCTCTGGCTAATCACATTAGCTGATTAATTTAATTAGATTGCACGGAGATGCATGCATAAGTGTGCAAATTGTTCTTTTGCCACGATCGAGCATGTCTCTGTGAAAATAGTATTAGTTTTTTTTTTAACATTAATAGTATTAGTTATATGTGTTTAAAAAGGAAACGCTAAACTAAAGCATGCATGTGTCTAGTCCAAAGATTCTATGCCCAACAGAATCCGGAGCTGCATGCCAACTGGAATATTACCTCTTGACGTGTCAGTTCTGCATTCCTTGTTTTAATTACGACACCTCAAGCTTTGTTTAAAAAAAAAACTGATCGACCAGCATTGATAATAGTTCTGAATGTGAATGTTATCATCTGTTCTGAAGAAGTGTATATATATATATATATATATATATATATATATATATATATATATATATATATATATATATATATATATATATATATATATATATGGAATGTTAGTGCTGATGCATATTTACATGTTTTGGTGATTTTGCAGAATGGAATGCAACGTGCAGAACTACGCTAACAGAACCGAGTGCTTCCGGTGCAATTTCCCCAGATACTACGGTAAGCTACCCACATGATGGCACATTTGCAATTTGACAGTGACAAACTGCTGCTAAATATATGATCTCATCTAATTCAGTTTTCTCTTCTCTTCTTTCTCTACTCTTTTCAGGTTGATTGATCTGACATATATGATATATGCCTTGCACTGAGAAGAAATGAGAGGGAAATAAAATTTACGAGATCGAAGATCGACGGACAAGATTGATCGGCCACCGGTCATGCCCTTCAGGGTTTTCTTTTTTCTATTTTTTTTTAGAATAACCCTCGATAACCTGAGGGTTTTTTTTCATTTGTAAGAGCGGTAACGGCACTAAAAAACACAAAAACGGCACAAAATTGTGGCTGATGACTGATCAGTCTTCCTCTTTTTTTTCCCAATAAAAGGCAGATAATTAAGAAAGCAAAAATGCGAGTTGGCCTGTGATTTGCCCCGTCTTTCACTCTCTTAGTTACACTTAACTCTAAGTCTACTTTGCGAGAAAGAAGAATTAGAATGCTTGATGAACAAATGTAGTATGTGGATGGAGCATGACATGGATTATTCCTAATCGTTTGACTGTAACTGCAATCCCGGTGGCGTACAAATTTGGCAGAAATCTATCCATAAACAGATGCCTTCTCCCTTGCCTGCTAATTGTTCATCGCATATGCAAAGCCGAATTAGTGCTTCGCCATTATTATATATTTATTATATTTATCATGTACAGGGAACAAAGAGGCGACAGCGAATTATCGCAGCCACAAGCGAATGTTTTCTCAATCAGATTGCTGCTCGATCGATGTGACCACCTCTTGTTCATCTCTCTCTCTCTCTCTCTCTCTACTGATTGATACTAGAAGCATAGCTTTGCTTTCAATTGGAATTCACAAATTTATAGAGGGAGAGATGAACAAGAAGAATTGTGTGTGTGTGGAGGTATAGTTGGATAAGATTCCAGGGAACAATCATGGCGCTGCTTTACTTGTAAAAGCAAGGTGATCGAGATGCAGAGCATTATTACCACTTTGGGCATCATCATCATCATCATCAATTCATCAAGCAACAAAACCTCAACACTCAAAATGGCAGCAGAGCAGCCGCACACAGGCAATCCACGTTCCACACACACACACAAACACATTGCAAAGGCTTTCTGTAGCTCTAGCATTACACTATCTTCAGATGCTTCCTCAAATCATTTCAGACTGAATGGAAGATAGCACTATTCTTTCTCCTGATCTCCTCTTCCCCTTTTGTGAAGAGGAGAAAAGAAAAGTGTGTGATCGGTCATGAAGCATCAGAACATCTGAATATGTATGTAGTATTGTTATTATTTCTTATGATAATGGAATAAATATCCCGACCGCGACGACCGAAGAACTTAAAAAACAAAGCCATATCTGAATATGTATACAAATATATCACAGCACAATAGCATGATGCTGGAGTTGTTTATTTGTCCAGCACAGGGTCTGATATGATCAATCATGGGTTAAGCATTGGTGCCTTTGCTTACCCTGAAGAACAGAGAGAGGAAGGCCCAATTGGTGTTGCATTGTCCCCTGTGCTTCCTTTCTTTTTGTCCCTGGTTCCTGCATGGGAGAAAGGGTAGCCACTTGTTTGGTGAAGGCCCCTGCAGACAGCCTGAATCATTGCTCACTCATTGTGCACACCTTTTGCAATCCCACCTGTGCACAGAACATTCAAGCCCCTCCCCCTCCTCCTCCACACCAATCACCAGATTCTCTTGGAATACCAGTGAACAGGCCCACTCAGATTGGCTTTCCCAAGTCAAAATGGAAGCATCATCTCTGTTACAACTTCTGAAAAAAAAAACACACTGATAACTTTCTGATAACTGTGTTACCATACAGGCTCTGAAGTCTGAACACGCCTTGTAGAAGTGTTTGGAAGAGCATGAGGCTGCATTCTTTCTGATGGGGATATATTTTTGACAAGAGGGAGATGTTACTGAATAACTGTGATCTCAGATGTCAAGGCAGTTGCTACTTATCTGAAAAAGAAAGGTGCTCCTTCTGCGCAGTTAAGATTCGACGATGTCTTCATTTGTTCTATCTACAGGCTGATCCACAGAAACATCCACATCATCTATTTGATTTCTAGATTCTTGTTTGAAGTTTTCCCTGGTGTGGCCAGGCCACAAACACATCTGACAAAATCTGAACTCGCAGATGGACTCGGCATCTTTCTTGACTTAGCAGCAAGGCATAATGCATACCCAGATCACACTGCATAATACACTGTACTATTAATGATATTGACTTGTGATGAATAGTGAATTCTTCTCTGATCCTAAAATTTACATGTGTGCTCGCTGGAGATAAAAAATGAAAACATCTACTACTTGCAAACTGTACAAGGAACCAGCATCACTTTGAAGGATATCATGGTCTCAGGCTATCTGTTCTTGCACACATGATGGTCTCTCTAACCAAAGCATCCATTGGGTCTATGCATTTCTTGAGCAGTGGGTCATCATCAGGTAATATACCAACAAAGTCATCAGATGCAAGGATTATTGTATTGACAGCCCTCACGAACATAACCTGTAGTGATATTCGCAACAGATTTCTTGCACCTTCCATGTCCCCTCTCCTAAAAGCGCCGATGGCTGGTAATACCGTGTGCTCCAATGAAGCTTTATCTGGAAGCAGCACCTCAAAACCCTGTGAAAATGGAATTTAAGAACAAAACAACATAACCATATGCTGCCAATTGGATGGGATGGGTGTACAGTATTGAAGGAAAATGTCAACTAGAATGTCTAAAGGGATATCAATAATATGACAAATTGGAAATGGACAAGTTATCATGGGATTGGCAAATCGGGAATGGGCAGACTACAATCGGCATAAGATCTGTAGTTGTCAATCTTTTTGTAAACTGGCCTGTCATGTAAAAGAAAGTATACCAGTGCAAAGCAAACTGGGAAAAGAAAATCTGATCATTCGTTACTGATATAGGACATGAGTTGCCTAACAGGTGGAACATATATGAAGTGCTTTGGTTGTCATATAGATGTTTCCAAATGAAGGCCTGAAATATTGATTGCTAAAATTTTGCAAACTGAGCAAGGTAGGAAACAAGCATTCTGTCTACATCTTACTATTTCATTTGCAATAAAGCTACTTATTTGTAAACATTAAATTTAAATTAAATATATAGTAGTTTGTTTAAGAAAAAGAGATAAATATGTTGTTGCAAAAACGATGATTGATGACCAAATAAAAGATGTCTTACCTGGCTCTCCAGCTTATTTAGATAACACTTTGCATTCAATGTATTGTCTGTACATAGAATTCCGACACAAACATTACTTCCATATTCAACAGGTTTTAAGTTTGCCGATTTGAGTTCCTTTACAACACAATCACCAATATGGAGGGAAGGTACAGAGCATCCTTGTGAAATTTCATCATGGTAGGCATGTAAGGTATTACATGGCATGGCAATGCAGCATACTCCAGATTTCTCCAAGAGGAGCCTCCTCAGCCTTAACTTCCCAAGAGCAGTGTTACAGTCGGAAGGGCGCTGTGAATTTTGAGATGACATGAGCTCCTTCTTAAGAAGTGGATCATTACACACAAGAAAGGGAGGTGCCTCTTCTCCATCACGAGTACTCCAATGCACAAGCTTCTGTAAGAATCTGAGAGAGGAAGAGGCAGATATTCCCATTACTCCAATTGTACCTGATAGATGAGTAGTTGCACTATATTGTCCAGTTCTTGAAGCAGAAGAACTCGCATCCAAAATCTTCGGTTCAGAGGGATCGACGACACTGTTGGTCTTCAAAACATTTGGAGATAGTCTTTCACTATAGGCAAAGCATGAATACTGGGATCTACATGAGGCAAATCTTCTACTTGTACCACTCACACAATCAAATGGCAAGGATAAGGAACAAGGAGGTGAAATGGTTGCAGCCCTGCAAACATTTTTGAGTCATTTTGCCATAGCTCTCGAAGTCTGAATACACTAAACACCAGTAAATGCTAAAATTAATTTCAAGAAGTAACAGAAGAACAACTGACCTCTGTATAGACATCTGAACCATGGAACTGAAGTCTGAACAGCAGTCTGTAGGAAGGCTTGGGAAGAATGTGAACTGCAAAAGCAGGGCTTCTTGACAAATTAGGCTAGCAGAGGCTAATGTAGTCTAGGTGGAAGGATAGTTTTAGATCTTAAGCAACCACTTATACTAGTAAAAACAAGAACCAAATAGGCTCATGTATAACCTTGACAGGCTAACCATAGCAATCATTATGACAGCAGGAGGAAGTAACATAGAGAGAAGGGATCTCAATTATTGAAGAGGAGCCTATGCCTGTTTTTATCTCTTGCCAAGAGAGAAATCTGACAAGAAGAGCATTGTAGAAGACTATGATAGCTGACTTGAGAAACCACCTAACATTTCGTTTCGACCGAATCAGCTTATCTCTTCAGCCCCTTCTACATGACAAATCCAGTAGCTCCGTGGCATTGTTTGCTTCTTCAGGCTTGTTAATCAGCTTCAGGCTGCAGTCGGGTAGATAAAAAAGAGTTCAGGTCTGGTTTCACCAGAAGGGCAAGCAGCAGAGTGTACAAAAATACAGACAGGTTAAAAGGACAATGCTCACATGGGGTTTGGGTGGGGCTCAGCCTGTCTCCTTTCCTCTGATCTCATCATCAACCAGACATCAACAGAGAGCAAGAGATAGGAGACGAGCCACTTGCACATGCAGCCTTGATTCTTGCCCTTCTTTACACAATACAAGTATACAAATGCTAGGACAGCAGTACTGCAGCTAATGATGTATCACTTCATGATAGAGCAAATTCTGACAGATACATGTGTCCTGTCCTCTTCAACTCCATTTTGTTCGATTCATCAGCTAACAGTTCAGAAAGTACTTCTTGTGTAGAATTCCAAATGCAGAATAAAATAGAAGGGCACATCGTCCATTGGGCCAGTGTGAGAATATAGGTGAAAACAAAGTTACTGGGAAACTTAAATAGTTAAACTAAAATGGTAATCATAAATTCTTGATTTATCAGAGGATTAAACCAAGATTGTACTGACAAAGAAAATGAATATTGAACAAGTTATACTGTGGGAAAACTTCCCATGTATCTGAGAACTTCAGAGCTATAGGTTATAGCAAGTAATAGATGGAATTTACAAAAAGATAAAATATCATCCTTCAAGAGGAAGGGTGACATGATGCCAGTAGTCTTAACAGTGTAAACAGCATATACATAAATAAATACGAGGGAAATTAAAGTGAATATGCTTGCAATAAAAGTTATAGATATAAGTCTTTGATACAAAGGTGAAAACTGAAGGTTACAGTATTCAAAGTGGTACACAAGAACCACAGTAGTGTTATCCTTTGGGCCAGTCTTCAACAATAAATTTGTGGAAATGAACTACAAGGATGAAGGGGCAAATAGACAATGAAGTGTCTACTTCAGTTTCGACTTGGCAGAACTTTGCAGAGGCTTAGTGATTGAAACAGACTGACTATTTCTTACTGTCTTCTTTACATTGTAAGTTATTGACAAGAATGCACAAATCAGTGCAATTAAAATGGTCGGATAGACATGAACTGATTGTGTTGGATCACTGTTCACCGGTTTCCCAAAGAGCGCTTCTTTCACTAGACCCCAGATAACCAAAAGGGTACCAAACAAGGTCATCCTCCCAGGGTTTATGACACCAACAAGTGCTCCAGCAGCACAGAAGTAGCTTCCAGCAAGAATCTGGTTGAGAAGTGAGAAAGAGAGTAAAGTGTAACAATTGTCACAATTATCTGCTTAAGAAAGTTGGCCAGTTATTAAAAAAAAAAAAAAGAGTACCTCTAGACGCTGGAGATCAATTACTGCTGAAGCGGTCTTGGCTTCTGTCAAATTGTAAATATCAAACAGGTCATTCCACCTAGGAAATGTCATGCTCTTAGTAAGGTTGCTTGCTATAGCCCCAGGGAAGAGAAGGGCTTTCACAACAGATGGTGGGAATATCTCATTTGAGACCAACTGCGAAGATGTAACTTGAATGGGCGTTGTGCATGTGCCTGCTCTACAAGGGACCCTGAAATGGCAGAAGAAGGTAAGCAGAATCTACTTAGTATATTTATCGTCCTACTCAGAAAAGTACTTCCAAGTACTTTAGTTTCCAAAATCGACCTTATCAATCATGACAACCTTAAGCAATAAACTAAAATGTAATTTGGTAAAATAAGCAAGCATGGTTACAGAAGCAAAGTAACATACAATTTCCTAGAATCCATGCTCAGGAGGAAAAGGCGAGTCAAGATAAAAGCACTAGCACGTGTACAGGTATGGGAAAATCTTGATATGAAATTATAGGACTCTTATGAAACAATGTAATATATGAAAAGATAGGAGAGAATTCCCTCTACGTAGATCCAGTCCAAAACTGAACCACATTGAGCAGTCAGGAATGGCAACAAAAAAGTAGCCCATCAATCTAGCAATAGCAGGGAAGAAGTTGAACTACCACATTAATCTGTTACTACCATACACACCTATGCACTAAAATCAAACCTACTGGCAAGTAGTGATATGCATACAGGATCCATTTTGAGGCAACCATAGTTGAGAGCGCTACATGGTTTGCTCATATTGGTAAATTTATGACAGAAACCGTAGCAAGAAACTATTCGATTCAGGACAAAAAAGAACAAGCCAATCCAGGGTTTAAGGGGAACCAAGATATGGTCTCATCAAGTCACAACCTGACTCTTACCGAGTTCTATCAGAATATAGACACAATTTCCCACGTCAGTACAAAACTAGATTAATTTGAAGGCAAAATTTGCTACAGGATTCCCCGCAAAAAAAAAAAAAAAAAAAAATATTGCTACAGGACACTCAAAAAATGTGTAATTGGCTGAGAGACACCGTAAAAACGTGACACGGCTGATGGACACTACAAAAATTGTGTAATTAGCTATAGGACACCGGAGACAATATTTTATAATTTATGGGTCAAAAGCGGTGAGAAATTTTTCGAAATGGCAAAATTGCCCCTGGCGCCATCTTCCTCCCATGGCTCGCCCATCCACGACAGGTTCCCAAGAGTGCCTCCGCCGGCGGAGTCGTCGTCCTCATCATCGCGGCGCTGGCGCCTGCGCGACCTCGTCGGCGTCGGCGTCGGCGGCTGGTCAACAACTGCTGTTGCGCAACAGAAGCAGGCAAGCAGCAGAGCGTCGTGAAGAAGCCAGCGACGAAGAAGGCCGTGGTCACCGAGATGGACATGGCCACCGTGCCCGTGCGTAAGCTCTTCTACAGCAAGGGTGCCAGCAACCGTTCAAGTCGCCGGCCTCGCATGCGGCCACCTCCTGCTCGTGCTCCGCGCCGCCACGGCCGCCGCCGTCGCGCGCGGACGCCTCCTGCCACGCGCTCCGCGCCGCTGCGGCCGCGGCCGTCGCGGGCCTCGCGCGCAGCCGCCTCTTCGGCGCGCTCCGCGCCGTCGCGGCTGCCGCCGTCGCAGGCCTCGCGTGCGGCCACCATCGTCGTCGCAGGCCTCGCGCACAGCCGCCTCCTGCCCACGCTCCGCGCCGCCGCGGCCGCCGCCATCGCAGGCCTCACGCGCGGCCGCCGCCGTCGCCAGCCTCGCGCGCGGCCGCCTCCTGCCTCGCCATCGCAGGCCTCGCGCACGGCCGCCGCCATCGCCGGCCTCGCGCGCAGCTGCCTCCTCTACGCGCTCCATGCCGCCGCGGCCGCCTCCTGCCTCGCCATCGACAACCTTGCACGGCGGCTGCTCCCAGCTAATTTTGTGATTTCAGGTGGAGGAAGATGGCGCCAAGGGCAATCTCGCCATTTCGAAAAATTTCTCACCTCTTTTGACCTAAAAATTATAAAATATTGTCTCTGGTGTCCTATAGCTAATTACACAATTTTTGTAGTGTCCATTAGCCGTGTCACGTTTTTGCGGTGTCTCTCAGCCAATTACACATTTTTTGAGTGTCCTGTAGCAAATTTTGCCTAATTTGAACTCGCCTTCTACCAAATTTTGCAACCTGAATCATGCTTTTCGGCCCGAGGACTGAAACCCTGCACATCGAGAAACTATGGCTGCTTTTAACCGCTTGAAACTATGGAGGCTTTAACAGCTTCTTGTCCAACAAGGGTAACTGACGAGATGTGAGTACACCGCCTACCTTTCCCCATCAGCACAACATTTAGGGCAGTAGGCTTTGCATGGAATCGAGGAATTCGATGGAATTCTACCACAATTATGCCTATCTAAGGCCCGTACCATGCATCCCCTACACGAATGTGTGCTGCGTCCCAGCCGTTCTTGATCTGGTAATCACGCCCCAAGTCGCCAAGCAGCACCAGCGTCCACGAGATTAATCAGGCGTTCTTGACTTAGCTAAGATTCAGCGCACGATCGACACGGAAACAGAGGTAAATCAGAGGGGATTGGGGGAGGGGAGAAGGGGGCGACCTGAAGAGCGGGATCTGGAGGATGATGAGGAGGAAGAAGGCGCGGGAGGCGTAGAACGATATCCGGCGGCTCGTCCACCGGCCCCCGCCCACCGGCCGCCGCTGCACCTGGACCGCCGGCGCCGGGGCCGGCGCAGGAGACGGCTTGGAGGTGCTCGCCCTCGCCTCCGCCGCCCTCTCTTTCCTCGACGACGGCGCCATGGCTGGCTTGGCTAGGGCGCGAGATGCTTTGCTTTGCTGTAGCGGCGCAGGAGTCTCTGCTTTCTAAATTCGTCGTCTTGCTGAGCTAAGCACTACGGAGTATAGATTTTTTTCTTTTTGACTTAAGTGAAATTAAAAGGATTAATGATAAATAAACCTATCCTTCCACCTCATATACTCGCGAGTCGCGACCTCAACTTTTCTATTGACAAATAAGAAATTTGTTCCAGCTAGGACGTTGGGTTTATTACGGTGCCGTCATGGCCTGTTTGGTACAGTTTCAACTGCTAGATTTAGCCAACTGCTAGATTTAGCTTTAGGAGTTAGGTCTGGAGTGAAGTTGTGAAGCTGTCTAAATCCAGCTTCATAACTCTAGTTTATTTTGTGATAGAGCTTCACTCAGCTCCGCTTCCATTTTTGGTGGAGCTGAAACTGTTTGGCTGAGAGGAGCTGAAGCTAGAGCTATGCCAAACAGATTAGGAAATTTTTTTATCCGATTACACAAGACATACCCACCGCATTTATATATTCAGAAGTGCGATTTACTAAATTTATATTGAGAGTAAATTTTATAAAACATAGTCTATTATGATTCAACATACACAAAACCACTTAGATTTTGATGTGGCACATAATCATATGTATTATAGTCTTAAAGCTTAGCAGTTATGCCGTTAACCAAATTGACATGCTCTATTAAAATCTTACATAGATGTAACATTTATATGATGGATAAATAACTCATAAATTTGAGATATGATTGTGAGTTTGGCAGATCAAACTCAAATGATAAATAGTTGTTGTTTTGCGAAATTTTGTGTCATAATACCTGGGGTTATGAGATTTTTTGCAACTTATACCATAATTTTTTTTTGAAACGGGAAATTTATTAATCGGAAGATAAATCCTCCCTCACAACATGTGAGATGAGTTTACAAGAGTTACCCACAAAAACTTTGAGCTTGCTTCACAACTAACATAATTTGCTAGCTTGAACCTTTTTAATACAAATTTTTTATTTCCAACCATAAGGAACTCAACCTCTTTTAAAAAAAAGGCATTGGTCGGTCTAACAACTTAGAAAAACGCATATTGATCATCCCACTACAATATGTTTCCACAACTATAGTAAGCATCGTCCATCGCCCATTGCATGGCATGATAGATTCCCTCAACACAAGCCATAAGTTCCGCCTTCAAAACACCACTTTATAAATCGATGGAACGACATGCTGAAAAAATCGAGGATCCATAACAATCTCAAAGGATCATGCCAATTCCGCATGTGCCATCTCGGTCTGGTGTGCAACTTATTTGTGGGTACCAAGATTTAAATTCTATGAGTATACTCATGTAACTTCACCACACCTGCCAATGGTTCCCGTTCAAACTCTTGTTTTTAATACCATAGCATGTTTTGGAAATTTTAGGAGAGAGCATAAGGAGTTTAGGTAGGGAATTAGTAGTGAGGATATCATGATTTTCTTTTTATCAATCCATTGTTTGGTAGAAGCTGTGGGAGTTTATATTGTGATAAGATTTTATATTAATATAAAGGGTTGTGTCGAGGAGTGACCTTCTATAGCGGGAGGCCGTGAGGCCTTTGTGAGTTCGATCGGGGGCAGCGGGTGAGATTCAAGGATTCGGTGAGCAAAGCAGTGTGATCTTGAGGGGGTCGAGCCCCTCAAAGACGATGAGACCAAAAGGGTTTATACAGGTTCGGGCCGCTAAGAAGCGTAATACCCTACTCCTGTTCTATGCTCCTTGAGTGAAGGATTACAAGATCTCCTTGTTGGAGTAAAATATGGTGTTGATCTTCCGGGGCTAGAGACTGCTCTAGAGCGTCAAATGGATCGTCCCGGATCCATCCCCCTTTTTACTAGGTCTGAACCTTCTTTTATACCTTAAGGGGTTACCACATGGGCCCAAAAACCTAGCTCCGGTGGAGAAGTGTTTTGCATTAAGTGTCTGTCTTGTCTCTTGACTTGGGAAGCAAGCGCACGTCATCTTGATGATAGGGCCTGTCAAATCTTGCTGCCTGACACGAGAGGCTCCCATGTCAGCTGCTATTAATGGGTGGAGACTTCTGGGTCCCTGTTTGCACCGGAAAACGGAATCCCCAATTGACCAGGGCGGATGGACCAACTCTGGCCGGGATGAGAGGTTAAGACCTCTCGTCATCATGACCGATGGGACAAGACAAGGTGCACGCCCCCTGACCCATGCAGTAGTACGCCTGACACCCCGAGTCCCGTCGGTCATTTGACCAGTCACAGACCAATTTAGCGCGCGGTACACGCCATATAAAATGCGGCGTGGCGCGCCTGCTCAAGTCGCCATTAATGCGGGTAGGTGAGCGCTCGAAGGTGGCCACCTAACCCACCGCATGTGGTGACCCGCTAAGGGGGTCGGGGGAGCCCGACCCCTAGTCACATGAGGGAGTGGCCTCCGCCCCATCTCGGGCCTGACTCCCTTCGGGGAAGGGCCACGTGGTATTGGGGGGCAGCCTCCTCCATCTAGTGTCTGGGAAGGAGTGGCCGCCGCCCCACCTCGGACTTGACTCCCCTCAGGGGAGGGCCACGTGGTATTGGAGGGCAGCCTCCTCCCTCTAGTCTTGAGACCCCCAGGCCCATATCATCGACAGGTTGATATTTGATTAGACAATGCAAAGAGGAAATTCCTCAACTTTTACCCCTTAACTGTATTGAAAGCAATAGTTCATCCCTTAATTTTTGATCCCCATCCGACCAAAACTCTGAGTTCTTCCACTCGCTTTTCGCGTACACACTTTTTGATCTACTAAATGGTATGTTTTTTTGCAAAAAATTTCTATACGAAAGTTGTTTTAAAAATATATTAATTCATTTTTCAAGTTATTTTTAGCTATTAATTAATTAATTAATTATACATTAATAAACCACCACGTTTTCTGTGCTCTCCCAAACAAATATCAAACAAAGAAGTTAGCAATCCCATCTCTTTAAATTCCCAATCTCTCGTTAAAATCAGCACGAGCCTAAAAGAATCCGATGACAAAAAATTTTGTCCGCAGTATTTGTGTGGCACGCCATAGATATACAAAATCAGTACTTCGAATGATTGTCACTGCTACTAGTACAGCAGACTAACAAATTAGCTTTTAATAGCTTTATCAGGAGACATTTGACGACAAGGACAAGGTTGGTTTTGAGATAGGGTTGAAGGAATTCCTATCAACGGTCGACGTTGGCCCATTCGACTGGCGTGGCCAAAAAAAAATTATTTTTGAAAAGGACTATTTTTAAAATCTAAAAATTAAAAGGTCTAAAAAATAAAAAATTTCTCTTGCAGTAATGAGAAATGAGGGTGGGGAGTTCATGGCGGCTGCTGCTCAGTTTTTTGCCGGGCCGGCCAAAGAGTAGGGCTGTGTTTAGTTATTGAAAAAAGTTGGAAATTTGGGGAAAGTTGGAGGTTTGGAAAAAAAGTTGAAAGTTTATGTATATAGGAAAATTTTGGATGTGATATGATGTGATAGAAAGTTAGAAGTTTGGGATAGTTGGGGGTGAGCTCGCCGATGGAGAGGGGAGAGAGCTCGAGCTCGTCGTCCTCCGCCACACGGAGCTCGATATGGCCGCTGACGCCATGGAGCTCGTGCTACCGAGCTCGAGCTCGCCCTGCTGCCCCGCTGCCGCCGTCGAGCTCGCGCCCGCCCCGCTCGCGTCTTGCTCGCCGACGCCTCCCTCCTCACGCGCAGCCGCGGTCGGCGACACCTCCCCCGGGCCACGGCCGGTGACAACCCTCCCCCCGCACGCACGCAGCGGCGTCGTCCTCCTCCCCCAGTCGTCGCTGCTCAAGTCGAGCTCGCCCTGCCACCCTGCCGCTCACACCGAGCTCGTGTCCGCCCCGCTCATGCCGAGCTCGCCGACGCCCCCCTCTTCGCCCCCGTTCCCGCGTCGACTGGCGGAGGCATTGGAGAGGAGAGAAAGAAAAGGAAGGGAGGAAAAAGAAGAAGGGAGAAAAAATATTAAAAAATTCCATGTCATCATCCACGTGGCATGCCACGTAGGCAAGACCACGGTCAAACGCGGTTTTGGACCGGGATGATACAATAAACCAAGTTTAGGGATCTCGATGTGCGCTTTGCAAGTTCGTGGACCTAAATGAAACCTCCTGACAAGTTTAAGGACCGCTGGTGCATTTTACTCGGAAAAAAAGTTGGGAGTTTATGTATGTAGGAAAGTTTTGGATGTGATATGATGTGATGGAAAGTTGGGAGTTGGGGAGAAGTTTGGTGTGAACTAAATAGGGCCTTGGTATACCTGTGTTGATGATCATTTTGGAATGGTGGGTAAAATAGAATTTTAGCTATAAATATTTTTAATTGGTTTCTTTATATTTTTACAGCTTATCACTCAACCAATCCGGGCATCATATGCATCCATGGTTGCACAGCCAGAGGAGCTGATGGCCATCACGTGGTAGAACAAGTCTTCTTGGCTTGTAAACCCAGAGCTTGGACTAACCATGGAGCTTGGACTAGAACCTGGAAACAGTGAGCGGTGGTGATGACGAGATCCATCATCCATCCAGGTATTGTTTACTCCACTACTACAAGAGCTAGACACAATTGTCAACCAGCTACCTCATCATCACAGCGAGAGGTGGTATTTGATCAACCGTATTAGCCCGTGATTATCTTTACTAATCAGGAATCTCACAACGTGATCCTGACAGCGATTGTTGTATAGCCTCTGTCAGAGCTGTCCCCAAGGAGAACAACAACTACTACACCCAAACAACAGTTCATCATCACATCACTTTCCAAGTGGTAATTAATTAATTTACATATACAACCTGCTTTCCTATTGGTGCTTAGTATTCATCAGCACCATCCAACCACAGTACTTGTTCAGCTGCAACTTGCAACTCACGGACAAAACAATTATTTGAGGTGGTTTTCTTCCCCTGTTTCTTCACTCTCAGAGTAGACTAATTAATTACCCTTTTTTTTCTCATGATGGAAGTGTATTGACCATTGAGACAAGAGATATGTCATGGTTGGTCCCTATGGAGCTCAAGATGATGCTAACACTTTCCTGATCTTGGTCTTGAACAGCATCACGATGATCTTATCCATGGAGAAGTAGAGGAAACAGCCTCTCGCATGCGTCACGAAAGAGCCGTAGCTTGTGCCGACGATGCAATGCCATGTAGGTCCATAAACTTTATCAAACTCCTGTTGGATATCAAGGACAAGATGTTAGAAGCCAAGCCAGATTACATTTTCCTTCAAAAACAAGTATTAAAAAGTGAAGCAGCAACACTATTTAGGTTCTAATATATCAGATAATGATTTTACTACGTGTTTCAGCATTAAGGCTATGTGCATTGCATGATACAGAAGATGCTAGAAGTGCATCTCATAATTGACAACATAAATGATAAGTTTCTAAAATTTGATTTCACAAAGAACCCGTCCAAAAGACAAAGGGAAGGAGCGTATACAATGAACGGAATCAGTGCAATCCCTTTCAGAATACAAAACAAAAGTAAACAAACAAGCGAAAGATCACAAATTGAAAGAAAAAAAAAAAAAGCTCACCTTCTTCACATCATGGGCCAGCTGCCTTGAGCTGAACTTGTCCAAGCTATCATGGGACCGCTTAGCACACCGGAAAGCATGCAGCTGCATAAATGGCGACATGTCTGCAGCCATCACCTTCACACCAAGCACAGAGACGACCTCCTTCATGTTGATCTCCACCTCCGGCATCGACTTCCTCCCGGGCGCGATATCGATGATCTCCCTGACCTCCTTCATGTTGATCTCCACCTCCGGCATTGACTTCCTCCCGGGCGCGATATCGATGATCTCCCTCTGTCCCAGGCCAGGAAGATGAACTCTGGACTTCTCAAGGCAGATGTCGCCATCCTTCTGAATGGCTGTAGGAAATGTTGGAGCTGGAGGCTTGGCTTCAGAGGCAACAGGATGCTTTGTCTCCTTCACAGTTCTCCTCCATCTTCCACCGAATAGCCACTGCTCTGCCTTTGTCTTCCTGCTGCTACCATGGCGGGCTGCCATTGCTACCCAATGATCTCTCCTCCAATGAAGCAATGGTGACTGCGGATGTTAGCTCTGAATCTGAATGTGTAGCTAGTATCTCTCCTCTCCCAAAGATGATTAGTTCTGAATCAGTATGGGTCTTCCTAAAGCCATCTATATAGCAGAGTTGGAGAATGGCACAAGCAACCAGAATCTCTATAGTCTATAGTCCAACACCAATTAACTAAACTGATGGATTATGAGTTTGGATTCTCTGCAATGAGCGGGTGAGGCAAAGGACAATTTCCTCTACTTTAAAAAGGGAGAATAAACATATGGAGAACCGCAGACCATGTGCAGGTCGCCTTGTTGTGCGGCATGGTGCCCTGTATGATGGAAAAAAGCTAGTGCAATAGGCTAGTTGGTGCATTCAGGCCAGATTTGAAGGATCCCAATGACCAATCTTTATGACCAAAAGGAAGTTCTCAAGTACTCGACCACCTCACTGTGCAGCTCAGGTTCTATATTTTGGATGTCAGTAGGACCAGCCTATGTGAGAGTTCTGACAAATGTTCCATTTTCCATGACAAGCTCCTTCAGCCCAGGTAATGGACTGGAAACTTTGTCTAAGTTTGTAACAAGCCTGGATGTGATGATTGCTTTTGTTACCCACAGGAGTTCTCTTAATCAACAGGATTGGAGATAATGTTAAGACACTTGGCAACAGTTTCATACCAGTAGGCTGTAGCACTCAATTTCATGTAGTCCAGCCTATCTTTTACAAAGCTCAATGATAGGACTGTAGTATATAGACCAATGAACAATGAGAACAAATTATTGAACCCGTAGCCCCTATATCATAGGACAAAATACATAAAAGAGGCAAATATTAAAAAATAAAGGCATCTCTTTCTTGTGGCTTGCTGTGATGGTAGGTAGACTGAAATCATAACACTCCTGTAGATTAGTTATTTAACATGTTAAAAGTTTCGTAGTTATATCTAATTCTCACATTATTGTAGTTTTCATTGTTTGAAGGTATGTGTAACAAAGAAAATCTCAACTGCTACTTCGTATAAAACTCAATCCTTTGGTTTTGCACAGTTGCAGTAGGTGAATGCTTTGGGAGTTGCCTGTTTCGAAATTGAACGAATATTGAGGGCATGAACACTGATTCAAACATGATTTATGTGTTAATTTCATGGCTATGTCTATGCCTACAGTATATGATTGTCATACCATCTGAAAATTCTCCTGTTTTATTTTTCTTTACAGTGGTCTACAATTTGGTGCCTCTGAAACAAGTGAACCTTCATCTCCCAGAATCAGAAAATTGGTATCTTCAAAACACTGTTCCAAATGTATGCATGCCTTTAAAGTCAAGCATTCCATTCTTCAGAGCTTGGGGCTTTAAGTAGACTACAATATACTTGGGACTACGAAGATGTAACATTTTGGTTTCGAAGGATTAAGTTGATTTCTAATGTGTCATGTGTGGCCACTTGGTTGCAACATTTATGTCCTCCATCTGCACCATGACTCACTTTGTACTTGTCATGATTGTTAAATGCTGATGCTCAAGTTATAAGGTCCATGTGTGAAGTTCCTCATTATTCTGTCGTAACTGATGAACTCTGTTTCCTTCAGGTTCAATTTATCTTATAAGTACATACTTGTTAGCTTTTTGTCTCATAATTCCTTCCTACAGTAGGAAGTAACAGATGCACTCCATTATCCAGATAACTGATTGTAAGGGTGTTTTAAAATATTATTTTAAGACACTTGGAGAAATACTTACATATTAAATGATACATCATAATGACAAACTGTTCATTTATTCTTGTTGTGAACTTCTATTAGTGCTCATTTTTCTTATTCTATCTTTGTACATAATGTTCACTTCCTTGCGTTCAAGGCTCTTTGCGAACTTGCATTTTCAAAAGGGTTTAAATTATATATGGCTTACCTTCCACCACCCATCAAGCTATCCTAAAATTAATACAGAAAGGTATTGAATTTAATATGTTAGAAGGAATATTATATCATAATATACTGCATAAACAAACTGGTTCTGAGACATGATCAGACAACATAATCATGTTACACCCATCATGGATATGTTTCCTTTTGCTACTCTAGTTTAGGAAAACAACACATGCTGCTTTGAGAGACAGAGACACAACCATACCACCAAAAGCAATTTGTATAATTTAACCAACCACATTAGTTTACATAAACTTGGAAGAATCTCAACTAGCTTCAAATCTCAAAACAGATGAAAGAAAATTCAAGTTGTACGAAATATAGAGAAGTTCAAGAATATCAGAAATATGATAAAAATAATCAGTATACACTATTAAGTGTATGGTATTGCAAATTACGTTGAAGAGACAAAAACTGGAGGAAAAGGTACAGTTCTATTGAAGTGTAAAATTCCTGTTCTCCCAGAGTCCATGGACACCATACAAAAAACATTGAGTGAACATCTTACAACCAACAACGAATGTTACCACATGATGTCAATTCAACATACAAGGCAGTGATTCTCAGCATGTGTATGACCACAACAGACATTGAAAAATCAATTCATGGAAAATTGGCAATCACAGAAATAAGCAGCAATGCAAATATTATACTTGGGATAAATTTTATGTATACTATAGAGTGCAATTATCTCTACTTGGAAATTTTAAAATGTGGAATGCTCTCCACCTCAGCGTGCACCTATTGGAGGGCATCCAACAGGAAGCGGAAGATCCAAGTTATCAACAATTCTGAATGTCCTAGGGACCATCGTGTCAACATACAATGTACCTTCAAGATGATCACATTCGTGCTGCAGGATACGTGCCTGCCATCCTGAAGCTTCTACCTTGATGGGGCGTCCATTCCTGTCCAAACCTGAAACCTCAACATCCAGGTGTCGCTCGACAAGTGCCCTGTATCCATCTACACTGCCATCCCCAGAAGACACATGAGAACAAGCACAATGTAATCCAGTACAATGCATAATGAGAAACTAGTAATAACATCACAAAGAAGCATTCTAGCGAGTACCTCAAACACCCCTCGAAGAACAATGCAGTTCTTTTACTCGTCGTCTTAAGCTTAGGATTGATGATAACCTGGTATCCAAGGGACACAAGGAAAATAAAACGGCATGAGAAGGTGGCAATATTGCCTAATGATAATTGTTGGTGAAGGCAACTACATAGGACAAATGTACTACTACTCACAAGAAGATCGAAAGGACGGCGATCCTGCGCTTCAATGTCCTTCTTGGGAGCATAGCTGATGTATTCTTGGGTATCCTCCAGGACGATAATCTATGAAATTTTAACAGGTCGAGCAATTCAGCCATGTGTCAATCAGGAACAAACATAAGCAGGTAATTATACAGTTGAACAGTAGACGACTTAGTGGAGTAATTTGGAGCAATTAATGCAATGGAATAATGCAGGAGCGATCGCACGAATCGTGTCCTCGGTTGTGGGTTACCTTCAAGGGGACGCCGATCTGCGGGGCGGCGAGGCCGACGCCGGGGGCCTTGCGCATGACGGCGACCATCCGGTCGATGACGCCCTGGACCTTCTCCGAGGGGATGTCCCCGGGGGCAACCTCCTGAGCCGGCTCGTGCAGGACGGGGTCCCCCGCCTTCACGGTCCCCGGCGTCACCGTCATCGCCGTCGGCGCGCCGCCGCCGCCCTTGCCTCCGAGCAGGCCCGACAGCCAGCCCCCGCCGCCCGCGCTGGCCCTCACGCTGCTCCACCTCCTGCCACCGGGGGATGCTCTCCTCGCAGAAGCAGCAACGGCGGTGGGAAGCGGCGCAGCGGGGGAAAGGAGGAGCGCCGCGGCGGAGAGCGGCCGGAGGTGAGCTTCCATCTCGCGAGCTCGGGTTGGCTCCGTGGAGTGGAGTGGATTGAATGGGGTGGTTAGCTGACGTGGCAGTTGGGCCGTGTAGGAGAAGTAGGTGGGCTGGGCTGGCGGCCTGCTAATTACGATTTTTCTTGGGAATAAGTTCACCGGAGGTCCCTCAACTTAACAGCGAGATTTTTTTTAGGTCCCTCAACTACAAAACCAGAGATGTTCGCCCCTAAACTCATTGAAACCGTTCACAGGAGGTCCCTTGGCAGTATAGGTGGGTGGTTTCGCTGACGTTGCATCCTAGTCAGCAAAAATAAATAAATAAAGTACGTGGGGACCACGTGTAAGTGAGAGAAAATGGTGCGGGCCCCACATCCCTTCCTTTTCCCCTTTCTTCTCTTCTCTCGTCTTCTTCGACAAGCCGAGATGGGCGGGATGACGGCGGCGGAGGGCGAGCGCGGCCGCGGCAAGCGAAGCAGGCAGGAGCGGGGCAACGGCCGGCGAGAGCGGCGGCTGCGGCAAAGAGCGAGCGCGGCCGCGGCAGGTGAAGCATGCAGGAGCGGGGCGACAACCGGCAAGAGCGGCGGCGGACTGCGGACGACCGCGGCGGGAGGTGGGGGCGGGATCCGGGAGGTGGCGGCGGAACCGCGGCGCGTTGGGGTCCCCGAACACGAGGTCATCCTTGAGCCCGTTGTCCACCGAGCGCGGCCTGTGGGCAGAATGGAGGCGGGTGGCGCGGCGGCACGCGGAGCGGCGTTAGACGGTGGCGGGCGAGCGGAAGGCAAGCACAGCAGGCTGCGAGCAGAGCGGACGGCGGGCGTCGGGCGAGCGAATGAGCATTGCAGGCGGATGAGGAGGCCGCAACGGCGGAGGTGGCCGAAGGAGGAGCGTGGCGGCCTACTCCGCCAGTCGCGTTGGTGGCGGCGGCGAGAGCGGTGCGCAAAGCGGACAGAGCGAACGAGCACGTCGTTCTTGCCGCTGGTTCCCGCCGCCGCCGTCGCACTCATCGAAGGAGCCCAGCGTGGTGGCGCGCCGCAGCGGCGGGAGCGGACGGAGTTGGGGGAGATGAGGCTGGCGGGAGAGGGGGAAAGAGGTGACGCCTCGCCGCCGCTCGCCCGTCGCGCCCCCGCCCCTCTGCTCCGCCCGCGCTCGGAGACGCCGCCGCTCCACCTGCTCCGGCCGCGCACCTCCCACACTCGGAGCTGCCTCTTGCCCGCCGTCGCGCTCGCCCGCCGCTGGCCGTCGCTGCAGCCGCGCTCGCCCGGAGACACCGCGTGCTCCGCCTGCTCTAGTGCGCTGACGCCGCCCCTCCACCTACTCCAGTCACGCGCTCCCCCATCGCTGCCCCGCCACCGGCAAAGAGAGAGGAGAGGAAAGAGAAGAGGAGAGAAAAGAGAAGAAAAAATAAAGTGCAGCTGACATGTGGGCCCCACGAAATTTTTTAATTTTTTTTTTGCTGACTAGGATGCCACGTAAGCGAAACCACCCACCTATACTGCCAAGGGACCTCCTGTGAACGGTTTGAATGAGTTTAGGGGCGAAAATTTCTGGTTTTGTGGTTGAGGGACCTCAAAAAATCTCGTTGTTAAGTTGAGGGACCTCCGGTGAACTTATTACTTGTTTTTTGTGGCCTTGAAAGAAAGCAATTTCAAATTGGAAAAAGTACACCGAATGTCCCTCAACTTTTCATTGAGTTACAAAATCGTCCCCCAACCGAAAAACCTGATATATGACATCCTTCAACTTATAATATCGTTAACTTTAGGTCTTTCGGTTGTTTTGACCCCAGTTTTATCCGATGTGGCAGCTAAGTCAACATGGGACCCACATGTCAGGATGCCACATCATCACCCACACCGTCTGTCAAGAGCGCGGCGGAAGGGACATGCCATCACCATGGTCATCAGAGAGGATGTGGGAGTGGCACAACCTGGCCATAGCCATGGTCCACACCTTGCACCCGCCGAAGCCGCATTTCCTCCGCCTTGGCACCGTCGCGGACACCGGCCTGACCACCTTGGACGCGGAGGGCAGCGGCGGCAGCTGCTCTGCCTCGAGCAGGCTTCGCCCATGCCACGCCCGCAGCTCCACCCGAGCGTCCAATAGAATCGCCAGTAGACGTCAACGAGACGCTTGGCGCGGCACCTCCGCCAACGCAGCACCCCTCCCAGCTGAACGCCTCCGCGGTGGCCTCCATCTCCGGCGAGGGAGGGTCATGGGGGATGATAGGGTTTCAGAGCGGTGGCTCCTCCGCTGTCGCCGCCGCTACCGCGGCGAAGGGATCGATAGGGTTCGGGTGGGACAGAGGAGACGACGGCCCGCGGAAGGAGGACATGGCGCCGCAGAGGCGGGATTTGTACCGGCGGGCGCCATCGCCGCGTCGCCGGCCGTCGGGCCTCCTCTCTCGCCTTGCCTCGGTGACCTCCTCCTCACCTGCCGGCCGCCCTGCCCAGAGGAGAAAAGTGAGAGGGGGAGAGGAGGAGGAAGGGAAAGGAGGGGAAAGTGGCATCCTGACATGTAAGGCTCATGTGGGTATCACGTTGACTCAGCCGCTACGTCGGACTAAACCAGGGTCAAAACCACCGAACCTAAAGTGAACGGTTTTTATAAGTTGAGGGATTTTATATATCTGGTTTTGCAGTTGGGGGACGATTTTGTAACTCGATGATAAGTTAAGGGACCTTTCGTGTACTTTTTCCTTTCAAATTGGAAACCTAGGCAGCAGGTTTGGGGGCCTACAAATTTGAGGGATTTGAAAATTTTGAATTTGGTTTTGGTTACCTCTTTCCAAATCTATACGTATAGCTAACCTAACATGTGTCATTTACTCGAACCTTATTTCAGTCATCCTATTTACTAGGCTGTACCCCGCGGGAACATCGTGAAGAGTACTATAATGGTAAGCATGCACGCAATATTTATAAAATGTGGAAATGAAGATTGATCTGGACAAAATGGCTAATTAGTTCCCTGATGCATATATAACCAAAATAAAAAAAAAAACAACACCGTACCAGTGATCCAATGTAGTGTAGTATATACTAAGGGTGTGTTTTTCACGCTAAAATTGGTAGTTTGGTTGAATTGGAACGATGTGACGGAAAAGTTGGAAGTTTATGTGTGCAGGAAAGTTTTGATGTGATAGAAAAGTTTGAAGTTTGAAGAAAAATTTTAGAACTAAACTTGGCATAAATAGCATCGAACATTTGGTTGAATTTGATGCTATTTAGAGAAAAGGTACCCAAAAGGCATAAGTTTAGGCAAAATAAACATAAAAGAACCTAAAAATATCTATTGCGTAAAGCTGTGAAACAAAGGAGAAAAGGGACGATGAGCATAGCAAGCAGTAAATCAGAACCAACCATGAAAATTAAAAAACCCATTGGAGAAAGAGTGCAGCATACATCAGGGCATCAAATCTCTCTTCACTGGGGAGTGGGTAATGGATTTTCCTAGAGAAAGTTCCCTGCTTTCGATAAAATCTACTAAAGAATAACAACAGAAGATCACTGTACATGTCTAACGGGTACTGCATTAAGAAAAATTACAATGCATATGTGGGAAACATGATTTGATACCATCCCGTGAATATCCAAAATGAATATAGGACTTCTCAATCACGGTGAAAAACAGAAGTACTCCCTCTGTTTGAAACAATGTAGGTCATTTTAGCATTTTTCATATTTATATTAATGTTACATTTAATATTAACATAAATGTAGAAAATGTTAGAATGATCTATATTGTGAAACAGAGGAAGTACATTATAATAGAAGGATGCATGATCTTTCCTTTTATCCAAAATAAACGGCTATCAAATGCCACTGATACCAGCAGATCACAATTTTTTTTTGTTCTTTTTCCATGAGTGAAAATTATGATCGATGAAAACCAAAAATTTTGAAGGAAAACAAAAGGAAAGATGCAAACGTTAGATTAAACTGGAAAGCAAAATGTTGGTACAGAGTCAGTTCAGTGCCTCTAACTGTTAGCTTTGTGTGGCGATTTTTGGATTAATACCTTAAATTAGTATAAAAGCTTTTTTTAACCCAAGTCCACCACATTCATAATTATGGGCTTGTGTAGATTGTAGCTAAAATAAACATTACCAAGTTTTGGCAATGTCAAAATTTTGGCAAGATGGCAATATTGCCAAAATTTTGATATGATTTCTTATGTATTGATCAAATTTAGCAACAAACTAAACATAGCCATTTTGGGTAACTTTGAAAAAAAATATGGTATGATTAAAACTAACATCAAAATGAACAGCCCCTATGTTCACAGATCTCATATCAATAACTATAAAAGCACCCCTAAATTCAGAAATTAGGTACATAAGGCTAATCAAGGCGGCCCTCCAAAAAAAGCTGCTGCTATTTTTTTTCGCCGGGCGAAGTAGCTGCTACCTCCCCAAATATTTACGGAATACCATCATTGCAATGGCAATGCGCTTAGCCTATATATACAACACATTTATGTTCACTCATATCAAGTATTTTAATTAAGACAGCAAACAAATACTACCTCCATATTTTAATGTATAACGCCGTTGACTTTTTGTCCAACGTTTGACTATTTGTCCTATTCAAAAATATTTATGTAATTATCATTTATTTTATTATAACTTGATTCGTCATCAAATGTTCTTTAAACATGACATAAATATTTTTATATTTGCATAAAATTTTTAAATAAAACGAAAGGTCAAACATTGGTTAAAAAGTCAACGGCGTCATAGATTAAAATACGGAGGGAGTACCTTGAGGGACAGTGGAACAGCAAGAACAACACAACACCTAGAAACAGTAGCAAGGCACGAATCGACGGGGTTTGGGTCTTTGGGAGGAAACATGCAAGGTGACGGAGGAGGATAGCAATTGCGCGCGATACGACTCCGATTCAGCTTCAATGGCCGGTGGACAGATATGGACGGTGGCTGGAGACCGTCGCCAACCATAGCACGGCAGCAGGTGAGGATGGCAAGGATTGCAGAGAAATACATGGCTGCGCGGCAGACTGGCAGTAGACGCAAGAGATCGAGAAGGAGATGAAAGCACACATGAAGGCAGCGACAGGGGTAGCCGCCGACGAAGTTAACAGGAGGGCGTCGGGCGGCGGATGCAGGGAAGCAGGAGACCGTGTTTTCTTTTTGATAGACAGAATGACTCAACGCGATGGTGTATTGATCATGGAGCATTACATGCATAGGCCTCTATCTTCCATACTCACTCTACCGATTTATGGAAACATGACCGGAAACCATGATCGGGAGAAGGAAAGGGAGCCGGTGATAGAGGAGACATGATTTACATTCCAACACTTTTCCCCCGATGGATGAGGAGAAAAGCTATCCTAATGCTACGGATGGCCAGCACGCCTCGAAAGGACTGATCGGACGGCTAGAAATAAGATGAACAGTGGAACAGTAGCCTGGTAGTGTGGCAAAGAGCGCTGCGTTTACTGTAGCAAATGATCTTCATAGTCACATCCGTACTTCACCGAAAACTATAATCTTTATAGAATTGACTCATAGTCACGACTACTTGACGAACTGAGAGCTAACGATGGCTGTTTCGGTTTGAAGTCCTATTGAATTAGGTAGATTTAGTGGGGGAAAAAAATTTAGGATTGGTTGTCACATCAGATATACGAACACACATTTGAAGTATTAAATGTAGTTTAATAACAAAACAAATTGCATGTTCCGTTAGGAAACTACGAGACGAATTTATTAGCCTAATTAATCTGTCATTAGCAAATGTTTACTGTAGCACCACGTTGTCAAATCATGGCGCAATTAGACTTAAAAGATTCGTCTCACAATTTACACGCAAACTGTGTAATTATTTTTTTCCCCACATTTAATACTCTATTCATGTGTCCAAACATTCGATGTGATGGGTGAAAAGTTTTTATTTTGAGAACTAAACACGGCCTTAGCCTCAGTCCAAATAGTAAACAAATATCTATACTAATATAAAAAGGATGAGTTCACCGCTTGCAATCCAACCGGTGAAATCAAATCTAACGGGTGAAATTAATAGGCTAAATCCGATCAATTCATCCAACGGCTAGAGATAAAAGTGGGCAGCTGGAATCACCGATTCGGAACCCTCCCCATCCCCATCCCCATCCCCACCACGCTAACGCGCGCCTTCATTGCCACCGCTGTCGCGCGCCATCCACGCCCCGCGCCCGCGATATCCGTTGCACTATCCACGCGCTCTTTCTCTCCCTGCGATTGATGTGCAGCTCACGCCATTGAGGGGCGGGGGCGAGAGTGCTCCCCTCAATCACCTCCTCACCCGCATCGCATATCCATCATATCCTCCTGCTACTGCTGGCATTGCCCGTGATATGTCCTCTCCTACTCATCCCTTACGTGCCCTTGATGTGAGCTCTCTTCTTCCTCCCTGACCAGCCATGGCAGCACCGAATCTGAGGCGCCGGACCAAGCCATGTGAAGGCTTCGGATCTAGCCACCGGCACCACCACCAGTCTCAGCCTCGATGACGACACCAGAAAAGGGAGCAGTTGAGGAGGGGAGAGGGTGGGGATGGCGGCATGGGCAAAGCTACAGAGGTTTGGCCCAAGTCCTGTTGAGCCTCCTCGGCTGCGTTGACGCCCACCACGACGCACGTCATCCCCGCGCCATCGAAACTCAGAGGTTGCTCGATGTCCACGAGGCTGACGCTCGCCACTACCAGCATCCAATGCCACCACACCCCTGCGGTAGATTTAGCCTATCCGGCTGGTAATTCACTAGTAATTTCCGAACTTATTTGTGCATTAAATCCTCGTCCAGGAATCAGCCGAGATACACAATTTAATATACAGATTCATCATACTAATAACGTAAATACTTACAAAAGAAAAGAGAAAATAGCAGCAGAATTATGGTCTAGCGAAGCTCCGGCTCCACTCCTACAGGCAGCTTAACTGGGGTATAAGCCAAACGTCATCTCCTTCGCAACTTGTCTTCAACTGAGGTTTGATTGATTATTGCAAGGTGAGTACATGGAATACTCCGCAAGCCACATAGCAAATATGCAAGTGCACAAGGATACCAAAGAATGGTATAATATAGGGCTCATTTGTAAAAGCAGCATTTAGCAAATATTTGAGAATTGTAAAACAGTAGAGTAATTAATCATCAATATTAATCAACACTGAACAGCACACCCATGCTGCACAGGCCCAACCATCCTGGACAACCATACCCGGCTGTACAGATCTATCTCCAAACCAGGAATGTAGCATTCCAAACCAGGAGCTAAATTAATTACCATCAATTACCACATTATTATTAATGAGTAGCGTGGGACTAATCACGAAAGACATTGTTAGACCCGCCCATGACCACGTGCACGGCTATTCGAATAGTTTTACTCTGGCCAGAAGTGTACCACTGTACCCACAAGACACAGCCCCACGACATGTCACCATGCGCCTCAATACCACCACGGTACCTCGGAAAGGAGCTGTGACAGTACCCCTCGCATAACACAATCCACCACAGCGCACCGTTCCTAGATCATAATCACCCCCTTATAAACAAGGCATGGACTCCCCAGCGACCCCCGTGGGCTTATCTCCGCCACTTCTCAGTCTGGTGCCCTGCAATGAACTATGCTATACAAAAGGTAAAGCCGTTGCCCATGCTGGCTTGTGGTTAGCACGGTTAATGTTTCACAACCGAAACTCGTGAACCGGTCCTTAATTGTCATGAGCACGACCATCAAAACCATGTGCTCACAACCCACCATTATCAAGTTTTAGTTGGCAAATTAATTAATCAATCACGATTGACCATCGTGAGCTACAATTAAATATCCATCAATAAGTAATAGTAAAACATTAGTTATCCCAATCGTGTGCTAATGTTTCTAAGCATGGCTAAGCAATTATATCTAATACATCTAGCTGAACCAATATATAAATCCAGCTAGTCAAATTATAACCCGAGGTAATCAAGACATAGGGTAATCAATGCAAATTGGCCATAACAAAGGAATAAGTTCACACCACCAGTGATATTCGAAAATAAATGCACAGTTGAAATTAATAGAGAATTAAATATAGGATCAACATGCTCAAAGGAATTGTGTTTGGGACCTGTGTGACTTGCCTTGCAATATTCGGTCTTCAATTAATCTTCTTGAACACTTCCGGCGCACTCGCGAACCTTTGCAACGACAGAAACGACAAGCTAACACGCAAAACAAAGAAAAAGACTAAGAAACTCCAAATAAACAAAACATATAAAGTAAACAAACATGTAGATCATGATTTTAGATGAATGAGACTTGAACGGCCTCATTCCAATTTCATATGATTTAATTATGAATTTACAAAATTAATTCCAATTAAAGCCTATTAAAGAAAAAGACTATTCCAAATTAATTAAACCATTTACAAATGATTTATAATTAAGACAAAAGATTAAAACAACCTCCGAAAAAGATTAGATTATATTTGATAGATGACATATATTAAAAAGGAATAATATGGCATTGAAAAGAGCGAACAGATTTATATCGATTTTGGACGGCTGAGATTAATCTTGATCGAGTCGACCAAGATTGGATGACTTAAATTGATCTGAACCGGAGGAAAGAGCACGATGAGGGGAGCTCACCGATGACTTGAATGACGGCAAACGACGACGGATGACGACGGCGGCGAGGTTGGAGTGGCGACGGGGTACTGATCGACGGTGGCGATGACTTTCCGGCGATCTTTGGCGGAGAAGAGGTGGTGGACGGTCTTCTGCTTGCAGCTGCAAATCCAATGGATGTGGCGGTGAAGATTGGCGATGACAGAAGGAGCAGCAGGGCCTCGCTGGAGATCAAAACACGACGGCGAACTTCGGGTTGACGGCGACGATGGAGCTCCGGTGGATTTCGGCTTCGGGGAAGTGGAGGACGATCTTCTTCTCTTCCTCGCGAACCCAACGGCGGCAGCGGCGACCGAAGGCGACGATGGACGACGACGAACGGCGCGGCTGGAGCGGCGACCGGCGGTGGAGAGAGAAGGTGCTCGCGGGGAGAGCGTTTCCAGCGACGGTGGAAGACGGGACTTGAGGGGATAGGTGGAGGACGACTAGATGGTCCTTTATATAGGCACAAGAGCTCGGGTCCGGGCCCAAATCGACGGGAGAAACTCCGGGAAAGTTTAGGATCCTCGCCGGGAAAAGGAAAGATTGATCCGCGAAATTGGAAAGGATTTCCATAGAAACATTTGAGGATTTCTTGGGGAAATTGTTGAGGAGATTGAGAGGATTCCATTCCGCAACTAATTTGGAAAGAGGAGCAACGGGGAGGTCGGATTTGGAAGGAGGAGGCGGCGGCAACAGGACACGGGCACAGGAGCTCGGCTCTAGCTGGAGGTTGAAGATGCACTGTAGCGAGGGGACGCAAAACAGACTTTTGGATGGGCTTCCATTGCACAGCCCGATAGAAGGAGGGATGCAAACTAGACTTTGGGAACGGATAAGGCCGGCCGAATAGAAGGAAGAATGGGCGGAGGATTAAATGTGAACTTTTCCTGTTTCGGCCCGAAAAGGAAAAGGGAATTTTAATTCCGATTTTTTTATATATAATAATTAACAACCTATTAATTAAATATCTAGTAAATGATAGAGGGAAATTTTAATTGTAGGATGGATGCTAAACGCTATAGCGTCTAGGAATGGACGCTCTTCGTAACAATGTCCAGACCTGGACGCTGTATTGAACGACGTCCAGCATCCCGTCAGCATCTTCGTAACAATGTCCAGACCTCCTTGCGCCAGAGGCCGCCGCCACCAGTGACCGCTCGACAGCGACGTCCTCTATGCAGACCCTAGTCAGGTTTTTTGTGCGGTTGATTGTTTCAGCAATAAGATTGTTTCATCCTGATAGATTTACTATTGTTGTTTGTGGTGCCATGGTTCCGTCAAGTTCTCCAAAAGTATCAATACAATGAAGTATTTGACTATTGGGTATACTCAGGAAAAGGTTGCAGTATAGAGCATGGAGATAGGAGTGCCCACACAGAAGATGGTGGAGGCCAAGCTAGTGACTCAACAAACAGTAACTAGCTTATATATTTAAGTGAGCTTTTTTAGATTGTGGACGTTTCTTCGTATGTATAAGAACTTATCTAGTGTCCGGATATATACTTGGTTTGAATCGTTTTGTTTGCCTAGTTGATGCAAGAACGTATTGTACCTACTGTTAATGACGAAATTTGGTAAATCATGCATCAGATTTGGAGTTAAGGCCAAAGCGGATTTGGGAGGAAATCGATAACGGAAACAGGGTATGAATCGGCTTCGGAACCGCATCGGCTACAGTGTGCATCGGCAGTTACCGAATCGGACAAGGCAAGCTGATGTAGCCAATTCCGGCAAGATGATATTGGAATCATTGTCGGATTGAGTTGACGTGCTTCATGATGATTGCCACGTACGGATCGAGTCCGAAGAAGGCAGTTGTATCTATTAATTAGGAATAGTTTGTTAGTTTCCTTTTATCTTTAGGAAAGTGTGTTTAGTGTCCTATAAGGACTTTATCTTTTCCTTTTATCTTTAGGAAAGTTTTTCTTGTCCGACAAGGACTTGTATCAACCTATGGGTATAAATATGTATACCCGGGGTCATTATAATCTATCAATCGCTACGATCAATACAATTCGGCGCATCGCCACCCTTTTTACTTCTACTTTTGTTTTTACGTTCCAGCGGAACTTGGCACCCGACGCGGGGTTGCATCGTCTTCGATCTCCGGCGAAGGGATAAGTCCAATATTCCGCCGGTCCAGGCAATTGTATCGTCTATGTCGGCGTCGTTTAAGGCTGCATCAGTACATTCGACCTCTTGGATTGCTCTGGTTTGGATGATATATTTGCCTACCTATTTATCATATGTCTCTGTTAATCTAGTTTTCATATCAATTTAGCTTTATCGGCTGCTTCTCGTTTTAGGGTTTCTGCCGGTATCGGCTAAATCGCGTTGCTAGATTAGATTAGCTTAGACATCTACCACCCTGAAAACTCAGTCAACGGCTTGATTGTCTAGATATTATGTTTCTTTTCATACTTAGTGCTGCATCAGTTAAGTTTGATCTACTAAGTCGTGCTTAGAACCATAATCTCTAGCCTGCTTCTTGATTGCCAATAAGGGTTTCATCGGGGTTTCAGCTGATGAGTTATCTGGACGTTGCATCGGCTCATAAGGATTGCATATACATATAAGTTGGATTTAGCCGATGATAACAAAGGTTTCACTGTTTAATCTAATCTTGTAGATTTCATGACATCGGGCCTCCAGCCGATGTATGCTTTAACCTTCAGATCAGTGCTTATTCTATCATATCAATGCTAGCCGATTGGTTTATACTGGATTATATTGTTATTTTATTACATCATCATCAGCCGATTGCCTTTATATTATTATCTACATTGGACATATAGCCGATTGCTTAAACCCTATCGCTATCGGCTGGTATCGGCATCGGCTATTATCGCTATTGGCTGGAACTACTCTATCGGCTTGTCAGCCGATCGGCTGTTTTGATCTAGTATTTACATATCTTGTCATTTGCAAGATCAAACTGACTGGCACGCTCGTATCTCACCAAGATTTGGACCTGCACTAGAGTTAAGCAGATCTCCCAGGCCGGTGTGTTCGATTTTTTCGTCAACACCTACCCAGATTGTTTGTCCTATATTTGTAATTGACACAGTTGGCTGGATTATTGAAATATATGAGTATAATTTATCTAGAACCATATTACGTTGATACGATATGCAGCGATATTAAAATGAATCGACATACCTATATATAAATACAAATTGATTGATCCAACAATGAGCTATATATCTGTTTTAGAGGCAGCCGGACCAGATAAAGGAAAAGCTAACGCATGCGTGGGCACTTCAAAGGCAAAAATTATAGAGTGATAGCATATAATTAAGTAACTAAACATGCTCAATCGCCAACAAAGTGATCGAGCTAACGTTGCTTAGGACAACACGAAGGCTCGCTAGCAGGAGATGTCAACAAGCGCTTGCAGTGGCCGGTGTGATAAGGCAGTAAGGCACATTGGGTCGCACCAGATTGTGGACGCTGTTAAGAAGTGCGTCTCGAGCTGGACATGTATTATAACAGTGTCCACACCTGGACGCTGATGACAATAGCATCCTTACTACTTTGGTAAATCCCTACATATAATTACTACTTATTTAATTTGTGAAGGATTAGTTATTATAAATAAAAAAATCGGTATTCTAATTACTTTTCCCAATTAAATTAATCACTGAAATGATCTTTCAATTGTTAAAAATACTTCCAGTGCTCAAATAATTCCAAGAACAATCTTGAACATACTTGGACACTCAAAATATTTAACAAAATTGAAACCAGCTCATTTAATGATTAATTTAATATGTGAATAATTACTGAAATATTCTTTGTATTATTAAAATTAGGAATTGAGCTCTGAAAAATCCGAGAAAATTTCAGAGAGTATAATTAATCATGGAGAATTTAATAAAAATTAAATCCAGCCATGCTTTATATTTAGAAAATTTTATTTCCCACATTTAACTTCACTTGAAAATTAATGAACATTTAATATAAATTCTATTAATAATTTATTAAATAATTTTAAATCCTAAAACGAAAATCAGGCTGTGACAGCTCCGGGACATCGTCCTCCTTCTCCACCAATAATAACACCGATGGGTGTTCATCATCACAAGCAAATAAATATATCCCGTTGCGGCGCTGTCAGGTTCAACAACACTACTTCCCTTGTCCCGGTTACTCTCGCTTATGACTTTGGGTACTCCGGCAATTAAAATTGTGTATGTTTTTATGCTTCCGTATGAATGTGTGCATTTATTATAGATGAGAAAATTGCAAATGCTTGTGATCTAAAAGTTATTTTTGGTGTAATGGTACAAATGGGAGATGCAGATCACTATTGGTGTGCAACTGACAACTTACATCTCTAAATGTTTTCTCTAAACAACTCCCATATCAGAATGCCTGCTAAGACATTTCTAGGTTTTACTTTACAACTGTGCAAATGATAAGTGTTAATTCCTTGGGTGCTGATCATCTCAAGTCTCAACATAATGATATTTGTTTTACCGAGATATGACTTCTGGTGATAAGGTATGGCCCATTGTCCAGTGATTTTCTGCTTAATTTATATGTTACTAAGAATGAGGTCCGGTGCAATTAGAATTCATGTTGCGTTGTGTCACGACTATGCTAAATTATATATTTTTCATAGATGGTGCCTCTTATGAGCATAAATTATACTGTCATTTTCTCAAGAGATCCAATTAACCATCATTTTTCCTTTTTTTTCAGGATTTTCATATAATGAATTCAGTATTAATTGTTCAGTGGAACAGCCAAGAAGATATGATTATGGATCCTTGGGGTCATATTCTTGCATGTGTTCTGCAGCTACACTATG
Organism: Oryza glaberrima; assembly: GCF_000147395.1. Classification (NCBI taxonomy): domain Eukaryota; kingdom Viridiplantae; phylum Streptophyta; class Magnoliopsida; order Poales; family Poaceae; genus Oryza; species Oryza glaberrima. The sequence continues at coordinate 19,037,379 of NC_068326.1, forward strand.
TATAACGAAAACACTGCAACATGGTTCAGATGGATATACATGCTCGCCGGTTGCGATCCCATGATCAGTAGTAGCTTGATTAATTGAGACTTGAACGTTTCATTTTTCTTTTCAGGTGACATATGAGGTTATGCTCATATAGGTTGATTCCTTGGTGGATGAGAATGAAGCAAGTTTCTTGGGAGTTGGGAGATGGCAATGTGAATGCTGTGACATCCATATGTTGGCTTCAGTAATTAGGAGGAACCGAAGAAGCAAAGGACCTAAGAGCAGGTACAATAGCAGGCTATAAGCCAACTGCAAACATATTTTAAGTAGATAAATGAGAAGAGAGAAGAGCAGCGGGCTACAGATTTATAGCCACCTGTAGCACGGACTCCAAGATGCAGTGTGTGTATGACAGGTGGGACCAGGTATTAATAGGGTAGTATGTAACTATTGTATGAATGAACTATTAGATTGGCTATAGATGAATTGGAGCTAGTAGTTGACTATACTATTAAACTTGCTCTAAGAAGCAAAGGAGGCTCTAAGTCCTAAGCTCATGATGCATATTTTTTAGCTACTCCTTCGTGTCTCAGTTGGAGCTCTAAGCATACTTTTTTCTCCTGTGAACCAAGTTGATCTCTCAGTCAATAGTTTTTTCTTACTGTGAATACATGTGCTTCAGGCTAATAGTTTGTTGCTTTCAAAATGAACAGATCAGTGTTTCTTTTGGTATTATACTTATAACCTTTGCATTTGATGTTACTGTCACTCCGTGAAGGTAGAAACATCACTTTCTACTGGAGTTCCTTGACTTTCATGCATGGACATGCAGTTAAACATAGGTTCATGACACGTCGAGATGTACTTCTTCGGGTTGGCACTTTACAATTTTGTGTTGTATGAATATATAAACAACTCAATTGTGCATGCAATTAGTGGTTGATAGAAAATTGGCTTCAATATCTTTAGTTTCGTCAGAAGATTTTGTGATCTAACTCAGTTCTTTTCCATGGCTGATACTGTTGATTCTTAATTTTCAGTTTGGATATTAAAGGAATTAATGTATGCATATGTTATACATTTTCTCTTCAAATTCGGCTTGATTACAAGAGGGTTTGTTTCTCTATATATAATCTGGATGGATTCATATGCACCTCTGCTGTGCTCTGGTATGTTGAGGATAGGAGGGATGTATATATATAATTGTGGAGTTGAAAACTTTATATGGCCAAGTGACATAAGAGTGCTATGCATGTTTTCTTTCACATGGTATTTACACCTATAGGGCAGCTGCGGCAGCAGCCATTGCTGCCGATCAAGGCCACAATGTTTTGCTTATCCGTATATCAGATGCAAAATAGGGGTGATTTTTTTTTTGAAAGGAAAAAATAGGGGTGATTGTATAGTATTGAGATATTCATCCTTGGACAGAAGTGACAGTCTGTCAGGTTGATTAGCTTAATTGGATTATTGTTTTTAATCTCCAGGTTGCATATTGTTACGGTGAGAGTATGGTTCTATAGTTGCTTATTTTAGACCAAATTAGTTGCAAAAGTTTAACTTGTGATGGCACCTGTAAAACTTTGTTATAAATGTAGTGAGAAGTGAAGCTTTCGTATTTTTTATTTATTTTGTTTGAAATGCAGTAGATAACAAAAGGACCACAGATGGCTTTTGATTATTTGTCACTTAAGTTTTATGTTAATATCAGTGGTTTAGAATAAATTTATTGTTTTTCACTTATTAGTGGAATTGGACCAATAATTTTAACATAGACGTGCATTGCACGTGCACGAGTACTATTCAAAACTATCAAATGATAGGTAGGGCAAGAATTGGCCCCAATCTAAACAGGCCATAAGTTGTCTTACGATATAGATTAAGTTTTAGGTGTTCGCATTTATAATTCTGACACAATTCAACACTCATTTTCCCATGCGTTTGGCATATATCCAATTGTTTTTCAGTGTCTTTTGATACCACTTGTTTTTCTTCATCCTTGTCACCAAAATAGGAGTATCCCACAATATTCCCATTTGAATCTTCGATGGTATCATGGTTATTTCAAGGTAGCTTTAATTTAATTTAAGTCACTCCTCTAAACTTTGAGCTTTTAGGCTATTAACATCGTACTCATATATACATCGTCACATAACATATCTCTATTGACGGAAATAAAAATTTTTACGTGACCGCGTGCTTCTCACGGTTACCAATTGAGTTGAGTGAGAATTTTTTTTAAGCAACTGGGAAACTATAGGCCTCATTTTTTCTCTTATACTTATACTTATCAACCAAAATTTAAAATTTCAACCTTAAATTCGGAGTTGATTTTGAATTTTTTTCAAACTTTATTTTTTAAGATCGCTAGGAACACACATATAAAATTTTTATTCACAAATTATTACTCCCTCCATAAAAAAAAGACAAACCCTGGTTTCCATGCCCAACGTTTGACCTTCCGTCTTATTTAAAAAAATTATGAAAAAAAATAAAAAAGACAAGTCACGCATAAAATATTAATTATGTTTTATCATCTCACAACAATAAAAATACGAATTATAAAAAAATTTTATATAAGACGGACAGTCAAGGGTCGACACGGAAACCAATGTTTGCCTATTTTTGGGATGGATGGAGTACTCGTTTGCAAATATGCAAACGATGGAGCCATCATTACGGTTTCCTAAACCTAAACTAATTACCCACAAACGGCCTCACATAGGTTTCTAATTGGGCCAATTACCACAGGCCCACACCCTTTTCTTCACGCGTATTTGCAGTCTCGCAGAGAGAACGAACAAACAGAGGGAAAACTAAAAAGAAAAAAAAGGAATCCTGAGAAAATTGAGGAAAGTGAAGCAAAGCGAGACGGAGTCGTGGGAAATATCGACTCCGCCCGCGGTGGTCGTCGCGTCGCCGTCTCATCACATCTCCCCCCCCTCCTCTCTTCTTCCTCCCCTCCCACGGCGACTCGCCGCCGCCGCCGACGCCGACGCCGATCCGGTCTCCGCTCCAACTCCGGCGAGGTAAGCATCTCCCAACACGGTCGCGCCTCCCAATCATCCGATGCGGCCGATTTCCACGGCTCGTTCGGAAATCGGAATCTGATTCCCCCCACCTTGTTGTGCGAATCGATCGCTTCTCAGATTGGATTTGGGGGCGGAGCCGATCCGATCGGGGTCCATCGCACGGAGGAGGAGGAGGAGGAGGGGGTGACTCGCCGTCGCGCGGCCAGATCTGCGGCGGCTGCGCGGGGGGAGGCGCCATGGAGGGCAACAAGGACGACGCGGTCAAGTGCCTCCGCATCGGGAAGGCCGCGGCGGACGCCGGCGACAGCGCCCGCGCCGTCAAGTTCCTCTCCAAGGCCAAGCGCCTCGACCCCTCCCTCCCCATCGACCACCTGCTCGATCCTCTCCTCAACCAGGACGACCCGCCCTCGTCCTCCGCCTCGTCGTCGTCCCCACAGGCCCCGCCGCCGCCGCCACCTCGGTCGTCAGCAGCGGCAGCATCCGCGGAGGAAGCAACCGGGAGCGATGGTCTGAGAGAGAGGAAGCAGAAGGGTAAGAAGGAGGAGGACGAGAGCGCCGGTGAGAGGTCATACACGTCTGAGCAGCTGGAGGTTGTGCGCCAGGTCAAGAAGCACACCAGGGACTACTACCAGATCCTCGGCCTCGAGAAGGACTGCACTGTGGAGGACGTGCGCAAGGCCTACCGCAAGCTCTCCCTCAAGGTGCATCCCGACAAGAACAAGGCCCCCGGTGCCGAGGATGCGTTCAAGGCCGTCTCCAAGGCCTTCCAGTGCCTCAGCGATGCCGAGAGCCGCAAGCGCTATGACCTTGTTGGCTCGGACGAGCCGGTGACTTACAACAGGAGGGCTGCCTCCACTGCCCGTGCGTATAATGGGTTTTATGAGGATGAATTTGATCCGGATGAGATATTCAGAAACTTCTTCTTTGGCGGGATGGCGCCTGCCACCACCAGACAGTTTGGGCAGTTTGGGACGTTTCATTTCAGGACTGGCGGCATGCACCATGGCCATGGGGCGCAAAATTCCGGTGGCTCCACTCTCCGGATGCTTATTCAGCTGTTGCCTGTTCTATTGCTGCTGTTGCTCAACTTCCTGCCATCTTCTGAACCTGTCTACTCGCTGTCCCGCTCTTACCCTTATGAGCACAAATTCCAAACCACACGTGGAGTCACATACTATGTCAAGTTGCCTAACTTTGAGGAGCAGTATCCACACCAGAGCACTGAGCGTGCAACACTCGAACGGCATGTTGAGCGGGATTACTTCTCAATACTCTCACAGAATTGTAGGGTTGAGGTGCAGCGTCGCCACTGGGGGCTTTCCTACGAGACGCCGCACTGCGACATGCTCCGGAAATTTGAGGCAACAGCACAGTAATATGTCCAGAGGAGCTAGGTGCGATTCAACTTTCTGTGCACATAGTTTTTCTGTAGCAATATACACGCATTATTTATTTATTTAGTGATTTGCAACCTTTTTTGCCCTGTGTCATGAGTTTCTTTCCTTTCTTATGCAACCGTGCTTTTAAGTTTTATATCCTACTTTTGTTTAACTCTTATTACGCTTTAGGAGCTATGTATGTCAAGCAAGCTAAGCGCTCCACTAGAATATTGGTCTATTTTGTTATGCTGCGTAAACATTGTTTGATGAATGGCACACCAGAAGTAAAACATCCCATTATTTGTAGTTATGCTACGGAATGAGATTATTGAGTTGGTACCTAAACATTGTTTCGACGAATGGTGCACCATGCAAGACTTTTTTTTTTTTCCCTTCTGGACAGGGACCATCTTAATATCAGTTGCCGTTGTGGCTGGTAAACCAATTTTCCAAGGGGAGATTTGCTCTTCTGTCCCACAATAAGTTGATGGCATTTGCTCTTTTGCCCCATATGTGTGTATGACATGTGGTCCCTAGTTCTGGTTGTCATTCACTGGGAATGTGGCAACTGGCAAATGAGCAAACACTAAACTATGGGGCAAAAGAACTATTTTACCTTTTTGGGGAGATTTGCATGCTGGACACACTAATTATATTTGGTGCCAAGCACGCACAATGATGTTGGACATACCAGTTGGCTGCAGAATGAGTAATAACAACTCTTTTACAATTAGCAGCTTCCAGTTTGTGTAGAATAAACAGAACCAAAGTTATCCTACTTTATTCTAATGATCTGATCATGAAATTTTTTGCTGTTACACCGACATCTTTATCAACAGTCATCCTGTTTGTTTGTATTTTCAAGGATGAAGTTTTCATGGCATTCTATGCTGAGTCTCATTGATAATATCTGGTATTGATTACTGATTTTGAAGAAACACCGTTGTTCTCTAGAGTCTTCTGTAATATTCATGGCTAGATCAATCAAACATTTTTGTTTTTTTTTCTTGAAATCCTTTGCTTGGTTTATACAATTACCATATGGAGTTTGAGTTGTCTACTTGTCTTGCCTTCTCACCTGAATTTCGTACTGAGAGTTTATGTATCGATGCCTTACCAATTAAAACAAATAACCCAAATATGGCAATGATAAAGCCTTGGCAAGTAAGTCTTTTGTATTTCATCTGTAATTTAACTTGTCGTCATATGATTAGGCAAGTAGATATTTCATATTTGATAAAAATTGCTCCAGTGGTTGCTATTGGTGCCATTGTCTTAAGAGAACCTAAATAACTCAATTTGTATGAAGGTTGTTTTCTATCTTGTTCACTTCTTGTACCCGCATTTAACTCTCTGTCGAGTTTAATTAGTGAACTAAGGAATTGTATTTTCTCAAGGGAACTTTTGACCTCTTGGTTAGTCATGCTGGAAATCACAATGGTATGCTGTAGTATCTAGCAATTTTTTTCCACTTAACATCACGAGACTTGACTGAATGCCACCCTCTTCATTTCCGATCAGATTAATGAAATTCTAGAGTACAGTAGTTTGAAATATGAAAAATTGTTCATACATTCTAAGGTATGGGCTGACAGGTTCTGGTTCATTGGTTGTCAGTAACTACGTAATATGAAGTTTACTGTTGTGCACTTTCCACTTGGTTGATCTTAGCTATGTAATATGAAGATCTATATGGTTCTTTGGCACTCCTAGACCTAGAATGGGGTTATCAGAGGAGTTCTATCAGGCAGTTTATCTTGTGCCTATCAAATTGCACAACAAATGAGCAACTCCGATGCTAAAATAGTGGGCATATCTTTTGTAAGTTTAATTTAGTTTGAAAGCATCTTGCAACATTACAGCTTGAAATTAGTTATCATTGATTCCCATGTACTCCATTTTCTTAGTCCATACTTATTGCTATTTGTTATTTTCTTTTCTTTATGCGGATGTTGATTGTTTCATGCTTGAATATTTGATGTTTGATCATGAACTTAAGCTGTAGTACAGAATTTTCATAGAGAAATGCGCTCGTATTTTGATGGTATATAGTGATGAGGGCAGTTGATGTATGTTGAATTCATTCATAGTTTGTACAGATGTAGAACAAAAGTGCTCAACATTGCTCTACCCTGATCCTTACCCATTGTCAGTTGGATATGCATCAAATAGGCCAAACAAAGCAGGATTCCTCATGCTTCATCTGTTCTAAACTCATCAATTGTTACCATCTGACTTAGATCTTCCCTTCAGCTCATGCTCTTTTTGAACCATTGTTTACTGTTATGTCCCAATAATTTGGTGGCAATGACCATAGTTGACACTCACTAGTCAGTCTTAAGCATGTACATGCATCGCACGTGGTGTTAATAAGGTGGTAAATGGAAATGGAAATTGAAGTGAATAAAATGGTAATTGCTAATTACTATGTTATCCACTTAAGCCATCCGGAAACTATCACTAATTTTGTTCTGTTTCTTGAATATCCTTACAGATTGGAAAAAAGTGGGGAGGTGGGGAATACTTTATAGTTTTCGCATAGTTTTATTATATGGTACAGTATATATAAATATACTACTGTGCCTTTTAACTAATCTCGCAACATTATTGGCCATTAATTGATTGTGTTAAATCCTTTTGACACTTGTACATTGGCAGGCACACAAGAACTTTGGCCATGGTGTAAAGGTTTCCAACGCTTGCTCCTTTGATAGGCTTCAAATTGGAGGGGACAAATTAGTTTTGACTCGTGGTAAATTTTGTGGAATAAGTGCCTTCGATGACTACACACTCTGCCTTGATACTTTCCTGATAGTGTTGAGGCGCCTCAAACGGTAGCTACTTAAATGGATATGTAATTCATCAAGTTCCATAGGGGATTGATCAATATGCAATCATGTGTATGTATACGAAGCATATCTATGTCGTTTTTATCTCAAGTTTTCGGAGAATACCTGACTAAACAGACATCATAGTTGACAATGAAAAAAATGGGTCTGCAACTTTATATCTTGTTCATCATAGAGACGCCTATACATGTTGCAATTAAAGTAGCACTGAAACTACTGGTGATGTGCCATGTGTGCATCAGTATATTGTGAAATGATGTTTTGGAGGATTTGATGGATTTTAGCCTCAGGTCTGAAATTCATGGCCGCAATTCACAAAATCTGTGCCAAAATTAATATCAAATCAATTACGTTACTCTTTAAGGTTTGATATTTATTTAAAAAGATTTAGTGAATCAAACAGCAAATAGATTTCAAATCTAACTCTTAAGTGATGTTCATGCATCATCACAGCTTAGGTTTCTTTTTTTTTTTCCTTTCAGAGGAACCGGTTTGATTACAGTTTTTAACAACCTGGGACCTTAAACACTCTGGTGAGACAGAGAAATAGGTCGAAGTAAATTCGTAGCACACTATTTCTTTGCTAAAAAATGGGACGCCATATTGGCTGACCGACAAATCCATTTGATCCTGAAATCATGAAACAAACTTAGCCGTTGCTTCAAATCTTGGATTATTACTACATATATTGATCTGCTGACTTTCTCATCAGCTACCATCTTCTGAACCTCCAGACTGTTTGGTCTCAAGGATTGATTTTGAAACACCCAATTCAGATGCTAACTGCATAGCTCAAGGACATGCCAACGCTTCTGCCATTGTAGTATCACACAGTAAAGGGTAAAAGTGGACGGCTGCCCCAGGAAAACGTCACTTTCATTTCTCAAGACCACTTCACACACGCCGTTTGAGTTCGCCATCAGAAAAACATCATCAGAATTTGGCTTAATCTAGCCAGGCAAATCAATAAACAAGTCATATATCTTTGAATAAATCATTAATAAAACACATCTTGTCGAAACAATCTGTACCATCCATTCCACGCGTCACATAATTTGGCATATCTCTGAATGTATTCACCATCTATATATCATATAATTTACCAAGAATTATTTATTACTAGCACAATGTCCGTGCGTTACGACAGGAAAACAAAAATTACAATAAATATATTTAGTACCTAATTTTTTTCAAATATAGTGCAAAAGAATATTCAAACAATTCGGGTCATTGTTGTTCTTTGTTGCCAGTTTTGCTTTAAAGTTGTGTTGTGAGGACATCTTTGCGATGTGAAAGGCAGTTGAGGGAGGTGGATGTCATTGCCATCACAAATATCAGTTAGTGCTTCTCTATGAGGGTGTAACTCAGATCAGTTGAAGGCTGCCCATGTCATTGGATAAGGCCCATGTAAGAGAACATTGTGAGCCGAGAGCATATAAACACAAATAATGCGATAGACATCCCTCACCTCCTTGGCCTCTGCTGCTCGGGGGAGGCCCCAACACAATTCAAGGGTATTAGGATGAATACCCATATTTTTAATTACAAAATAGATATATATATATAATATGTGATGCGTGCGTATAAAAAATGAGTAGTTGTATTTAACCCAAGAGGTTGTATCCAACACATAATACCTATGCTATGTATTATACCATCAATACTATGCAATATTATACATGCCAAATATCATACTTTTGACCCATTTTTTATTTTGAATACACAACTTAATTTAAAATTCTGGGGGTGGGCTTAAAGATTGAGCCCTAGACCTAGCTCTGAAATTCCATGTAAATCATGTGAAAATACCACACGATTTGTGAAAATACTTAAGTCCAATCAGACCAGCCCTAGGCTTGAGATTTTTCTGCCTTCGTCCGTGGCAGTGGCAACCTCAAGGAAGCACAGAGATGGCTCACGGGTGATGTGCAGAGACCTTGACATCAGATCCTACGGGGAAACTCCCCTACCTCAACCGCTATTACTCTACACCATTAGCGCTCAAAAGAATAGAAGCTTCGGAAAGAAGTACATTGACCATTGAACCTGCACAACAATCTTAGGAGAAGATGGTTATTTTCCAATTATTCAATGTGTAGATGATACTATTATTATAACAAAAGTATATTAAAAATAAGCTTTTTTTCTTCTTAAGTCCCTTCTTCATACTCATGTCCAGTTAACAGGCCTTAAAATTAATTTCAATAAATCATATAGCAGGAATTCTGGGTTGCACAACAAAGTCCAGAGTTGTTGACTGTGGTCCACTTATAGATAGAACTGACAGGAGGCTATCTTCCATAGAAATTTATTTATCACATGGTCAAAGTTAACAGTGGTAATTCTATTTTTTTCATCATTACCAACCTACCACATGTGTACATTGAAGGTTCCAAAAAAATCATGTAACATAAAGACAGAGCAAGGAGGTGTTGTTTACCGAGAAAATGGTATGCAACTCAATTCTATTCCCTCCATTCAAAAATAAATGAATCTAGGATAGCATGTCCAGATTAATTGTACTATTAATTGTACTATGTAATGTCACATCGCATTTTAGAATGGTTTATTTTTAGGACGGAGGGAGTAGTTCTTTGGCAGCTTAGGATAGGGTAAAAAACCTAAACAAAAGGGAAGTTAAGAATCATCAATTTGGAACACCATAATATAGCGCTGCTCATGAAATAACTGGATAAACTTTATAATAGAAGAGATCTTCGCTGGGTCAAGTTAGTTTGGACAGAAAACTACCAATCTCAGCAACCTCCGCATGCTTTCTCTGAAAAAGGTTCCTTTGGCGGAAAGACATCTTCTGATTATTGCCACTCTATAGAGCTATATCGAAAATAACATTCGGAATAGGGATACAATAGTTTGCTAGAAAGACAACAGGAATGGTCATATGTTGGAAGAAAAATTCCCTGATCTTTTGGTTTTGTTAGAAATGAAGATCAATCAATAAGGGATTTTTTTCTAAGTGCAAACATAGACGACAATTTCACTCTTCCTTTATCAGTTTAGTCTTTACAACAGCTTCAATAAATGGAAAGTACAATTCAAGATACAGTAATCTCAGAACACAATATATGGAGTACTGGTCACTGGTCAGTATAGCACCAAAAAAGTTTACAATCTTTTTTATGAACACTTGCAACCACCTCTGCCGATAAAATTGATATGGAAAAGAAAATGTACAATGAATCTAAAGGTATTTCTCTATATTCTTTTAATGGATAGATTAAACACTAGAGATATGTTGAAAAGAAGACAATACAACGTCCAAGGAGGACCAGAGTGTGTATTATGCAATGTATAGTGCTGCCCTGGAGGATGTGATGCATCTTTTTTTCACCTGTGACTTTGCATATGAACTTTATTAATATGATTGTACTTGCAGCAAATTAGTTTGGAAAGCCCTTTTTATTGATGTCATGTCATCGTCACTTGGAACATATGGATAATAAAAATTTTAACTATGTAAATCCTTCATGGAACCTATGGAAGACCAACTTCAGGAATTATTTTACCCTGCATATGTTCATGGTAAAGAAGGAACACATACCCATTTGGCAATATGGACACACACTGTAGCATAAACTTCTTGTAAATTCAAATTATGTAATCTCTCTTGTAAAGTTTGCCCTCTTGTTGTTTTTTTTGTCAAAACAAATCTTAGGAGATCCGTTAAATAGTGCTTTCAAACATAGAAATAGAAAACAACCAGTGCTTCACGGATACCCAAACCTAGCCAAAACATGAATGACCTGGAAGGAAAATATATTTGCATAGATCTTATAGCATATGAATAGAACTGCATGTAGCTATCCTAAATGCTGTTAAAAGAGCTAGAAATAGCATAATGAGGGCTGGTAGGTTGGTTCATGTTACCACCTCCGTTTTAAATAGATGACGCAATGGACTATCGGTATAATGTTTGACCATTCGTCTTAATTAAAAACATATTATAAATTTAAAAAATATAAGCCATACTTAAAGTTTTTTTAAATGAGAAAACAAGTTATAAAAGAAAAAAAATGAGACATATTATTTTAATAAGACAAATGGTCAAATATCATGTTAAAGTCAACAATGCCATCTATTAAGAAAATGGAGGGAGTTTACACATGTTTCAATCTAAATCCTCCCATCAAGCAGGAACAGTACCTAAAATGAAAGGATTAAAGAATGTAAAGATTTAAAAAAAATTCAAATGGAAGTTGCAAAATCGTAACCTCTTTTTTTATACCTCCCTAATTCTGAATATATCTGATAGACCAATTAAGGACATGTTTGGGAGAGCTCTAACTCCTCAATCTAACTCTTGGAGCGGAGTTTGGAGTTGAGTTGTGGAACGTCCCAGACCTTGCTCCACCTCTCTAGTTCTTTTTCAGATCATTCTAGTCCAGTCCACTCTCTTTTTTTAGTTGGGCTCCAGTTCTAGGAGAGGTAGAGCTAGAGTTGGAGTCTTGCCAAACAAGTTCTAAATTGAAGTACATAAAAATTAGAAGATCTGGTTTCTTCTGGTATGAAAGAGTATAATGATACATGCTATCGGCATTCAAATTTCTGATCATATTTATATAGCAAAAAAGAAATCTATGAGGGTAGAACGATAATACTTCTGCATCACAAACATCAGTACATAAGACATTAATCAGTATGTTTCTCATTGGGTTCCTAAATCTCTGATTTGTCATCGCTTGTGGTAGAACACTCCAAGGAGCCAAGCCAGATCTCTTTCGATTGTAGATCTCACCAAGCTAGCAAACCAACAAGAAACTTTAGCCTCTAAGCAACCACCAAGATGTAACAATCTAGCTCAGTTTACACTCAATTACCTCTTCCCTTGTGGTGTTGAGGGAAAACCTTCACAAATCATTGTGGTGAGATTGTTCTCGACACAAGCTCCTTAGGAGGTGTTGTTAGGGGATCGGAATATCTGGTACTTAGCCAGACTATCCAGTTGACCAAATTTGTCAATCAGAACATGTTGATCGGAGTATCTAGTGTTTGTGGTCAGATACTCTGACGGGAGTGTATATTCAGTTGCGAGTGCTTTTAGGAATGCATATTCACCCTATCTCTAGGCGACATGAATATCCTTTTACTTTTCACTTTGTTTGCTATGAGGATTTGGGAATTGAGATCCTCAAATTTAGGTAGGGTATAATTTCACCTCTCTTAATTTGGTTAACTAATTCCCATTTCAATTGGAGAGAAGATTAGAGCGGATGCGCAGTGCTGAATCACCGACGTGAAGGACGAAGCTCGCGAAGAAAAGAAAAGTACCCGAGGAGTGGGGGTGATGTGTTAGCTAAACCGGAATAAGTATATGATGGACACACGTGGGGGTACAATACAAAGTAAAACTAGGTGAAACCCCGCGCATTGCTGCGGGAATTTAGTATGATAACAATAAAAAAATAACGTGTAAGATAGCTAGATAACATCAGATTAAATAAATTAATGTGGTTTATGATAATTTAAATTTAAATAGTATGTAGAATGGTGATTCAAGCGTAAAAAGTAAGCTGGTATGACTTTATGGAAGAAGAAAAGTAGGGAGATAGTTTGGACTGTAGATTAATCATCTAAAGGCTAAAAACAGGTGATGTGATATGAATTAATTAGATGAAAAAAAGGAGAAAGATAATTTGGACCATAGATTAATCATTTAAGTACTAACTAAGTGAGGATGCACTATAAAAGTATATAGGATATCATAAAACATAATAAAGATATACATTGAAACATTATGTGAATTATGTTGGATGATAATTTAACATGTTTGTATTTGAAAAGCTCTTAAATTATAAAAACTCTAAAGATATAGCATGTTTGCATGATGTTTAAATGTGATGATTGTTAGTGGATGATGATGTGGCATCTTGTTAATTAGTGGATGATGATGTGGCATCTTGTTAGTGGATGATGATGTGGCATCTTTGCATGTCAAGCTCAAGGAGTTAGTGGGGGATAACTTTATAGTAAGATAGGATTTTACTGGGGCCAAGGCCCTACTTGTCATACATTAAATCTACCTTTGGCGATATGCTATTGCTGCTATATAAAGCCTCAAACCCATAATCACAAAGTTTGAGAAGAAACTCGAACAAAAACACAAAAATTTCATTAAGCGCAAGAGAGAGAAGTGCTCCTTTTGTGCGGGATGCATAGCTACAAGGAATGCCCCTGTCATTGTTGGATTTGCAGCCATGTAGGCCACAAGGCAGCTAGGTGCACTTGACATTTTTCTCGTTGTGGCAAGTAGGGGACGAGGCCTGAGGTTCCCTCTCTATAACATGTCTTGGTGGTAAGAGCCTGTTTGTGTATGCATGTATAATGTTTCTCATCATCATTCTTCCATTCCTCAATTAATTCTCATGCACAAGCGAGATGTCGACCCTGACATGTGAGAAGGACAAGATCATGTGTTAGTTTCTTTTTAGAGTGTGTTTCATTTTAATTAAGTGTGTGCTATGCTATGCTTCAGTGTGTATTTTTTGGGTTATGTTTGTTTATGCAAAAAAGTTGTGTCGTGTCACCAATTTCTGTAATGTGTATACCCTATTGACCTACTCCTCGATGAATAAATATTGTGTTATTTGTTGGACATGTGTTTTAAATTGAATATCAATGGCTTGTTTGGTGCACATGTATTTTAAATTGAATATACCTCATGTGATTTGGGGCCCATATAACAGACACATGTGGGATACAATATAAAGTTAAATTTGACAAGGGGCCAAGGCCCCCGCTTGTCATATACTAAATATGCCCGTGGTGATCTGGTGTGGCTCGTATATAAAGTCCCAAATCCATAATCACAAAGTCTATTGCCAAACTCATAATCATACAGTCAAAGAAGAAACTCGAACAATACAAAACAATGTCATCAAGCGCAAGCTGGGAGAAGTGCTCCTTCTGTAAGGGATGCATAACTACAAGGAATGCCCTCGCCATTGTTGGATTTGTGGTCATGTAGGCCATATGGCAGCTAGGTGCACCTGGCATCGTTGCGGCAAGCAGGGGACAATATGCAGCTGATAAGGAGGACCTTGGCTTGAGTTGCCCTCTCTGATACAGCAACAACCGGCCGTCCAACCACATGTCTTGGCGTAAGAGCATGTTTATGTATGCTCATATATTGTTTGTCACGCTATGTTTCCCATCATCATTCTTCCATTCCTCAGTTAGTTCCCATGCATGCAGTTCCTGTCCTGACATGGAAGAGAAGAAGAATCACATGTTGTTTCTTCTTAGAGCGCGTTTTCTTTTAGACAAGTGTGTGCTCTCATTCATGTGTCTACTATTAGGGTTATGTTTGTTTGTGGAATGAAGTTGTGCAATGTCATCAATTTATGTATTGTGTGTACCCTATCGACCTCCTCCTCCACATGAACAAAGTTGTGTTGTTTCTTGGAAATGTGTTTTAAATTGAATATTTTGTTATTTGTTGACGTGTATTTTAAAGAATGACTTAGAGAATGTTGTGTTATTTGTTGCATGCGTATTTCAAATTGAATAGGCCTTATTTTACTAGGGGCTCATCTACCTATATCTATATTCCTAGAGAGGTACAGCCTGAGCTGCCACAGCCATCCACGTAGCTACTTCTACTGTTGCACTGTTCATGGTTAGTAGTAGTAGTACATGCTTTACTTTACCGTTCGCTTTACCCTCTCCATAGATGCAAACTCTTTGGTTGTTGCATGGCTCCATAGACTGTACAAGGGGTCCACCATAGGTTGGACCAACCATCAGTGATACAAGAGGCAAGCTGTTATGTGCAAAGCAAAATTCAGTTGGTTTTTAGTTTGGGCCATTTGTCAGTGAGATATAAAATACCGCAATGCATGTTGCTAGGTGTTTGCATTTTTGTAAAGATCCCTTCTCTTCCTTTTAAATAATCGGAGTAATTAAAGGTAAGGGCGATCTGCTCCTCCCGGAGCGATTTGCGCGGTATTTGCACTAGCGTGTTCGTTTGCACTTGCATCCACGTCGTTCGGTAAATTTTTTGTGTCTCTGTCCTGTGGGGCTGCACCGTTTTTTCTATGTGCCTCTGTCCTGTGGGCTCCCACCATTCTTGCTGCATGCTGCTCTTTCTGCTGCCCCCATGTTCGCCCCCTCCTCGCCCCCTTTTTTCCCTCTTCCTTATGCGCGCGTTCGACGGGGACGGGCAGCTCGGTCGCTGATGGGTGGCCCTGCCGCTGTGTACGGTGGGTGGCCCTGCTGCTATAGTTGGGGTGGGTAGATGTTGCCCTGTGAAAATTGCCCAGGTGTGCATTTTTTGATCGTGCGTGTGGTGGTGGGCAGACGTGTGGGTCCCATTTTTTATGGCGAGGGTAGTTGTGGACAGAGGGGTGGGCCCCACAAATGTACTGCCTGGCCAATCGGTGTTAGACAACGTGGTACAGATCTGCCCGAGACGGCGTCCCACGCGAGAAAGGCGCCATATTTTTCTCCTCTTCTTTTCTTCCGCTTCTTCTCCAGCCTAATCCTCTTTGCTTCCACTGTACTGCTCTTCCGTCTTGCTGTCCCTTTTGTTCCGCTTCTTCTCCGGCCTCTCTGTTGCTGTTCGTGGCTATGGCGAGGTATGTGCTATCCTCGCATCGACTGTGCTTGGTGGCGGAGTTCCTTGTGCTTACTTCGTGTGTGCTTCTTGCAGCGACCTCACTGCCGATTGATAGGAGGACACCTTCTTGTGTGATTTCGCGTTTTGGCCAGGTCAGTGACACCTTTGTTTCTTCTTTTTCTTGATCCATCTTATGCTTGCTTCATCTTTTGTTCGTGTGCTGTGCAGGGAGGGCTTCTTTCCGTCCGAACTGGCTGAGGTCCTTTCTTTCCTCTGGTTTTCTTCCTCCTTGTGGCGGGTGCTGTGACGGTTCCGGTGCGTGGCGGCGAAGGTGCTTTCTTGCTCTGGCTGTTATTTAAAATTTTTGGGTGCTTGCATTTTTTTTTTGTGCGCCTTTATTCCTTGCTCTGTTGCATTATATGTTTGGTGGGTGAGAGGGGCCGGGGAGGGGGGGGGGGGGCGCTAACCGTTGGTGGGGCTGACGCATCGTCAGCGCTTTTTTTTCCCACGCTTGACGAAAGGGACAGATATAGTGTCTCCTGGTCTTGGCCCTATATACTTGCCCTATATGTTGCTTCTTGACGATTTCTTCTTGCACACTGCCTCCTTCCTCACCTTCATCCTTTAAAGTACTGTTTAAGGGTGGTTTATCTCCTGTTTGAAAACTCTCTCTGCAATTCGCAGTGCTGTTGGGCGGGATGTGTCACACCCTAAAAATCCTAAATATATAAATTGTTGTTTAATTGGAATTATTAGAATTGATTTTAAAAGCCTTGAAAAGAAGATCTAATTTTTTAAATAATAAATTCCAATATAAAATGGTGCCAGATAACATTTCATTAAATACTTTGCTTAATTCTATAATTCCTAGATTTTTCTGGGATTTATTTGAGTTAAGGAAGTATTTTTAATAAATGAAATTGCATTTCATGAATAATTTAAATTGGAAAAGGTTTTTAAAATCCTCTTTTGGCTTTGGGCCGAAAGTCGGCCCAATCCATCTCTCTCTCTCCCTCGGCCCAAGCCGGCCCGCAGCCGCCGCCCGCGCGCGCGTCCGCCCGCTGACAGGTGCGGCCCGCCTGTCAGACTCGTCGTCCACCTCCAGCCGCCGCGCCGAAACCCTAGCCGCGCCGCACTGCCGCCGTCTCCTTCCAAATTCGGTCGCGCCTTTCCTTCTCCGGTGAAATCAATTGAGGGGAAATGATCCTCGAGATCTCCTCTACCTTTTCTCTTTTGGAATCGTCGGCTAAAATCGTTTGGAAAGCGGTGGATTCGATCTCGAATCGGATTTCTCTTTCCCTCCGAACCCTAACCTTTCCTTTCCGTCGCCGGTCGCCGTGGGCCTTCGCCGCCGCCTCCTTGCCCCTATAAAAGGACCCCCAAGCCCGCCGCTACCCGCCGCCACCCTCGCTTTCGCCTCTCGTCCCCTGTAGAGCCCTAGCGCCGTGAGCCCTCGCGCTGCCGTCATCGCCGCCGCTCCAGCCGTGCGCCGCCGTCGCTCCAGTCGTCGTCGCTGCTCGGGGAGGTCACCGTCGTGGTCGCCGTCCTCGTCCGCCCCTTCGCCGTCGCTGTCAACCACCGGAGCACCGTCGCTGTCGTCAAGCCGAAGGTCGCCGCCGCTTCTTCTTCGACGCCGTCGCCGTCCGTTGCTCCTCCGCCGCTACTTTGGTCACCGGTGAGTTCGCCGTGCCATCCGCTACCCGTAGATGCCCTTCGTTCACGCTGTCGTGCCGTCGTTCGTCGGCGAGCATGCACGCCCGAGCCGCCGCCGGTGGTGACGTCACCGCCGACGTCATCGTCGTCGTTCCCCGTGGCCCGGTCGTGGACCGATGGATCTTGGCCGTCTGTTTTGGATAGGATCGATCCCGGCCGTTCGTTTCCGTGAACCACCGCCGTGCACCCAGTCCACCGCGAACCCTAGCCGCTGACACAATAATTCCCTTTTCCTTTTCAAAAATAATTCATTATTGCGTCATAATTCAATTAAAATCTAAATAAATGATTTAATCCGATTTAATCTTTGAAAATTCATAACTAATTCATCTTAGCTCGGATTTAGTTGGTTCAAGTCTCTAAATTTTTCTAAAATTGAGATCTACATGTTAAAAATATCCACATGTACTGTTTATGCTTGTTTATGTGCTGTTTTGGTGTTTTTACTCTTTTCTGTTTAGATTCCGACGTTTCCGGAGAGTCCGTTTTCGCAGGAGAAGAATTTGAAGAGTTCCAAGGCCAGCAAGGCAAGTCACACAGATCCCAAACAACGCTTTGAGCATGTTGATCCCGTTTAAAGCTATTGTTTCTATTCAACTATTGCATTTATTTTCGAATGTCATTGGGTGGAATTAACCTATTGTTTGTTATAGCCCTTTTGTTCTTGATTACTTTATTCCTTGATACCTTGGGTTATTATAAATTGACTAGTTGAGCTTTATATATTGGTTCAGCTAGATATTAGATGTGATTGCTTAGCCATGCTTAGAAACTTTAGCACACTTTTAGGATAACTTATGATTCACTATTATTTAATGATGGCTTAATGATAGCTCATGATGGTTAATTATGATTGGTTAATTAATTGATTTGCCAACTAAAACCTGATAATGGTGGGTTGTGAGCACATGGTTTTGATGGTCGTGCTCATGACAATTAAGGACCGGTTCACGAGTTTCGGTTGTGAAACATTAACCATGCCAACCACAAGCCAGTGTGGGCAACGGCTTTACCTTTTGTATAGCATGGTTCATTGCGGGGCACCAGACTGAGAAGTGGCGGAGATAAGCCCACGGGGGTCGCTGGGGAGTCCATGCTTTGTTTATAAGAGGGTGATTATGATCCAGGAACGGTGCGCTGTGGTGGATTGTGTTGTGCGAGGGGTACTGTCACAGCTCCTTTCCGAGGTACCGTGGTGGTATCGAGGCGCATGGTGACATGTCGTGGGGCTGTGTCTTGTGGGTACAGTGGTACACCTCTGGCCAGAGTAAAACTATTCGAATAGCCGTGCCCGCGGTTATGGGCGGGTCTAACAATGTCTTTCGTGATTAGTCTCACACCTCTCATCATAATAAAAGATGCTATAACTGGTAATAATTTGATTAGCTCCTGGTTTGGAATGGTATATTCCTGGTTTGGAGATAGAACTGTGCAGCCGGGATTGGTTGTTCAGAATGGTTGGGCCTATGCAACAGGGTATGTTGTATAGCGTTGGATTAATATTGTTTAATTATTACTTAACTGTTATATTAAATTCTGAAATGTTTATTAAATGCTGTTTATGCAAATGAAACCCTACTATGCCATCCTTTGTTATCCTGTGCACTTGCATATTTGCTGCGTGGTTTGCTGAGTATGTCATATACTCACCTTGCAATCATTTATCAGAGGAGGAGTTCTACAGTGATGTTGATGGTGTGGAGGATTAGGTGTAGCCCTGGTCAAGATGCCTGTGGAGTGGAGTCGTCTGCGCCGTTTATCTTATTTTCCACTGCTTAGATCTTTATTGATTGAGAGGAACTATCTACCTCTGTAATGACATTTTATTCGCTTATTAATTAGAGTAATAATTGTACTCTATTATCAATTTCTTATTGTGTGCCTCGGCTGATTCCTGGACGAGGGTTCACACACATGTAAGCGTTTGGAATTTTGGATAGAAATTCCGGACGTGACAGGATGGCCGTTGTTGGGGTTTCGTTCGTTTCGTTGTTGAATGCTGCAGGTTCTCATTGCCGGTTGCCCTTGGTGTCATACCTTTGGGAGCTTGATGGGCATGGTACACTGTTAGCTGGTGTAGAGCTTATCCTTCCGCCTGAAGACCCTGCCAGTGGTCAGGCTCACCCATCCAACAATCTGGCTAGGAAGTTCTTTTGGGTTGCTGCAACAGATCCGCTAATTGTTTCGCACGAGATGGTTGCTTAGCAGGCTGTTAGGTTCATGCAAGCAAAGTACCGGTTCGCTGTTCATGACTACAATTTTCACATGCTGCTTTCCTATAGAAAGGTTGCATCCTCTGCAGTGGATGCTACTCTCACAGCGGCTTCATGTCTTGCTAGGCTCCAGTCACGCTATGGGGCGCTAGATCTGCCGTGTGAGGGTGTGCTCGGCCAGTGCAAATCACTTTGGTTTAGTTTTCTTAGGGAAGAACACTTCTTCTATAGCACACAACAGCCTTAGAGCAGAGTTTGGGTTTACTTTGTAATGCTGAGTTGGTTTGTATTGCCAGGATCCTTGCAGTTAATTTAGCTATTTCCGTTTCGTGCATTCATTCTTTTGTGTATACATGCTTGCGTTGAGATTGTGTTCTGAGCTGGATTGTTTGATGCATTTGTCTTTCAAGAAACGTTGCAGGGAACAGTGTTTTGTGATTTAGGATTTGTGGCAGATGTCAGGCCGTGCAGCATTGCGTGTTCAGCGCGCACGTGAAAGCCGGCTAAGGCGGCATGCTTCCATAGGCCAGGGTCTGTTGTCCATGCGTTTCTGTTATATGTTTGCTTTTGGTTTCTGGACAGGTAACTAAACATATTGGTTTGGTCCAATAGGCTACTTGCAGGCTCCCATTTTTGCTGCCGTAGGTTCTAGCTCCTCACAGTCAGTCAACCATTCCATGTGTTCTGTCCCGGTTCAATCTGTACATGTTGGGCAGCAGGGTACCAGTGCTGGTGCAGGACCATCCATGGAACAGCCCACTGACAGTGAGCCTTTGGTAGGAAATGCCAAAAGTAAGCCAGATTTTGATAAAATAAACCGAAAAAACTATTTTGACCAAACAAACGAAGCGAGGCTCGGATAGTGCTCTAAGTATTTTTGAACACATAGGGAAAAGATCATTGCTAGATATACCACGAAGTGCTGCTGCCGTTAATAGGGAAAGGCGGCGTATGAAAATATCTGGTGGTTTATGCCTTCCATGTGTCCCTGCGGGGTAAAAAAGGGTTGACTCACCGCATACTGCTTATTTTGCACACAATTTTGGTTCGCATAGGTCCCACGCCCAGTGCTGATGACATCTTGCCTTTGCCAAAAGACTATATTGCGTCCTTGAAAGGTTTGTTGTGTTGCATACTACACCAATTTCTTCAGCTTTACTGTCTGTCGTACTCTCATATCAATGTTGTGCAGCTTTGTACCCTCATCAGTCCTACTATGGTGGTCCATCTCATGAATGTCCACACTGCGGTGCCGTTTTCTGGTACCAGGAGAGGGTAAAGAAAGGATCTGTAGTCTCATAGCGCAAGATTCTGTACAACCTATGCTGTAGAGGTGGTAAGATTAGTCTGCCTGAATTGAAAAAACCACCTTCTTTGCTAGCAGAACTGTTTGATGGTAGTGTGCGATCAAAAAGATTCTTACGCCAGATCCGATCATATAACTCTCTTTTTGCGTTTACTTCCTTAGGAGCCAACATTGATAAGACGATAAACAATGGGACCGCACCTTGTGTGTTCAAGATTAATGGGGTTGTCCACCAAGGTATTGGCAGCCTGCTGCCACAGCAAGGCTCACGACCTAAATTTGCACAACTTTACATATATGACACTGAAAATGAAACTGCAAACAGAATGAATATTTACGAAAAAGACAATCCTTCTGATGAACCAGACCCAGACATTGTTAATGGGCTTAGTTCTATGCTTGATGAGCATAATGATTTGGTTAAGGCATTCCGCTTTGCTAGAGATCGGCTAAAAGATAATGGTGATCAAAAGATTGCACTTAAATTGCTTGGTTGTGATTCAAGAGATGAAATCCAGTACAATTTGCCAACGAGTGGTGATATTGCTGGTATAGTAGCTGGAGATTACTCAGCTGGCGAATACACGTATGATGTGATGGTTCAGTCTTGCGATGCTAGATTGTGACGTGTCTCAGCTTTGCACCCATCCTATATGGCTCTTCAGTACCCTTTGCTCTTTCCTTATGGTGAACGAGGATTCCATCTAGGTATAAAGTACACTGACTTTCCTAGCATCACTGGTGCCTCCAGACGCTATGTTACCATGCTTGAGTACTACCGCTATCGTTTACATTACCGATTGAACAAACCAAATCCATATACTTGCTGTGGTCATCTTAGCGATTCCTTATGTGTTGACTCATACTCAACTGTTGAGTCATCTAGGCTTAAGTACATTTTTGACAACCAGCCCGACCTGCGTTCTGAATCTATCCAGGGAATAGCTGATGCGATTGATCATGGTCTCGATTCCGGGGATTCTGTCGGCCAATGATATGTGCTGCCCTCCAGTTTTACTGGAGGGCGTTGTTACATGGTTCAAAATTACCAAGATGCGATGGCTATTTGTCGGGTTTTTGGTTCACCTGATCTTTTTGTGACCTTTACATGCAACTCAAAGTGGCAAGAAATATATGATGCTTTGCTGTTTGAGCCAGGCCAGGTGCCAAGCGATCGTTCCGATATGATTGTGAGGGTGTTTAACATGAAAGTGAATGAATTCATTTCAGATATTAGAGAAGGAAAGACATTTGGTCCAGTCCTTGCTAGTAGGATGTTTACCTGGTTTCTAAGTTCCATTTTTATGTTCTGTATAGGTCCTAACATTGGCTATCCCTATATGTAGTGTTGTATACAGTTGAGTTCCAAAAGCGTGGCCTTCCTCATATCCATTGCCTGGTTTGGCTTGCTGCAGGAAATATTGAGTTTAGTGCTCCTATTGTCGATGGTTTTATTTCCGCTGAAATACCTAATGTGCTAACCGACCCTTTAGGCTATGCCTTGGTTGATGAATTTATGATCCATGGCCCTTGTGGCGATCTGAACAAAACATGCTCCTGTATGAAGAAGGGAGAGTGCTCTAAGCATTTCCCTAAATCTTTTCAAGAAGAGACCATCATGGATGAATTTGGATTCACTGTTTACAAACGTAGCAATAATGGTCGGTATGTTCTCAAAAATGATATTAAACTTGACAACAGATGGGTTGTTCCCTACAACATGGAACTTCTGAAAAAATACCAGGCTCACATTAATGTAGAATGGTGCAATAAATCTAATATGATTAAATATCTCTTCAAATATGTCACTAAAGGGGCGGATAGAACAAAAGCATTCTTTGAGATTTCTGGAAATGCACCGAACAAACCAGCTGAAAACTGTACTGCTCCACGAAATGAAATACAAGAATATATCGATGCAAGATTTCTGTCCACCTGTGAGTCCCTTTGGCGTGCATTTGAATTTGACATTCACTACAGAGTGCCTTCTGTAGAACGCCTAGCTGTGCACCTTCCAAACATGAACTTTGTCCGATACAAAAAAGGTTCTGACCTAAAGTCCTTGCTATCCAGCCCTGCAGCCAAAAAAACGATGCTAACCAAGTGGTTCGAGGCTAACAGAAAACATAACAGTGCGCGAACACTTACTTACTGTGATTTTCCGAGAGAGTGGACATGGGACAGCAGCTCACGTAGTTGGCGTCCTAGAACACCATGTGAAAAAATAGGCAGGATATACTATGTCAGCCCAGTTAGCGGTGAGCTCTACTACCTACGAATGCTATTAATGATAGTGAAAGGTGCAACATGCTATGCTGATGTTAGGACCTATGATGGTATCGTTTATCCGACCTTTAGGCAAGCATGTGAGGCAAGAGGCCTACTTGAAAGCGATAACGAATGGCACTTGCTATTTGATGAGGCTATAGTATCTGCGTCTTCGGGCCAATTGAGACAGTTGTTTGCTACCGTTGTAATGTTTTTTTCTGTTGGAAATGTGCGCTCGCTCTTTGAAAAATATTGGACATATTTTACCGATGACATTCAGCGACGTGTCAGAACTGCTTTATCGAATCCTTCGTACGTAATACCTCCTGATAGGCTCCTGTCTCTATTAATGAAAGAACTTCACATTGTGTTTTCAAACAGTGGTGGTAGCATTGATGATTACGACTTACCGCAGCTGGCAATTTATTCAGATGACATTACAGGAGATAGGATGGTTGACGAAGAACTTGCTCTTGATGTTGCGGCCCTAACTGCAGAAGCTAATTTGAATATACCTAGGCTAAATACTGATCAAAGAGATGTTTTCAACACAATCATGCAACGGGTGAACGAAAACAGGCCTGGGTTATTCTTTGTCTATGGCCATGGTGGGACAGGCAAAACATTTCTGTGGAATACACTGATTTCTAAAATAAGATCCGAGAAAAAAATTGTTCTAGCGGTTGCCTCCTCAGGGGTTGCCTCTCTACTCCTACCTAGAGGGCGCACTGCTCATTCCAGATTTAAAATCCTGATCGACATAGATGAAAACAACATTTGCACCATTAAAAGAGGAACTATGCTTGCAGATTTGATTCAGAAAACGTCTCTTATAATCTGGGATGAGGCTCCCATGATTCATAGACGATGCTTTGAGGCTTTAGATCGAACGTTACGTGATTTGCTTTCTGAGCACATGCCTTCTAACTGCATTGTTCTGTTCGGTGGTAAAGTTGTTGTTCTTGGAGGTGATTTCCATCAAATATTGCCGGTCATAAGAAAAGGTTCACGTGCTTCTATAGTCGATGCATCCATCACGAACTCTCCTCTTTGGCGGCATGTTGTTCTTCTTAGACTGACAATAAACATGAGACTTCTTCATGGTAACGTTGCTGACCAAAACCGTGTCGATCTTAGCAACTTTGGCGATTGGGTCCTAGCACTTGGTGACGGTAGGTTGCCTGCAACAAAAAAGCTTGACGAATTTGAGCCAACATGGATTGATATCCCTGATGACCTTTTGATCAAGACATGCGGTGACAAAATAAGGGCTATAGTAGATGAGATCTTTCCACACTTTGCAAATTGCTATACAGATCATTCTTACCTTGCATGTCGGGCAATTGTTTGCCCGAATAACTCAACAGTTGATGAAATAAATGATTGTACTGTTGACATGATACCCAGCGACGCAAAGGAGTATTTAATATGTGATACAATTTCAAAATCAAGAGATCATTTACCTGACTTTGACATCCTTTACCCCCCTGAATTTTTGAATTCAATTAATGTCAACAACTTCCCATCGCACAAGCTTGTGCTCAAAAAAGGTGTGACGATTATGCTACTACGAAACCTAAATCAATCTATGGGTCTATGCAATGGGACAAGGTTATTGGTCACTTCTCTTGGTAATAGGTTGTTAGAGTGTGTGATTTTAACTGGGACAAATATTGGCGAGACAACATTCATACCACGAATTGCACTTACCACCACAAGTCCTAAGTGGCCTTTTACGATTTAGAGAAGACAGTTCCCTGTTCGTGTTTGTTATGCAATGACGATTAACAAGAGCCAGGGACAAACCCTTTCACGAGTCGGCGTGTACTTGAAAAAACCTGTGTTCACACATGGGCAACTTTATGTTGTTGTTTCTAGATCAACATCAAGAGAAGGTCTTAGGATTCTCATAGAGGATGAGGACGAGGCATGTTGTACGAAAACCAAAAATGTTGTTTACCAAGAAGTACTGCAAGCAGTCACATCTACGGTATACTTTGCTGTCTGGTTTTCCTGGATGATCCCTAGCTAAATTACCAGGATGCCATACCGTGCACTAATATATTAAATCTTTACAATTGCAGGATGTTTGTACCTAGCTATCACTCGCACTGCCCATGTTTGATGCTGTTGTGTGCCTCTGTTTTTCTGCTCTTCATTGTCCATGTGAATTTTTTTCCGTATATTCATCTAATGACCTCTTAACTTGCGCACTTAGCTTCTTCAAAATTTCAATGTGCGCTGATCTCTGGGTGAAGTACAGATTCCTAACCTTGAGCTCGGTGATGGGAATCCAACTCTATTGGTACGTGTATCAAGGTTATGGGAATATCATGACCAGGACGATGAAGGCGACTTACGCCATATTGGTCTTGTTTTGGTTGGTGACAAGGTGATTGCTTCGCGAACTTTATCTGCTGTAAAACCTGAGCAATATGTCATTTGTTTTACTGACAGTATTGTTTCATTAGGGATATGCCATTGCTGCTATGATTTATCCTCCATGGGGCAAGAAATTCAAACCACTGATCAGCGAAGGCAAGGTCTACTTGCTTACCTACTATCGGGTCAAGCCATGCACCAAACATTACAGGCTAGTTGACAACAAGATGATGATCAATTTCACCAGATGGACTGGTATAGAAGAATATGTTGACGTACCAGCTGGCTTTGGTCACTATGCTTATACTCTCACACCTTACCAAGAGCTCCGCTCTCGTGTCGACAGGAAAGACTCTTTCACAGGTACTGCAGATATGGTTCTATAATTGGTTATCTATTATATTACTACCTCTGGTTTGCTCACACATGTGTTTTGTTCTTGCTCTCAAAATAACAGATGTGATTGGAGTGATCACTGACATATCATCTGTGACAACTGTTCGGACACGTGTTAGAGACAGTGACAGTTTAAAAAGGAATGTCTACATGCGCAATGCTGAGTTAGCACTCATCCCTTATTTACTACTCCATATTATTAATGCATTTTCTGATGTTTTCTAACCCCTCTCAAATAATCTGTCATCTACATCAGACAATCACTGTCATAACATTTTTCTTTCATACTGCGCATATTGCCTTGCCCTGACAACTGCTTTTATTCCAACACACCACTGTTTTGGGTTCAAGACTAACTACTTACCATACCACAATTCCTCTTTGATTTCTTTTAAACATACACAACATAGAAATGAGACAACAAATATTGTGTTATGGGGAGAAAGAGCTACAAGCTTTCCTGCAGATGAAATTCTCAGTGCTGGCAAGGAGAAGCCACAGATAGTTATCTTTGTTGGCACACTTGTCAGAGGACATGGATGTAAGTCAATTAGCTTCCTTGCTTGCATTTTGTCCTATGTTTTCAGCTGTTGTTCTCATAGCGTGGGACACTGTTGTTATAGGGAATGTTTCGTTGTCGGGTAACTCTGCTTGCAAATGGTACATAAATATTAATGTGCCAGAGGTCAACACCCTCGCTGCTAGGTTTATTCTCTACACTTCGCTATCAGACAATGTTCTCTTAGCTTACTTTGTCCTGATTTTTTGAGCTAAACTGATTCTTTTTGTGCAGTGTTGAAGGGAATTACGAGGCAATCAAATGGATTGATCTCCCAGCTGCACCTGTTCTTCAGAACAACTATGAACAGAAGACAATCACTGAGATAAGAGACCCGCACCCTTTTAAGTTCAAGGTGTGACCTTGCTATAGTCACTTCATGAACTTATAATCTGCATTATGCCATGAACTGTGTTAACTGTTTCCGTCTGATGTTAACAGAAACATGAATTCTCAGTGACTGTCGTGATAAAGAAACTTAACATGGAGTATTCTTGGTGGTATACTGCATGCGATATATGCAAGAAGACAGCAAAGCCATATGGAAATCTATATAGGTGTGGAAACAGCACATGCCCCCCAACTGGCTCAGCTTCACCTAGGTGAGTCGTGATAAAGCAATTGAAGCAATACAGACACCGATACATTACAGCTAATGCTACATTACATTCTGTAGGTTCAAACTCAGTGTGATAGCAGGAGATGACACGGGAGATACTACATTTATTATCTTTGGGCGTTTAGCGCAGAGGCTGATTGGTCGTTCAGTTGAGGCACTGATGCTGGAAAATCCAACTGGCAAGGGCTGCATATCCAGAGAGATCACTGATCTGCTTGAGAAAGAATTTGTGTGGAATGTGAGTTTCACAGAGAACACGGTCTCTAGCGGCATTGTTGCTTTTCAAGTGAACAGAGTTGTTAAGGGTGCTCAGAGTCATTCCCTTGCTCTCTTGCAATCTCCATCTGGATCCCAAACATCTTCTCTGATGCCTTGCATGGCTCTATCGCTGGTTGTATCTCAGGATACTTCCATTGGCCAGCCCATCAGCTGGGTTCAGTGGTGCTCAGCGCACTCCGAGTAGCCCACCAATCAATACAGAAAAGGATAAGAACACAGGAAATGAATATGCATCCAAGAGTCCTGCACAGGATGCTGGTGATAATGAAGATTGTTATGAGGTCAGTTTGTTTTATGCCTGACTTTGTAGCATATATATATTGCATATCATATTTGCTAACTCTATCTACTGTCAAATAGGATGATGAGGCAGTCAGCCTTACACAAGTGGCTTCTGCCCCTGCAACTAAGAACAACACTTCAAAGGCGTACAAAAAAAGGTACATCACTTCATTTCTTTATCCATCAGAGTACCGGGTGCAAACCTTTCTGCCAAGCTAACTGGAAACCGAAACACACAAAAACAGGCCTAGGCCATCTCCTGGAACTAGTGCTGCTAAGAAACTGTTCAAAGATGATGCTGCTGATGATACTGATGGTGCCACTGGTGGCAGGTATAATGATAGTGGTTGTCTCTGACGGTATACGAAAGATCTTCTGCATCTCTAACATGATGTTTCCTACATACTTGCAGTGCCATCAGCAAGGCCTGATACATCAAGCAGAATGGCTATTGTTTTTTGCTCTGTTAGCCTTGATCCTGAGAAGCCCAGCATTACTAAAAGGCTTTTCTTCACACCGATCAAAAGGAATCTATGGCTAATGTTATTATGATAATTCTAGAGACTGCGTTGTTGCCGTGTTGCATGAGTGCATATCAAACCAATTAAGCTAGACTTACTCCTTTTGCAAACAGACTTTTAGGTGAACATCCATTATCTATGTGGCTGGGATTCCACATTATCATGATTCATCGTGATAATGCTGAATGCTGTCAGATGGTAACAAACTGTAGCTTTTGCAATGGCAACATAACTCTGTATGGCTAGATTATCATGATCGGTCGTAATGATGTTGGATGCTAACAGATGGTGGCAAATATTATATCTCCTCGCATGTTAGCATTGCCTCGCATAGCTGGTATCGACTGCTATTAAACTATCGTAACATGTGTGCTATTTCTCACATAGAAGCGTGCAAAAAACTTATCAGCTCTAGCGTTTTAGATAGACATAACAACCCAAATCTTAAACCACACAATTCACATGGCAAACAAAATTGATTCGTTCTCCAAACCGTAGCCAACATCACCCAACCTACACACTGTGAAAACAATAAACATAATTATGCTCAGCTGCCACCTGCCCTCGAAAAGACTTGGAAAAGACAACATAGGTAGCAGCATGGCAGGTAGATTCAATGCTTTGTGGTACCTGGCACTGATTAAGACGACGAAAGGGGAACAAAGAAGATGTTGCCCCTGTCTTGTAAGTAGGAATCCGCAAAGAAGAGTTGAAGATGAGGGAACAATCAGAGAAAGAACAGGTGGAGATGAAAAATGGACTGAAGAAGATGAAAGAAGAGAAGGATGGTTTCTCAGAAACGAAAGAGGGGGAGAGCTAGGGAGAGAGAACTTGCTAGAGAAATGGATAGTGATAGAGCAGGATTAGAGTATGGGGGTCTGGAAAGAATTATGTTTGTCGGCTCTATTATTGCTTGATACAGATAAGAAGAGAAACCCAGAGTAGATGTACCTTTAGGAAAACCTAAACTCCCGATAGACAAGATAGTTGTTTTTTTGCATGTCAAATGCAAACACATTTACTAGCAATCTTCTTTGTTATTTTGTACAGCAACATGGAACCCGACAGCAACAGGCAGATTACAATGCCGGTAACACAACCATCATCTTATGCAAGGAAACGACCCCTAGCAGCAGCAAAGTTTTCAGACAGAAAAGAAACCTCGCAATTGCTAGTAGATATTATATACCGAGACTCAGTAGTTGTCAAGGTACTTGGAGCTGGCAATCCAAGCACCACACAAATATCTGCAATGGTAGGGTTTGTGTGTGACTGTCAAACTGATGATTTTGCCTTGCTTCCATTCCGGCACAGAATGTACCTTATTATTTTCATGGATCACAGCAAACAAGAAGAGCAACAGCAGAAAGCAATAGCCCAAAAAACATTCACTTTCCGAACAACAAAGCTTGAATTTGGACCCTTCGAAATGAATTTCGGCAGCACTGCAAGTCCATTGCGCCAGAGAGTGATACTGGCATTAGAAGGGGTTCCACCTGAATCATGGAACAAGGAAGCTATATCAGACCTGCTTGACAACAACTGTAGAATTGAAAAAATATATGCAGAGAGCACCATATCCAGGATCTTTCTGTGTTTAGATTGGCTGCATGGACAACAAACTGTGATCTTATCCCCAAGATTATAGAATGGAACATTGAAACAAATCAGGAAGAGGAGCAATGTACTGATCTCAAGTGGAAACCAAACGGTGATCTATCTATCATACTTATTCACATTGAAAAGTTATTCGACTATAGCAATGAAAACAATACAACTGAAGACAATCAAGGAGCTCTCACAAAGTATGAGAAGACAAAGCAGCGCTTGCCGATCATGAAGACATTCCAATGGGTCCCTGGTCAGATTGACTCTGATTATGGTCCAATCGAAGGAGGGTCACCGTTAGTGCCACCTCTCGACCTTGACAAAATAAACTGGTTTGATCCTGACCAGTAGCACAATATATGTCTTCATAAAACTACATGCGATCCAGTGCTATATGTCCTTTGTTTTAGTACCTGATATTAGCTAGATGAGGTTTTATTAAGAAACCTTCCTACTATTGTACTCAGCATCGTACCTCATATTGGCTCTTCCTTGCAATTCCTTATTTTCATCTATTGTTATGCTCATATTGCTTGCTTCATTTCCTCAGAATAATCTACAATGCCAGCACATGTTCATCCATTAGCTGCATAGCCCTTGACAAACGGTGGGGCGCAGCGAAGCGCGCCAAAAGTCCTAGTATAATAAATTGTTGGTCATATAACCATTGAGATTTGAAATGATTGCATGTATAACGTATAGAGTTTGTAATATGTATATTCTATTATGTTTTCAACGGTGAGAGGATCAAACAAGTCTAAAACTAAATATATTTGAACAATTTGTCATATAACAAACTTATATCATGTTTGGAATATAATAACATTGAAACACAAATATATGAGTGTTTGTACATGGGTCGCGTGACATATTGAGTTTGTTATATGTCAAAATATAATACTGCAAGTTATTTCTTATAAATGTGATGTTTGTATTGAATTTTGACTAAATTTTCTTATCAAATTTGCCTAAATTTTCTTCCCCGACAAAGGCTACCAACTTCTATTTATTGCCAAGAAAAAGCTTTCCAGATGGTCATGTTTAGTTATATCTTTAGATAGTGAACTTATGAAAGGAAATTAAGTAAAGAAATCACATTAGTATTGACAAGGAAAAAGTGATCCGAGGTATCAAGACAGAACTTGAAAAACTTATTTTGTAGAGTAGAGGCCTGAATTTAACACATAGTATTTGTTTGAAACAGGGTGATAAGATGTAGAAACACATCTCGGGCGAAAACATTAAACATGTAAATTAAGAACACAAGAATGTGTGAGGTTGATTATTTGGATGATTCACATGTATAATGTCAATTCTATGCAAATAAAAGGAAATAATATATCAATGTTGGGTTCTTTAAAACTCCTGAAAATATAGAGAAAGGAATATTTAGTGCCAAAAAGATTGGTGTCAGTTATTAAAAAAGATCATATAAAGAGAAAAATCATTTTATCAATTACTTTAAAAGCCCTCAAATGGTCATTTAGATTGAACATATTTTTTTCCTACAAAAATCATGTAGACATGAAATAAATATATACATATCCCATTGCTTTAGTGTCCTCGCTAATCTCATGCGATATGGAGTAAAATTTGACTGGGTCGAGGCTCGGACTTGTCATACACTGAATCCGCTCCTGAAATAGGCCCCAAAGCAACTGTAATGTCTACCTAGGAGAAAGAGGAATCGCAATCTTGAAAGCATAAAAGAAATGAAGCACTAATTGTTGGAACATCCATTAGAATAGAACAAGCCAGTTTTGACTATATAAATAAGTAAAGGATAATTGAGGGAGTACGACACAAATTACTCATCAAGTTGTTGAGTTATTACTATAAATTTAAATTTAAGATAGGAAAGGAAAATAGAACTGCTAATGCTTTATCCATAGTCCAATCCTTGGATCACTTTATGGAAGTCCTAATAGTGATTCCCAGATAGCCACCTAGGTTGTAGAGAGTAAGGGCCTGTTTGGCACAGCTCCAGCTGTGGAGCTAGAGCTCAGCTAAACAGTTTCAGCTCCACCCAAAATAGGAGCTAAGCTGGGCGGAGTTCTCTCACAAAATGAACTAGAGATGTGGAGCTGGGTTTAGGCAGCTCCACAACTTCACTCCGGACCCAACTCCTGGAGCTAAATTTAGGAGTTAGACCTCTACCAAATAGGTCCTAAACGAAGATGAAAAATGCAGAGAAATTGAAACTAATATAAACTTAGGCTTGATCCAAATGCACAACTCAAGAAATTATGCAGAGAGTACAGAGACATGATATATTGTGGGAACATGAAATCCTTTGAGAAAACAAACTCAAGAAGTCCTTTCATGATTTGGCCTTAGGGGGACATTCTGGAGAAAGAGCAACATATCATATTAAATTGGATCAAGCTTGTGCTGTGTGCAAGAGGACTAAAACTGGACACACCTTGATTCCTGGGTTCCTTCAGCCTCTACCCATTTTTGAAACGGCTTGGAACCCATATCATTAAGGGATTTCATATAAGTCTTTCAGAGCAAATTCAAGATCAGTTTCAAAAAAAAAAAAAAAACTTCTATAAGCTTTATGGGGTGTCCTTTGTGACTGTGAGTGCAGTGATAGGGATATAATTTCTGAATACTGAGAATCAAATGCACTGGTGGTGGTTGGACCAGATCTGGTTGTGTCGCACCTACGGCGATTCTGCAACGAATTATTGGTTAATCATGGATGTCTCCTTTGCTGCTTTGCAAGAGATTTTTCATGCAAAAGATACAGTGGAACTATCAGGACAACACCACTGCTGTTTCTTTCTCACAACCTTCTACCATTGGAGGACACCGCAGTGCGCTCCTTTTGCCTTGTCATCGTAGAATAAAACACCCATATATACATCATATGATCATATAATAACCTTGGGCAAACAAAACACAGTGCATTCAATTCAGTTTAGTTGCTTGTTCTGCTGCGTATGCAATGTCTAGAATAGAATCTCCTTTCCTACCTTCCACGAGCACTTAGTGATATCTGATCACTTCCATGCTTGCAAAGTTGCAATTGCATAGCAGCAGCAGAAGAAGAAAGAAAGGTATCAAGATAACTGAACATTTTGGGAGATCAATTGCGTGGGATGACAACTTCTGAAAGCTTCTTGGCATGAGGGCAGCTCATCATGGGACAGGATCAAAGATGCTTTTGGCATCTCTGCACTTTTTGTATATGTCCTTTCAGGATCGCCACAAAATATCCTCTTTTGTTATCTTGTTCTCTTAGGTTAAAAGAACGGTGGAGAGAAGACACTCTGAATTGATAGATTGGTATTGGTCATTACAAGAAGCCTGCGTTTTTTGCACACGCCCTCTCATTCTCATTTGAAGAATCTGAGACTCAGAGAGTGCAACCTCTCACTGCTTGCATGCCTAACTCTTGAGGTATATTCAGTATCTGTTTCTTCAGGAATGTGAGTTAGTGGGAGATACAGACAGCTACAAAATTTTCAGACCAAAAAAAAAAATCTCCTTTTCTGAACTTGTGATAGGTTCAGAGGAAACACCACGTAGCTATAGCTGACCATTTTTGTATGAAACTTTAGCTATAGCTGACCTGACTATTCAACTAGCTACTCCTTTATCTGTCACTATCATTACAGACTACATCCTTCGTCAAAAAAAAAACTTTTAATCAGTTTTTTTAGGACGAAGAGAGTATGAATTACATAACATTTCAGGGATGTTTTGTCGACTAAGCCCAATAATTGCAACTATGTATGCAAAGCGTGAGTGAGTGATCCGGACACGCGTGTTGACCACGTAGCTGGAGGATATGTTTTGATCAGCGAGATATTTGGAGGATGTAGCGATCGAGATGGGCTTAATCTCTCTAAAGCACAAAAAGGAAGAAGAGAAGTAAAGAAAAGAAGAAAAAAAAAAGCAAACGAGACAGGGCATAATGGGTGGTGAAATGCACGGCGTTGAGATTGATTAAAGCTAAAATCTAATCAGCGAGACGGATCGATCTGCAGCCAGTGATAATCGCCGGCAGCAGGCCAGGTGGTCCGGTGCCAGGATGGGACTCGACTACGCAACTAACCAAAAGATTAAAAGCGATTTAGAGCAATCTGATCTTCTCCTGTGTGTGTCGGGTTACTTGACCTGCCACTGATGACGGCCAAGTGGATGATCAATTGTTGGGCTAAATCGAGCTGCAGCTAACACTACGATGACAATTGTCAATTGGGATGAACTGGTCATGGAAGGAGATGTGTGTGCGTGTGTTCGATCATGGAGAAATTTTGGGTCGATGCCAGTAGCGATTTTGATGGTGGTGCTGGGTCAGCTCAATTATTGCATTGTGCTGATGGGTATATTTGTAACGTTGACATGCCACGGTTATTCGATTAATATGGCCCCAGTGTTGTTTGTCCAGGGTATCTTCTCCCCCATTCTCTTCTGATTTCACTATCCGCGCTTGGTTGGCTATCACACTTTGCCATGTTTATTTCACCACACGAGGAGCGTGTGTTTGCCTTTCTCCTAGCGTTTTTAGCTTTTTTTTCTCTTAATATATATTAACCAAACGGTGGGAGGACTTATGATCAGTCAACTTCCCTCGTATATATGCGATCTATCTGCTTATCAAAAATGGAATTAACTTTTCAATCATCTAAAATTGTACATTGTTAAGCCTAGAATTGTGCCATATGATGTGCGATTTTATCATTGTATATAATTTTATTTTATTTATCTAAGTTTGAATACTTTTACATGTAATTTTGTAATCTTTTATAAACTACTTCCTTCGTTCCACAATATAAGACTTTCTAGCATTACCCACATTCATTTAGATGTTAATGAATCTAGACATATGTATATGTCTAGATTCATTAACATCTATGTATATGTGGGCAATGCTAGAAAATCTTACATTGTGAAACGGAGGGAGTATAAATTTATGTTCAGGTTAGAATAATTTTATCTAAGAAAGAAAGTTCGTAAATAGTCTTTCCCACCCTAAAAGCTAATCAATAAGGTAAGAGACTCCTCCACTTATATATTAGGTCCATTGACCTTACACAACCAATGTGGGACTATTCAATAGAAATAGCGTCACTTAAAAAAGTAATAAGAAAATTGATGAAAATCATTGGATTGTCATTCAAGAAATGAGAAAAGTGATAGAAACTTTTGAAATCTTCTCAACCATTTGAAATCTAGACACTCCCTAAGAAAATTATTGTCTTTTTTACTGGTTATCATAACTTCTTTGTGATCCAGTTTGTTCACCCAATTGATTCCGAAATCCCCCCCCTCAACACAACAACAAACACAAACAGGCAAGGGGAATATTTTGTATGGTCCATGGAAGCATGGACACCTACATAGATCATATGGCAGCCTCAGGTACATCCAATGGATCTCATGATCTCTCTCCCTTGAGCCTCAACTTTCTCACATGGTATGCATCTGAGAAGAAAACATTTTCAGCTGAA
This sequence comes from Oryza glaberrima, assembly GCF_000147395.1. Classification (NCBI taxonomy): domain Eukaryota; kingdom Viridiplantae; phylum Streptophyta; class Magnoliopsida; order Poales; family Poaceae; genus Oryza; species Oryza glaberrima. The sequence goes on from NC_068326.1 coordinate 19,072,810, forward strand.
AAAAGCTGCTGGGAGGAGCACCATGCTTCATTAGTTATCCCCTTTTTCTTCTCTCTAGCTACCAACATATATAATGCTCAGCTGGGTCACACACATAACATAATTATTAAGTTTAGTGTCTGAAGATAACTGATAACCCTTGCCCCACTAACTGGTCGGCACACACATACCAGATGATGCTAAGGATAGGAGAATTTAAGCTAGAGGAGGAGTTAGCTGGGCCCTGTGGAATAATCAGAAGAGTCAAACATATGTCAACTACACTACACACACCAAATGTCAAATACAAACATGCATGTCAAGCATACATGTATATACACATGGACATGTGTCTTTCAGAAGTCACCCTTTTTTTTTTGTTCTGATCCAAGCCCCTGTACCACCACTTGGTGATTTGCTCTTACACTGATCATGACAGAGTGGTGCCATCTATCCACATGCACCTTTTTATTCCCACTCCAGCTATTGTGATTAGTCTCCCATAACAAGTTAACATGCTCATGAAGCAACTAGCCATGAGCCTATATGACTACTCCTTATGGCTGGCAAGTTAGATGTGTGTTAGTCCATCAAATGTAGCTGAAAAGTTGCTGTCAAAGAGAATATACCATTGTTAATTTGGAGGGTGAAACAACTTTTTGACAATATAGCCAGGTTATTGATCTCCCAATTATTGGCATCAAAAGTCACTAGTGCTGGGGAGTGAAATTCTAGTAGTGTGGTCACAAGTTAACCAAGGTAGGTTGGTACTTGGGAGGGCAAGCATGGGGATGCACATAACGAAATGTTGTGATTTTTTTTCATGAAGAAAGCAAAGGGATTGCCTAATATATTGATATAGGAAAGGTAAAAATGATGTGTATGCATTATAAATAATTGGCATTTCCAAACTCATCAATCTGTCTAGGTTTTACAGAGCCATCAAGGTTACAAACCTACGGTGAAACCTGTCTATGCAGGTTAAAGTTCTAGACTTAGTACGGGTGTTCGTATTTATGGCTATTTATTTATTTTAGTCGTAGATGATGTATCCATTGACAGCAAGCCATCGATTATAACTTCATCAGTCTCAAGATATGTCAGCTCAATTTTTCAGATGTTCTCATTATAATTGGATGTGCGTATGTGTATTCATAAGGATGAGTATGCACACGTGTATGTGAGTGTCTTTGTGCGTGTGTGTTAATAGAGGTGAGTGTGCATACGTGTATGTGAACATTTACGTTTGTCTTGTGTTTCTCAAAAGAAAGGTTTATAAAACCTACAGTATTTATTTGGTAATCTCAGTGCATGATTTGTATTTATATATATGTTGGATTTGTCTTATAATTTTATGTATCTGCCACCCAAAATAAGTGTCATTACTGAGGTTTTCAGGAATTTAAAGATCAAATTGTCTTATTAGCTTACTAGTTGAAAAGGAGAACATGTTTTCGCACAAGTTGAAGGTGAATGTGTGGCGAGTTGTCATGGTCATGGTGCAGTTTGTCAGTCATATGTCCGGCCACTTGTCCATGCCTCCATGGTTCAAAGACCCTAGCCAACACTTGAGATTTTGGAGATGCTACAAGGAAAGGAGTTGTTAATTTTCTCTTTTTGGAAAATATAGGAAGAAGTCGATGCAAAAGAATGGAAAATTCAACAACATGAAAGCAACTTACAAGAGGATTTATCCGAATGTTTCAAAGTCAGAGTGCCATGTATAACGACATAAACCAATTTCACAACATATAGGCGCGCTGCACTAGCCGGTTGGTTCCTAGCTAGCAATTTACAAGTTCCCTTTTAGCTTAGAAAATACTGTGAGGTAGTGTTTCAATTATAATTTATCATACTTCCTCAAGTTGCATAATTCTCGTTGTTTTGGATAAGGTTGTGATCAAACTATCAGAACTTTCGCTATAAGAAACTTTAGGATATTTAGGCTGTGTTTAGATCCAGGGGTGTAAAGTTTTGGCGTGTCACATCGGAATATAAGTTTTGGCGTGTCATATCGGAATACGGACACACATTTGAAGTATTATACGTAAACTAATAACAAAACAAATTACAGAATCCACGTGTAAACTGCGAGACAAATTTATTAAGCCTAATTAATCCGTCATTAGCAAATGTTTATTGTAGCACCACATTGTCAGATCATGGAGCAATTAGGCTTAAAAGATTCGTCTCGCAATTTACATGCAATATGTGTAATTAGTTATTTTTTCGTTTATATTTAATACTCCATGCATGTGCCTAAATATTCAATGTGATAGGGTGAAAAATTTTGCTAAGGGAACTAAACATTCGAAAGCAATAAATATTTATTTAGGTTGTGTTCTTTAGTGTGAGTTCCTAACTCCACTTCCCTTGTTTTTCGTGCACGCTTTTTCTAAACTGCTAAACGTTGCATTTTTTAAAAAAAAGTTTTATAGGAAAGTTACTTTAAGAAATCATATTAATTTATTTTTTTAAATAGCTAATACTCAATTAATCATACGTTAATCCGATGCTTCATTATTCGTACAGAAGGTAGGAGTTCCCAACTACTACAAAAGAACTCACCCTTAGTACTTTAACAAAGCTAAATATTTATTTATTATATATATTAAAAGAAAAATTATAGTCAAAGATATGTTTTAGATGTTTCCTTATCCAAAGTGGTAGGAATTATCAAATGGGAGGGAGTACCTGTAAGAACTTTAAATATAGCTCAACTTCATTACACACAGTGGTGGTCCTACAAGTTAACATTGCTAGCATATTTTTTTTTCATATTAATTAATTTATATCAACTAGAGCACACACATATTATTCAAAAAAAAGACGTTTAAACTTGAGCTTGATCATAGAATGCAAACACATTATTATATGTCACATTAGAAGGTAAACGTGCCTTACAAGGTTTGTAACTTTCACAAACAATCAGTGTATTATATTTGGTCAATTAATTTAGGAAGTTTTTGGTAGGATGTGTATGTATGTCTGTATGGCTTGCTATATGGTGACATAATTTTTCATTCCGTGTGGTTTAGCTAAATCGCGTGTCCTTCACGAGGAAATGCAGATGAGTTCCGAGTGCTTGTTGGATGTTGGAGCTTTTTAGCTTTTCAAGAGGCTTATTGCTGTTGGTGCATGAGGACTCAACATGTGGCAAGGCTAGTGTGGTCACACGTGTTATGCCTCCGGAGAGGTCAGAGAACCAATAGATGAAAAGAAATCAAGATAATATTTATTAGGAGAAAATTTGACATATACCACTCTTATAAGAGGTAAGGCCGGTTTACCTACCACTCAAAAATATAATGCTTTAATGTCATTCAGAAGACATGCAAATCTACCATTTCGCTTTAAACTCTTTTTTTTTTATTTCTAGCATGGTCCAACACATATCTTGGAGTGGCATCTAGAGTGAAATGTCAGATTATCTCATATACTAGTAATATGTTTGTGCTTTATAACAGGTCAAACCCATATGATTTTGTGATTGGTTTGATGAGTGGATTGAGGATAAAACACGTTCTAGGCCTATATAATTCAGGATGGGTTGGATGTGTGGATTGAATTGAAAATGCTATTATGGCTATGCACACATAAAAAAGCACGCAATGAGAAAGGGACGGAAGTGTTAACAACCAAATTTGGTAATATCGGCATTGGGAAAGAAGATTAGATTGAAGCGAAGTCGGAGTTGGAGATCGAGTTCGGAAACAGAGCAGGGATCGGCTGGAGTCCAGATCGGCTACGATAAGATCAGCTGAGTCTGAGTCGGATTAGGTAAGCCGACGTAGCCGATCCTAGCAATACAACTTGATGTGTGATGTTGGGTTGGATTGAGGTGCTTCAAGGTGATTGCCGCACATGGATAGAGTCCTGAGGAGGCAATTGTATCTATTAATTAGGATGTTTTATGTAATTTCCTTAGAGATATGATTGGACAAAAGTCTGCCGCAAAGACTTATAGTATCTTAGAGTTTGTTAGAGATAGTAGTCGTGTCCGTTATGGACATATCTTGTAATTCTCGGGTATAAATAGACCCGAGCCCTATGTAACTTTTAACACACGTTCAATACAATTTCGGCGCATCGCCACCTTTTTGCTTTAGTTTTATTTCGACGAGTTCTTACTTTCGGGTTGAGCTGCATTGGATTCGATCTTCAACAAGAGGTAAAACTTGTTATGACGGCTTGCATTCTCGGGATTAGTGCTTCCATCTTTATGACACTCTAATCTTGTTTATGTAATTCGTCGGGTTATCATATATTTTATATAATCTCTGGCAATACCGCTATCTAATCTACAATCGGCTAACATCTGTCGAAGAGGGCAGCCGATTAGGTTAGATTTTGACGTTGACTCAGATTATATAAGATATCTACCACTCTATGAAACTTCCAGCGGCTTGATTGTCTAGATATTGTTCTTCTTTTTATACTTAATGTTGTATCAGTTGAGTTTGATCTATTAAGTCGTGCTTAGAATATCAATCTCTAGCCTGCTTTCTGGTTGCCGATTAGGGTAGCATCGGAGTTTCAGCCGATCTTATCTAATTTAACTATATTTGCTCTATATGCTTTATTGACATGTTAAATTTGCCCTTTATGCCAAGATATTGCTGTATTTGAATATATTAGACTTTTGCTTGATATTCTATACCTGTTTTAATATCCTGATATAAAGTAGTATCGGAGTATTAGTCGATTCATGCTAGATCTATCTGATCGGTTATGCTATAAACATATATAGTCCTGTTATTAATATATATTTCGGTCTAAGTGATTTATACTGTCTCGGCATGGCGACCGATCTATCCCAATCACTTGATTTAAGTATATATCGATATAAGGAGTATATATCGTTAACATCTACAGCCGATTGAGTAGATTTAGTTCTTTCTTACTTATTCAAGATTGCCGATCGATACACATATGACATCGGCTCAAAGATAAATGATATGTCATCGGCACTTAGCCGATCGGCTATCATTTATAGATTTAACCGCGATTTCTTTGCTTCTACTTCTTGTTGGTTACAGGATCAAATCAACTGGCACGCTAGCACACCCGAAGGCGAGCTTTGGATCTGCACTGGAGTTAAGCAGATCTCCCAGGCCTCGTGTTTTCTGTCAACAGGAAGGAAGACGACTACATTTTTTAAATAATAGAGATAAAAATGGTACTGCTAATTAAAAAAAATAGACATACGTCCCCAAGTCATTTTAGATTGGATTCATGAGAATTAATCACATGTACAGCTTTATAACAAAAGTATATTTGTATTATTATGATTTTTATTTACTCATAAATATTGTACTGTGGATATTCTCAATGGCCATAACATGTTCATAGAGATAATAATTAAATTGCAATCCAGTGCTTCAGTTCATTAGTAGTATCTTTCGCATATATATAAATATTAAATAAATATTGAAATCATGCTTGGGATTTAAAACTGAAGGATCAAAATGGGGTGCATGGATATAGATAATATCTTACCATGCATACACACCCTATATTATATTTATCAATTTGGCTATGGCCCCAATTAATTTTGAACAAAGGTGACCGGATGTTTATCTCATATCTATCCCTTCTCCAAAATAGTACGTAAATACTTTGCATTCTTTACCCTTGCCTTTCCTTCCACTCCGCTCCTCTAGTCGCCGCCTCCTACTCAACAGACATCCACCCCTTTTATAAAGCCACTTCAATTAGCACATCTCACCCTCTCGAGGAAAATAAAGTATATAATAGTGATACCCGGATACAGATTCTCTGCAGTACTGCATGTACAGTCGTAGTAAACTTTACTGATATGTGTTCTACATGTACCCTTTTAGGCCCATCCCATGTGACAGTGAGCTGCATATAGGATCTCGACGCAGTGATACCCTATAGTCAATCCGCCCAACCATAGTGCATTTCTGTTAAGCCTGAACACTATGCAATGTATGCATGATAAGTTCAATATTGTGCAAACAATATATCAACATTACATTATTCCTCTCAAGTCTTCCATTCTCCAAGCTTCTACATGTATTTTCATTCTTGAGCTCCTTTATAAGTTAGGTCCAAGTCCAATAACCTATCATAACCCCCTTTTATTTTGGCAATTGGAAGGTAAGCAAATACAGGTAAGTGCAACTGTATGTTATTCTTGGGTCCCGAAATGAAATAGGGCTAGCTACCGACAATTTCATCACGGCCACCAAGTTGCGCCAGCTTCCACTCTATATGCATGACTGCATGCTTTGCTCCAGTTAGCTACGTACTAGCACAACCATTCCATTTTGAATATCTATTATATACTAACTAAAAGTCCATTGAATTCTCTATAAAAGCTCTCAAGCTGTCACATGGCGTTCTACAAATTAACGCTCCTAAGACGTCATACAGTGCTTAATAAACGAGAAGAAAATTTCTAAAATTTATGGTAAAGAAAACCTAACGATTGATATTCCTTTAAACAGGTAGAGCCAATAATTTTCACCCTTAAATCTCCAAAAAAATCAGGTACCCCCCCCCCCCAACTCTCCTCCCCTATTTTCTAGCTAACACATAATATATAAAAAGATAATAGTTAGATAGCAAAATGATCGTGATTCTCAAGTTACACATACTTTTCTTAATTTATTTGATTTGTTGTGTTATTTATAATTAAATACTCCCTCCATCCAAAAGTCTAAGACCCATTCTATTATTTGGTTTTCTCTAAAAATCTAGTCCTATTTGTAGTCACTATGTGCTAAATTAAATTATTGATTGGAACCAATAAGTCATTTTAGTATTTATTGGTTGCATGTTTATTGGTTTTGTCACATGATGAATGAGTTAGTTGCTCCTTGGTCTTGGACTTTTGGATGAAGGGAGTACATAATTCAAGATCCATATTTCTCATATTTACTATATAAAAATTAGATAATGCAGCCGTTCTAATTACAAATATTTGAACAAAATTTGCACTTTGAAAACGATGAAAGAATTCAAATATGTGAGCCTAAAGTTCAGGTTCAATCACCACCAAGGAGCTTAGAACCATGATGCATATTCTAGGCCTGAACCCGACGGAGGCGGAACTGCAAGACATTATTGGCGAGGTGGACACCGACGGCAGTAGCGGCAGCTTCAACTTCCACGAGTTCCTGCGCCTAATAGTGCGCTAGATGATTAGATGAAGGACAAGGATTGAGAAGAGGGGCGGAGAGAGATGTTCCACGTCTTCGACAAGGACTAGAAAACGGCTCCAGCTCTACCGCCGAGCCACGCCATATCATGTCCAATGCATCAGGAGAGGCTCATTGACGAGGAGATCCACGAAATAATCCGTGAGGCCGATGGTGATAGGCAAATCAACTACAAGGAGTTTATAACTAAATTCAGAACTAAAAATAAAACAAGCAATTTGATTAAATACACATTCAAAAAGTAAAAAAAATATTAAAACTATAAAAAAATAAGAAGATTTCATGTAGAATATAAAATATCAAGAGTTCATATAAAAGTATGAGTTATAAATATATTAAATTTGAAATAATAAAATAACTATTAAAAAGATGAGTCCAAATACTAAACGATACAATATTAAGTATAATTTAAATCACTAAAATGACAATTTAGAATAAAACAATAGTTTGATTTGAATACAGATTTGAAATTAGAATCACTCGATCACTAAATTTAAAATACAATAAATATTTTTAAAAGAACTTTTCCATCTTTATTGAATCACATGCATAACGAATTGCATGTATATGAATTTTTAAAGAGAGGGCTTGCAGGGTGGTAAAAAAATACATTTATTACCAATAAAAGTTTATCGAGATTTCTTCAGAAAAAAAGATACGATGAACACTCAATTAAAAATAGAAATCACCTTACTTTAATTTCAACTTATTTTGTTAGAACTATTTTCAAACAAACTAATAAGCATGCCTACGTGAATGCGCGGGTTATCTTCCTAGTTAAGTTTAAAATATATATGGAGTTAACATGCATATATATGTCCGATGGATTAACTAATTCAACATTTTTTGTACTATCTAGCTAGATCTAGCTAGCTTAATACTAGAATTACAAGCATATATATATGTTCTGCTAGTATTAGCAAAGAAACAATTGTCGTTAATTGGTCATACAAAATATTCCATACTTAAATTATCAGCACCTGGTGGCTTCTGGGAATTTGGGGTGATAGAGAAAGAAATATATAGAGTGCATACTATGAAAATGTGTGGTTTTTGGCTACTGTGATATGTACATGCATGGCTAGGATTTAGGATTCAGATTGGAAGGCTTCCATTTGACAACTTGTCACCATCGTTTTGATCGATCATCATGGTAGATACCCTAGCCAGCTACAATATTACTGAATTTTGACAAAAAAAATATACCTGTCGATCTTTTTCGCGCGATACGTATATAAAGGTTGGAACAGAGACCCATATATATATATAATTTCATCGAGATGTGTACATGAAAAATCAACAAAATGGAGGACCTGGTGTAAGAAGGGGAAAAGAAGAGGCCCCTGTGCAAAAGGTGTGGGAGGTCATGGAATTAGAGGAGGAGATTCAAAGGGAGGCTGCCTTTTTTCTCCATGCTTATGGTGTGGGATCTCTCTCTCTCTCTCTCTCTCTCTCTCTCTCTCTCTCTCTCTCTCTCTCCAAAAGATGGAGGGATGGCAGCCAGAGGAGGAAGACAATATGATCCATCATGCATCTATCTAGGATCTCAACATTAGCTGATTGATCAGATCGATCCAACTAACTGAAATATATGGACACAATATATGCTTCCATGTGCAGTAGTGTATAGGTACTGTTCATGGTGTGCATGAAGATACCAATTAATGGTTCTCTTTGCAAAGCAAGGTCGTTTTCCTAGATGTGGCCATTGGCTAAGAAAGTGCTTATCTTGATCATATGCACCATGCTACCTAGCAAAGGCTTATCACTGTTTTTGTTGGGGCAAAATTAAAGAGATCTTTTAAACCGCATCAAGGAAAAAAAGTTGAGCTGTAGATCGAGTGCGTAATGGGACAGAAAGGGATGTATTCCCTCAAATGTGCTTCTAAATATTCGAGAGATGTATGTACTACTACCTCAGCTCCATTCTTCTTTGCTTGTTATTCCCGACATTAGAATGGACATCTCAAACACTTTAGAATTATGATAACTTGGTATGCCTTTTTTTTCACAAAATCTATATGCATATATTTTTTTAGATAATGGAATATAATATCCCGGTATATGCATATATATCATCTATTTCCATGTACATATGAATATATACTTTGTTTACCAATATGTGGCCAAATTAAGTTGTTTAATTTTCCATGCACGCTCTATACAGTGTGTAAATCGTTTCCATTGTCTAAAAAATGCATTATACAGTGACTTATGTTACCATTTAGTTAATAGAGGTGTTTACAAATGATTAGGGCGTGCGAATGGACATAAATAACAGAATTCTTACAAGAAACATGTTGAATTTCTAAAGAATAATGATCAAACAACACAAATGATAAAACTAGAATAACTAAATAATAAAATATAGTTAATGAGATAATGGTATGAAAAAAAATGATAACAGGAAGAATCACCTTAGAAGTTAGAACCCTGCCACCTTCTCGAAGGGCAATTGTGCAAAACGAGTTTGGTAGGAAGAAGGGTGTCAAATGTAGATAACCAGAACATATAATAAAACAAAAAACTCAAAAGTTCAAAAAACTTTAAAATATGTATATCATGGTGAAACTCTCATATCTAGGAAGTGGGAGGACACTACCTAGCTAGTCCTTATTCAAAATTCAGTTAGCGATGTGAATTTAACAAAAAAAAATAATTTACTCCCCCTAACTATTTCATTTGATCACTTAACCCCCTAAACTATTTTTCAGCTTATTTTAGCTCTTGAAATGTTAAAAATAGTTCAATTGACTGGTTAATTACATTTATCTTCTTTATTTCTCTTTATACAAGTCATATTTTAAGCTTAAATTTTGTAAAGTCATATATGACACCATTATCGAAGTTCCAAAATAGTTTAAAATTTTTTCATGACTTTTTGCTTGAAATTTAAAACCTCTGTTCTTAAATTAGTCTCAGTGCTTCTAACCTATATAAGCAGCGATTTAAAAACTCAAAAAATATTGAGAGGTAAGTTATAATGCATATATCAATCCTATCAAATTTCATTGCAAAATATGACCTATATAGAGAGAGAAACGAAAAAGACAAATATTGTTAGAGAGTAAGGTGTGAATCATTTTTAATAGTGTGGGGTGTCAAAATTAAATGAGTCAAGAAATTGTCTAAGGGGTTAAGCGTTCCAAGGGAAAAAGTTCGAAAGAGCAAAATGGACTTTTTTTTCTTGTTAAGTTATAATAGCCTTCTTCTGATTTCTCTCTTTTTAGAGCCACAACTGATCGACAGCATTGCTCAATAATACAACAAACGTATACTAATTGTATCTGCTAATGATCTGCACCTAGCAAGTTCATGTGAAAAATTGGAAAAGTTGGACAGAACAACAAGATCAACCAGTGATCCCCTGCCTCTGTCTATCAGTATTTATATATCTAGTTTTGCATTATTGTGAGATCACTAGTGGGCATGAGATGAGAGGGCCCATGCATATGTACACAAACAGAATGCAGCTGCCGTAGTAGCTGAAGCTCCTGGAACATTCCCCACTAGAGAGGGGAAACCCCAACTTCAATTCCTCACCAATCTCATCTCATCTCATACTAGTACTACACTTTATCTCCCCCAGTTGATGCTGCTCACTTTTCTTAGTTTCCACGTCGCAGTTTCTCTTCTCTCCTCTGACCCCTTTGTGACCGTCCAACGACAACGCATGGAGGCCGGGTTAGCTTAGCTTAATTAAGTGCTCCTACCTGCTGATCTGATCTGATCACTTTCTTGTGTGTGCCCTTATGACTGACAGATCGATCATATAGTCTGAATATATATAATTAGGATTGTTATATGCATAGGTTTGCATTATTGTACCCATTTCCTGCCCCCACCACCATTTGCATGTGTGCAGCAGAAACATCCTGCATAAACAGGGATTACAACGTAGTGCAAGTCCCTTTCGACGCTAATTAATGATGAGTGGTTAAGTTAATTTGATGGTGTTTGTGCATGCCCCCGTCTTGGCGCCTATAAAAGGGGAAGATCGCAAGTCGACGAGGTCGTCGAGCAACCAAGGCTTTCACTCGATCGATCTCCCAGCTTACAGGAGACTAGGAGTCGACAGAAATATATCATAGAATTAATGGTTCGTGTGAGATACAAATATTAATTTCTTGTTCAATCATTTCATATATATACATGTAGGTTATAAGAATTAGTTTCATAGTTAATTAATTCCATTAGCAACTACGTACACTGTCATGTGTTTGCATGCAATTTGTTCTGCATGGTTAGTTAAAGACATGGATATGTGCAGGAGGTGGAGAAGAAGACGTCGGCGTGGAGCGGCGGCGGCGGCGGCGGGGGAAACATGGTGCGGGACGCGGTGGACTACCGGGGATGCCCGGCGGACAGGTCGGCGACGGGGGGGTGGGTGGCGGCGGCGCTGGTGCTGGGGATCGAGCTGTGCGAGCGGCTGTCGACGATGGGGATCGCGGTGAACCTGGTGACGTACCTGACGGGCACCATGCACCTCCCCAGCGCCGCCGCCGCCAACGTCGTCACCGACTTCATGGGCACCTCCTTCCTCCTCTGCCTCCTCGGCGGCTTCCTCGCCGACTCCTTCCTCGGCCGCTACCTCACCATCGCCGTCTTCGCCCTCGTCCAGTCCATCGGCACCGCCCTCCTCGCCGCCTCCACCCTCGTCACCCACCTCCGCCCGCCGCCCGGGGAGCAGCCGACGCCGGTGCAGATGGCCGTGCTCTACGTCTGCCTCTACCTCATCGCCCTCGGCACCGGCGGCCTCAAGTCCAGCGTCTCCGGCTTCGGCACCGACCAGTTCGACGACCGCGACGGCCGGGAGCGCGCCGCCATGGGCCTCTTCTTCAACCGCTTCTTCTTCTTCATCAGCCTCGGCACGCTGCTCGCCGTCACCGTGCTCGTCTACGTCCAGGACCACGTCGGCCGGAGCTGGGCCTACGGCATCTGCTCCGCCGCCATGCTCGCCGCCATCGCCGTCTTCCTCTCCGGGACCAGGAGGTACCGCTACAAGCGGAGCTCCGGGAGCCCCATCGTCCACATCCTCCAGGTGCTCGTCGCCGCGGCGCGGAAGCGCGGGGTCGTCAAGCGCCCGCCCACCGCGGCGGAGCTCTACGAGGACGACCGCCCCGAGCACGCCCGGATCGCGCACACCGCGCAGTTCCCGTGCCTGGACATGGCGGCGGTGGTGGCCGGCGAAGAGGACAACGAGGTGGCCGGGCCGGGCGGACGGGCGGCGCCCAACCCGTGGAAGCTCTGCTCGGTGTCGCGCGTGGAGGAGGTGAAGATGGTGGCGAGGCTGATGCCGGTGTGGGCGACGACGATCCTCTTCTGGACCATCTACGCGCAGATGATCACCTTCTCCGTGGAGCAGGCCACCACCATGGACCGCCGCGTCGGCGCCGGCTTCGAGATCCCGGCCGCCTCGCTCACCGTCTTTTTCGTCGGCGCCATCATGCTCACCCTCGCCGTCTACGACCGCGTCTTCATCCCGCTCTGCCGCGTACTCACCGGCAAGCAAGGCTTCACCAACCTGGAGAAGATCGGCATCGGCCTCGCCCTCTCCATCCTCGGCATGGCCGCCGCCGCGCTCTGCGAGAAGAAGCGCCTCGCCGTCGCCGTCGCCGCCACCACCGGGAACTCCACGCCGATCAGCGTGTTCCTGCTGACGCCGCAGTTCCTGCTGGTGGGCGCCGGCGAGGCGTTCATCTACACGGGGCAGCTGGACTTCTTCATCACGAGGTCGCCCAAGGGGATGAAGACGATGAGCACGGGGCTCTTCCTGACGACGCTCTCGCTCGGCTTCTTCTTCAGCAGCGTGCTCGTGTCGCTCGTCAAGGGCGCCACCACCTGGCTCGGCGACACCATCGACCGCAGCCGCCTCGACTACTTCTACTGGCTCCTCGCCGTCCTCAGCGTCCTCAACCTCGCCGCCTACCTCGTCTGCGCCAAGTGGGCCGCCACCGCCGCCGCCACCTCGCCGGAGCAGCAGCAGCAGCACACCGCCGTCGCCGACGCCGACGAGAAATGCTAGCTATAGAACTCATCACACACACACAGAGTTAATTAATTACACACTCCTATAATGTATAAGGTTTGCACCAGTAGTCATTGGCTATATATCGTTAGTTAATTAATTAGTACTACTCCAGAGGCTTTTCTAGATTCAGTGCGCGTGCAGCCCTGATGTAAGAACCAAGGTCAGTTCAGTGTTCACTCCAGGTTATCATACTGCTGAAACTAAGAACGTCTGAGATTAAGTTAATAAGATCGCTTTTCAGTTCTCATTGTTGAGATTGGGAATATCCCCGAAAGAGGTTTTCACTTTTCCCCAACAACCAGAGTACTGTGAGGAGCATCATATTTTTCCAGCAGAAAACTATTAACCAGGTTAGGTGATTCTAGACGTTGGAGACCTTGCTCACATTGAAGATGGGGCAAGAGTGAAATGATCTACCAAATTCAAGTGGCAACCATTTATACATACAAACTTAATTAAGTTCGACATTTCAAGTCTAGGCAAATAGAGCTAGCTGCCTCACTCCCCTAATAATGCATTGGTTCACATACATCAGTGAACAGAGCTAGCATTGAAGATGGGGCAAGCCTGATTTTTTTTTTTTTTAAGGAGAACAACGGCAGGAGATCTGCTGGAATTTAACATTAGAGTAGAAAAAAAAAACGGAGTACAGGGGTTACAACCAAGAGAATACAAAGAAAATTACAGCTGCTTGATTGGCCAACATTAAGGGGGGGTTAAAGGCCAAAAACAGTGCATATCAATGTCAGGGGGGCAAGCCTGATTGAATGAGATGATCTACCAAATTCAAGTGACAACCATTATACATACAAACTTAATTAAGTTCAGCATTTCAAGTCTAGGCAAACAGAACTAGCTGCCTCATTCCCCTAATGCATTGGTTCACATCACATCAGTAAACCATATGCGTATGTGATATGTCTAGGTGAACTGTGAACAGAACTCTCTGCCTGCATTGTTTCACATCAGTTAACACCATCCAAATGGACTTGGTTGCAGTGCACAAATGAGCAAGCAAGAAAGCAGTACTTACTGTCATCAATGTTTACCACGGCGCAGCAGCGGTGGTGTGGAAATCATACTCGGCAGAAAGGAATGACTCCTCAATTTGATCCATGTCGCCTTGGAGCTTTGCAATTTCCGAACAGTTCGCTGCTTTCTTCTCCACGAGTGATGCCTTCTTCTCTCGGTACTCTAAAAGTTTCAGCTCAAGCTCCTTGATCATTATGTCGAGCAGCTTCTGGCTTTGCTCTACAGAGGCATTGTCCACCTCTCTCTCAAGCATGAACTGATCCAATCTTGCTCTTTTCTTCTTGAGTTCTGTCTGGTGATTCTTTATGCTCACGAGGTTTTCAAGCCGCTCCTTCAGGGCCCTAACATCAAATCCGTCCTCTTCCAATTCCGAGAGGCACCTCAGTTTCTCCTCAAAGACGTTTTCTTCGTCCTGAATTCGCATGTTTTGTATGCTCTCTGCTATATTTGCGAAGGATGCCATTAGCCCCAGAGCCTTTCCTTCGCGGAGCTCAGGAGGGCAACCAATCAACTTTCCGAAATGTGGTAATTGTGGCAGATTCTCAAAAACCTCCATTTTCTCACAAGGCCCCATCAACAAGCTTGAGGCAAAAGTAGTTGGATGACTGTTAGGTGCTGGCAATATTGTGAATAGGTTCATTGTTATGCTCGGATGCACAAATGAAGATTGCCCTGCAGCACTCCAATAATTTGGAACTTGACATTGGCCCAAAGGATGCTGCTGTAATGACGCATAACTTTCATAGTGTGACACATCAATGATCTTCTTGGCTGCAGAAAAATAATATTCAGATCAGCCAGACCAGTATTAAGTATCAATGCATCAAAAATTACTATCTTAAAGTTGTGGCAAGACTTACAGTTTGGACTAAAGATCTCCAAATTACAGTGTGTTTGCTCCTTGGGAAAGAAGACAACCGAATTGGTATTCATCTCCAGCTGTACAAATAGCATCAAGATGATCAAGCATGGATGGGAAATACACATACATTTAAACAGAAGATAAAACAGGGGGGAAAACGTAGATGGTCTTACAGCATCAGGGGCCTTCTTATGTCTCACTGGCACTTCCAGTTTGTTCCGAGAAACAAATTGAAACGTATGTCTGGTAACAAGAGGAAGAGTATTAATAGTAACATTGTTAGGCACTGGCATGCATGGCAGATCGGCCTCAAACCTTTGTTGCTCAGATGAATATGGTTCTAATTTACTGGAATTTGGTATCTCAGAATCTCCTGAACGTGGCCTTCTTGAATTGTCTTCACCACTATCAGTAATTGTCTGCATTGCTGGTGATATTTTCGTTCTAGTTAAGACAGGTTTTACAATTGAATGTAACACAAAGTCGTTATAACAAGTACTCACAGTTGTTTGAGGTAGTCAGACCGGTACCTGCTTCTTTCTTGCGGATATCAGCGACCCAGCTCTCCACCTAAGTTGAGGTGAGTTAGCAACAGATAGACAATCAAGAAGGGATTAATTTTCATCTCAAATAAAGATAACAGACGTATGTACCTCAACTTTTATAGGCAGAGCATAGTTTTGGTCTCCGGCTGTACAATCATCAGGTGCCAAGAACTCAGCTTGTAAATGAGCATGATTTGTTTCTTTCGTTTCATTCATTTCAGGAAGCACTTTAACTGGCAACTTCTCTAATACCGGATAACTTGGCAGAGGAATTAGCTGCCCAGCATTGTTGTTGAAATGAGCCTGTGGTGTTTCCAATGGCGACAAGATTGGTGATGACACATGGTTGCACGACTCTACTTTAGGATGCCTCATTACATCTAGCAACGGGTCACAGTTCAAAGGACTTCGTGCTGGTGACATATTCAGCCTGGATTGTGATTCTTGAATCGGATAGGAAGTATGCCGGGAATGGAGTTCTTCCTCTAGGAGATTCTGTCGCCTTCTCTTTCTTCTAGGGTTACAGCTCGAATCATCGCTGATATGAATAACATCATAGCCAGAGTTGTCACTGATTTCGACTACATCGACATAACTAGATTTGCCCTTGATTTCAACAGCATCTTTAGGTGCAGAGATACATGGAAGATCCAAACTTGTACAAGCAAATTCCTGAACAACAATTATCCAAATGACAACGCAGTTTAGGAGAGAACTAAATCATTAGCATAAGATGATGTCATTAGCATAAGATGATGTCATTGCTTGGAGGAAGAAAGCGTATACCAAAAACATGATGTCATTAGCATAAGATGCTGAAGCACAATATTTGATGGTCAAAATATATATTGATAAAAGCACTATGACCTGTGAAAGCGAGATAATGGATATGGAACACAGGTCCTGGCACTATTGGAAAATGAAGCTCTCACGCCAAGCGGGCTTTTCTGTATGAATGCGCGGAAATTTGCAATTTAAGACACAATTTAAGTTTGCAATTTAAGAAGAACGGAATCAGGACAACCTTTTTCATGCTGTGTCTTTGTTTACCACCACTCCGTGTGCAGCCTAGGTTAGGCAGTTTCCTTGAAACTAGCATGCGCGCCTTCCCTTTTATGTTCTTGTTCTCTAGCTTGTTCAACCTTGTTACCTGCTTGTCCAGAGCACAGGGACAACTAAGCTGGCATACTGACATTAAAATGACAAACACCACATATTCCAAGAAGGCATACAAGCACGGCAAGAAAACATTGTAAACTTTTATTCACAGCAGAAAAATGAACACTGCAGTAGACTGGTAGTACCAAGAAAGAAGAGGAGAAAATACCCAAATCACAAGTAACAACATGACTAGTTGGAGAAATACCTTTGCTGTACAAGGCATCAATTCCTGATCATCCAGTTTGCAGTAGGGTCTGAGTAAAGCACGCGACACAAGCATGTAGTCCTCTTCCTCTGAGCTATCATGTCCTTTTAGCCTTACCCCATATCCACAGCTTCCAACATCTGAGATGACGCCTAGCGACCAGGCACCACCCAGATTCACTTCAACCTCTGCAGAGGGCTCCAGTTCATACTCAAACTTCTTTCTGTCAAAGGTAGGTTGTGGTCGAATATAGCAGTAATCTACGATGTTAACTGAGCCTTCCTTATTTTTAAGCCTAACAGCATAGTTTTTACTGCTAACCATCTTAATGACAGTAGCAGTTACCCAGGCTGCACGGTGCTTTCCTGTATCCAACATGACTTCCACATTGCTCCCTTCGTCATATTGCGGCACCCTTGGAACCTGCACTCAAAATAACAAAAGCACAAACATTAGTTATACAAAGTAAATATTGTGTTGTCGTGTCTCATTCTCTCTCAGTGAAGCTTACACCAAGGATATCAGGTTTCATGGAGTTTGTTTTGCCTCGTGTTCATGCAGGAAAAAACAGAGTTCCTTTTGCCTACTCCCTCCAGTTTCATTTTAATTGACGTTTTGGACAACGACACGGTCTACAAAATATATTTTTGACCTTATTTTTCTATTATAATATATATAATAAATAAATGCATGTTTACTTTTATTATAGTGCTTTGAAAGACAAATCTATATATGTTGTTCGAGTTCCTTTAAACTAAATATTTTTAAAGTTATTGATGGTCAAAGTTATAAAAGTTTGACATCAACCTTGTCTAAAACGTCAATTAATATGGAACCGGAGGGAGTACACATTTAGTCTTCCATTTTATTCTTTTGACAATTCAGAATACGATAAAATTCATTCAGTTAGCATAAAATTTAGCAGGAGTTCTTGCTTGTTTGACATTGTTTTAAATTCTAGATGGCAATTCTTTTTGTTTGTACAACCAATTTTTCAACTGCTACTGTTTTGGAAGCACAATTCTTTTGTATTTGCCTTCTCACTGGAACTCATTAACACTAATTTGCATTCTCCAATCCATCATAATGTGTAGTCAAGGATGCAACCAATAGCTTAGCATACATATACTAACAGTGGACGAAGAATGACTTATTGCTTTGTTGAATTCAATAAAATCCCCCACATGTAAATAGAAACTCAGCACACGATAATTAGGTCAAACAAGTATGGCATTTGTCATCACTTGGTCTTATCTTGATATCTCAGATTCTGAACTAGTAGCAAACTAGAGGGGACACTCATATCTACAATACAAAGCACCTAGTCTCGCCTAGTGTTAGAACAGCACATGAATTCATTGATTGTTGTCGTTGAGGTCACCAGTTCAAGTCACCACTCACCTACAGGTAAAAAAAAAAACAAAGTTCTTCTATACCTTCAGTGGTTTTTTTGTTAGAAATAACAAATTACCAAACACTACCTAAAGTTCCTCTAACATGTACATGCGACATCACCACCGATTAAAATTATGAACATTCCATCTTGCCCAATTGAGCATTAAATCCCATGTCAAATGTCAGGTTTACGCCTCAATAATCCAGCCACGAATAACGCACCGAAGAGGGTTTCTCCTGTCCACCACCAGCACAAAAGGGGGAAAATACGGAGTACAACAATCCGTTCAGCAGAATTGACTCACCACGTCGCGCGCGTCCATCCAGCGCCCGCGCACGAACGCCCGCCGCCGCCGGACGAGCGAGGCCGGGAGCTTCGCCTCTTCCCGGCACGACGGGAACGACACGGTGTACATCGCCGCCGCCGCCTTCCGCCCGCGAGCCGGCCATGCCACGGACATCACGCCCGGCCACCACCCTTCCCTGTGGTACGCCTCCACCATGTCGAACACGTTGAGCTCGCGCCCCGGCGCCGCCCCGTCCTACGCCAGCGGCGGCGGCGGCGGCGGCCTCGGCCGCACGTCGCACGCGGCGACTGTCTCCCGGAGCGGGCCACCGCCGCGGCGGCCGCGGCCGCGGCCGCGTCCGCCCCCCCCCCCCCCCCCCCCCCGGCCCTCGACGAGCGTGGAGTACATGACCTCGTAGCGGCCGGAGCACGGGAGGCGCGCGGAGACGGTGGCCTCGTAGAAGGCGCCGTGGAAGCCGGGGTCGTCCATGCGCACCTCGACCTCGTCCCCCACCGCGTACAGCGGTGCGCCGCCGCGCTGGCCGCCGGAGCCCGCCGCCTCCTCCCCATCCTCCTCCCCCTCCATGATCGATCGATGGCTGAGACGCTGGGTGGAGATGATCGAGGGTTTTGGAAATTTGGAAAGTCGGAACTCGGAAGAGAGGAGAGCAACCGTTGGAAGAAGAAAGGACACAATCTTGGAAAAAAATTCTGTGCAGACCCGCTGCAGACCCCGCACCGTGCACACCCGATTCAGATTGGCGACGCGTGGATGAGCGAGTGATCCGACGGCGTGCCCACACGGCTCCATCTGCACCAGGAGAAGGCCCAGCTCGGCTCGCTCGCGTCGACTCCCACAACCAGAACTAGAAGCGCATGGACTGGCTCCGCGGCTCACTCGCGTCATTTTCTTTCTGCTGTGGCGATCCCCGCTTCCCTTTCCACCGCCGCCGCGATCTCCTTCCCCATCTCGCCTCCATCTGTCGGGATTGCCTCTCCTTGGCGCCATCGGCTTAGCCCATAATCCCCTCCGTTCAACAACTGATGCGGCCACTTCTCTCGCCTGCTACAGCTGACGGCCTCCTACCTGGGCCCTGGCCACGAGCGCCGTCGGTGACGGCGGCGGCGATGGCTGGGTTGGCTAAGGCGAGTACGAGCCGTGATCCCCTCCTCGTCCCTCCTAACCACGGGCATCAGACGCCTTTGGTGAAGGCTGCAGCGGCTGGGTTGGCGAGGGCGAGCAGAAGCCAAAAGGCAGTGGAAGAACCAGTATCTGCAACGCGCCGCCGGAAGTCAATGCAAGTGGAGCACCATTCAAGCAATGAAGAAAAATCCTAGAAGTGACCTGTATTTTGTAATTTTGTAGTTGCTATGTCTGATCCTTTGCCCGTGTCTTTCTGTCTTTCGTCAAAATGCTAGCTAGGGTGCTGGTTGGTTTTTCTATAGTTTAACCAGATTAGTTCATTAGCCTTTGCTAAAAGTGATGCGATTTATCTCTCACACTGAGTAGGCTATTGGTGAGAATATTACAAACTGAGTCACAGGCTTCCATAGCAGCAGTACTAAATTAGGGATATTCAGATGGTTTACTGCATTCTGACAAAAATTATTATGCAAAGCATCTGCTGCTCATGTAGCTGGTTCCAGGCTTCCAGCAATGACAAAGGCTTACGACTGGGTATTCCAAAATCTAGAATGGGATGGATCAATGTGTAAACAAGATTGTGGTTTGTCTGTCTGGTTCCATTGAAAAATGAAAACTGGAAAATTGTGTAATCTGAAATCTTGAATGTCAAATCTGAAATATGATGTCCAGAGACCAGTCGTTCTCAAACAACATATAGCTGATCATAAGTGTAACACACTGCAAATGGAAGTAAAACATAGTACTGTAACATAGATATAGTTAAGTAACATAGTAAATGGAATAAAATCGAAATCCATTCCAACTTGAGGAACTATCAAAGCTTGTTCAGCTTTATCATTGACATGTTGTGCAACTTCATCATGCATGATCATGGTCATCCTCTCGAAGTTCTGTGCAATCTATAACATATATATGGTCACAGATCAACCAGTATGAAGAAATATGACTATCAAATAACAAGGCGAGCATACATATGTTTTCTGCTTCTCATCGGCTCCACAATCCCCTGCGACTACGTCATCCGCATGCACAGGTGAGAGAAACGGTAGTCTGGCCATGTGTCGTTCACTAAGGCGGGTGAAGAAAGCACCGGAATCCTGGCGGCTGCGGTGCGCATGGCGGCGATCCAATTTGGCGAAGGAAGACGACGAAGCCGGAAAATGATTTCGCTTTTGCTAGAGCCGAGTCCGCGTACGGCATCCCTGCCGCGGTGCCGCCTCGAAGCGAAGCCGGCTGATCGCTCGAGCGGGAGCCGACGCGAGCGAGCCGAGCTGGGCCTTCTCCTGGTGCGGATGGAGCCGTGCAGACGTGCCGTCGGATCAGTCTCTCGTCCACGCGTCACCAATCTGGATCGGGTATGCACGGTGCGGGGTTTGCAGCCGGTCTGCACAGAATTTTTTTCCCACAAACTTGGGAGGCTTCGAGGAGAAGGATCAAATAAATACTGTGTTTTTATTTTTTTTCTTTCTCCTCTTTAGCATAGTAGCTGTAGAGGACCCGTTTGGTCCGGGGAGTTTGGCTGTGCACACTTTTCAAACGGCTAAACGTTGTGTTTTTTTATAAAAAGTTTTCATTCGAAAATTTGCTTGAAAAAATTAATCTATTTTTTTAAAAAAAATAAATATTACTTAATTCATCACGCAAAAGTTTTCATTCGAAAATTTGCTTGAAAAAAATTAATCCATTTTTTTTAAAAAAATAACTATTACTTAATTCATCACACACTAATGAACCGCTCAGTTTTCCGTGCGATCGGTTCCGGATAGAAACCAGGAACAGGGCTGTGTTCAATGCTCCTAGTTCCCAACCCATATTCGTTTTCGCGCGCACGCTTTATAAACTGTTAAATAGTGTTTTTTTTGCAAAAAGTTTATATACGAAAGTTGCTTAAAAAATCATGTTGATCTATTTTTGAAAAAGAATATTAGCAAATACTTAATTAATCACGCGCTAATGGACTGCTCTGTTTTCCATGAGCACTGTGCAGGCTAGGAACACAGGCTAACGAACGCAGCCTTAGAAGGGATCGGAAGTGTAAAGGGATGAGATTGTTAGCTGCTTTGTTTGGTTAGTAGACATGGGAATTTTGGTGGATTGGAGGGGGAATTAAGAGCATCACCAACATCTTACTTATTTTATTCCTTATCATCAAATTTAGGAATTTTTTGTCAAAAATCGTCTCCAAGAGAATCCCTATCCTATCTTTCAATATATTAGGTTCCCAACTCTAGATATATCGTACCTCACTTCTGGGGAATGAATTTCTATTTCCAATCGCGATCAACTCACTCTCGCTCACGCATGGCAAAAATGTTTGCGCGCTCCTCCTCCTCGTCATGACATCATTCCTCCGCAACAGCGCCATCTTCAGCGACGAGCTCTTCCTTGGCAGAAGTTACGGCGGCCTCTTCCTCAGCAGCAGCGACGGCTGCGGCGGCCTCTTCATCAACAACGGCGCCGGCGACATCTTCCTCCACAGCGGCGCTGGCGACATCTTCCTCGGCGGCGTCCTTTTCTTCGCAGCAAGGTTGGTCTCAGTCGTTGCTTCCGCTTAATTCCCCAGCAATGGATTGGTACCACGACGCAGTCTTGGTGCTTGGTATTGAAAAGGAGAGAATAACTTAAGAAAAATATCTTTTTTCTTTTCTTACCACCGATTCTACGTGAAAAATGGGTTAATCCAAAATGCTCAATTATTTTATATATATTGTAGTAACCTCACCTAACTATATGAGAAGGTAACCACACTTACATCCATGCAACCAACCAAACAAAATCTCTTCTCAATTGTATCTATCGTATAGGTAACCAAACAAAACCTCATGCTAGCGTGGCTAGACCAATGCAACAACCAATAGCTGTATATGTATCTTCCTAGCCAGGTCAAACTTAACCTAGATGAGAGAGATGAGCTAGGCTAGGGGAATACGGGCAACCACTAGAACTGTTGTGAGAGCGTGAAGTCTACTCTTCCCGATTTGGGCTGTGTTTAGATTCAACTTTTTTCTTCAAACATCTAAAAATTCTGTCACATCAATTGTTTGGACACATGCATGGAGCATTAAATATGGACGGAAAAAAACAATTGCACAATTTGCATGTAAATTGTGAGACGAATCTTTTGAGCCTAATTACGCCATGATTTGATAATGTGGTGATACAGTAAATATTTAGTAATGACGGATTAATTAGGATTAATAAATTTGTCTTGCAGTTTATAGGCAGAATCTATAATTTGTTTTATTATTAATCTACATTTAATACTTCAAATGTCAGTATACGTCAAAAAAAAAATTAGGTATCTAACTAAACACGGCCTTGGTATGTTATGCTGGCGACGTGTTGTCAGCTAGTACAATCAAAATCAAGTGTAGGTGTTGGCGACGTCGGCGAGGTGCCCGGCGAGCTCCACCGGCGCGGAGAACATGGCCATGTGGTCGGCGCCGGCGATCTCCCTCACCTCCTCCACGGGGCAGCCGGCGATCATCCGCCGCTGGTAGGCCTCCACGATGGCCTGGTCCTGCCCGCAGACCACGTACACCTTGCGCACCGCGCCGTACCGGTCCTCGCCGAACGGCGGCCGGCGGCGCATGTCGTCCACGTAGTAGGAGCTCACCCGCACCAGGCTCCGCGACAGCGTGATGTCCTCCTCCGGGCTCAGCTGGTACAGCTTCCGCCGCATGAACTCCGGCCCGAACAGCACCGACGGCGGTGCGTGCTCCTCGTCCGTCGCGCAGTCCACCCAGTCCGTCAATGGAAGCTTCCCCGGAGAAGAAGAAGAAGAAGAAGAAGAAGAAGAAGATTGCGTCAGCTTGATCGAGTGAGAACAGAGGAGGAGTGTTCTTGGATGTGTGTTTTACCTTCTCGATGACGTCGGGGCGCGGGCTGGCGCAGTCTGGCATGAGCGCGGCGACGAACACGGCGGCGGCGACCTTGTCCGGGAGCGTGTCCGCGGCGAGCGCGACGCTCATGCCGCCGAAGCTGTGGCCGACGAGCACGGCGCGCTCGCCGTCCGGGAGCGCGCGGACGGCGTCGAGCAGCGGGCGCGAGTAGTCGTCGAACGTGGGCGCGTCGTCGTCGCGCAGCCGGCGCGCGTCGGCGCCAAACGCGGCGAGGTCGGGCGCGTGGACGCGGTGGCCCGCGGCGCGCAGCAGCGTGGCGACCCTGTACCAGCACCACCCGCCGTGGCCCGTGCCGTGCACCAGGATGATGCGGCTGCTCGCCTCCGCCGCTGTCGGGACGACGGCCGTCGACGAGGGCATGATGGCGCCGGCTATAGCTAGCTAACTGTTGCTCGTGCGAATCTAGTAATTCAGCGCACCGTGGCAAACTGGCAATTAATGTGGCATTGATATAGGCTCATCATGCGGGTATGAGTTCCACGGGAGTCGGGTAGTGCGTCACGGCTGATGCAACGGGAGGGGAGGCTGGGAGGTGCGCCGGGCCGCCACTGCCTGCTGTTGCGAGTCTGTGACAAGGATCAGTTTCTTTGTTACTAACACGTGGACTAGGGATCATTAGGCCCACGTGACAGTGATAAAGTCGCATGACTTTGGCTGTAGAGGATCATGATCCCTATGATGAGCGTGACTTATTTTTCAAAATTCGACAAAAGAAATACATAAAAATTTATAGTCCAGTCAAATAATATGGCTATTGATAGGGACGTTTACTTGTAGTTCTAAAATATTTATCTATTTCTAGCAGCTATCATATCTTAAAATAGAGCTATTTTTTCATATATCCTTTAATTTTTTCAATTAGTCACGACTATTATCCATTTAATTTTCTCATATACTTTCTCTTCTTGATAAATCACAATATTTCTTCAATCATTTCCATCAACTTTCTTAAAACCCATGCTCATCTTAAAAATATCTGATAAAACTAGCAGGATAGTATTTGGCTGCGCCGGTTGGTGGCTTAAAAAAAAGGAACAAATCTATCTATCTATTATATACTAAAAATTTATTAAATTCTCTACAAACACTCCTGAAACGACACGTGTCTTACTATAAACGCTCCTAAACCACCACGTGGCGTTTTAATAAATCCTAAAATTCTGATAAAAAAGAAAAATATCTAAACGTTGATTTACACTTAAATCGGTGGACCTATTATTTTAACATTAGATCTAATTTTAAAAAAGGACTCCAATTTTTAACCCAATCAAGAACTGCATGATCGAGAGATAATTCAAGATTGCACTTGATCCACAAATTAATGCACTAAAACAATCAAGGACTGCATGCTCGAGAGATTATTCCTCCCTCCGTTTCATATTTCATAGTGTACGACACTTTGATTTTGTTTCGTTACCTAAAAAGTTTAACCAAATTTATAAAAAAATGTAGCAACATCTACAACATTAAATTAGTCTGATTATACGAGATGGGGGGAATAGATTATTAAACCAACAAAATTAAAATTAAAGATTGTACATGATCCACATAATACTACACGGATAAATTAATGTCGGAATCAAAACAGGAAACTTAAAAATTGAAACACCACATCAGATTTATTTAATTCACTCTTCTCCTCTCCCATTTAATTCGCTATTCTATTTTCTAACTAACAACTTAATATAAAAAATCTTAGAAATCATGAGAAAAAAAAACACCTAGCGTTTATTCCTAAAATGGTGGGCATGTTATTTTAACCATTAGGATCTGTTTGGCATAGCTCTATATCTTTGATCCATTGTAGATTTGAAATTTATATGTTAAATTATAGTTGTTTAAAAAATTTAAGTTTCATCTAAAATAGGAACATAATGATTTATTCGAATGCTATCAATGTAATCGCGGATATAAATATATGGATTTGTGAAACTAGAAATACAAGGCTTTAATAAATCTTGTATCCGAACCTATGGCAAAAACAACCAAGATCTATTTTTAAAAATAGACAACTCAAACGGATGACCAATTGGATCTATGTAAAGAAAACAAACTATCCTCCCCTCCCCCTGCTGCTTTACATTTATATGTTTCTCCTTCCGCACCACTCTCCCCTCCTCTCCTCCTCCCATTTAATTCACCCCTCCTAATTTTGAACTAACGACATAATAATAAAAAATCTAATAGTTACATAGCTAAATTATAGTTATATTTGCTTTTTAATTTGTTTGAACTGTTTTACAAATGGATAGCTAAATAACTCGAGATTTATATTACTCATATAAAAAAAATCAAATAAGTCGTTTCAACATATACCCCTATTCTTTTGCATGGAAACCAAATAACATTCTAATTTTAATTTTTATATAGTTATATAAATTATTGAAAATCTTGAACATAGCCCCTATCTTTTGCACCTCAACCAAATAACAATAAAGCATTGAAAATAATGATGATAAGTTTTATGTCATCTTAAATTATTCTACGTAATAAAGAACCATTAAACATCCTCTATAATGCTCTTAAGTCTCCATGTGTCATTGTTTTAAAACTAGAAAAAAAAACTTAGAAATTCAAATTAAAAAAGTAAAACATTTGATCATTGGTTTGTGCAGGCAATTAGAGATTAGTAATTTGAGAGACCAATTGCTCAGCATGTGTGGAAGGGCTTTCAACTCCAAGTATGGACCATATAAGTGATGCTAAAGACCATATATATAAGTCTTGCAATTCTATTATTCCCAACCACTAAATCTACCTTTTGGAAAACCATAAGCACCCACATTGCCCCTTCTTAAAAGTTAGGAAACATATTAGAAATCCGAGGAGAAAAAAAATATGATCATCGGTTTCACTTAAATTATTTAGAAAAAATTCTAGGGTCTTTCTACAAATTTATGGAATGCAACATAATTATGGCAACTGGATTGGCATTGTAGGCTTCACATAAAGATTATATAATATAAATGTACTTAATTCATGCCAAGTGTAGGCTGGATTAAAAAGAAATACATAGTTACACGATTCCTAGCATTAAACTATAAATTTTATAGAAAAATATTAAAATTATGGAAGCAATCATAATACATCACATTGCAAAAATAGTGATGTTTGCGCAGCTATATTTATTCGTCTGATCATGTTAATACTAGCTAGGATGCATGGAGCCTCGCACACTCCACATTAAACATTTCCAATAGATCGTCTCCCACACTGCCCCAATCGCATTGGACTCTACAAATGCATACATTTAGTGTAGCCTCATATCCCACACAATCAATATGTTAATTAACAATAGGAACCTATATCAGTCTTAATTTGGTGATTATTTTTCAAAGTTGACTTAAAATAAGATTAGTATAAAATAAACAAAAAATAGAAAAAAATGTCATTAGGGACTAAATTGAACCAATTGGAGAAAATTTTATAGTTTTTTGGCTCTTAATTTTCATCTACATTGAAACACCCATTTGCCATAACCATTGCATAATTTTTAAGTAGTTATATATTAATGGCCTTCTCTGTATCATATGCCATGCATCATGAATTTTTTCACATATTATTGCATATATAAGCCACACTAAGGTAGTAGTACATAATTGATTTAAAAATTATATTTAAGTTGACTAGGTATTATTTTTTATATTTAAGTTTTAAAACTAATGTTGACTAGTTTTTTTTTTAAAAAAGAAACACCATAGGTCACCAATATCATAGGGAAGTGAGTTCTATGATATATATTTTTTCCCTGTCTTTATTGTTCATATCTAAGTATTTAACAAATCACATCAATGTGAACCAAATAAAAGGAGGGCTAGCCTGATGGTAAAAATAGAATGCATTTGAGAGGCCGTAAACACTAAAGTAAAAAAAGAAAAAAATTCTTACTTTTAAGTG
Organism: Oryza glaberrima; assembly: GCF_000147395.1. NCBI lineage: Eukaryota > Viridiplantae > Streptophyta > Magnoliopsida > Poales > Poaceae > Oryza > Oryza glaberrima. The sequence continues at coordinate 19,100,439 of NC_068326.1, forward strand.
TTAAATTTGTTTCCTAAAAAACTAAGTCTACCTTTCTTTTTTTCTTTTTAGATGATAAGAATATTATAGAAAATTATTTATAGGGATGTATTAAATATTGCATAGTATAAAAGTTAACAAAATTACCTAGGCAATTCTGACAAAGAAAATTTACGGAGAAATCACACTTTGCAGATGCAACCTATGACACATGCCCGCGCATTCACGCGGGCTACTTTTTTAGTTATTAATTAAAGTGTAAATTTTATATTGAACCGTCTCTTTTTATCATGTTGTAATTTGGACTAGGATTAACTTACCCTTTTCACTTTGAATCAGATTTTTGCTAAACGTTTCACCTTATAACCGTTCTTGTCATCTCTGTACTCCTTTCCTTTAGGCATGCAAATCTGAGCTTGTAGTTGCCGCCATGAACAGGGCCAAACAAGCTCAAGCTGGCTCCTCGCCGATAGCAAAAAATGAGAAAGAGGTGAAGAGGTCACCATGCTCTGCTTGCTTGCTTGCTGCCGGGTAAGAACAAGAGGACATCCTGCCCTGAGCTCGAGCTCCAGCACTTTCCACGTCTAAAGATCGAGCTCCAATTCATCTGCGAACTCAACCACTGTGCTGCACAGGCTCATCCACCTTCACCACTTCATCCCAAATCCAGCGCGCTCAACCTCATCATCGTTTGGTGGAGTGGGGAAGAAGAGGATGGATCTTTCTTCGGCATGGTGAGAAGAGGGGATTGCCGTGGGGATTAACAAGGCTGGTGAGTGACATGCACCACACGGGCTCAGGGAATACCGAGGAGGAGGAAGAAAATCTTGCTCACTTACATGTGGGTCACCAGTCCAATATGCAAGTTTGGGTAATACTAAAACATAGTGTAAATGAAAAGAAATGATATTACCTAGTGCAATATGTAACTTAGTTAATAAAAAGGGGTCCAAAGTACAGTTTACTCTCAATTAAATATTAGCTATTGTAAATATTGAAAATGGATTCATTTTTTTCAAAAAACTATTGTACATATTAAAAATATTGTAAATATTTACAATATGTGTTTGTAATGTCATATTTTCAAATATACAAATTTATAATGGCTGGATCCAATTAACCCTACTTAGTACTAATCCTATACCCAAATCAAGTTTCACCATAATGTCATCCAAAAGAAAACAAATTAACTAATTCTCCATCAATCGCATTAATTTTAGATGTATGTGTTGGCGACGTCGGCGAGGTGCCCAGCCAGCTCCTCCGGCGCGGAGAGCATGGCCCTGTGGTCGCCGGCGTCCATCACCCTCACCTCTGCCACCTCGACGTTGGCGACCATCCACCGCTGGTGCTCCTGGACGATGGCCATGTCATTCTCGACCACCACATACACCTTTCTCACGGCGCCGTACCTGTCCTCCCTGAACGCCGCCCGCCGCCGCAGCTCATCCACGTACAAGGAGCTCGCTCGAACCAAGCTCTTCGCAAGCGTGTAATCCTGTGCTGATTAGGTTATGAACTGATTAGATCATGGTTAATTTAATCAGGAGTTGTGCGATTAGTGATTAATTAACAGTTTAGCCGACGCACTTCCGGTGAGCTTAGCTGGTAGAGCTTCTTCTTCAGGAACTCCGGCCCGAACAGGATGGAAGGTGGGGCGTGGCTTGGATCGATCACGGTGTCCATCCAATCTGATTCTTGATACTGGCAGTGGCAGAAATTCATGGCGAAAATAAGAGGAAAAGAAAGCGTAATTTTGTCATCATGGTATGAGTTTATTACCGTGTCGATGGGGTGGGAGGGTGGGTTGGCGCAGTCCGGCAGGAAGGCGGCGACGAACACGGCGGCGGCGACCTTGTCCGGGAACGTCTCCGCGGCGAGCGCGACGCTCATGCCGCCGAAGCTGTGGCCCACCAGCACGGCGCGCTCGCCGTCGGGGAGCGCGCGGACGGCGTCGAGCAGCGGGCGCGCGTGGTCCGCGAACGACGACGCCGGCGCGCCGCCCACGCCCAGGCCTCGCTGACCGGCCGCGCCGAGGTCCGGCGCGTCCACGCGGTGCCCCGCGGCGCGGAGCAGCGCGGCAACCTTGTACCAGCACCACCCGCCGTGGCACGCGCCGTGCGCCAGGATGATGCGCCCCGCCGCGCCGGTGGCCGGAAGAGGAGCCATTGCTTTCAAGAGGAACGGACAATTACGAGCAGAGGTCACTAACTCACTATAGTGAATCGATTGAATGATTGAGCCTAGTGCATCATGAATAGCGGAAGCAGCCAGTGTTGACAATTATTTGCCTTTTGAGGAAAGATGGCTTTGAGTTTAGGGTCTAGGGAGAGCAGGAGTAACAGGCAATACCACCGAGGTCCTCGCGTTGGCGATTGCCGGAGGGGATCACCATTCACCAACTGGTGTCCCATGGGGTTTACCCATGCGGATATCCTCACGGAAGTGGCGCGCGGCCCAGAAGCAAAGGCTTGTGGCGCGAAGCTGCAGCCCGTGAAGGAAGTTTCGACAGAGGAATGGCCCGAGATCGGCATCAATGGCGACACAATACCACTAGCTACAGTGCCCACCCACAGTGAGATTGAAGCCCCAAGCGGAGCAACCGAGGGAAAGTCATGACAAAACTAAGGTGAGGATTGGATTGGAGGATATTTTCCCCAATATCTCTCCCATTGTTTCGCGAGAGTAGATCTAGGTAAGGCGAGGTGAGACCCAACCACACCTAGGGTTCCTGGCGAGAGGTGATGAGATCTGGCGATTTGGTGACACAGCGCGCTGGATCTGGAAAGTCCTGGAGAGGAAGTGCGACCACCGTTTTCGTTTGCCCAAGTGGTGATGGAGCGCCGACTGGCAAATCGGTCAGATTGGCAAGTCAACAAACATTGTACGGTGGAGCACGGTGGAGGTTGGGGGGGGGGGGGACAGGACGCAAGGGAAGAGGAGGAGCTCCGGCGGCAACTGCTTGCCCAAAACCCCAGGGCAAACCAAGGCGCCGTCTAGGGGTGGAGGCAGAGCGAGGGGCGGGAGCTCCTAAGATCAAATTCTTCAAGTGTACCGCGAAGGTCACAACCAGGCAACTTGTCTAAATCTCTTTCTCTGTTATTCACGTCGCAACACTAGCACATCTCTATACACTGTCCAATGAATTTGATGAAAAAAGGTATCAAACTATGTGGATTTGAAATCCTAGGGCAAGGTTTCTATAGCCTGCAAGTTGATATGTTAGAAACAGAATTAGCTAGGGCTCTAGTAAGAGGTATTTTGACAGTAATCCATGGGGAGACAGTTGTGGGAAGGTGGTTATTGAATTGAAACACCTATTTGTGGGGTAGAATTGGGAGTGGAAAGTGAAACAACTTAATGAGAAAGAATTTCTCATTAATTTTCCTTCTGATAAGGTGAGAGTAAGATCTCAACATGTAAAAGCTTTGACTTTGAGACATCTATGATCAAGGCAAGTGTGGTCGAGACAAGGATAACATAAGAGGCAGAAGATGAACTGGTAGTTTTATGGGTGAAAATTTATGGTGTACCCAAACTAGCCAGAATAGAAGATTCAGTTAAAGCAATTATAAAATTGGTTGGGGAATTTGAGGCTATTGAGGGAGCTAGCTTGAGGAGAGATAGGCCTGTGAGACTGAGAGTTGTATGTAAGGACCCTAGAGAATTACACTTCTCCATACACATCTACATCAACAAGGTGGGCTATATGATCATATGATAACCAGATGGCTATCCACCATATGAAAATAGGCAAAATCCCCTTGATGATGGAGATTGTAAGGATGACAAGGACAATGAGGGTCAGGAAGAAGATATGAACATGGATGATGAGTTCAAAACCAAAAATAGTCCAAGAGGGAGACAAACTCAGAGGTGAAGGAAGCCAACAAGGGAGCAGATTTGGAACATATTATGCACCTCCTACTTACATAGGGAAAACACAGATGACTCATAGTGGGAAAACCCTGAAGAAATTGGCATCAAAGAAAGATTCATTGCTGAAGAAAGTAGAAAAGACAGAATGTTGTACTACTATGGTGCTTTGGGGGAAGGAGGAAAATCTAGTCATAGAACAAGAGTCTCAGGAGATGGTGACACCGGTCGAGATGCAATCTCAAGATGAGGGAGGTGAAATGACAAATGAGAAGCTATTAATGCATGAATGTTCCCCTACTGATGATGATTTTGAGAGATGTCAGATTCCCACTGATTCTGACATTGAAAGACTTAGAGAGGAAGAAGATAATGAAGAGGACAATTTCCAAGAGGTGTCTAACAAAAAGAAGAACAGGGCTAAGAAAACAGAACTTGCAGTGACTTCAAGGATGAATCTAAGACAAAGGGAGATGGCTACTAACCCAATAACCAAAAGAACTAAGATACTCACCTAGAAGAAGAACTTGGAGCATTAAGCTACAACAACTAATTAATCCATTTGCTATATTTCAGTTGTTAGATTCGATTGAGTTGAATAATATTACTATTGCCTCTAACTTAAACTTAGGTAGTACCTCTAAAGAGAGAAAATAATATAGAGACTCTAAAAGCAAGGAAATTGTTCAGGCTAGACTGGGAAAGCTAAACTGGAAAAAAGAGATGTAAAAGACAAAGACACAAGAGGAGGTGGTGGAGTCAGAGACAGAAGGGTGAGATGATAACAAGCAAGAGGAAGGAAAAGAGGAGATAATTATAGGAGAAATATTGTAAAATTGCATATTTAGATTAGTTATGCTGATTTAATGTATCACAATAGGAGAAAAACACCTTGGTAGGTCTCCGCTGCTGACATGGTTGTTGTCAGGGTTATGGATACCACATACCTAATACTAGTTGACTAAATCTCAGCAGGACCCACCACATACCATGTCCTATACGGAAACAACCTGCGGATATAGGAGGAGTTCCAGATAAGGAAAGACAACCAGAGTTCTATATGGAAACGACAAAGACTACTCGGATTGTATCCATATTGGTTTCCCTAGTTCTACTTGGACAAGGGGACACCTATGGATATAAATACAATACCCCCTAGGAGAAGAGGGGAGACGACGATACACACCCACAATCAACAGACATGGGTAACATAGACGCCACAAAGCTACAAGCCAATACAAGCCAACATACGCCAAGACAAGACGCCGGATATCGACTTCAGGGATAGGCACGGCTAGTCCCCTACGATGTCTCCAGATACTATCAGGAGAGACGAAAGCGCTATCTCTGATCTCGCCGGGCACGAACTCGAGGAGGAAGACTACCCTGTTGTCGACTACGAGTCAGATCTTCAGACCGCCATGTCGACAACAGTTAGATAGGCTACCCTAAACATTGTACTGTGTGATTATGGTGAATAAGAGCAATACCGGCTTTGGCCAACAGGATGTAGGGTTATTACCTGGCAATTCAGGGGCCCGAACCTGTATAAAAACCCCTGTCTCCGTCTCTTTTACCTCAGTCTCGTGTATATCCTAGTACCAACGATCCCTATATTATGCAAATACCGGAATCGCGACATCAAACGTCCGACAGTTGTCAATGGTGGTAAAAATTTAATAATTAGTCCCTCTGAAACTCATCATGGTAAAGATTTGCATTTAGCTCCTCTGCTGTTTATCTCTAACCTAACTCCTCTCTACTCCATTTATTATCCTCTTTGGACTCAGAGAAGGGAAAGTGGTAGCGACATAAGAGCATCTCCAACAGCCTCTCCATTACACTTTCCAAGCCAAAATTTAGCCATTCATGCCAAAAAAAAAACGTGCTCCAACAGCCTCTCCAATCCACTAGCCAAATTTGGCAAGCCAAAAGCCACTAGCCAACCATGGGCCCCTCGCACATTCCTCCTCCCATCTCCTCTCCGGCTCCTCTCTCGCTAACGTCCTGCCATCAACGACGCCACAAAGGAGAGAGGCGTCGTCGCCAGTCGCGACCACCACCGTCCTCCACAACCGCCGTTGTCCCCCGCGCCGTCGGCCGCCGCCATCCTCCGTGACCGCCGCTGTCCTCCGCGCTGTCCTTCGTGACCGCCGCCCTCCTGACGTCGCCCACCGTGACCTCTGCCACGACCGCCGCCATCCGAGGTAGAGGGCGTGGGGAGGAGGCAGTAGTACATGAGGAAGAAGAGAGATGTTTGGGTGGGGAAAAATGTGGTGGAAGAGAAGGAAGAAGGTTAGCAGAGACTGACATGGGTCCCATTTGTCATAGACTTATAATGGAGATGGTAGATGGAGAGGCTGTTGGAGCGAGTAACTAGTTTGACTAGCTAAATCAGATGGAGAGTTGGTTATATGAGTGTTTGGAGAGTTTGATATGGAGATGTTGGAGATGCTCTAAAAGTACGGTGAGGGTAGGATGATGTGAAGTACAGTGAGAGTAAGGTGTGTAGGAAAAAAGAGAGGTGTGGGTCATGTGGCATCTTTTCATCATCATCACCATGGCAAGTAGATCGTCTTTTTTTTTTTTACTTAATTTCAGTTATGTTTTTCCTACGTGGGTATTCTCTCTTATATGTTATGCAAGTATGTTTCTATCTCGTATCTTCTCTTCCAAGCATGTACTTCCTCCTTCATATTATAAGACTTTCTAGCATTGCCCACATTCATATATATGTTAATAAATCTAGACGTATATGTGTGTCTAGATTTATTAATATCTATATAAATGTGGGAATGCTAGAAAATCTTATAATATGAAAGGAGGTAGTAGTAAATTACTTTCAATCCTAATTCATTTGTACATTGTGTGTTAGAAAAATTACAATGCAAATATTGTTTTATAGCGCAAGTTTTGAAATTTACTGTCTAACTATAACACTATACAACGGCAGGTAATTTAGAGTCTAAAACAATTTGATTATTCTTTTAGAAAAACATGGATCTATAAATGTATTTATAAAATAATCATATAATAATGTATTAGGATAGGAGGAGAAAATGTACTATTCTGTTAAGTTGATTGAGAATGGTAAATTCCATTTCCTTCTGGTGAGATAATCCCAAATTTCTACTCTGAACCCCAAACGCAGAAGCCGGCGAGGCGGCGAGCCGGAGAAGGATGAATCCGCCGGAGCTGATGGACGACCTCGTCGACGAGATCCTCCTCCGCCTCCCCCCCGACGAGCCCGCCTGCCTCGCCCGCGCCTCCGCCGTCTGCAAGCGCTGGCGCCGCCTCCTCTCCGACCGGGCCTTCCTCCTCCGCCGCCGACGCCGCGCGCCGCCTCCCCTGCTGGGTTTCCTCCACAACCTCGACGACGCCGACCACCCCGACCGCTTCGTCCCCACCACCGCCCTCCCGATCCCCCCGCCGCCACCCGAGCTCCACTGCGGGATGGCCCTCGACTGCCGCCATGGCTGCGCCCTCCTCGACGCCTACCCCTCCAGGATCGACCTCGTCGTGTGGCACCCCATGACGGGCCACCTGCTGCGGCGGCTTCCCCGCCCCGACGTCCCGTACCTCTTCTACTACAATGCCGCGGTGCTCTGCGCTGCCGCCGCCGCCGGCTGCGACCACCTCGACTGCCACGAGGGCCCCTTCCGCGTCGTCGTGGTGGGCACCGAGGAGGACAACGAGGCGTGGGCGACCGTGTACTCGTCGGAGTCCGACGAGTGGAGCCCACCGACCTCCGCTCGCCTCGCCCGAGGACCCGAGTTCTGCGTCGAGGGCAAGCCCGCCACCCTCATCGGAGATTCGCTCTACTTCGCCCTCGTGTTTGGTATCGGAGTCGTCAAGTTCGACATGAAGCGCCATCGCCTCTCCCTCATCGATCCGCCGGCTGAGCTCGACGATGGCTTCGTACTCATGCCGCTGGACAACGATGGCGTGCTTGGGCTCGCGGCCGTGGAGGATCACAGCCTCCTCTCTGTGTGGTTAATTGATGTGAGCCTGGATCATGGACATGGTGTGGCAAATTGGGAGAAGTGCAGGGTCATTGAGCTAGACAGTCTGCTACCAAATCTTGATCACTCTACCCAGTGCTACCAATTGGATTTGTGGAGGGTGCCAATATCATCTTCCTGAGAACAGATGCGGGTGTCTTCACACTTGAGCTCAGATCAATGCGTGTCACCAAGGTGTGCAAGAATGGGTTCTTCTACGCTGTCGTGCCGTACACGAGCTTCTACATTCCTGGTGTCCATCTCCAGCAGCAGCACAGCGGACCTCAGATCAGTAATGGCCGGGCATGGGGATCGCAGGCTGCTAACATGAGGCGTGGCAGCAGTGAGCAGCCGAGAGAGCGTGCTCCACTGCATCAGCAGCGACGGGCAGGACGGCCGGTGAACAGCCAACGTCCTACTGGTGATATGGTCCGTTCTTCAGGCCGTGCTAGCAGATTGGCATCTCAAGTGCGGCCTCCATGGAGACCCTAATGATTCGCAAGGTGGCAATAGCTGACAATAATGTTTAATCTATCGTGCAATTTACAGGTGGTATACTGCTAATCGTCGGTTTTAGTCATTTGTGCGATCAAGAAGAATATCTTATGGTTTTGAATGCATTGTCAGTACAGAATATCTAAACATGGAAAGAGCAGATTAACTGAGAGGAGTGAGAGCTCTATCTCGTATCCGCTAACTGAATTTCCAGTTATAACATCCAATTTGTTTATGGGCTTTCCCATTGTCATACTGCAAGTCTGGTGAATGTTTATTTCAAGCATTGCACACACTTTTCTTTCTTGACTAAAAATATTACATTCTCCTTATGAATCGTGCTGCTCAAAAGGGCTCTGAATTGATCCAAAAAAACGCAGGTTTTTTATGGATGGTTGTATGGAACCATGCATTTAAATATGCAGAATATGACAGGCTGAAACTAACTTAGGGAATCCAGTCCATGTAGACTACTGCAGCCAATAACCTAATAATAGTTTTAATTTCTTTATCATGTATCTCTTGGTGCCTTTTCTCTCTTAAGTTAGGCATGGGTGTACTCTTATGTCCTTCTGTCTTCTCTTTTATACATTGTTATCCTTTTTACTTTTTTTTTATATAAACACAAAGTATATGCGCATAGTTCAGTTGGACTGGAAAGGCTAACTCAAAATCACTTCACTATGTTTCTGATATCAGGTCCACCTCATCAGTTTACACTTGAACAAAATACTACTTCTAGTTCTACGATTGAACAAAGATTTAGTTTACACTTGCTGTCTCATTTCTTCTTTTTTTTCTAAAATTCTGGCAGGGGAATTGCCTTTTCAATTAGATAGGGATAATATTAAGTAAAATACAGTTAATCTTATGCAGGATTGTTCAGTGCTCACCCATGTTTTAGTCGATCATTACTCGTACCGGATATATAAATTAACATATAGGGAGTACAACAAAAGTACTGCTAAGGAGATAAAAGATTGGCATGATATGTCCAAGTATTTAGGCTGAAGTTCCTTGTGTTTTTGTTCCCAATATGATCTGCTGCACAGTTCGTGTTTCTGCTATTAGGTATCACATAGGAGTCGTGTTTCCTTCTTGGTTTGGCTAATTGGCAATGAAGTTGACTCCTGAAGCTGCATTTCGTGCAACAATGGGTACCATTCAGGACTCTGATATCATCATTGTGGTGTTTCACAACATGAAGCCAGAAGATTGCTTGCTCTCTAGCATCCTCTGTTTTGTTCAGGCTTCTCAAGGTAAATGAAAACTAGTTCTATTCTGAGCCTTACAAATTAGGCACATTTAACTCCTAGGCAAGAACATGGACAGATGTTTGAAAAAGAAACATTATTTAAGCATTATGTTTTTAAAAGAAAAAACCTCTTCTGTTCCTTACGAACTGTACATTTATATCAACATGGAAGGAAATGAACAGAATGTTTTCATCTTGATAAAAGGAGATGCCAGAAAACAAAACAGGAGTTTTCAGTCAAATTCATAGAAATGGTGGGTTTTCTTAGGCGTTTCTTTTGGTTGTCCTAATCTTCTTTTTTGTTACGCTGCTTGAAACCTCGGCAGTTGTCACTTCATTATCGGATCATGGTGAAAAACATTCTAGTTTTAAGATGAAATAGAGAAGTAGAGTTGCAGACATAAACATGATCTGCTCTTACATCATCACCCTGTTAGGACTTAGGAGAGCATAGATTTGTACCGCAAATACTATCTTATTGAGAGCTGCATAGATGGAACAAATGTGCTCATGTACACTGGGTATAGGATTGGGCACAAATATATATGGATATCCTTATTGCATCCTTATCCTATAAGGATAAGTAACACCTTGACATGCATTCCGTGCAACTTCCAATGCATCCCTTCAGGAAACTCTGATGATCATGATGATCTGTCTTGCTGGCACATGAAGAGCTACCCTCCCAAGTGACTTGACAGCCAAGGTACATTGCTTGCTGTCCTCCATGTTTTGTTCAGGAGACATCTTGATCTGAAATTTTTCCCATGCATCAGATGCACATTATGGAGCTGGAAATCTTATTACTAATAGTCTTGCTCATTTGAAGGACAAAAACCTCCATGTTCTCATATGAAGATAACTGACTGGACATAGTTAAGAATTGTGCAGAGTACAGGTGGTTAGCTTAAATTAAGTACTATTGCACTACAGTACAGCTCTGCTCTCCAAGAGTAAAAACACTCTGTTCCAAAAGGTTAGTATATAGTTTAATACCAATGAAAGGGATTGGTGTGCATCCTGTCAGGACTACATGCTATTATTTGATGACTTGTTCAGACACATGCGGGCATACTTAAGCATTCCAAGAGTCCGACAAATTAGCTACTCAGTCACACCAGATGCTGGAAATCATGACAAATATATGGTAGTCCACATAGAGAGATACGGCAGTACCAGAAGCTATACATACGTATTGATTTTTTTTAAGTCATCTTCTATCATTTTCTTCAAAATTAAAGATCAATGTTCTATATTAAATGATCACATGTCTTTGTATTAGCTAGAACAAGATTATGCTAGCTTACCCATCATGCGGCCTGAACACTCATGGAACCGGTTGGTACATCCAGCAAGGCTCCATTGCTGTTTGCATGGCCTATCATGCGAAGGATTATTGTGAATACGACTTACAATCAAGTGCAAAAACATGCTATTTTTTTACAAAGGCAAACATACCTGCAGGTTGTCTTGCAACGAAAAAACATGCGCCGATGACAATGTAGCACAGGAGGAGGAGAATCCCCTTCAGGTAATGTGATGTTCCATCCTGTAAATCAAGCCCATCAATTAGTTGACACATTGAATTGCAACATGTCACTTAAGATGTTATCCTGTTATCTGAGTAATTTTCGGTGACTAAATTCCATTTCCACCTGTTGAAAGTAAAAATGCATGAGTCACAGTGTACCTGCAGGGTGAAGGCCGTCACCAGCACCGCCATGAACAGAGAGCCGGTCTCTAGCAGCTTGAAGTCAAGATCCATTTGGACCCCCATGATCCAGGCCACGAGCACACTCAGTGGCACCTGCAACCCCATCATGATTTGGCAATCCGTTCAACCGGATGAGAGCAGAACAACTACAGGATCTGTACTGGGTAAGTTAAGCAGCAGCACTCACCACGAACATGGATATCTGGGTGGCCGATCCCAGAGCTACCCCAAGAGTGATGTCCTGAATCAAACACCAGATTATGTTACATTAATTAGCAAGTTAAACATTGATTTTGTTTTCAGGAGAGACGACTCTGATCGTTTGCATGGGATGCACATTGTTTGTTTGAATTACCAGCTTGTTCTTGAGCGCGAAGATGATGGCGCCGGCGTGCTCGGCGGCGTTGCCGACGATGGGAAGGAGGATGATGCTGATGAAGCTGACGGAGAGGCCCCATGACTGCGAGGTGGGCTCGATGGTGCCGACGACGTACTCGGAGAGGACGGAGATGACGGCGGTCATGAGGGCGAGCCAGAAGAGCGCGCTGGCGAACCCGAGCGCCGGCTCCTCGTCGTCGTCCCCGGCGTCGCCGCCGTCCACCTCCTGCGGCTCGAACAGCTGGCGGTGCGTCTTGAGCTGGAAGAAGAGGTAGGCGACGTAGGACGCCAGCATGACGAAGCTGCAGGCGCGGGAGAGGTCGAGGGACGCCGAGGTGGCGGAGACGGAGTGCTCGCCGGCGGCGACGGCGTAGCGGAGGAGGAGCGGGGCGGAGTGGCAGAGGACGGCGAGGAAGAGGAGGGCGGTGCTGACGTCGGACTGGTTGCGGTCGTAGGGCTGGCGGGCGCCGAGGTTGACGACGCCGCCGCAGAAGAGGGAGGTGCCGAGGACGAGGAGGAGGTTGGAGAGGACGGAGCCCAGCAGGGAGCACTTGACCACCTCGATCTTCCCCTTGAGCAGCGCGAACAGCGCGATGATCAGCTCCGTCGCGTTCCCGCACGTCGCGTTCAGCAGCCCGCCCACTGCCCCCCCATGCATACACCATCACCAACACACCACAACAGCAAGTTCAATTACTTCATATACATTGCTTAGGCTGTGTTTGGTAGCTCATTTTTTTCTTCTCCGTGCTCATTTTTTTCAAACTGAAAAAATTGATTTAAGAAATTGTATTAATCCATCTTTTAAGTTTGTTTTAGTTAATGTTTACTTAATCAAGAGCTAATAGATCCATCTGTTTTGCATGTGGACAAATGTAGCATTAATTATTTTTGGTTTCTCTAGCAAAATATGAGACATTTTTCTCTAATCTTTTATAATTTTAAAAAAACATTTGCTACAACAAATAGAGAAACAAGTGCCATTTTTTGATGTTAAGAAAGATGATTCCATCCACGAATAATATGAAGTCTTAAATTACTTTCAGTTTGGGACTGATCGTTGTGACTTACCGGTGGGACCGGTGTAGAGTGCAATCTGCCTGCAAAATTTCAGTAGCAAAATGCAAAATTTCAGCATTCGAATTATAAACAGAATTTTTAAAAACTGGACATAAAAATTGCTTCTGTAACGAGTAGCTTACTCTGTGAGGAAGCTGACTCTCTCGGCGAGAGGGATGAGGCCCAGTAAACTAAGAGCGAACACCCACACCTGTCAAGATAAATATTTGTTTCCCAATGTCAACACATATTGGATTAATGTGCAATAGTAGTTAAAAGTATAAGATGAAGACATATCGACAAAAAAAAAAGGGAAAGTACTGTAAGGTAACGCATTATTTTATTTTATCACTAATTTACTAGCACTGGATCAGCAAAAATACCTGCATCACAATTAAATAATTAGATGCCACGTGGAAGGAATAAAACATGTCTCTTCCAACTAATCAGGAATAAAACATGTCTCTTCCAACTAATCAGGAAATGTGACAGACTGTTGACCTCAACCACTAAAATGCAACACTTCCAACCTTTACTGGAAGCAGCTTCACTCATCATCCATGCATGATGCATGCAGCAGAGTGTGAACTTATCTCCAAACCAAACTAAATCTGTTTTCCTTTCGAAACTAAAAACCAAGCTAAATCTATTAGCACAACACACAATCAAACCCCCTGATTCACCAAGCTCCAAAACACAACGGAGATTGATCACTTTCTGGGGTAGAAGTACACTCAACCAAGAGGCAAAGAATTAAATGGGTTGGATTCGTCATCGTCCCAGCCGCTTATACCGGCAGAATCCTGTCGTCTACTCAGCAAGCAGCAAAACGGCATGACGCCGCTAATTTGGCGGATCAAAGAGGAATCGAGTGCAATTTGCAAGATGACAAATTAAGTTCAGTTTTTGCTGCAAGGAGACAGATGGGTTTTCTTCAAAGCTCAGGGCTCCACGGCAGAATATTTGTGTCCCGACGAGGCAAACTAACTGGCGAAGCTAATAGGCTCCACCAGCAAGCAATACAAACTACTCCACAAAGTATGTTTTGCGGGGGAATATTCTACTATCACAGAGGAGGGAGGAAATCACAAGCTAACAGTTCATAACAGAAAATTAAAATACTGAATAATGAAGTGCTCCACATTTTAACTCCTAGGCCTGTATTTCAGGTTACATCTGGGCCATCTGGCAGACATGGATGCTTATTGCGTCATCAAGCCTAGGAATTTTGTGGAAATTGAACTGATGTATGAGAAATTTCTGTAATTTATTGACTTCTTTAAAAGAGGCCATAAATGTATGTACTAAGGGTGTGTTTAGATAATGAGAAATGTGAGGTGGGATTGAGATTTGGAAATGAATGAAGGGTTAAGATTAAATGAAAGAGCGAAAATGAATGGTTATGATTTAAAGATGTATTTTAGTGAGTGGGAAATAATTTCCCTGTCCTATTAGCCTAACAGCGCCTAATTTTCAAGTGGAATCAGGAAGTCCACCGGAACGTCCTTGGCCAGTTTAACACTAGTACTAGTGGTACAAGACAACATTTTTTGTATGTATACTTTTTAACACTGTTACTAGTAGCACTTTAGACATTGATGGCTAATTCTACTACAGTTACGAAAATTAATCCTACACCATAAATAAAAGTGTCAAAGAGATAGAGAGAAAAGAAACAGGAGTGCAAGGACACAGCCCTCGTGCAGCCGTGCAGTTGCCCATGTGGCCTTACAAGCAAAAAGCTACAGTACTATATCTCGGTTTATACTAGTTAAAAAAAAACTTAAAATAGGCGCCGCAGCGGCCTGCCACCTGGTCACCGCCGCTTGCAAACGCCGAACTCGAAAAAAAAAAAGATGAAAAAAAAAAGATGCAACGAACACCAAGCAGACAAGAGGATGGTCAAAGCGAACATGGAATGGAATGGAATGGGGAATTGAATTAACCTGGTCGAAGCGGAAGCACTGGGCGGCGATGGCGAGCGGGACGGCGGGGAAGAGGACGGCGAGCTTGGTGGCGAGGAAGACCTCCTGGAGGTTGGCGAGCAGCGGGCGGAGCGGCGCCACGGGGACCTTCCGCACCAGCGCGGCGTCCGACTTCTTCCGCAGCGACGACGACGACATGTTGTGCGCCGTCCTGCTCCGCCCGTGCGGGTGCCGCGCCGCCAGCTTCCGCCCCGCCTCCATCGCCGCCGCCGCCTCCATCACCACTAGATCAAATTCGATCCCCCCCTATGCGCGCAGCGCGCCGCCAGAATTGCGAGAGATAGATAGGCAGATGGATGGATGTGAGAATCGATTGATGGCGCCGTGCGCGCGCGCGACGCGAGAGTCGAGTCGCGAGAGCTCGCCGCCACGAGGAGGTTCTCGTGATGGTGTGTAGTTTTGTACAGGACGAGGAGAAGCGGCAGCAGTGGCGAGCTCATATATAGGGAGGAGCCGAGGAGGAGAAACAAAACCACAAATGCAATTATGCGGTTTCGTCGTGAGCGAATTATTGGATCATCAATGTAATGCAATCCTTCGCATCATCAAACACCAGCAAATTATTTTTTTTATAAAAAAAAAAAGGAACAAACACGTACTACCGATCTACCATACATATTTTACGGATTCAGTTCATTAATTCATTCGAGGGTATATATCTTAAGTTTCCGCTTAATCTCGATATTTATTGCATGTATAAATGAACAATACTACTCCAGCAGCAGAAAGAGACAAAAGATGAGATGGGTGGATGGATATATAGAGATAGGCAATGCACTGGCAGAGTCGCAGAGGGAAAACGAAACGGAAGGCTGCAGACGCAGACGTACGGACGGGGCGGAGGGTGATTGATCCCGTGGCGGTTTGATGGCGTGGGGACGGCGACGTGGGGGGGGGGGGGGGGGGGGGGGGCGCAAACGAAGCTTCCGGGAAGCTTCCCGCCGCACGTAGCAGCCACCAGCCAAGCCAAGGCCGGCAACGCTGCTTGCTGTTTGCGGCCTTCCGTTTCGGCCTTGCTCCGTCCACTCCACCTGCGCCGCACGAATGTCGTTTGGTGAGATTTGGTGCTTTTTTGCCCGCTTTGCGTTTGGCTGTTTTTTTTTTATGTGATCCGTCGGATCCTTTTCAGAGATTGGTACGGTAAATTGGTTTAGAGTAAATCTGGACCGTTCATTGTTAATAATTCCATGGTCGACAACTCGAGATCGGCCAAGATTTTCCTAGTGGTAATATTGACACAATAAAAACTTTTAGGGCTCCTTTGAATCGTAGGAAGAAAAAAACGAAGGAATAGGAAAAACATAGGATTCTGACAGAAATGCAAGTATAAAACAGAGGATTGCAAAACGATCGTTTGATTGGACCACATGAAAAACACAGGAATCGGATGAGAGAGATAGACTCAAATGATTTTTACCAAGAGATTAGACCTCTTGCTAAGTTTCCTCCAAAACCTATATGCAACAAGCCATTCCATAGGAATTTTATTGAATTTAGAAAACTTTAATCCTTTGAATCAAAGAGCTACGTAGGAAAATTTCCTATAGGATTTCAATCCTATGAAATTCCTCCATAATTCCTTTGATTCAAAGGGGCCAGTTAGATAGAGTTGAAGTGTGTGCCATTAAGGTCCTAATTCAGTTGGGTCTGTGTGACAACGTTCCATATAAAAATGTTTATTAGCAACACGCATATGCCAAAAAAAATAAGATGTTTTTACAATAAATAGAGATCAAAACATATCAATATATGAAGGCAAATTTTGCTACCGGACATCGTGACTTCGCGGTTTTAGTTGTAGGACACCGCGTGAAGTAACTTTTGGGAGAAAACACTGTGTAAATGTGATTATTTGCCATGAGACACCGCATCCATTAAATTAGTATTTTTTGTGCTGACAAGGCGAGAAGGGTCCAGTTTTTTACACAACGTGACCAAATTACCCCTCTTCCTCTCCCTCTCTTCTCTCCTCTTCTTCCTTTCCTCTCCCCCCCCTCTCCCTCCTTTCTCTCTTTTCTCTTCTCCGGCTCCGCCTCGCCACCGCACTACCCACTGTTTCCAACGGAGAGGAGCCAGTGTACAACCAGTACACCGCCCCTGCCGTGAGGAACATGCCCGTGGCGCCGATGCCGTTGAGGATGATGTTGGTGACGGGGTCGGCGGCAACGGAGGCAGGAAGGCAAGGGCCGGCGGCAGTAACGAGCGTGCGGTGGCCTTGGCACGAAGCTGCTGGAGCCCCAGCTCCGCGGCGCATCCTCCACGACACCCATGGTCACATCCTGGTTCTCCCCCCCCCCCCACTCCCAGACTGCATCCCGTCGCCGCCGCGATGCCCATTCTACCGCCTCCTCCTCCACATCCCTCTCCGATGGCGGCGGTGCTTCAGCACGCCCAGCCGCCGCCCGCCCATCGCTTTCGCTTCGACCCTCTTACGAATGTCGCCGCGGCCGCTCCGCCCTCGCCCTCCCACCGCTGCTGGACCTCACCTACCCACCATCATCGCTGCTCTGCAGATGCTGGAAGGAGGGAATAGAGAGAGAAGAGAGATAGAAAAGCTAACATGTGGGCCCAAGGATATTTTTGACATTTCACGTGATCTTTCTCTCCTCTTCAACCAAAAATTATTACTTTTAATGGGTGCGATATACACCAGCAAATATTGAATGTCTTCCCCAAAAGTCACTTCGCGCGGTGTACAGTGTCATACACCTAAAATCACAAAGTCACGATGTTCTGTAGCAAAATTTGCCATATATAAATTCAACTTTATGCTCCAACGGAAAAAAAAGGAATACCACCAGTTGAGGGATATTCTGTCCCGACTGTACAATATGTATACATATTACATATACTATCTTCATCCAACTTATATGACAGCGTGAATTTTTTCGCATAATATTTAAGCATTAATCTTATTATAAAATTTATATAAAATACTATCTATTTTATTAAGACTTATTTTATCATCAAAGAAACTAAAATCCTAACTTATGCTTTTACATATTTATGTTAAACTTTTAAATAAAATAAATGATAAATATTTTAAAAAAGTTAACTGCGTCATACATTTTAAGGCAGAGGAAGTATTTCCTTCGTAAGTTAAAAATACATAGTATTAATTCAACTATATATAAGTAATTAAGGCTGTTGTCCAAATGATATCTATGGACTATAGAAAAATACATGTTTTTCATAAACAAAAATATCAAATTCGAAATGAAGGTACAAAAGAAAAGTTGTACTTCCTCTGTACCATAAAAAATTAACTCCTTACTACGTTGCGTTTGGATTCGTAGGTAGAGATTTTTTCTTTTTAATGGACCCAAACGTAGGTAGAGATTTTTTCTTTTTAATGGAGGGATATCAATAGGGCGGGGACGACGTCGATTGACACCGTGATGGCTGACCTTTCAATCAACCGAAAAGAAAATAAAAGAAAAGGAGACGTAGTACTAGTACGTTGTCCTGTGTAAGTACGCAGACGGTACGGCCTGGGAAAGAACGGCTCGATCGGTCGAGGAGGGGGCGGCAGTGCGGCACATGCATGCATGCGTGGGCGTGATGCGCCCATACACTACGTAGTACAACAACAGTTGTAGAACTCCAGTGTGGGGGAATTGAAGGTCAGGAGGATATATGTATGCGTGCATGGGCATGTGCGATGATGTGTCTGGGAATTGAAGGGAAGGGAGAGGACGATGGTGGTGGATTTACGTGCCGACTTTTCCTGTGTGGCGATCGAATGCTGTTCCGGTCGGTCGATCGGTCACCTCCTTTTGTAACGCGATTTGGAGAGCGTGCGTGTCGACGAGTGCGTGGTTCTTGGTATGGATAAATATAGGTAAATTTTGATAGCGGACCCTTATAAAAATATAATATTTATTAGTAAACATTATAAAAACGTGAATTTATTCGAGGACACACAAAATATGTTACTCCCTCCGTCCTAGAAAGGAGGACGTTCTGCTCCTAACCAAAAGTCCCATAATTCTTGACGCTGGCAGCTTGGCAGGCACTAGCAAACTCCTAGACAAGCACACATAAAAAAAAGAAGTGGGGCCATCTAAAACAGTAGCGAACTCTTTCTCCTCTAAACGATTTTTGCTCTAAAGCGCTACCTTATCCTCTCCTCTCGTATTCTCTTCTTCCCCATCGCTCGTCTCTCGTTTTCTTCTCCTTCCACGCCGCGTCTTCCACACCAGCACCCCGCTTCTCCCTCCCATCAGCACACCGCACCAATCCCCATCCATCCCCCTCCCCTCCCCCACCCCCAGACGAGCAAGCCATATCCGGTGTGTGACAACATGCTCAACAACCGCGGCAACACTGAGAGCGCCATCAGCAGCAATGGCGGAAACCCTAGGGGTTGCAGCGGCGGCGAACCTAGGGGCTATGGCGGTGGAGGCCGTAGGGATGGCTACGACGCTGGCTTTGGCGAGAGATCGGGTTGTGGAGGTGATGATGGAGGCGGAAACTGTAGGGACCGCGATGTCGGAGGCCCTAAGGGCTACAATAGCAGCAGCCCTAGGGGTGGCGGTGGCGGCGGCTTCGGCGAGAGATTGGGTTGCGGCTTCGACGATGGCGACGCAAACCCTAGGGGCTGCATCGGCGGCGAACCTAGGGGCTGCGGAGGTGGAGGCCCTAGGGGCGGCGGCTTCGGCAAGAGATTGGGTTGTGGCGGTGATGACAGCGGCAGGTTGCGAAGTGCCAGACAGATGCGCGGTAAGAAACAGCGTCGAGGCATGTGGTACTGTCGAATATCTGGCCAATTATTGGAAGAAGGTGAGAATTTTGTTTTGGATACACAAGATGGGTCCGACGACGACCAGATTGAGTTCATCCCTAATTCTGATGATGAAGGCATCGAGTACTGCTTCTCCTCAGATCAGGAGTTTGTGCCCGAAACTGAGTTCCAGGATTGTGGGGAAGTGGAGGAGAAGGGTGGTGGGATTCAGGATTGTGGGGAGGTGAACGAGAAGGGTGGTGGGATTCAAGATTGTGGGGAAGCGAAGGAGAATGGTGGTGAGATTCAGGATTGCGGGGAAGTTGAGAAGGGTGGTAGGATTTGTGGCGGCAGCAACATAGTGCACTCAAATGATGAATGCAAACAGCCTGCCCAGATGTGGTGCGGGCAGCGGGTTCGAGGCAAGTGGTTTCATCGTGAATCTGGCCGATGTTTAGAAGAAGGCAAGAACGTGATCTTTGATACCCAGGATGGGCCCGATATGGATGAGTATGAGTTCTGGCCTGATTTGGATGATGAAGGAGGCGACTTCGTATTTGAAGATTGGTTCATTGACGTTGTGCCCAAGAAAAAGATTCACGATGGTGTTGCAATGGAGAAGAAGCGAGGCGGTAAAATTAGCAAGCTGATGAGCTCCAATGTGACTTATGGCATGGAACGACCCAGTTCTACCATTACCAAGGCCTCCTTTTCGTCGATTGCTTCTTACCCGCAGGGAGGTGACCTGTGGCAGGGGACAATGGCCAACCACAGTGCTGAACCGAGCAAGCACTTCGTGGTGGAGTCCTCCAATATCAGCGAGCAGAGCAAGGTGTGTGCTATTAATTTATTTGAGTCAACTTTGCATAAAAAATTGAAAATATATTATTTAATAACTATGGAAACTTACAGATAAACTCCTGAGGAGCCTGCTATGTATAATATATCCATATACTTCTAGCTAGTAACAATTAGGTAGCCATAGATATTTAATCACTCTAACTTTAATGCATTATGTAATGTGCAACCAAAGCCACAAGTTAGTAAGCAGTATAGTGCCATATAGCTGGAAGACTTGATCTGTTCAATGGAGAGTCATGCACCATCTAATGTTCTAGCCGTTACCACACAGGATCTTTATTGCATTCCATTTAATATTGTTTTGCCATGATAAGAGTCCTGCAACGCATAAGATCTGTTCGTAAGGTAGCATTGATTTGTTGTCATGCTAATTCAGTTATGTATTTAATTCTACCTCTAGCTCTATTTAAGTTCTAGTGCTGTACAAGTAATTTTTTTTCAGGTACTTAATACAGTTCTTGCTTATTTTCAGTAGCAGGTCAACAGGAATATTGTGTCTGGGACTGGGAGCTGGAGTTAAGGATGCTTCACAATTCAAATTTCACAAGTATGTGACCATCTAAGCATGATTCAATATTTCGCATCATAAACACGTGATTTGTTGATGAATATTAAATACTAAAATTTGGCAAGACGTGTGGGTTATTGGCAATAAATTGGTTCTTTGTACTAGCAATTAACAAAATCAGTTAGTAAATATTGACATCGTTCTGCTCACCAATAGGTTGTGCCTGTTAATTCTTCCAACATGTTGTGGCCATGACCAAAGTTACTTCCTCCCTAATTCGATGTTAGGTAACAATGTGCTATGTACAGTTCATTTGTTTTCTCTATCTTCTGTAAAGTCCAGATGCTCTAGGATTCTGAAAAGAAATGGTTATATGTGAACTAAAATTTCATACTAGGCTCTGAAATCTAATTTATTTGTTTGCCAATGCTTTAATCTGTTTGAAACCATAGTGACATGTCTTGAGTTTTACTCTCTATGATTACTACACCTGTTGTCTAGTTTCTAAAGTGTCTTCTGATACATGATAATGGAACTAGAAGAACTAAACTCTGCAAAACTGTCACAGTAGCAACCTTTTGTTCTTTTCAGATCGTGTGTGTGTGTGTGTGTGTGTGAGAGAGAGAGAGAGAGAGAGATAGAGCATGTGTGCTGATGAGGGGGTATAGTCTGCTGTTGTATGTCATACAACACCATAGTTTTTTAGAGCCAGATTTACTAATGCAATCAACATGCACTGAGAAAGAACCCATTTTATGCATTGAGAAAGATTAGATGAAGTAAAAAACCTGGATGCAGTTCTTCTTGTTCTTCTGTTGCTTCCAAGTTGAGATCAAAAGCTCCCAAGTTGAGATCAAAAGAATGTACAACTTGATCATTTCCATGGCAAGCAACTCGAGCAAGGTCATCTACCTGGATAACATGCCTTCTAGGAACTTCTTCTTCTAGATTGGCTTGTGCTTCATTGAGGTCAGGTAAAGCCCCTCCATCTTCCTCTTCTTCTGCTAATATGTTTAGATCTATAGCCATTGTGATGGGTAGGTGTGGAGTTGGTTTGTAGGATGATGGATGAAGTGATAAAAGGCTTGTAGCTGCCTCGCTGCTTGAGGATTATGGAGGGTACCCTTGGGCGGCAAAGCACCATCCATGGAGTTTTTGAATTTGATTAGACCGGTTGGATTATTTTAAGCCCTTATGTTTTGGCGCCATATCACTCGAATTAGGTGTATAACACCAATCTGTAGTGTTGATACTATTAGTAGCACCCAGCATTAATTGGATGCTTCAAATATTCCTTTTCTACAGATGTGGCAGTGTACTTGTCGTACTCCTACTAAGCATTCAAATGATTAGCCCCAATCCTATAAATTGAGGGCAAAATGGTCATTTTCACACAACACTATTTTTTCCTAACTAACCTAGAACGTCCTCCTTTCTGGGACGGAGGGAGTAATTTGCTACAAAACACACTAAGACTATTAAATTATTATTTCCATTAGGATCAGAGAGAGAATTTAACTAAAATGACTTTGGTGCCCCGGATTTCTTCCAACCATCCATTCCTCTCACGCGTAGTAAGGCTGTGTTCGCTCCAGCGTGTTCCCAACCGGAACAGTGCGTACAGAAAACGGAACAGTCTATTAGCGCATGATTAATTAATTATTAGCTTTTTTTAAAAAAAATGGATCAATGTGATTTTTTAAGCAATTTTTGTGTAGAAACTTTTTATAAAAAATACACCGTTTAGCAGTTTGAAAAGCGTGCACGCGAAAAACGAGAGAGATGGTTTAGGAAACCTGGGGGTAAGAACACAGCCTGAGGGTGGTTGGTGCGAGGACCAGCGATGCGACTGTATGGTTTGGCGGTAGCGACTTTGTAGCGGGTGGCTAGCGGTGTAGCGGTGAGGACTACATAGTAGGCCAACACGATGGCAGTGGCCTTGAGGGAGAGGGTCACATGAGTGGACTGTGACATGGAGCACAGCAGGGAGTGAGCACGTGAGGAGCGGCATCACGACTAGGCGGTGCGGCGGGGGTAGCGCGCTGCGTGAGGAGAGGCGGCAGTGACCTCACGGTGGGGGTGGCTGCAACAGTGACGATAGCGT
Organism: Oryza glaberrima; assembly: GCF_000147395.1. Classification (NCBI taxonomy): domain Eukaryota; kingdom Viridiplantae; phylum Streptophyta; class Magnoliopsida; order Poales; family Poaceae; genus Oryza; species Oryza glaberrima. Next base: position 19,123,377 of record NC_068326.1, read on the forward strand.
GACTGCAGCGACCTTGCTATGAGACATGGGTGCACAGCGCTTGTGCTCACACGAACGTGAGTAGTGGTTGCATGACTGCACGGTGCGGCAGCGGCAAATAACTCGGTGCCGGAGAAAAACTGAAAGAAGGGAGAAGAAGATAAGGGCAAAATTCACATTTTATGTGGTTTCTCTCGTATTAATTGGATGGATAATATATTTTAATGCATCCGATGTTTTGTGACAAATTAACATATTATCAAACAGATTCACATTCTTGTGGGGTCTATTAGCAAATACCATACTTCTCGAGTGTTCTGCAATAAATTTTGTCATAAATTAACCAGTTGTCGAGACTCACCTTAATTATCGACCGAACGCCGGATAAATCCTATTTTTTGTCAAATTTCGATTTCAATAAAATCTACTGTTTGCAATATGATTTCTCAAAAATCCTCCGAATTTTTCACCTTTTTTAGAGGTTCAAAATTTTCACTTGGAATCCACTTTCGTCTATGGCGTCGAAATTAAACCTCGAAATTCCATGAATTTATTTTATCGGTTTTCATTGAAAATGTGTGCTTACTACCATCGGATGAAATCATGTGACGTTTCGGATAGTGAAAATGGCTTATACATAGTATTTTAGCTCTCAGAAGCATCAGATAAACCTAACTAGAGGGAGTAAAGGGCTTACCTTGGCTCCGGGCTGGGCTGCAGCATCAACACCAACAAAGACGCCATCTGATGCTTTGTCCAAAGAGGATCGAGATGCAAAGGTCCGGTTCAAGCTGGCACAGATGGTGGAGCTGGCGGCTTCTACTGCTTCAAGGCCGATGGCTAGTCATCCCCAGTTGCAGTTGGCGGCGAGGACGCAGCTGGAAACTTCGTCAGGTTCTCGTTTTTCGGTTTTGCAGGGTGTTTCTGAAGATGAAGATCATTTACACTTGGAGCCGGCTTCGAAGCCTTGGAGTGGTCCTCTTCCTGCACCTCGTCGATCGCCGCCAAGAACGATTGGAGGTATTATCAAAGCAGCGATTCAGGGTAAAGTTTTTTCGTCGTTTCCTTCTACAATTCAGAGTAATAGATGTTCTCCGGTAGTCTCTTCCGTTCCGGCGAGATCTCGGTCTCCTCCGGCGGTGAGTCCGGTTCCTCGATCCGATTTGGATGCGTTTCCAAAACTTTCGGGTGATTCATCTATTTCGAATTGTGAGGTTTTGGATGAGTTTTTGCCGCAATTGCCACATAGGCCCAGTATTCCTTTTAGGCCCACACCTGGTCTTGTCTTTCTATTCGCAAAAACGGGGACAGTGCGCCAGAAGGTTAGGTTTACGGATCGATCTGTGCCGCCTCCTTCGTACGCCGCTGTAGTTCGTCGTTCAATGGAGAGAAAGAACCAGCGTCCTGTTCATGGAGGGGGAGGGCAAGGCAGCTTTGCTGCTCGTGCAAACTTTCATCCAGTCATGGCGAGGGAGGTTTTCAAGGTGCTCGAGGCCGGTTTGACAGAAATCGCTTTGGAGCTCGGAATTTTGGTGGAGGCCGGCAGGGGCAAGGTGGAAGAGGTTGGAACGGCAATGGTGGGCAACCAAATGCTGGTTCCCACGGTGGAGGAGATGGCTGGTTTGGACAGGAAAAATTTAGAAATACCAAAGGTGGTTTTGGTCTGCAAGCTGGGCCAATTTTTGGGCATAATCCTGGGCTAGGGTTTGGGCAATCTCCAACCTTTAGCTTTGGATTGCAGCCGGTCCCGTTGCCGTTTGGTCAGTTTCCTCCGGTGCCGGCTGGTGGTGGCGGCGCATCTCTATTGGCTGCCGGCAGTGGCTTGGCACAATTTGGAGGAGCGGCTGCACAGTTTGGTGGCGGGATGATTGCGGGTGGTGTTGCGCAGGGATCGACAGCAGCTCAACATGGTGCTGGGTTGACGGGCGCCGGTGCACAGACTAGTAGCAACTCTGGAGGCAATGGTTCTGTACTGGCTGGGATTGCTCCTTTTGGTGATAATGTGCATCTTCCTGGCGGGGTAGCTAGTGATCGGCATTTGACCGCTGTAGGAGAATCTAGTGTCTCGGCTGGAGTGGTTGCAGTACAGATCACGGTTGGGACTTCACAACCAACCGTTACGCCATCTACTCAAGAGAATGCAGGTAGAGGTTTAATTATGGGGGACAAGAGCTCTTGTAAAGCAAAGGTGGATAATCAGCTGAGTGTGCATGTAGGTGGCAAAGGTATTAACAAGAATCCATATTGTTATAGATGCTATACTAAAGGCCATACGTTGCAGGAATGTACATCTAAATTTTACTGTGAGGTTTGTGAAAGTGAGGACCATATAGGATCCAGGTGTCCTATTTTTAGGTCTAATAATAAACCCTCAGCTGAGTTGTGTGGGTATGCAGTGGATGGTCTTGGTTTTTTTCATATCCCTCTTTCAGCTGGCCAGAGAATAAAACATGATTCTAAGGCTGCCCTAGTTAAAGTAACTAGAGGACAAATGACGGTGCAGAACGTTGTTTCTGAATTGGAGAGATTGATTCCTGGAAATTGGAAGTGGGTGGTGGAAGATAATGGAGATAACACTTTTCGTACTATTTTTCCTTCTGCTGCGGAACTGAAACGCATGGTAGAATGGGGAACAGTACATACTAAGGTTAGTGATGCAGAAATGAAGATAATTGAAAGGGGAGTTAGTAATGAGGTGAAATATGTGTTGCCAAAGGTATGGGTTCAATGCAAAGGCTTACCTTCTAAGTTAAGGGAGTTTTTAATTATTTGGGCGGTTGGTTCAATGTTAGGTATTACAAAAATGGTTGATATGAATTTTACTAGAAGATATGACATTGCTCGTTTACAAGTTCTGGTTTTAGATCCCTCTCTTATCCCTGATGTGGTGGATGTGGTTATTGGGGATAATTTGTATGAGCTGTGTTTTAAGGTGGAGCCAGAAAATGGGCTTGATGTGCCTGAACCCATGGACATGGATAATAGTGGTGATAGAGAAGATGGTAAAAATATGGATGGGAGTGATGTGCAAGATAAGGGTAAGGGATCAAATGGAAGTAATTTTAAGGATGGTTCCCTACTGCAAGGTGGTGGCCAGTTTAGTGGTTCTGTTTCAGGAAAAGGAACGTCTTCTGGGCCATCTACTCAGGTTTTGTCACCTATTGTTAAAGGATTGACAGTATCTGATGAGGAGTTTGATGGGCTTGTGGAGGAATCTGTTGAGGCAGGATCAGTTAAGTCTCATGAAAGTCTAGCTGTTAAGTTAGCGGCAGTACCTGACGCGATTCTCTCCCCTACTAGACAAAGCAAGAGAAGAGCAAGTGATAGTGATCAACTCACTTTGCAGAGGGCTGAAAAGATTAAAGCTGGGAGGAATTTGAAGGTTCAGAATGTTAAAGGTAATTTGCATTTTAATGATTCCTTTTTACATTTGTCAGATAAAGTTATTTCATCCTCTCTTTCTAAACTGGGTTTTATTGATGCAAACAATGATAGTAATTTTGTGAATGCTATTAAGGATATAAGGAGTTTGGAAGAAGCTAGGTTAAGTGATTGTATTAGTTTGAAAGACAAGCATAATTCTACTGTTTTTCCTGAAAATGAATTGACCGACGATCAGTTGGAGGATAATTCAGTTTTGGAAAAACTTTGTAGTGAAATCATGGAGGAGGTAATGGATACGGGTGGTGATTATGATTATAATTTGTATATCACCTCTGATTCTATGATATCACCTTCGATAAAAAAGAGAAGTGACAAGAAAGTTAGGTGTAAGAAATAATTTTACAATAGTCTTAATGAAAGGAGTTTTTTGGAATAGTGATGGGTTCAAGGACCCAAAAAAACATAAGTTTATTTCTGATCTTACAAAGGAACAACAACTAGATTTCATTGCTTTATCGGAGACTGTTAAGAGAGATTTTACATCTAGTGCCCTTAAAATCTTTGTGGCGGGAAAGATTTTTTGTGGCATTGTAAACCTCCCAGGGGGCGTTCTGGTGGTATGTTATTAGGGATTAATTTACAAACTTTTGATATTGGTTCAATTGATGAGGGCGATTTTTATATTAAGTTTCATCTTTGTAACAAAATTGATAAGTTTAAATGGGCTTTAGTCTTGGTGTATGGACCTGCACAAAATGATTTAATGGAACATTTTCTTTCTGGATTAGTTCATATGTGTAGCCATGAAACCTTACCAATTATTGTTGGTGGTGATTTCAATATTTTACGAAGCCCTATGGAAAAGAATAATGACAATTTTGATAATAGATGGCCTTTTCTTTTTAATGCTATCATAGACGGTCTTAGCCTCAGAGAACTCTCAATGTCTGGAAGGAATTATACTTGGGCTAATAATCTTTCAGTACCTACTTATGAGAAGTTAGACAGAGTATTAATGTCGACGGAGTGGGAACAAAAATTCCCACTTTCCACGATATTTGCTCTTAATCGAGATATTTCTGATCATACTCCTCTACTTCTGAATACAAACTCATCTTCTGCATGTAATAGTCAATATAACTTTAAATTTGAGTTAGGTTGGCTGTTAAGGGATGGTTTTGTTGATATGGTAAAGGAAATTTGGTTAAGTGTTGATGAAGAAAATACTTCTCTAGAGAGGTGGCAAGCAAAGATTCGTAGACTAAGACAATTTTTAAGAGGTTGGGCTAAACAAACTAGTGGTACCTATAAAAAGGAGAAGAAAGTCCTGTTAGAAAAACTTGATTTACTTGATAAAAAAGCTGAATCAACCTTGTTAACTCAGGAAGAGCTTAATGCTAAACATTATATGAGGAATAGGTTAGCTTGTTTGCTTAGAGAAGAGGAAATTAAATGGTATCAGCGGGCTAAGACCAAAGATATTTTGGAAGGTGACTCAAATACTAAGTATTTTCATTTGGTAGCAAATGGTAAACATAGGAAAACAAGAATTTATCAATTACAAGATGGTGACCACATCATAAATGGTGATGCAAACTTAAAAGCACATATTACCACATATTATAAAGGTCTATTTGGTCCACCTGATGAGTCTTCTTTAACTTTGGATGAAAGTCTTATAGGTGATATTCCCTAGGTGTCTTCTCTAGAAAATAATCGTTAGTTGATGAATTTACTGAGAAAGAAATTAAAGATGCAATTTTTCAGATGGAACATAATAAAGCTCCGGGTCCGGATGGATTTCCGGTTGAGTTTTACCAAGTGTTCTGGGACGTAATTAAAACAGACCTGGTTGAGTTATTTAAAGATTTTCATAGTGGAAGCTTAAATCTTTACTCTCTTAACTTTGGTATTATTATTTTGCTGCCTAAGTGCAAAGAGGCTATGAAGATTCAACAATATAGGCCTATTTGTTTACTTAATGTCAGTTTTAAAATTTTTACTAAAGTGCTACAAATAGAATCACTGGGGTAGCTCAGAAAGTAATTAGTCCCACACAGACAGCTTTTATACCTGGGAGGAATATTATGGAGGGGGTTGTCATTCTTCATGAAACTATTCATGAGTTGCATCGGAAAAAAAATGAGTGGTGTCATTTTTAAGATTGATTTTGAGAAAGCTTATGATAAAGTTAAATGGTCTTTTGTTCAACAAACCTTGAGAATGAAGGGCTTTTCCCAAAAATGGTGTGATTGGATTGCTTCTTTTATCTAAGGTGGTCATGTTGGCATTAAAGTGAATGATCAGGTTGGATCAAATTTTCAAACTTACAAGGGTTTAAGGCAAGGGGATCCATTATCTCCAATTCTTTTTAATATAGTTGTTGATATGTTAACTATATTAATTAAGAGAGCAAAAGATGATGGTCAGATCTCTGGCTTGGTCCCACATTTAGTGGACGATGGTTTATCTATTTTACAATATGCTGATGATACTATTATTTTTCTAGAGCATGATTCAGAGAAAGCAAAAAATATGAAGCTGTTATTAACTGCGTTTGAAAAACTTTCTGGCCTTAAGATAAATTTTCATAAGAGTGAATTATTTTGCTTTGGTCAAGCAAAGGAGTGTCATGAGCAATATTCAAACATTTTTGGATGTAAGCTAGTTGATTTTCCTGTTAGATATCTCGGCATTCCAATGCATTTTAGAAATCTTAGTAATAAAGATTGGATAACAATTGAAGAAAGAATTGAAAAAAAACTCAGTAGTTGGAAGGGTAAACATATGTCTGTTGGTGGGAGATTGGTTTTGATTAATTCTGTTTTGTCAAGTCTAGCTATGTTTATGATATCGTTTTTTGAGATTCCTAAAGGGGTTCTTCAAAAAATTGATTATTATAGATCCCGTTTCTTTTGGCAAGGGGATGAACATAAAAAAAGTATAGATTGACAAGATGGGATATTATTTGTCAACCAAAAGATCAGGGTGGACTTGGAGTTCACAATTTAGAAATACAAAACCAATGTCTTTTAAGTAAATGGTTATTTAAATTAATAAATGAGCAAGGTGTGTGGCAAGATTTACTGAAACGAAAATATCTTACTGGTAAATTAATTACTCAGGTTGAGAGGAAACAAGGGGATTCCCATTTTTTGTCAGGTCTGATGAAGGTTAAGAATTCCTTTTTAAATATGGGTTCCTGGATTATTAATAATGGTGAAAAAGTAAGATTCTGGGAGGATAAGTGGCTAGGTAACTATTCTTTGAAGGAAAAGTACCCCTCGTTGTTTTCTATAGTTAGAAGGAAAAATGCCTCAATTGCTAATGTTATGGGTTCTGTTCCGCTTAATGTTTCTTTTAGAAGAGCTTTAGTTGGTTAGAATCTAATTAGATGGCCTAATTTGTGTGCTTCCATTGTGCATATTAACTTAACAGACGAGGATGACATTTTTAGATGGAATTTTCATCAAAATGGCCAATTTTCTGTTCGATCTATGTACTTAGCTTTAATTAATAATGGTTACATAGAGAGAAATAAAATTATTTGGAAACTTAAAATGCCTCTTAAGATTAAGATTTTTATGTGATATCTCCTTAAAGGGATTGTTTTAACTAAAGATAATTTGGCTAGAAGGAATTGGAATGGTAGTTTGAGATGTTGCTTTTGTATGAAAAATGAATCAGTTCATCATCTATTCTTTCAGTGCCATTTTTCTAAATTTTTTTGGAGAGCTATACAATTCTCTTTTGGACTTTATCCTCCACATAGTATATCTCATATGTTTGGGAATTGGCTTGTGGGTGTTAGTAAAAAAATCAATTTGGCTTAGTAGAAATGATATGGTTTTTGATAAAACACCATCAAAATCCTATTTGCAGGTGCTTTTCAGGGCAACATATTGGCTTCGGGGTTGGGCTCAGTTGCAAAGGCATGATGAAGATATCAAGCTAATAAATGATGAATGTCGTAAACTTGAGACGACAATTATGCATCTATTTGCCAACTTCGGGTGGAGGTTCTCTATTAGAATTTAGTAGTTAGGGGATCTTTTTCTTTTGTTGGTGTCTATTAGTTTGCTTAGCTTTGTTTCTGCTATCATGAACTTTCTGTGTGAGTTCTATAATAATTGGCTGTAACTCTTAGAGTAAAGGCCGGAATGTTACATTCCATTATCTTAAAAAAAAAACTAGAGGGAGTAACTGGGAAGATCAACAGCATACCGTACGCTTAATTACTCTACACGCATGTAACCCAGCTGGTATATAGATTTTCCACATTTCCAGTTACTCGATTGGAATGCAATGCTTTTGAGTAAAGGCCGGATACTATATTTCATTATCTAAAAAAATTTTAATTATGTATATTCTGAAGCTATGATTGAGCTTGTCTTACAGGAATATTTTTTTCCCATGAATAGCTAAATGATTTTATGATAACTATTTATGTACGAGTACAAATAAAATAAATTAACTATTATAAGATTTTAAAAATAGATTAAAAAACAATATTACTAAGTCGTATATATTTTTTATGCGAAAATCACATCGTTTAATTAGGAGTCGGAAAACACATGCCATAGTTTTTATAATTCCATCATTATATACAGAGATGCAAAATTATATGAATCAAATGGTCAATTTTTCGTCTACGGCTATTAAAAACCTCGAACGAAAGTCAAATCAAGAAAGAATGGGGATTTATCATTGGTTAGAGGATGGGGTGTCGATTGACCGTGATGGCTGTCCACAACAGATTGTCGTATATGTGCATGCTTGCATACTCGGGCGTACGGTACGGGTAAGCTAAGGCTGCGTGGAATCACGCTGTACACACATACGTAGTATAGAGTAGGATTTGGATGGCCATTTTCATGAACAAGTAGAGAGATATAGATAGATGTGGCGACCATTAATTCATTCCTTCTGTGGCTTTAGCAGTGTGCACGGATCGCCCTTATAAGTGACACTACTTTAAAAAATATATTTTTCATAGAACCACTCTTTTATTTTTTTTCCTCAAGTTTAATAAACACACGCTTGTAAAGATAATTAAGAGGGATTCCGATCACCAACTGCCAGTGAAAATTAGTTTTCGTTGGTTGTCGCTTAAGATATCTGCTTGCAAAAATAGAGGTATTTTTACAAACGGTTCCTTTAAGCGACAAATTTTCGCTAGTGGCGGCTAAGGAGTACCAACTGAAAAAAAAGCAAAAAAAAAATAAGTTCTCTATATTAAAATTTCCACTGATCTTATATCCCCTTCTCTCACTCAGACTCTCCCTCCTAGCTCCTCCCCCCACCTCTCCCCTTCCCTCCCCCACCCCTGGCTCTCCTCCTCTCGGCAACCACGACGGGCTAGCAACGGCTGACGCGGAGCACCTGATGCAAACTTGGCACCTGACGTGGGGCTGCATTGGCTTTCGATCTCCGGCGAAGGGGTAAGTCCTACGTTCGGCCGGCCCTGGCAATTGTATCGACTACATTGGTATTGTTCAAAGCTACATCGCTTCGACCTCTTGGATCGCTCTGGTTTGGTTGGTATACTTGCATACATATTTATCATATATCTTAGTTAATCTAGTTTAGCATCTTAATTTACTTTTGTATCAGCTGAGATTCGTTTTAGGGTTTATGCTGTATCGGCTAAATTATCTTGCTAAATTATATTAGCCAAGATATCCACCACCCTAAAAATTAGTCAAAATAGACTTTATACTTCTTTGCATACTTTGCGATGCATCATCCATCGCCAAAGTTGGGCAGAGCAAGGCGATCAGTGTGTGTTGGGTCGTCTCCTATATATACAGCTAGGTAGGTGATTGACAAATAGCTAATCCTTGTTACATCGAGAAAGCCAGTCCAATTAAGGGGGAAAAACACGAATATTAGAGAAGGATGTAATATCAAATAAATAAAATGGATGAGGCTTCGAAACCAGGCTAACTAGCCCACCATCTTATTAATTAAGCTAGCCGGAAGACCCCTGCGTGTTTCTCAATTAAAGAGAGAAAAATGCTACTTCTTCAGTTAACTGTTTTTCCTACTCTCTTGCAAATTTAGTTTATAAGCCAACTATTTTTCTTTTTCTCTGTTTTCTCCGTGATCAGAGAATCATTCAATCATTCATTTTCGATGTGCATGTTCCATTGTTCCTAGATCTTGATCCACGGATGAATGATCCATACTGTTACTGATCAGTAGGGCTTTCTGCATGTGTTGCGCCCTTTCGAACCGTCGAACCGTCCAATTAATGTGCTCCAAGGCTGACAAATGGTGTCTTTTGCCGAGCTGCATAGTCTCGACTGGACACATATATATTCATCAGTATGTTACATACATCATTGGATTAGTGGTTTCGGGAATGTTTTTGCAAATACACATTTCGCCAAATTCTGATCTGACGATCCAGCAGCGCAGATAGATCCACGGATGCTTCCACAAAATATTCCATTCCTGCAGTATATCCAGATCTCAACAAAACGCATGTCGATCATCAGTGTCCACTGAACAAAAGCACATGCCATGCATATACTTGCTTCATCTTAGGCTTAGCAGCTCGCTACAGTGTTGACCCTACAATTTTTGGAATCATGGGTTTTCGCAGCAACGTTAATTAAGGGCTTCTTGGCAGTAGCAGAGGTAGCACCGCCGTTGAGTAGAGGTGATAATAGCATTTTCGGTTAAATAATTTTTATTGGCATCTATTGCTGTCAGTAGTGAAGACAGCAACGGTAGAGCCTGGCCGCCTGGGCAATCGTCCGACCTACCCGGAAGCCGGCTCCATCAGTTCTTGGGAATGCAGGATATTTAAAAAACTATTTTAGGATAATTTATTTCAAATTTCCTCCAATCTTAAAGAGGTCTCTAAATGTGTTTATAAAACTTAGGGCATGTATCTGGTTTTCTTTGTTTATATTTATACATACAAAACTATTAAAAAATATTTTCGGTTATTGGCAAGAACCAGTTAATATATTTTGGCAAGGGAAACTCAAGAAAAATCACACCAAGCCATTTCCACTTATTAGATAGAGTTTTTAATTAGGGATTCATTCTAGGTTAACTTAAACAATTTCGTTTGGTGATTTATTAAATGCATTAAGGCTAGGAAAGGGAAACTTCATGGTGTGATAGTTACTGAATAGAAGCAGGCCACGGTTAGCTCATTTAAATCAACACACATACAAGATGGACCAAAAACATGGGGAGACAATGATTTTTTTTCCGAAATTCAGATTACAGGGATCTACTCTCATTGAGCAGCTCCAGAGAGCTAGGTCTCAATTAACTCCTTGCCTCACTTGACAAACAATTAGGAAGAAGTATTTAGCCTCCAAGCAACCACCTAGGTTTCCCTCGATTTCAAGCGACCACCAAGATCATAGCTTTAACAACGAGTTCCAACCACCGGTGAAGCTTGCTCTACAAAGATAACCTCCTAGCAACCACCTCAAAATTCATTCAAAGTTACCTCTTTTCCTTTTGAAGATGAGGTCCACCCTCAAAAACTTGCCACAGAAAATCCACACCTTGAGGAAGCAATCCACACCTTGAGGAAGCTCGCGGATGATTCCTAATCATCTAGGAGGTCAGTCTTCAAGAGCAATAAGCACAAAGCAGTTGACCGATGATGATCCCCAAGTTCTCAAGTTCTCCTAGCTCGCTCAGAAACATAAATCCTCACCACCATCCATGCAAGCACTCTCAAATCACCTTGAGAGCTCAAGAAACCCTACAAGAAGCTAGGAGACAGAAAAACAAAAGTGGAATGGCCAAAGTTGCACTAGAGAGGAAGGTGAGATTATATACCCACTCCCTTATGTAATGTAGCTGTTACTCACAGAATTGAACTTGAAATATGCCCCAAAGTTCCAACCATAAGTGCCAAGAACTTGTTAGCACTTAGGCATTGGCTGAAAAATAGGGGCTTGGAAGTTCCGGCCCAAACCACTAGGAACTTCTGGCCCACACAATCCGTTGACACAACTGTGTCTCTCATCTAGAAGGATTGAACTTCGGGAACTTTGATATAGATGCAAGAAACCATTTGGTATCCTCTGGTAGTACGACTTTTCTAAACTCAGGACCAAAAGATACAAAATAAATAAATAAATAACACTTCGAGTCCTCACGACGCTTTGCATTCTATTTACAGGGTGACTCCATGTAAGAGTAAACACCCTAGGACTAATTATCTTCACACTTCTTGATAAATCATTGGTTCCTTAACCATTTTGTCAATAGCCCACCAAAACTTGCTTCGGAGACTAGATACACTTTCACCAGGCAATGCCAATGGCCTAGGGATGACATGGTTGGTGTGGCGGAGAGGAGGTTGCCGACCGATCCACAACAACGGTGGCCTAGGGATGATGGGGCCGGCGTGCTATGGCTTTGGCTGCAAGGCGAAGTGCTGGAGTGCAATGCTTGGGGATGAAGCTCACCATGACATCGATGGAGCCCGCCTGCAGCCGTCGAGCATGAGCGATGCCACTCAGGTCCTCTGCCCCTTGGCCTGCTTGAACATGGCAGTGGCACAGTAGCAATGACATTTCCTTCTCTCTCTCCACTTCACTGTCTTGTTCCTTTACACTGCTGCGATACCGCCGCTGATGGTGCTAGATCCACCATCACCGTGAGACCTCGATGTCGCAGCTGCAAGATTTCAACTATCAAATCTATGCCACAACTTTTGTAGTTGTGTCACTGCATAACCTAGGAGAGTAGTCGCTATCCTAGGAAGGGCCCTTCTCCTCCTTCCGAAGCTTCACCAGGTTCTGATGAGCTCTGTTGCCGCCCATCTACACCGGAAGTCGGCAATGTGATCTCTAGCTCAATAGCTCCTTCGTTCCCTCTGCCTTGAGATGGCCAAGGACGCTGCTGGCTACGGAACCAACTGCAACCACAAGGCCACTGCCCATCGGCCCAAGTTTGTGATTTGGTTTGTTATGTGAGGGCACTTTGGGTATTTAGAAAAAATGGATAGGGTTAACTGATGGCGATGGTATTTCTTAGATAAATTTGTTTGTATGATGATATTTTTCTATAATTGATATTTGTTAATGGCAAAACATAGAATAAGATGTGCATTTATATATATATATATCTCCTGAAAGATTATACAGACGATAATATGTGAATTGTATATTAAATAACTAGTTTGTACTCTATATATCTAAGTACTGTAGCCTGCCATTATTTTGTTCCTTTTGTAAGTTGCCCCACTTTGCGCATCCAACATCAGATCATCAAAAATACATTTGTCTGTACGACCACGCCGTACCCAAAGTGCGAGTCGTCTAATATCTTGACCCAATAATTGATGCAGGCAGCTAGTTATTGTAGTGTTCAGCTTCTCTCTGTTTGTTGCTTACACACAACTTGAACTAGAGTATGGGATATCAACGGTCACATAATTAATGTGTGGTCCCTAGTACGACTTGATTAACTAATTAATACTACCTCCGTCCTAAAATTAGTGCAGCCGTGGGTATACATATCGTTTGACCGTCCGTCTTATTTGAAAAATTTGTGAAGAAATTAAAAATAATAATCACATAAAGTATTATTCATATTTTATCATCTAATAACAACAAAAATACTAATTATAAAAAAATTAAATAAGATAAACGGTCAAATGTTGGATAAGAACAATATAAAACTGTACCCCCTCCGTACTTATAAAGGAAGTCGTTTAGGACAATGTTTAAGTCAAACCTTGGGAATATAAATCATGAATAACTTTTAAGTTGTTGAGTTTGAAAATGTAAAAATTATATGAATAGATTTGTCTTGAAAAATACTTTCATAAAAGTATACATATATCACTTTTCAATAAATATTTTTATAGAAACAAGAAGTCAAAGTTATGTTTTAGTGACCGTGTCGCTGTCCTAAACGATTTCCTTTAAGAGTACGGAGGGAGTATTTATTTTGGAACGGAGGGAGTACATGTCATAACTAAGTTATAAAATAGTGTACAGCCATTGCAAAGCAGTTCAGCTGATGTGATTATGTTAAGTGATGAGTTTGGTCCAACATATATATATATTATGCTACTCTCTGGTTCATATCATAGTTCGTATATATTATATATGCCATATATAATAATTTCTCATTTCAATAATTTTTTCAAGTGTGAGCACCAACCATCAACAGGGAACAAATAAAAAGATTTCCAAGATAGACACAGGCAGACAGCACAGCCACGAGCACATATATATGTGTGAATGGTTTAGGCTTGGCGAAAAAACAAACTTATAGAAGCATGCATGGGCACCACGTGAGATTCTCTTTTTTTGAAGTTCCTTTTTTTTTTTTTGAAATTCACCACGTGAGATTCGAATTCGCTACCAAATTAACGGTGTGAGCAGAAAGAATTTAAAGAAGCAATACGCGCGGCATGCATTCTTGCATATGCATGCATGTGTGTTGTGTGTGTATGTATATATGGGTGGTCGCATTTCAGCGTCAAGAACATAATCCCGTTAGCCGATCCGATCGATCTCTACCAGACATATATGCATGCCTGCCTGCCAGGCAACTAAGGCTATGTTTAGGAAGTTTAAAGATTTAAAAAACAGCTGGTAACAATCTGGAGAAGAGCTTTTAATTTATTTTCTGAATTCTACAACTACTACTTTTCATAATCTAAGTAAAAATCTGGACTGAGTTTCTAGCGGTAATAGCTTCTAGAAAAATCTCCTGCTATTAGAAACTCCTCCAAAAAGACCCTAAGTGTCATCTGTCATTTTGCTTAATTTTGCTTGATATTAGGCCATCGTTAATTATTAACGATTTGTTCTTTTCTGATTAAGGAATTAATTAGTCGATCCATGCACACCAATGCAAAGTGGTTGTATACTTGTGTTAGCCAGCTAGCTAGTCCTGTAGCTTATTAGCTGCATGCATGTATACAGTACTCCCTCCGTCCTAAAATATATCTCGTCCGATTCACAATGTAAGTCATTTTAGCATTTTTTATATTTATATTGATGTTAATGAATCTAGACATATATATCTATCTAGATTCATTAACATTAATATGAATGTGGAAAATACTAGAATGACTTACATTGTGAAACGGAGGGAGTAAGTATTTTTAGACTTCGACACAGTCTTCGAGATGTTAATTTGACCAACGATATATATAAAAGTAAAATATTTTAAATAAAAAGAGTTATATATTATGATAGTTTATTTAATGATAAATCTAGTAATATCAATTTTACGTGATTGATCTTTTTATTTTTTTTTCTATTAATAGTCAAAGTTACGAATATTTGACTTGGTATTATGCTAAAAGTGTTTATATTTTTAGACGAAGGGAGTAATATATATATATATATATATATATATATATATATATATATATATATGTGTGTGTGTGTGTGTGTGTGTGTGTGTGTGTGTGTGTGTGTGTGTGTGTGTCCACGCATGGTCGACAGTAATCTGATCACGAGCTAGGACGGTACGTAACGTAGGATGTGTAATCATTCATTCGATCAGTTCGTGTCGGGTGGGGCTAAATTTGTTCGGAACTTCGGATCAAATCTGCTGGTGCATGGCATGCATGATAGGCTTCCAGAGATCTATCGGTATCGATCATACCCTGAATTCATCTATGCAGCAAGCAAAGCATGTGGCAAGACAGACAGGCAAGCTAGCTAGCCAGTCTCCCTTCTCTCAAGGGACGTCGTTTCAGAGCTCGGGGAGGCATGAGCTGATAGGCTATAGCGGCTTCTAGAGTAACAAAGAGTGTTTGTAGTAGGAAGGAAAAAGATCTGAAACAGTATCATTTTTTTATTATTTTTATGGAAACTAATGAAAATAGTTGGGGAATTTTTAACTATTTAGTAACAACTTTAATAAGACACTAACTAATAGAAACTTGGAATACAAATATTTTAAAACGGTAACCGTTGATAAAAATATTACTATATTAGTTCTACAAGAACGATACCGTTACGATCCCTAGTGAAATATTTAAAACACCCCTTATCTCTGCTGTCCTCACCCTCTTCTCTTCAATAGGAACAATTAATAAATGGCGATATAATGTTTTTATCTCTCTTCTTAATTTCCATGAAAAACTTGAGAGAAATAGTTGATATTTTGGAGGGATCGAGTACCTTTTGTACATTGCTTGGACCATATCATCCCAGACCTTTTTTTCCTCTCTTTTAATTTGTGGACATAATTAATTAAGGCGGAGGATTATATATTTATATGGAGTCGCCTAGAACCAAAGTGCGGCATGCCCTCATGACACCGGAATGATCGAGCCGTAATTATATACACTACATTTTTAAGAAAAACAAAGTCGACCAGAGTCAGACATGCATGATCGAGTCCCTAATCGGTCAACACAGTCGTTGTTGTAGAGCTAGCATGCTTGCGCACGAGCTCACGCAATTAACATTAGCCACGTATAGTACGATTAATTATTCCTACCGTACGTACCATGAGACATTGACATGGAATGATTCCAACAGACGCGGAGGCCACGCGGTGAGGGGAAAAGAAAATCAATGGTGAGTAGACGGTCTGCGCATGCGCCACTACTTACACAAACGAAAAAAAATAATGATACTATAGGTGCTGGAAATTCTGGAATTGGCTTTTCCACCAGAGAGCAGCACGCTCGCGGAATGTTGTTTTGGAGTGCTTAATAAAAACCGGCACCTATAATATTACATATTATATGTGCCGTTTTTCTTTGGAAAAGCAGACACATGCATATCATAACTTTAGAAGTGTCTTTTTTTTATTAATAAACCGGCACCACAAACCACTACTGGAGAACTGATCTTTACTCGGATGGCAAAAATCATATTTGTCCCGGTTCGAATAAAAACTAGGACTAAAGATCATTTTTAGCCATGATTCAATAGCTGTCAGGCCATGTCAGGCCTCCAAAGATCTTTAGTCCAGGTTGGTGTTACCAATTGGTGGTACCAACTTTTTAGTCCCAGTTGGTAACACTAATTTTTAGTCCCGGTTGGTGACACCAATCTGTACTAAAGATGCCTTTAGGGTTAGTTTAAAAATAAAGCATCTCTATTCAAGTTAGATGTGTGTATTAGGTGGGATGGTAATGCGCGTGAGGGCTAAAGTGAGAGTACTGAGTTTGAATCCCACATCCTACACATTTTTTTATGTGGTATGCATCTTTAGTCCCGATTATTTTAACCGGGACTAAAGATGGGCGACTTGTGCGTCCTGGTTGCACACCTTTTTTTTTTTGCCTTGGTATGTATCTTTAGTCTCAGTTATTTCAATCGGGACTAAAGATGGGCGGATTGTGCTTCCTAGTTGCACTAAGAACGGTTGCAAACCGGGACTAAAGTCCCTTTCTCTAGCAGTGAACTGTTGAGCCATGCCGATCTCACCTTCTCCTCCCTTCACGCATGCTCTTTCTCTCATGACTCAAACCTAAACTTGCGAGTGGACATTGTGGTGTGCGTGTCCGCCATGACTCCTGACAGCCCCTATGCGGATCGTGGGCACAGTGCCACGGCGTTTGCGTCGCTCACCGTGCGGGAAGTGGAAGGTGAGGGGTGGGAGGAAGAGGAGAAGGGGAAGGAGAAGCATATGCTACCATCGGCGAGGGTGCTGTTGTAGGGCCATCGTTAAGATCTGGGTACCTCGCCGTGTACAGCAAGTAGGCACGCCCCCCTCCCCCCTCCTCCCTAGGGCTAGGGTGATGTGACGGCGCCGTCTCAAGCTCGACGATCGTCAGATTCGGATACCTCGTTGTGTTTCTTTTTTCTTTCCTCGTCATTGCCGCCCCAACTCTTCAATAGCGAGAAGTTCATCTTTTTGGATTTGTGATTTAGTTGTGATAGCAGTTCATTTTTTTATTGAATTTGTGATTCAGCCTGTACATAAGTTATAGCATGAGCAGGAGTTTGTTTTTATTCAATTGTAATTTGGGGCTGTGGAGAGCAACTCGACGCATTGGTTCGAATTATATCGAGCCAATGCATTAAGCCTTCTTCTTCTTCTTCTTCTTCTTCTTTTTTTTTTTTTGCCTCTTGTGCGTGTCAATGGTGCCGGTTGTAAAATTGACATTAATAATCTAGAGTCATCAGTGTCATTGAGTTGGCGTTGACTGTGAAATTTGGTACCTATATGTAGGTTTTTCGATCGGTACCAAAGTGTTTTTCTACAGTACTGTGCATTTCAGCATCAAGCTAATAATTAAACCGACCATGCATCATCAAGCATTCGAGGTAAGATCGGATCTTTGATGATCCGGCCGGAATATCGACCAGTTTGTGGCTGGCCTACTGATCATCCCCTCGATCGATCACGATCACGACAGGAGTCAGTTTGTTAGTTAATTTGCGTAGGTCATCCAGATATTATCTCGTGGATTTTTCGCAATAACTAATAATGCATGATTAGCAGCATTCATATAGGATATGATTGACGACACGGATCGAGTACTATATTCGTGCATGTGTACATTATCTGGACGGTAAGGCTCGTTTTGATCAGTTTTCTTGTTCTTAATTGACTAGCACTGGAATTTTGCAGACCCTTCGATGCGGACGGATAGGAGATTCGCACGTAAAAACCCCTTTTCAACCGCATGAAAAAAAATTCGTTTTTAGTAGCGACGATGCGGAAAATACTATGGCTGGACACTGGTCTCATTACGTATCGAAGCCGCATCGTTACTAGAACTTGGCAGTGCCAGTGCGTATCTCCTCGTTGATGGGGAAGCTTAATTTGAGGGGTTTTATTTGTATCAAATATTTGTTATTCATTTGTTCCATTTTGTATTCGTTTTGTACCTATATTCGATTCTATTTTTATATCCGTGGTTTTTTATTTTAATTTTGATTCCGTAAAAATATGAAAACGGATATGGTAGAGCTAGTTTCCATTCGTTTCCGATTCATTTTCAGCCATCCTCCCTCCCTGTCCGATCCAGCTCTATCCATTTACTGAATTAATGGAATCAGTTATTCATGTAATCATAATCTATAAAATTTATGGTACCATACCATTTGTTGGCTAAATTCCCTCCACATGGACCTTTTGTTCTCAGCCCATTTGCAGCCCAAAAAGTCCAACAAATGTGAGCCATTGATCAAACTGTTGATCAACGGTTGAGATTACCTCATCCTTTAGGGATGGGAAGAAAAACCCTAGCCTCCATTGGAGGGAGAGCGAGCAGCAGTCTTTGAGGTGAAGAAACAACCAGCAAACACAAGAGAGAGGGAGAGGAGAGTGGAGAAGAAGTGCAGCTTGTTCAGCTTGGGGGCTCTTACCCGATCTTCATCAAGTCAACGATTGGAGGCTCAAACGTGGTTGGATTGGCACCAAACTTGGTGAGTTTGTTTCTCACTTTGAGCACTTCAATCTGGTCAGTTTGGATGAGGATTAGTTGAGTAGAGCGCCGGATTTGAGTGGTGGTTTGTAAGCTCGAGTCACTGAAATTACAGATTGTGCAATAGTTAATAAAGTGTCAGATTAAGGGGTCAAACGGTGTCCGATTAGGCTGTTTTTTTACAGCTTGGAAGGGAATCATAGAGCATCATTTCTGCCAAGTTTCGTGCAACTGTGGTTTGGAGATCTCAGCTGAGAACCGAAAAGGACAGAATCTGCTATTTCTCTACTTATTAGTTGATATACCTCTTGTTAGCTTTGATGGTTGAGATGTTGATAATGCCATGTAACTTGATGTTGTAGCTGCTGTTGTGATGTGTCTTTAGATATTATAGAGAAGACTACATTTGTACCCATTGTTGATTATAGTGGAAGCTTGGAGTGGACCGTTGGTCCCGTGGTTTTTTACTCCTCACACCGAGAAGGTTTTTCCACGTAAATCACTGTGTCTTGTGTGCATGTGTTTATTGTTATTCCGCTACTGATTTGCTAGTTGAAACTATCCTCAAAGTTCATGCCAAGATGAGGGGTTGATTGTGTGAAACATGTTTGCTGGTTGGTGAATTGTAGTTTGCACACTAAAAGTGTTTTTTGCGCAGTCCCAACACCATTTTCTTGCTGCACTTAACCAATGCATTTCTGGCTAAATTTACCATATGATTAATTATCTAAACAGCGTTTTCTTGTTGTTCATGTCATATATAGAGTTTCTAGACAGGGATCATATAACAGTACCGAAAGAAGTTCCTATATGGTGATTTATTAATGTTATCTAAAATAAAGATCATACTAGTAAATGAGTTTCTACTAACAGACCATGTTATATGAAGATCCTTAATATTCTTTACCCAATCATCAGTAATTAAACCATAACATATATCCTCACTCAGGTAGGCGCGTCACGTGATACGACTGAAACAAGAGGCCTCTCGGCGCGTCACGTGATACGACTGAAACGAGAGGCCTCTCGCTTTAGATTTTATGTTAGACAGAACATTGCATCCATGAAAGTAGATGCATGCATGGAAGGAGATGATATTCACTTTCGGGCAAATAAATCACCAAATATTTAGGGTGTATCTATACAGCTTTTAAAAAATTGAGTCAAATGTAAAGTACATTATAACTAGTATTATAAGTAGTATATGTAACTCGTACTCTCTCCGTTTTACAATGTAAGTCATTCTAGCATTTCTCATATTCATATTGATGTTAATGAATCTAGACATATATATCTATCTAGATTCATTAACATTAATATAAATGTGGAAAATGCTAGAATGACTTACATTGTGAAACGGAGGAAGTATATACTAAACAAAACATGGGTTCGATTCTTCCCGCTAATGTCCATTCTATTTTCTAAGCTATGCAGCTCTTTCCTTAAGTTTCTGTATATGTTTGCTCCGATCTGCTGCAGCCAAGGGCACCACTTGAGCCGTGCTAACATCGCTAGGCCAGGGCGAGGCTGGGCTGCAGCCTGCAGAAACCTCAAGGTCCAAGGAACTTAGTGCTCTCTCTGCACATCATTATACTTGGGCCTGCATCTAGACGATTGTAATTTGTAGGAAAAAGTACACCGATGGTCCCTCAACTTGTCATTGAGATACAAAATAGTCCTCCAACCGCAGAACCAGATATATAACGTGTCTCATCTTACAAAACGTTCACTTTAGATCCCTCAGTGGGTTTGACCCAGGTTTTATCTGACGTGGCGGCTGAATCAGCGTGGGACCTTATGTGGGTCCCACATGTCAGGATGCCATGTCATCACATTCTCTCTTTCCCCTCCTCCCCCTTCCTCCTCTCTCTCTCTCTCACTTCTCTCCTCCTTGGCAAGCCGGCCGGCAGGTGAGGAGGATGTCGCCGAAAGGCCCGGCGGGCGCGGTGAATCTGGTGTCGGCGCGGTGGCAGCTCACTTGGTGCCGGTACCCGATGCAGGAGTTGACGCTCCCGCACATCCTGCCGCCGCCGCTGGAGGTGTGGGGTTTCTTGGCGCCACCGGTTGGCTTGTCCTTGTGAAGCGGCGGCCTCCTGTCCGCAACGGTGCCGGTGGCGTGCTTCGCCGCCAGCGGCGGATCAAGCACGCCACCGGTGATGCCGGGCGCTTGATCCGCCAGACAGGACTGGACCTGCACGCCGCCACAATAGCACCGAAAAATCCCCCAAAAATTTTCGATGCAAAAACTGGATAGAAACATCGAACCCCAAGAACTCCCGTACGGTGCTTAAACCCTGAACCCTAATCATGCGATTCCCCGATCAATCCAACCAAGAAACCCATGAAAAAAGAAAAAAAAGAATCGCACAATAAGAAAAAAAACAGAAAGAGAGAGGAAAAAAATCCCCACCTTTCCATGGCCTCCAGCTCGAGGATGTTCTCCCCCCCCCCCCCCCCCCCCCCCCCCCGCGAATGAACCCTCCGCCTCCGCGCTCTCTGCCGCCGGTGCATCAGGGGTCGTAGCCGGCGCCCTCCTCCTCGGCGGCGGCGGCGGGGGAGGAGGAAGCTTCTCGAGCCTGCGGCTCCTGAGCTCGAGGTACTCTCCTCCTTGCCTCTTCTGCAGCGCGAGGGAGCAGGTGCGGGTGCACACCCCGAGCGGCGCGGGGGCAACGGCGGCGAGCTCCATGACTGCGGCGGCCACCACCTTGGCTTGGCGCATGTACTTGCCCATGGCTGGCCTTGCGCTCATACTTGTTGACGGTCGTTATCGATCAGTTTCAACCGTCAATATTACTAAAATAGGAGAGAACTAGTGATGCTTGCAATGCATAAGTATGTTAGAATAATAATATTCCACTAGTATTAGGTTTACTAACCTTTTGCAGAGAATGATCATAAAGTAGAGGAGAATCGACATCAACTCAGACGATAAATCAATCGGACGAAATCGAGAACCAGACTTGACTTGTGTGTGAATAGGCCAAGAACTCAGAATTGACACGATGAATTGGGCCAAAATTCATAAGTCTACGGAATGGAGCAATAGAGGAGGCCACCAGCCGAAATTGGGCTGGATTGGGCCAGCCCCAGGTTCGGCCGAACCAATCCTGGCGCCGTTGGATCCAGGTTTTGGCATGGACGTCCAGGATTGCATCCCAATAACGGTTGGAGGGCACTTCGGATAATTCCCCTTCCACAACCATCATAACTACCTCTATATAAGGAGCTCACTCTCTTCACTTCAACACACACCTTAAGCAATAGCTCTCTCATTTCTCTCAAGTTTAGTTTAGTAGTATCTAGCTGGTGGAATAGAATTAGAATAGGAGTCAGGAGTCCGGAAGCCTTCGGAAGAGTTCGGGTATGGCTGTAGTAGCTTTTCTCTTCTCTGTTGTAAGCTTTGTACTTTTATTAGAATACTCTTCTATATACATTTATGGTATTGAAATACTTTCACCTACTTTACATTATGTTCATGTTATACTGAATATACGACTAGCTTATCTAGCAGATGCTTTGGTGCGGGTATAATGTTTGCTTATGCAATTGCTCTATGTCGTGACGATGATATTAGAATAGTATCTGGTAGTTTAGATGTAGTGTCTAGATTACGGGATATCATTATTTGGGGTTATATATTGCGAATGAGAGGTGGGCCGCTGATGGTGACAGCTCACTACGTGTATTCCTCCGCGCCTATATATAATCCTAAGTTAATTTCCTGGGGAGGGTATTCCTCCGTATTTAGCCCCGGTTGTATGGTCATGACGGGCTGTCGTAAGGAACTCGGCAGTCAGGGGTGGCTTCTCGAAGTACCAGGAGGGCATCGAATAGAGGGTATTAGCTAGTATATCAGTTAACTAGAATGTATATATACTATGTATACTAGAAGTATATGAATAGATTTTCTTTCTCTTTTCTTTCGATTTAGCTTAGATGATATATTATGAGGATGAGTAGTTAAATGCTTGTGTGTCACTCTACCCTTGGATTATCTTAACCACTGCTTAGAATATGGTTATCACAAGTAATATATAAATTATTAGTTGAGTTCTCTGTACATGATCTTCCCACGGGATAAAATAAATACGATATCCTTGGAATACTCTCGGGTGAAATGCTACAATGGTATATCCGTGCGCTTGCGGATGAACTCTGTAA
Organism: Oryza glaberrima; assembly: GCF_000147395.1. NCBI lineage: Eukaryota > Viridiplantae > Streptophyta > Magnoliopsida > Poales > Poaceae > Oryza > Oryza glaberrima. The sequence continues at coordinate 19,146,244 of NC_068326.1, forward strand.
CTATAATATACCAGAAGTATTTCTGCGCCATTGCTGGAAAATATATTTCTAGTAATGTCGTTAAGAAATACCAACAATACTCGACGAGACAGGAGAGGGTAGAGGAGGGGTAGTCGGAGAGGAAGTCGAGGAGGCAGGGGAGGTGGGGGCGAGCGCAGGTGCAGGGGAGGCGTGCGCCGAGGAGCGCGAGGATGCTGGCCGCGGCGGAGGCCGCCAACGCAACCCAGAGACAGGCCCAGACTAGTGCCACATCGAGGACGGCGCCATCCACCGCTCCGCCACGCCCGCCGCACCGGGGCACTGTGCCATAACCGCATGGTTGGCGAGCTTCCGCCGACAAGTGGGGCAGCGAGGACTTGTGGAAGCTAGAGCCCGTCGTCGACCTCATCAACCGCGGCGCCATCGGCATCATCCCAACTGCTTCCTCTCCCGCTTCGCCCCGCCGGCCTCCTCCCCCAACCGCCGCCTCGTCGCCCGTCGTCGGCCGCCGGACTCCCGCCTCTACCTCTGCGGCCACCGCCGTGGTGCCCGGCCCCCCCTCCGCCTGCGTGCCCAATGCCGCGGCGCCCACCCGCGTAGGGCCGCTTCACTAGCGGCGGCGACACAGACGCCATTCGCGTCCGAGAGAAGAGAAGAGAAGAGAGAGGAGTAATGGAGAGGAGGGGTAAGAGAGATGACGTGGCATCCTGACATGTGGGGCCACGTGGGTCTCATGCTGATTCAGCCGCCACGTAGTACAAAACCGGTGTCAAAACCACCGAAGGACCTATTGTGACCGGATTTGATTAGTTAAGTGATGTCGGATATCTGGTTTTGTGGTTGGGGGATGATTTTATAACTCGATGACAAGTTAAGGGACCTTCGGTGTACTTTTTCCAAATTTGTAAGGGAAGCAGAAGAGGGGCAATTGTCCTCATAAGCACTAGAGATATTGAAGAAATGTTGAAGAAATGATCAAATGATTTGAATTCAAATATTATAAAAATAATTTGAGAATAATGATTTAGCATGTGTATGTTTAATTTTAGAATGAAATAAATTGTAGATATAATTACTACTCCCTCCATCCCAAAATTTTTGATGCCGTTGACTTTTTTAGACATGTTAGACCGTTCGTCTTATTCAAAAATTTGAAGTAATTATTAATTCTTTTCCTATCATTTGATTCATTGTTAAATATGCTTTAATGTATACATATAGTTTTACATATTTCACAAAAGTTTTTGAATAAGACGAACAGCCAAACATGTTTAAAAAAGTCAACGGCGTCAAATATTTAGGGAAGGAGGGAGTATATACTTGCATGTTGTATGTTGAACTTTGTGTGCTTAATTAGTTCATGTGACATGTTTGCATGTAGGTTTTAGGAGTGCTAATAAATAGTTAAATACTATGCTTGCATGTTGAGCTTTAGATTATTAGTGGGTATTAGTCTTATAAAAGAAGAGATTAGAAAGCACGAATGTGGTGCCGTTTCAAGTAGGTAGAAAAACAAAAGGACTGCCTATATACTTCCTCCGTTTCACAATGTATGTCATTCTAGCATTCCCCACATTCATATTGATGTTAACGAATCTATATATATATATATTCATTAACATCAATATGAATGTGGGGAATGCTAGAATGACTTACATTGTGAAACGGAGGGAGTAGTATTTTACATAAAAATCATCTTACATATCTTATAAATTCCGGAACGTTGAATCGCTTTAAGATTCATTTTTTAGATATTGGATCTTTTATTAATCTGGCCTCTATATTCACAGAGCATATACACAACCAAAACCTACACAAGTCCTTTAACTACAAACCTAACACAGAGGAATACACAAACACACACAAAAAAAAAAAGCTAGAAGACTTAGCTTTAACCTTTATCAATGACTTGCTCTTTCCAACGCAGCATGAGAGGAGAAGATGAGAATCGAAACTAGTCCAAACTGCCTGTTATCACACCATCTTCGTCTCTATGGAACACAACCACCATCACTGCTTGTTGTTCGTGGTCATCACGGAGCTGTCCAGCATGACATGTACCTACCTTTACTGTCATGAGCTTGCCGGAGATGCTCCACAATCGTCGACATCTATCCGCAGCTAGACCTTGGCGCCGACGCTCACTGGGTTGCTACCACCTCTAGGGTACTACCATCGAAGAGTGTTCGCAGTCATTGTCCTTATCTACATCAGGCAAGCTGACAATCATCTCACCATCACCGACGACCACCTTCCCTGTCCTCACTTGGCCATGGTCAGAACCGGGTGACAGAGCTCGCCAAGTCATCGCTGCCCTAAGACGCCGCTACCGAGAGCATCCATCGCCGTTGTCACAAACTGTCGTGCACGAACCAAGCATCCACTACTGTTGCCGTGCACATCAACTGACCCGCTGTCACGAGGGAGGGCTAGCCCCAACCACTGTCCGTGGCCACCAACCCTCACCACCGGTGAATAGAGGAAGGGACAAAGGACTTATCCCATAACCACCCAACACCACTGCTACTCGCCGCCACCACAAAGGGAGGTGGCAGTGGAGGCGGTTGTTGCAGGTCGGCCTAGCGCTCCAGTTATGTGCGACGAAGGTGCGATGGCAGTGAGGGCGCATGATGTCAGTGTTCAGAACACCGACGGGCACCACCGGTGCCATCACCACTATCGCACCGGCAAACCATCATCAGACGCCGCTGGCACTGCTTGGCCGTCCGCTACTGGTCATTGTCACCACCACCATCAGCATCACCACTGCCGTGTCACTCTCCAGATACAAGTGAGCCTCGCTGGGCACCACCACACCTACATGAACAAACACCATCAGATCCGGAGCTCCCTCGGGCAGCTACTAGTGGATCCTGCCCTTAGTGGCACGACGGCCATCAAGCCGCCAAGAACCAAGCCACCACCCCACCGCGCGCAAGCAGGGCCCGTAGTTAGCGACCTGTGTCCAGCGCGATATATAATGGTTTTTATGATATTATTATTATTTATTTAGAACTAAAGTGTATTGAATAGAATAATTTGCCTTGGGACTATGTAATCGTTGCTTGATAGGACCAAGGAAGTAGCTGTTGATGCGGTCGTGTCCGGTTAAACATGGAGCGATGCGTTGGAAATGGACCAATTGGAAACGGACGCAGCAAGTGTCGGTCCAATGTCACGCACGCGGAAGAGCGTATCGATCCAATGTCACACGCGCGGGAGAGCGACCTAAACAGGCCCAACACGTACGAAACCGACTAAAATGAGGAGACGAACCGAAATCGGTGGAGGAGCACTATGTAACTTTTAGACAGAATCAGATTAAGATACGGACGCCGTACCAAAGATCCAACGAAACACCCAGTACATACGTAGTTACAAAACTAAAATATGTAGATAAACCAACAAATAACATTATTTTCATAGCAGTTTCTACGGAATTTATTGTTTATATATGCCAGACTTTTCTTCAGCTAAACAGAGCAGCGACGGACACATGGCCGGCCACCTCACTCGCTCGCCGCCGCCGCCGCCTGCAGATCGGCGTACCTCTTCTTGCCCGCCGCGATGAGGCGTTCGAGCGGCGGCATCGCCGCCTTGGCCTCCTCCAGCGCGCAGAACCGCTCCACCCACGCCGCCAGCAGCGGCGTCCTGTCCGCGTCCACGATCCTGACCCCGGTCGTCGGCTCCGACGCCAGCATCGCCGGCACGAACCCGCCGAGCGCCACGTCGACGAGCCCCACGCGCTCGCCGCCGAACCACCGCCCGCCCGCGCGCTCCCGGAGCGCGCCCTCCAGCGCGTCCAGCGCCGCGCGCGTCCGCGCCAGCGCCGCCGCCCTCTCCTCCCCGGTCTTCCCGCCGTCGTAGATCCCCATCCACCCGCTCAGCAGCTCGCCGTCGACGAAGGCGGCCCAGAAGCGGGCGACGGCGCGGGCGTAGGGGTCGTCGGCGGCGGGGAGGATCGTGGTGGCCGCGGCGGCGGAGGAGGAGGAGGAAGGGAAGGCCTCGTCGAGGTACTCGACGATGAGCATGGACTCGCAGACGGGCCTCCCGGCGTGGAGGAGGACGGGGACCTTGGCGTGGACGGGGTTGGCGGCGAGGAGGAGGTCGCTCTTGCCGGCGAGGTCCACCTCCACGTACTCGTAGCTGAGCCCCTTGAGGTTGAGCGCCAGGCGCACCCGGACCAGGAACGGGCTCCCCCACGCGCCGAGCACCGTCAGCTGCTCGCCGCCGCCTCCTGCTCCATCTCCGGCGGCAGCCATCGATCGGTGATCTCTTCACCTGCAGTCCAACGAGTACACGTACACCGATCACGCACGTTGGTTTTGAGTTCTTTGCTGCTGACCTTTACCTTGGTGATAAGGAGAAACGAGAATCAGTGGCTGCATATATAGTCCCTCTGTATGATTTTATAAGTTATTTGATTTTTTTAGTCAAACTTTTTTAAGTTTAAATAAGTTTATAAAAAAATATACTTATACCTTCATTCCGTATTTTCATTCTGTATAAAATAAACATATTATCAAAATATATTTAATGTTAAATTTAACGAAACCAATTTAATATCGTACATATTGTTATTTTTTTCCTATAAATTTAATTAAACTTAAACTTATGATATAAAACGGATGGCGTATTTGGAAGTGATATTATGTTTAGAGTCTGGACTCTGGACGGAACGGTGTGATGACCGGTGATGTGTCATGTCTCTGCGCCATCCACGGAAACATCAAACATTTTGGTGTTGAATAATACTCGTGTGACTCATGTTGTGCTTCCTTCAAGACGAAGCAGCAGCTAGATTTTTACACTTGCACGGTTGTATCTAGTTTGAATACTCGCATATGTGATTTTGTTTTTTTAATTACTAATTTGTTTCATTTTAAGTTAGAATAATCCATTGTGTAATTTTATTTTCCCCTAGAGAATGAGAGAAATGATAAGAGCCACTAAAATTACATTCGAGGGACAAGAAAAGTGACATGAAATATAAACAGAGCCATATATATTTTTTAGTTCTCTTCGATTGTTTAGGCATGCACCATTATCTAAACAGGGCCATGGCAATTTGATCGCTCCAAACGCTACATATTCTTCCATGTCTGATGCGTCATTATCAAAAGTGATGTACTCTTGTGGTTTCATAATTCGTTTTGATATCGACACGGTTTACAAAATAGATCTTTAACCTTATTTTCTATTATAATATAAAATAAATAAAATATATGTTTACTTTTATTATCGTACTTTTAAAAAAACAAATCTATATACGTTGGTCTAATTTCTTTAAAGTAAATATTTTTAAAGTTAAAATAGTCGAAATTACAAAAGTTTACCATTAATCTTGTTCAAAACGTAAGAATTATGAACCGTATATGTGATAGCAATGTCATACCACGTAAGCAGTCCACCTTCCAAGTTGACCATGGTTGATTCCCATGTCCCTCGTAGATGTGGTTTAATATGTAGATTGTCCTGAACAGAATGAACAGTGGTGATCTCTATGGTTGAGAATGATCCAGGCCGTCTAATGTAAATGGATGATTTATGATTTGTAATATCGCTCTATATGATCTCAATTGTCCGAGTAAAATCAATGGTTCTGACTTGTTGAAAGAGCGGTAGCCCCTCCACGACACAAGCTTCGACCGTTGTGGCAATTTCCCCTCACCCTTGCACCCTTGATCAAGCAGTGCACAGTGAGGAGCACTCCTTCTGGTGCAACACAATCGTGACCGGTGAAGTTGTTCATACACAGGTGTTGGGTCCTTATGTCCTACCTAGACTTTTCCGTCTATCCCTAGACTTTTCCGTCTATCTCCGATGCACCATCGTCAAAAGCAAAGTCATGTAATAGTAGGAATACCAGATGATGTAAGGGTTTCCAATATCCAAGTTGACCATGGGGTCCACGGTTCAACCCATGTCCAATTGTCCAACTTGTGAGCCGTGGTTTAGAAGCAATTAATGAACATGTATCTATTATGAATGATCGAGTTTGTTCAATATAAGTTGACACTCCGCATGGCTCCATGCGATCCTAATCGTTCGAGTAAAATCAACGACTCTGATTAGTTCGATCATTGTGACCATTTGTTTCCACTATGTTAGAAGAGCATTGGCCCCTCCGAGACACAAGCTCTAGCTATCGTAGCAGTTTCCCCCTCACCAATCACCATTGTTGGTCGTCAGCGTAGAGTAAGGAGCACTACTTCCAGTGCAACAAGGCATGGCCAACGAAGTTGTTCATACACCGATGTTGTCCTTATTTCCTACCTAGACCTAGATGTTCCCTTCCCTGTTGCACCATCATCAAAAGCGAAGTTGTGTAATAGTAGGAATATTGGATGACGTAAGAGGTCTCCAACATCCAAGTTGACTATGGGGGTACATGGTTCACCCGTGTCCAACTGTTTAACTTGTGGATTGTGGTTTAGAATAAATGAACACGTATCTATTGCAAATGATTGGGTTTGTTCAATATAAATTGATTCTCTATTCGCTAGTACGTCTCCATGTGATCCCAATTGTTCAAGTAAAACCAACTACTCCGATTAGCTTGATCAATATCTTGTCCATGTCCTGACCGTTTATTTCTATTGTATTAGAAGAATACTAGCCCCTCCAAGACACAAGCTCCAGCTTGGCCACCATCATAGAATAGGAAGCACTACTTCTAGGGTAGCATGAACGTGGTCAATGAAGTTGTGGATACATAATATTAAGTCCTTACGTCATATCTAGTATTGTTGTTTTCGATGTGCCATTGTCAAAAGTGAGGCTCCCAAATAGTACGAATGCTGGGTAGAGTAAGCGATTTTCAACATCCAAGTTTGATCATGGGTCCACGGTTCACCCCATATCCAACTATCCATTTTTTGGGTCAACGAATATGTATCTATTGCAAATGGTTGGTTTGGTTTTGTTCGAAACAAACAGGCACTGGATGATTCATCAGTACAGTTTTATGCAATCTAAATTGTCCATGTACAATGACTCCTATTAGGTGGAACTTGTTTATATCGTGACTATTTGTTTTTGCCTTGTTGGAAAAGCATTAGCCCCTCCGCGACACAATCTCTTGTCGTCGTTGCAATTTCTCCCCCCGTCCTCGTTGTCCGTTGTCCTTGAGTGAGGCGTGCTACTTCCGATACAGTATATATATGCCCAACGAAGTTATAGATATGCCAATTCTAAGTCTTTACGTCATACCAAGACTTCGATGTTGTTATCTACAATATGTCATCATTAAAAATGGCGCCCCATAATAATAGGAATGTAGGATGATGTGGCGGTTTATAACATCAAGTGTACTTCTGCCAAATTGGTCTACAGTTTGTGAGTTGTGGTTTAGGATCAACAAATAATCGGGTCCGTTCAGTATAAAACGAACGCTTTATGATTCGTGCTCACAGCTCCGTGAGATCAAAATCAACGGCTCCAATTATCTCCATCTCTCTGTCTCCGTATTGACCGTTCTTCTGCCTTGTCGGAAACTGCCTCCATTTCTTCACTACCCCTCCGCGACACAATCTCCGGCTGCCGCGCTAGTTGATTCCCCCTCGCCGTCGCCGGCCACCTCGCCGCCGCCGCCGCCGCCGCCGCCGGGGAGGTCCCTCCCCACGCCGTTCTCTGCGCCCCCCCAGATCGAGGCCTTGCTCGATCGAAGATCTTAGCCGGCGCAGCCGCGGAGGTGGCGCGCGGTGCCTGATTCCCCACCCAACCAAACCCTAGAGCCCAAATCCGGAGGGCGGGGATTTGCGCCGCCGCGGGCTGGTGCGAGTCTCCTCCAGGGCGTGGTCCCCCTCATGGCGCGGCGGCGCACGTGCGGGTGAGCTCGGGCCACCAGGCCATGGACGAGCTCAACCTGTTGCGGCAGCACCAGCACCAGCACCAGCACCACCTGGTGGTGCGCGGCCTCGGCGAGGAGATCGACCTCGAGATCGGCCCGGGCGACGACCCCTCCTTCCCCGGCGCGGCCCTCGTCGGCGTCACCCCCGGCGCGCACGACCCCGCGGACGACCACAAGAGCCTCCTCATCCCGTGCTCGCAGCCCGCCGCCGAGGGGCAGCCGCAGCCGACGCCGCCGCAGGTGGAGGAGCACGACGGGCTGCTACGGCTGCCGGGGCAAACCAAGAAGAAGAAGAAGGTGGTGAAGAAATGGAGGGAGGAGTGGGCGGACACCTACAAGTGGGCCTACGTCGCCGTGCACGACAACACCAGCAGGATCTTCTGCACCGTGTGCAAGGAGTACGGGCGGAAGCACCGCCGGAATCCCTACGGGAACGAGGGGAGCAGGAACATGCAGATGAGCGCGCTGGAGGAGCACAACAACAGCTTGCTGCACAAGGAGGCGCTGCGGTTGCAGACGGCGTCCAAGGAGAACGCGCAGCCCCCTGAGATCGAGAGGCCGGTATATGTCAAAGGTTGGTGTTGTTGCCTCAAGCCCTGTGATTATGCTGCGAGTTCGCCTGTGGTCTTCTATAAGAATAGGGGATGTGTACCAAATCCGTGCTTACAATTAGTACTATGGTGGTGTTTAGTTGTTTGGCAAAATGTCATTTTACTGATTTTAACAGTGAAAAATGTACTGGGTGAAATAGATAACATGACTTTTGATGCATAGTTTGGGCATATGTTGTTACATTTATCTATGACTTTGATATTCGTCACTTCATCCCATCCTGACAGTTCATGGAGGTAAAGTGTGTCTGTGCTCCGTGCAGTAGGAATATAGTGTAAATAATAAGTTGAAGCAATTTCCAGTTCTCCACTAAACTGAAGATGCTTGGCATTCCCTTGCATTTTAACTCCTTTATCAGCGAATGCACTCCATTTTCTATTAATTTGGAAGAAGTTAACCATATATTTATAAAAGTACTTACCTTAACTTTCAAGGTTATATCTGAATTGTGGCATCTACATTTTTCAGCTCTGTCGAAAACTGCAGCCTCTATACTTGAATCTATCCTAAAGAGGGACCCTCATGAAGCTGAGTTTATACAGTCTATCCAAGAGGTGGTTCATTCCTTGGAACCAGTTTTGGTGAAGAACTCCCAGTAACTCTCCTTCCCTCCTCCCCTCCCTGAGAAACAGTTTGCCTAAGACTCAAGTATAACATGATTTCTGATTGTGATGTTTCAGACATGTCCAAATTTTGGAGCGTTTGTTGGAACCTGAGAGATGCTTTATCTTCAGAGTTCCATGGGTTGATGATAGAGGTGAAGCACATGTAAATCGAGGCTTCCGTGTGCAGTTCAGTCAAGCGTTAGGTCCATGCAGAGGTGGTCTTCGTTTCCACCCTTCCATGACTTTGAGCGTAGCAAAATTTCTAGCTTTTGAGCAGGTAATATATTACTTGGTTCAAATATATTATCATGCAAATAGTCTGCTGCTGCTACCTGTCTTTTCATCATGTATGTCATTTGTGCTTTTTGTATGAAATTTCAGTTTTTCTGTTTCCGCATTACACTCCATTTGATTAAATGAATATCATGGTGGATGCCATGCACACAAACACGACTCAAGAACTGAGAAATGCAACTACCTGAACCTAAGTAGATACTGTCATATTGTAATGTTTTTTTTTTACTTTCCATCATTCCACATTGGATTCCTAATCCAGTGGCATGATTTTACTCATGATAGCCTTACATTTTTTTTCTTTTGATACTTGGGGGATCTGCACTGTTTCTTTTTTTTGTCTGTGAACTTCTGCCCAAAATTGTATCTTTTTTTTTCCAATAGAACACAATCAAACAAAGTTACATAAAATTAGGATGCTTGCTGTGCTATATGTTTATTTAGGATTTCATTATTGAGCACTATAATTGAAAGTAGAGTGCTTTAAATTGATGTGGAAATTAGAAACCGGCATGAAGCTTTTATAAAGCATTATAAACTTATTTCCTTTGATACAGACTCTAAAAAATGCTTTGTCACAATATAAACTTGGAGGAGCTGCTGGAGGGAGTGATTTTGATCCCAAGGGTAAAAGTGAAAGTGAGGTATTTGTGTCACATTTTGTTTCCTTTGGAAAATAGTATTTTACTGCACATAAATCTGAAAACGTTCTATTTCAGATAATGCGTTTTTGTCAAAGTTTCATGGATGAGCTGTATAGATATTTGGGGCCTGATCAGGTATTCCTATCAGATATAATATCATTTTTTTTAGATTATGACATTTTTCTATATTAGAAAAATGGAATCAAATTGTTTTGATCTAAATCAGATGATTTTGCTTAAAATCTTACTGCAGGATTTTCCTGCTGAAGATGTTGGTGTGGGTCCAAGAGAAATGGGTTATCTTTTTGGGCAGTATAGACGCCTTTCTGGTCATTTTCAGGTATAATAGTTGTTCTGCAATGATATGTTATTCGAAATACTGTTTGTCATCTTCTGCCGTTGCCTTTTATTTTGGGTATTCTGATTCTGACTAATTGAAAACTAAGGACCATTAACCAAAGGGAAATTAGTGACTGACCTTCCCTAGTTAGAGAGCATTATAACATTATCTTAAACTTCTTTTCATGTTCATCATGACGTCCTACTGGGTAGTGCTATATTATCATGCTGTGCAACTGTGGAATCAAATATTAGTTCCATGATATCTGAATGTAGTCAAGTTCAGATCATACTACAGGGATTGAGGAACAAAAAGGTGGTATTGCTCAATAGTTTGTTATAGCTTGGTTCATCTGTCCTGTATCTGGACATTTCTCTTCATTCTTGGTAAAATACACCATTTAGTAGTTCGGGAAGCGTGCGCGCAGAGAACGAGAGAAATCTTCTCTCGTTCACCAGCTGCAGAACGCAGCCCTACTTTAAGGCTATTGGTTTGCAGTTTGCTTTATATTTTTTCGTCAGTCTTTTCTCTTATTCTGTAGATTTCATTGCTATGCTTGTGCAGGGGAATTTTACAGGGCCTAAAATCTTCTGGTCTGGTTCTAGTTTCCGAACAGAAGCTACTGGATACGGACTGGTAAAGTGGTGCCTTAACATTTCCTGTGAGCAGAAACTATTGTATATCATGTTGCTTGCTACTATCATTCTTTCACAACTTACCCTTTTTGCTGCATATGTCAACTAGACAATTGTTCCTGTTGAAAAGAGTAATTTTATAACCTGTTGCAGGTATTCTTTGCACGTGTAGTGCTTGCTGATATGAACAAGGAACTCAAAGGATTAAGGTTTTAACATAGATCTATTTAGTTTATTTGTATATAGTTTTGTAACCATTTGGGACTTCCTAATGTGCATGGCTTCTGCAGATGTGTGATAAGTGGTTCTGGAAAGATAGCAATGCATGTATTGGAAAAGCTTCTGTCATGTGAAGCTATTCCTGTTACAGTTTCAGGTATACCATATACAGATTGAAACCTTAACATGGATTATCTTGCTAGGAAATAACATAAGGTAGTATGATAGGCAGGAGCATGACCTAGTACTACCATGATTTCACCAAGTAATTTTGTACATTTATCATGACTAAACCTTATGGGTTTGTCTGCCCCCAAGATGCAATGATTCACATCTTATTACTGCTTTTTACTTAACCTAGCTCATGTTTGATTTCCCAGAATTCTAATGGCCTTATTTATTTAATGACATATATAATGGTTTCTGTTCTTGTTCCTGGAACATTACCCTTGGTTTTTCCCTTACCGGTTGTCACATTGTAACCCAATCCTAAATAAGAATAATTCGTCTACTTGTACAAGAATAATTCGTCTACTTGTACAAGCAATTCTAATCAACAAGAGCTATCATAAATTATTTTTCTCTTACTGGCTGTCACATCGTAAACCAATCCTAATAAGAATAATTTGGTCTACTTGTACAATGGCAATTCTAATCAATGAAAACTATCATAAATTATTGCAGATTCGATGGGTTATTTGTTAGACACGGAAGGGTTTGATTACATGAAATATTCAGTTCTAAGGAACATCAAGGCTCAGCAAAGGAGCCTCAAGTGGGTAGATGCCTTAACTTATCCTTAGTTCATAAAGGTTTAGATTTTGACATACTATTCCATTTAACCAAACAGGGAATACTTGAAATCATATCCAAATGCCAAATATATAGATGATGCAAAGCCCTGGAGTGAGAAGTGTGACGTTGCATTCCCTTGTGCATCACAAAATGAGATTGACCAGGCGGAGGCTCTTGCAATAATTAACTCTGGCTGCCGTGTTCTTATAGAATGTACGGAATTTTGAATTTATCCTTTTGATCACTTCGTTCCATATCATCTACTGATTTATTTTTGGTCCTACTGAAGGTTCAAATATGCCTTGCACTGCTCAAGCAGTTGATATCCTACGAACAGCAAAAGTAGTTGTTGCTCCCGCAAAGGCAACTGCCGCTGGTGGGGTAATGCAAATGTTCTTATCAATCCTTCTGTGGTCAAAACTACATGATCCTAGAAGAATTGTGTTGCTCGTTTTTCTGCTGTTATAAATTAATTTGGGCGCACTGCTTTCTAAGTTAGATTGATGTATATTCCAGCTGAGCTTGGTCATGGTCCCTCTTTTGATCATGCCTTTGTTTCTCTCGTATGACAGGTAGCAGTTGGAGAACTCGAACTGAACCCTGAGTTCAGTTTGATGCAGTGGTCAGTGGAGGATTTTGAGAACAAAATACAGGTATAATCTGCTGCTCCTGCTTGTTGGCAAGCTACTCGTATTTACTAACTAGAAGACCTGCTGAAAGTCTTCTTTTTAAAAAAATAAACAGGATGCGGTGAAACAAACATATGACAGATCTATCAAAGCTGCTCAAGATTATGGAATCATGAAAGAGAACCCAGAGTTAGTTTTCTTCTTGTGCTCTGAGGATGTCTTCCTTTGTTTCCGCCTGGTTTCAACCCAGAAGCTGATCGATCTCTCTATGCAGGTCGTTGGTGCATGGTGCAAACATATGTTCGTTTCTTAATATTGCACAAGCCATGACTGATCAAGGATGTGCCTAGTGAGGCTGCTCAATAAGCAGAAATGGCGATTGTTGCAGTCCTGCAGGCATGATCTCACGGGAGCATAGGTTTTTGTTTATACATGCCCTCAAATCAATTTAGTGTTGAAAGCTTTCCCCTGGTAGGAAGCGAAGCTTGGGCCCATCGTAGAACAATATAGAAGAGCCCTTTGTTGTTGTATGTAGTCTCGTAGATCACCGATGTATTATCCATTCTTTCTTTTTTTTTTCTTTTTGAACTATGTATTGCCCATTCTTACCAACATCAATGCCAATGGGAGGAGGAAATAGAAGCAATTCTTTTTGTATCTAGATGGTGTCATCTGAATGAAAGTAATTTATCAGCAGTTAATCATACACAAACATATCTATGCCTTGAATGGATCAGCAGAACTCTGGTTGCTTCACGAGCTATAAACCAATTATCCTCAAGATAAAAGCAAACCAAACTTCTACATGCTTTTGTTTTGTTTGAACTCGAGCGTCAAATTTGCAGACTTGCTTAATGATGCAGCATTCACAGCAAGAAGGTAAATGTGGGTTCAAACCGACCAAAAACACAATAGATTACATAACGAAGTAAATTACGCAGCCGCTGTATGTTCATCTTTAATACACTCAAATCACATTGATGATAACCTCTCGAAGGTATTCATCAGCAGGCAACCAATTCATGGGAAAACGCACAAAATGGTAGGCTTCACCTATAATATTATATAACCACATTGTGCTTCCCTAAAACATTTTTGCTCAAAGTGTCCTCTTCTATGGTCTTGAAGCCTTAAGCGGCCGACTTGCCTGACTGTTCTGCTAAGTAATGCTCAAGCATGTCCTCTTCGTCATCTGTACAGATTATGACACCAGGTTATTGTAAGGTAAGTTTCGCTTCCAAACTACACAAATTGTTGTAGGCAAGAAAGAATATCCTCGAAGTGAAAATTTACCATCGAAGTCTTCATCAAAGTCGATGTCTTCCTCTTCTTCCTCCTCTTCGTCAGCAGTGGTACTTGCTCCTTTCTGGAAAGAAAATTTCAAATATGTGAGACTTACAATCGTACAAAGATTCAAAGATCAATAACAAAAATAATATAAACAAAATATACTGGTGGCTATGCATGCCCTTAACTGGAAAAGGGGAAAACATGCAATACAGTATTTAAAAAATCTAATATACTCCCTCCGTTCCTAAATATAAAGGATTTTGGTTGGATGTGACGTATCTTAGTACTACGTATCTAGACCATCCAACCAAAATCCCTTATATTTAGGGACAGGGAGTAGGATTAAGTACCATTGCATGCCTTCCACTTTCAAAATACTGTCTTCCTGAGAGTTTCTTTTCCTTCGGAGCTGTAAGAGCTGACTCTGGCATAAGCCTGCACATGAAAAAAAATTTGTTTATGAGAACATGTTTTGGCACTTGAAATTTCAAGATCAAATGCTTAGCCTGCCATTTGTGAAGATGACTCCATGATGACATCAAGAGAAAGCTAAATAAAGAATCTTACTTGGCACGCTGTAGCGCCAATTCAGCTTCAAAACGATCTCTCCAAGCCAGAAAGCTCTCTACAGTAACAGCTTCACCATGGGGCACAATGACCTATAAATGTTCCATTATAAAGTACATTGCATGAGAAAGATAAATACTGCAGAGGGGCAGAATAATAAATGGCTAACAATCTTAGATTATATAATACAGAAAATAACAGTAACCGTGGAATTTGATCATGAAGTGGCTCAGCAGTCAGTACGACAAGCATAACTACCGCTCTGAGAAATGCATCCTAGACTAGCTCCAGTGTGTGATGAAATATATGTACTCTTAATTGGAAAATAATTAATCATGTGCAAATAAGTCACAGTCTGAAGCTTGGCCAAATATTCATTTCATCTTCTTATCACAGATGGTCACAAAAAAGAAATCATTAAACTTGCCAAAGGGAATAAGTTAGCTATACCTCCTCTTCTTCTGCCTCATTTTCTTCAGATTCCCCATCTCCAGCATTCTGTCCATATTTCTCACTTAACCAATCTTGTGCTGATGTGACAAGAGTATAGACCATAGCCATGCCGAGATTTTCAGTTGCCTAAACCATGGGGATAATAAACAGAGCATGACAAGGCATATCAGGTGATTTTTAATGAATATACCTGATAGACAAGAATAGACTCCGAACATCGTCTATTCAATTTAAGCACAATATATTCAATATCAACATAATATTTGAATGAATATTCGTGAAGTCACAGTGAGCATTTTACAAATCCTATATACAGGCATGACAGTGGCAGTAGAAGCAGGTAATAAAAGTAGTTTGTAGTAGTAAATAGTAAAAAAAAAACAATAACTGCCCAAGTTTATTTGACTCATTCTGAAACTTTTATCTTCAGATGAACTTAGCGCATACTCCCTCCATCCCAAAAAGAGTTTAAAAGACTACCACGTCCTTCAAAATATGTGGAGAAAACGAGAAGGGGGAAAAAACGAGGAGGACGGAGTACTATTGATTCAATGGTTAGAACGAGAAGAAAAGGATGTAATATTTAAGAGGTCTAATGGACCACTCTAAAATTACACTCTTTTAGGGATAAATTCTTAAGCTAAAACTACACTCTTTTAGGGATAAATTCTTAAGCTAAAACTACACTCTTTTAGGGACAGAGGAAGTAAGTTGTTTTGCACACAGTTGACAGTTAGATTGACAACAAACTTGAGCCAAGTACTTGCATACCTCTTGCTCAAGCTTTTCTTTCAAGGATGCAAGATCTTCTGATTTCATTCCCCGTACACTGCATGGAAGTTTTGCAATTCAACTGTAAGAGTTGGAAAGCATATAAGCACACATCTTGCATAAAGATACCATGAAATTTAATGGCGCTAAGCTTGCTTCCAACCAATGCTGGATCACCAAGTTAAAAAACAGAACCTTTTGACATTCAAAAGCGGAGGCTCATCCGGATATTTTTCGGTGTGTGCAAAAATCAGAGCCAGTTGGACTGCAAAGCAAGGATGGATGACACAATTACAATAATAATTGAATAAATCAAGAAATACAGAATATCTAAATGTTCCTTTTCTCTTATTTTAATATAATATTGATAATGATAAAATTAGTCTTTACCTGGCACATAAGCCGACTCATCGAAATCATCATCCTAACCAAGTGAAAAGGAAAAGATCGTTAATTTCACCAAACTAATCATAAGACAACTGACGAAACTGCAACATCTCTTCAATTCCAAGAGTTCCTATTGCCAACTATACTTTAGGTCATAACTGAATGAAGAATCGAGGAAGTGATACATATGGTAGGATCCCCGGCACAAACCTGAGGGGAGAGCACGATCTGGAAGCAGCGAGCCGTGGTGCTGAGCCCGCTCTCGCTGGGGTCGATCTCTGCATCATCATCATCATCATCATCAAATTCCCAATTCCCAGGTTAAATTCCGCAAGCAACAAGCTATAGAGCAAGCAAAGAACTAGTATTGTGCAGGGGGAAGATTAAAAAAAGAAAAAGAAAAAGAGAGAGAACCCTTGATGTCGTCCATGAGGATGGCCTGCAGGGCCTCCACCTCCATCTCCTGCTCCTGCTCGTAATCTTCTCCGGCGCCACCGCCGCCGCCATACGCAGGGGCACACAGACACACGACGAGGTGAGCAATCATACAAAAACGAGGAAAAGCGCGCGCGGCGGAGGAGGAGGAGGAGGTCGAGGATTTGGGGTTCGTACCAGCCATGATCGGTGGCTTCCTGGCTCAGCTCTCCTGCTCTGCTCTGGAGGAGGAGACGAGACGTCAGTAGGGAGGGCAGGCGGCGGCGGCGGCGGCGGCGTGCGTCGCCGGAAGACGAGGAGGAGGTAGAGGGGGGAGTTCGATCCGATGCCGATGGATTGGGCCACGTATTGGGCCGGAACCCCAAATAACGCGTGTGATGTACTGATGTGGTCACGAAAACCTTTTGTTTTTATCTCCCCTGTATATCTCTCCTGTATATCTCTATCACTACTATTATAAAAATTGAATATGTTTTTGTTAAGATTTTGTTACGTCATCTGTGTTTGAGTTGGTTTTATAAAGATATAGATTTATTGAATAAGTTATGGTATCATGAAACACTATTTGTATTTAACTCAAACATATGAAGCTAGCTACAGGGTTTTTTCACGTTTGTCACGACAAATATATACTGCTGATGGAAACCGAGTCAGTCTCAGTATCAATATGCATTGCAATTACAGAACACCTTGACGAAAACCGAGTCAGTCTTGGTGTCAACACATATACATGCATAGATACATATTGCGAGAGTAATTTTTCAGTTGCTGCCAAAAAGTTTTCTCTGTTTAACTAAAAAAATATTTGAGCGTGTTATTTATTTCAGATTGCAATTAAAAAAAACTCCTTCGTGCTAAAATATAACAAACGTTGTTACAAATATAGCTAAAAACCAGCATGTTCACTCCAAAGACAAGGAATTATTATACCACATTAATAAAAAAGAAAAAATATACACCATTAGTAGCACTCTTCCCGATTTTAATTTATCTACGTCAAACATAAAAATTGAAGATGTTTCCGCCGATATTTTGGTGCGTCATTTGTATTTGACTCGGTTTTCAAGTTCGTTTGCTTTTAGAAATACATAAAAAGTGATATAAGAAATCCTTTTAAAAAACTCGCATGTTAACTTAGGAGAAGAGTTAGACTCTTAATTGCTTCAGAACTCTTGCCAAGTCATAAGAAAGCAACACACAAGATATGACCATCATCCTAATAAAAGTTTCAAACTAGATATCAATACTATCAAAATGTATAACGCCGTTGTCTATTCCCACAATGTTTGACCATTCGTCTTATTTAAAAAATTAATATAAATATGAAAAAGTATATGTTCAGATTATAATTTATTTGATGATACAACAAGTCACAACAAAATTTATGATATTTATATAATTTTTTTAATAAGATGAATGGTCAAACGTTGTGCGAAAAGTCAAAGGCGTCATAATTTTGAAATGGAGGATGTACTTTTTAGAAAAAAAATTAACATAATATGATTAAAATAGTATTCACCCATCGCAACGCACGGACATTTTTCTAGTAACCTATACAATAAATCCCACTTAGAGCAAGTTTAATAGTATAGCCCACTACTAGCCCCAAATCATCTATAACCAATGTAATAGCCAATTCATACAGTAGTTAGTTACTATACTATTAATACCTGGTCCCACCTGTCATATACATATTACGTCTTAAAGTCCGTGCTGCAGCTAGCTACAGATCTGTAGCCCGCTGCTCTTCTCTCTCTTCCTTTATCTCTTCAAAATATGTTTATAGCCGGTTTATAGCCTGCTATTGCACCTGCTCTTAGGGTGTGTTCGGCACCCCTTTTTCCCAACCCATCTTCCTCGTTTTCCGCGCGCACGCTTTTCAAACTATTAAACGGTGTATTTTTTGCAAAAAGTTTCTATAAAAAATTGCTTAAAAATCATATTAATCCATTTTTGAAAAAAAAAGCAAATACTTAATTAATCACATGCTAATGCACTGCTCCGTTTTCCGTGGTAGGGTTGGGAACCAGCGTATGCAAACACACCCTTAGTTTAGTTATTAAGTATCTTCTCTCATGTGGTGCTTTCACATTACGTTAATTATTTACGTCCATTGGATTTACACTTAATGTCTAAGATCATCCCAAAGTCACTTTATTTTGTTTCGCTCGGATTTCTCATGTTTTATTCATGTATTTACTTCTTCTCATCATGCACAACCATGCAACCTTCAATTAATCAAGCAAACAATAGGCCACCAAATGCTATGCATGAACGTAAACGGTCTTCTTTTTAATTTTGTGAATAGCATAATGAACATATCACATACTATATAGGATAGCCTATACATTTATAGTTGTGTCTCTAAATTACATTAAAGAAAAATGAACTATATGACATGTTCTGTTTTGATCATAAGGCAGTTCAATAATCGATCATTCACGGTATCTACATACTATCATAATATCTTTTTTTCTTATATGTTAAGTTTTTTCTAAAAATTATCAACCTCATCTTTTCACTTATACTTATACTTATCAGCCAAAATTTGAGTTTTCAACCTTAAATTTGGAGTTGATTTTAGGATTCATAGTTTATCTTTTAGCGTTTGCTTTTAGCTCGTTAAGAACATGTATATAAAGGTTTTATTCATAAATTATTTTTCATTTGCAAATATGCCGTTTCGCTTTTTCCTCTTATCAGCCAAACGATGGGGTTGTATAATGTTTTGTATTTGTATTTTGACTTAAGTTATAGCTAGCATTTTTATATATACCCAATACATTCTAAATTTCTTATCATCAAATTTGCAAACATAAGTTCTATAGCAATTCATGCAGCAACTTACGGGGAATCATCTAGTTACCAAGAAAACATGTTTTGTCAAATACCTATAACGCCATAATTACTGATCGGTTACAAGCGAATAACGATAATTTTTTAAACAAATTTTATTAAAATGTTAAAAAACTTTGGGATAATTGCTTATTTGACTATGTTTCGAAGGCTAATTATCAATCAGACCTTAATTTTTTCTAGTTTGCTTAATTGACCCTGTTTTTCTGAATCGAACCTATCGTTTCACCCTATTTAAACTTCACCGTTAGGGTTTCATTTAGAAAAAAGAAAAATACATTTATTATTCACGCTAACCAAATACCCTTCCTTCAATCTTATCCATCTCCCACCTCCTGCCCAACTCTTATCTCTCTCTCTCTCCTCTCTCGGCGTGAACAGCGGTGTAGGGAGGGGCGGTGGGGCTGGATTTAGCACACAGAGGGGGGAGGGGGCGGCGACGACGCCTACGTGCTGAGGGAGGAAGGGGCAGTGGAGCTATCGACATGCGGAGAGACGGGGACGGCAGCACTGGCACTGGCCCACGGAGGGAGGAGGGGGCGGCGCAGGCGTGCGGAGGGTTGGAGGCAACGACGATGGCGCCGACGTGTGGAGGGAGGGAGGTGGCTGCATGGAGGGATTAGCAGGATAAGCGTGGGGAGAGAGACAATGGTGGTGTTGTTCTCGGCTTCCTCTTCTGATTTGTTGGTTCTGCTTTCTTACCACCACAAGAGCAAAATCGGTGTACCAAATTTGCGTCAAATTTTGTTCATTTTATTTTATCAAAATTCTATTAAATTGATTCAAATTTATCAATTGAAGCCAAATCTATCAAAGTTATGTCAAATGTGAAACATATGTCAAATTTGCTAGAAATATGTCAAAAGATTCGAATATATGCATGTTTTGATATAATAGGATCAAAACAATTGGCTGTAAGTGCCAAGTTTTACAATTGAAAACTTGCCCAAAACTTGTAAAATGCATATAAAATCCATTTTAACTCCAATCTGGATGAATCAAATTTCTGTGAACTCACAAACTTATGACTTTAATTTAGAAACATAAAACTTGGCACTTACAGTGGAAGAAATAGCTCTAAAAATTCATATAATAAACAATGAACATAGAGCAACCTCCAAATTGTAAAATTTATAGAAAATTCACCTGAACTCTTTTTGAAGTGAATTAAGTTCCAGAATGTTCACAAAATCATACTCTCATTTGTCATGAACTAAAACTTAGCACTCTCTGTAATAAATATGTCACCAAATGTTTATTTAATAAAATTTACTACTATAGTGCAAACTAGAGACTATAAAATCCATAAGTAATTCATTTTAACTCTAAATGGGCAAAACTAAAATTTTGTTAGTTTCACAGAGGTATGCACTTTCGATCTATAGACTAATCTCTAGGTGAAACCATAACTAAAACATTTCTAAAATTTTAAATAACTAATATGGTCTATAATGAAACAAGCAAACTATAAAACTCATAGGAAAATCATGCTAACTTTAAAAATTGTGAAACCAACTTTGTTGAACTCCTGAGAACATCCCCTTCACTGCAGCAAGTCAACAATTCATAAATCATGGACCTAAACTGCACCTAAGGACTATTAGAGCTTAATTAATCTAGTGCTAGTATTAATCTTTGAAAATTAATAACTCTCAAATGCAAAGTGATAAAATATAAATTCTTTCATCTAAATTCATCTTAGACCAGTACCTAACCACACTAGTAAACTCATGCATTCTTGAGCATTTTAGATTTTTACATGTTTTGGTATTTATCGTTACCGTTATTTCTTTTAGACGGTGAATTCGTTATCGATGAGGTGATTGGTCTTATAGCTGATCTCAAGGAGGTTTTATATCAACCAAGGCAAGTGTTTCCCTTCCTTTGAACATATTGAATCCTATGTTTTCGGGCTAAATGTTTTGATTGTAAAGTTGCACATGTATTTCTAAGTATCGGTACTTTCAAAACTATAGATTGTAGTTGTACCTTTAAAAGATGCATGAATCCCCTTTTGAAAATCACCCCTTGCTGTTTTGAACCTTAGGGTTACTTAGAGTACTTTAATTGTGCTCATATGACTATACTATGCTTTTATAAAGTGTAAATGCTTAGCCTTGCTTAGTGATAAATAAAACATGGTTATGAGTCACTTGATATACTATTTGGAACTCCTTTTTAAACATTATGTTCAGAGGTGATTCTCCGATTATTTGTGAAATAAAATGTGATTTTAGACTTAGGCGGCAAGTGATATGCATATGGTAGTAGTTGCATACCGATAGGGGGAGTGTTCACCTGAGTCGATTAAGGACCGAACATCATATCACCCACTATGTTTACCATACATCCACATGTGTCTTTATGGGGGGACCTTATCCTATTAAGTTAAGCACTTATCTAATCTTGCATTCGGGAGGCCGTTGTAGTATAGGTAGGGGCCACAAGTGTATTGTGGGCTGCCTAGAGGAACTACCCATGTGTGTGTGTGATCATAGGATGATAAATTCCCTACATGTGTGATTTCCGTGAGGGGACGAGTGTACTATTCCGCTCATGGCATGGGTGTCTAAGTGTGTCCAATACAACGATATTGTACCACGTGGTGGGTTCCCGTTGTGTCCGCCGCCACGGCGTTAAGTTTAAGGCGTGGGCCCGCCACTTAACGGTTCTAGGTCATATAACGTGTATGGTTTAGGATGGAGGAACACGTATCGTGCTCATGCAAGGTTAGACAATGCTTAATGTAAAAGCCTCGTTATGACCTCTAGACCGCACTCAACGTGTAGAGTGTGGTGGTGCGTCGCGAGCACAAAACAAACCAGAGTGTTCATATCATATGGGTAAAGCTGTACAAACTCTGTAGAGTTCTAAAAACTAATCGATTAGCCGTGCTCACGGTCATGAGCGACATGATGATGTGCTATGGGTATAATTTTGTGATTTCTAAATGCTTTTGAAACTAAATGTTTTGAGATGATGATGAGATTGGTATATGTGATATGATTGCCTTACTTCTCGTTGTGTTGTAAGGGAATGATGTCTATCTATTTATGTTGAAATCATTCTATGATTAATATGCTTTACATATTGCTAAAATGTTTTGCTTAAATTACGTTGTAAATGGTTTGTGAACTAAAATTGGCTTTATGCTGAAAATTGAGACTACAAATAGCCTTCCTTTGACATAGAGCTTTCATGTATGTAGGTTTTATAGTGCTCTTGCCAGTACATTAATTTGATTAATGTACTGAGTCTTGCCATGTTTTGTCTAATTTATGTTTTACAGGAATAGACTTAGTTTAATTTGAGTGATGCGGGCTTCGACTGCTTCTTCTAGGATTTAAACTTAATAGGTAAACCCCTAGTCGGTGTGCTTGAGGATTGGGTAGTCAAGCTTCCGCTGTTCTCTAATATAGCTATATTTGGCCGATCGGCCCATGTGTCTATTAAGTAGTTGTAATCTAAATTTTATTTGCTTTAGATGTATTTTGCTATGTATATCCATGCTTAAGATGAAAGTGTGAATCTAGTGCACATCCTGGGAACTAGATTCATATGAGTATGAGTTAAGAATATTTGAGATGTAGATCTGTAGCCATTTTTTGTCAAGTCTCCTGAATGTGTGACACATCTGGTCGCCGCCTTCGAGTGGTTTGACGGGCACATCCCGTGCTGAAGTTGACTGGTAGGCTAAATGCCTAGCAATGTCTCTAATATTCTCCTCTCGAGGCGTCGGATATTTCATTATGTTTGTTTGATGACTTGAATTATTCACTTCATATCTCAAATATAATGGGAGGTCCGAAGAGCCTCTCCGACATCATTTCTCTATCAAACTACTAAAACATCACCACCAAATAGTTGAGCATCCTAGGCCCAAAATCTTTAGTGACCAATTGGATCTTTGGCAATTTGATATAGATACAATCCCTGATCTTTATTGAGAACCTCATAAACAAAATCCTAGACCACATAATAAATGGACATGATCCTCTAAATATTTTAGTTGGAAGAAACCTTATAATTTACTAAAATAAGACAAGAGAAGGAGGCATGCCTAGGATAGCTGGTGCTTGAGCCCTAGGACTGCCTCAAAATTCTTGTTTACATTTTGTTAAATCACCATGCAAATTTTATAGAAAACTGACATTTCAATAGTTGAATCCTATCTTAACCCTATCCGATCTTACTATAAAGATGATGACCACCAACTTCTAAAGATCAACATGCAAGTGTGTCACGTCATCACACACTAGCAATTATTATCTAGAGTATTTTAAATCACATGGGCTTTTCCTCCTCCTGTGACTCCCGTGCCGCTCGCCTTGGGCGACACGGAGGCGACTGCCTGAGTGCGCGGGGCTCCCCGGTCGCGTTCCGCTCTTGTTGCCGCCACCGGCAAAGGCGGTGCCGGTGGCGCCGGCGCTTCCCTCCCTCTTCCTCTCCCCTTCTTCATCCCTCTCTTCTCTCCCTCCCTCCTTTCCTCCAGATCTGGGGCATCCAGTGTCCTGCCTCCTCCCCACCTGGCATCGGCGGCCTCCTCGTCTCGGTCCGGTGGCGAGGGCTGCGCGGGGACAGCCGGATCTGGCCGCATAAGCCCAGATCCGGCGCCTCTCTAGCGGCTCCGCGCTTTCTAGCGTGAGGCCAGTGCGGACCGATGGTAGTGGAGTCCGGGTGGCACCGACGAGCTCCACCGGTCTAGCGTGGTGGCTAAGCAAGTCGTCAACGGTGTACAGGTGGTTGTGTGCATAGAACAGGTACCTTTGGTGTGTAGGTGGCATTTGGTGGCTTCCATTGCGGTTGCTTTGTTTGGATGAGACTCCGAGGTGAAATCCTTGCCCGGCTTGCCAATGCTAGCAATGACAACGCTCTCGGGCGTCGTTCACCTTCTTGAAGGCGTTGCTATTGGAGCCCTCCTTATCTCCACATCAAGGGGTTTCTCTGGGTGAAAACCTAGATTCGTATGATCGGGTGATGTCGCCGTTCGGTCGGCATGTCCTTCTTGAAGGCATCGTTTTAGGAGTTTTTTCCTTGATGGACAGATATACTTAGTTTTTAGTTTTAGCTTGTTGTTTTCGCCGGTTTTCCACAAATTAACCGTGTCATTGTAAGGTTTTTGGGTTCGGTTTCCCTTATAAACTGGATCAATTCTCTTCTTCTATAATGAATTGCTGGAACTCTCTGCCTGCTCCCTCAAAAAAAAATCACATGTAAGTGTGCGGCATCATCACCCACTAACAATAATTATCTAGAGTATTTTAAATATCACACAAACATGATATGTCATTTACAATTTTGTTGTATTTTAAGAACTCAATATGCAAGCATTGTCAAATCATTATCTACATTATTTAAACATATACATATACCATTTATATAATATATATAACATGCATTTATCTATATATATCCCACAACAAAGTGCGGGGTATCAACTAGTTCTTTAAAAATTTATGGCTTTGCCACTAGCATAAGGGAGACCAAAGGAGTCGCGATGACATAATACACATGAGAGCCAGAAGCCGCAGCAACAGCACAGTGATGGCAATGGTGGCGGCGCCCCCTTCATTCGGCTAGAGCATCCCATTGTCGACCTCATTTCCTTCCGTGCTTCCTCCACCTACCACCTCCCCGTTACCCGTGTTCCTCCTCTTTCGGAGAGAGAGTGTCAGCCGCGGCGCCTCTCCTTCGCCACAAGTTGGGACATCACCACGCCCTGATCCTCCTCTGAGCCTTATTGAAAATACCAGATCTTTCCCCATTGGCCCGATCTACCGATTAGCATCATGTGCATGGGGGCGGCTCGGCCGACAAGCCTTGATAGGGGGGAGGAGGAGGAGGAGGAAGGAGGGCGGTGGTGGGGACAGTAGGAGGACATCGAGTGGCAGATGGGATGAAGGTGTTGCGTGGATGAGTAGGCAACCGGCCAAGGGATATGATTGGACGGTTTTTTTTTTTTTTGAGAATGCCCTCATATCGTTATGATTACAACATTGTCCTTATAAATCGAATTTTCTGTTGTTCACATTACATTTCACGCACAAATTAGAGTTATCTTGTAAACATTACAACAAAGTGCAAGTGGTGGGAGCATTGCTTTGCTATTTCATTGTATCACACGCATATATGAAAAAAAATGCAAAGCTCTCTATGGCACGCATGCACGCTGGGGCTACCCACATCTAGTCAACTAAACCGGACACTAGGCATGGCGCAAGCATCCATGAACAGTCCCGATGATTGAGAAACCTAACATCGTCGGTTAACCTGCCCAATCGAGGAGCTTCTGTGCAGAATAAAAATACGAGTCACCTATTCCGAGGAGGCAAAATTTTTTTGAAAAACCGAGAAAATCGAGATGGTTGCCGATGTTATCAGCTGATGATTTATGGTTGGAGTCGAAAGTCTAAACATATGTAGTTTTTTTTTTATGACTTCAACATTACCTGTTCTTATGTGTGAGGACTAGTGGGATGTTATCCTATTTTACTAACCATTGATGTGTTTGTGTACTACTAGTTTTCTAACTCATGTTCCATTTGTAACGTGAATGTTGTCTTGTTCTTCATAAAACTCTTGTTGTAACAACTTTTGAAATACACGCACTCATTTCAACAAAAAAAATTATATTATGAGGTTGTTGAATATGTCTAAGACTAAATCAAACAAACATAAAAGCAAATCTTACAATATATAGTGCAAACCACATAGATAGTGCATACCTGAAAACTACTACAATATCCAAAATTGACGTCTGAGATTTATCCACTTCAACATTAATAAAACTTTTACTCCTAGATTACTGCATTTTGGATCTTACCTTAGTTTTCAAGTTTGCACTGCATATATGGTTTATACTACATATTTTCTATAAATATTTAGGGCCTATTTGGTAGGGCTTCAACTCCAACTCAGAAACAAATGGTTTCAGCTCCACCAAAATGGGAGTGAAGTTGGCTAGAGTGATATGAAAAAATGAACTACAGAGGTGAAGCGGGTTTTGGGTTGCTCAACAGCTCCACTTCAGAATTTGCTCCTGGAGTTAGATTGAGAAGTTTGAACCTTGCCAAATAGGCCTTTGTATTACGCCTTTCTCAAAATAATGGCATATCTCAATCAACAAACCATAAGTTAAGAGAAAACTGACTGGATGAATCAATCCGTGCGTAAAACCCATTGTTATGTAGGCTAATGGGTTAGCGTTCGCAGCCCGTGAACGCTTTTCGACAACCCAACAGCATATTAGCCCCCTCCCCATATCTTCCTCTCTCTCTATCTTATCTTCTTTCTCTCGCTCTCAACAGCTTTGTCCATCCGTAAACACGACGACGCGAGAAGTCTTGGACGAGCAGCCTCCCTCCAGCAAGCTTCACCACCAAGTCAATAATTGTCTCCACCATCACCCTCACCGTGAAACCGCTCGGTCTCACTAGCACCGAAAGGCATCAGCATGCTAGCGTGTCCTAGTGTCCCTGCCCCGTCAGCCTCCTCCCCTCCCTTTCTCCTCACTTGTCCCATGCCACCAATATTGGCCCACTGTCACCTCCTAACCCCGTGGCACCGACGACGCCACCGCCACCTCACCAACCGCCCACAACCCTCCTAGACCATCCCTCCCCACTTCCCTCCACAGCGCCACCCTCCTTCCCAACCCCATCCCCGAACCTTAACCCTAACCCTAACTTGGCCTTTTTTTTTTAAGGGAATGCTAGTCGGCTAGTTTTATTGATCGGAGAACATAGTTACTTCACTAACCAAAGTGCTTAGAATAAACCCTAACCTGGCCCTTATCATTGTGCGTTGGAGCATGTTTTCCAGATACCTAATTCGCCATGTCTTTTCTATAGAAGGAACATCCAGGATTCCGGGGAAAACGTCCATAAAACTAATCAGACGGCCAGAATAATCTGTTACATCGCTAACCAAAGTGCTTAGAATAAACCCTAACCTGGCCCTTATCATTATGCGTCGGAGCACGTTTGCCAGATACCTAATTCGCCATGTCTTTCCTTTAGAAGGAACATCCAGGATTACAAGGAAGACGTCCATAACTAATCGGACGGCCAGGATAATCTCCACATCTCTCAACCGCGGCAGAGCAAAGCTACCCTAATGGGCTTTTGGGCCCAGCCGAGGAAGCGGCCCAATCAACACACACGCACGCCCCCAAACCCCCACCCTTCTACCTTCTTCCACCTCCACCTCCTCCTCCTCCTCCTTTGCCCTTTTCCACTTCCTCCTCCCCCACTCCCCCCCTCCTCCACACAAGCACGGAGACCTCCCGCCTCGGCGGAGGAGGAGCAGCAGCCGCCGCAGGCGCTCGCGGTCGGGGTCGGGGAGGAGGGAGAATCTCGCGCTGTCTCCCGATTCATTCCGGGGGGTTGTGTGGTTTTGAGTTCTTGGACCGGGAAAAGGGGGCGTTCTTGGATTGATCAGTGGAGGAGGTGGGAGGAGGGGGGTTGGGGAGAGAGAGGAGAGGAAGCGGCGGGGATGGGGAGCTGCGGCGCGGGAGCGGCGGACAGCGAGTGGCCCGACGGCGTGACGGGGCGGGACGCGGAGGTCGGGGCGCTCGTGTGGGTGCGCCGCCGCAACGGATCCTGGTGGCCCGGCCAGATCCTCGGAGCCGACGAGCTCCCGGAGAACTGCGTCGTCCCGCCGCGCTCCTCCGGCACGCCCATCAAGCTCCTCGGCCGCCCCGACGGCAGCATGTCCGTACACACACACCTCCTCCCTCCTTCGTCGTCCTCCAATCCCCTGTCTCTTTTTCTTCTGATTGCTTTGCTTCTGTTCCTTTCTCTTTGTTAAGAGTTCCTGCATGCTTAGATGATCCATGCTGTAGTCTGTTCTTGGTCTTATGGCCATTTAGACCTACCTCTGTTTCGTGTCCCACTCTGAATTTGGGCAAAGAACACTGTGATGTGGTTCTTGATTTGGGAAGAACTGGAAGATAGTGTATTGTGCTTGTCCTGGGTGGCTTTCTGAATTTTTAGTATATGCCTTAAGCTCAGCAAGGCTGCTAGTGCCATGGGATGTTTGGTGTGTTTGCAGTTAGCGGTAGTTGTTGTTATCTACGGTGGTGTAGTGTATTCGAGACTATAATCGTCAATGGATTTTATTTTATTTTTGCTCAGCCCCTGTTTTTCTGCATGATGAGATATGGGAATTGGGCGAGGTAATGGACATATCGATTAGTGTGACACGATTATAGCTTTTATCAGTATACACCAAAGACAACTTGTGTCATGCTTCTCTTGAAAATTAGGAGGTAAATTTTCGATTGAATTCTTGTGCTCTCTTGATGGTATTTTTATATCTTACAGATATGGTATGAAGTCTGTGAATCTTCCCCTGATTTTTTCTTTTTTCCTGAAGCTTGCTTTGGACTTAAGAGCGAAGATTCATTTATATGGGGAATCAATGTTTTTAGGTTGTATGATGAATCGATGACTTTAGGTTGTATGGATGTCATCACTTCTAGTAGGTTTAGATGGATTTTCTTCTAACTGTTCAGCATGTCCATAAACTAATGCTATTATGTGCCTTTTCTGAATGTGTTACTTCAGAAGAGATGTTTTATTTCTATTCACTATATTTAACTATAGTTTTGTTTAGCATGAATTGTGTATGTGATGTATTTTCTGTACCCTAAATCTGACTATTGTTTTTTTAATCTTACCCACTATTTTTAATTAACTTTGCAACAGTGACTGGTATAATCTTGAGAAGTCTAAGCGTGTGAAGCCATTTCGATGTGGAGAGTATGAGGAATGTATAGAAAAAGCAAAGGCTCAAGCTCGCCAGCATAAGAGGGCCTACAATGAAGGAAAGTATGTCCGCAGGGAAGATGCTATCATGCATGCTCTTGAACTTGAAAGGGCTCGCTTTCCAAATGAAGATGATACTGATGAACATGATACTAGTGGCCTATTATTTGAATCCCAAAACAGCTATTGTGCAAAGTCCAAAAACATAAATGAGCTCAATAAAAAATCGTCTCGCACTGCAAGGGATCTGTATGATATTGAAGAGGAGTCAGCTAAAGGTTTGTCTCAGGCCTTAACATTATATAAACAGCCACAGAATGTGTCCTCTTCAAGCACTAGGTATGCTTCATCATCAAGGAAGAAACATAAGGCATCAAATGATTTTGAGGATGACACAGTTCAAGGATCCCAACGTATGAGAGACCTTACGGAGATTGGATCAAAGAAACACAGTTCATACATCCTAAATGGGCACCGGGATCTACCACTTCTTGAGAGTGCAAGCTTTGGTTATAGCTTGTCTGGTACCAATGGGATAAAAGGTGATCAGCAGTCTCATTCGGCAACAAAAAGGAAGCGTTCCAATATTGGCCAAGCTTATGAAAATTCAAGGAAGAAAGACAGACGTCGCCCTTTATCGAAGTTATGTAAAGATTCAGCTGTGGCAGTTCCAGCATATAGCCACTGGGATCCTTCAGGGCATTCTTCTGCCCAGTACTCAGGAGGCAAAATGTCCAATGCATTTGAACCAAGTAGGGGGAAATTTGGTTTCCCATTGGATGTAAATAATTATTCATACAGCTCAGGGACCTCAAGTGTGGAAACTTTATTAGATGCATCATGCGCAAATCATGATGGTGTTGCCAAGGTAATTCCAGTAAAGGAAGCGGAGGTCTCATGCATGCCTGGGTTTCTCAATAATGACTGCTCTGATGGCGATGAATATTTTGATACCCCCCTTGTTATGGAGGAAGATGCCCTCGAAGAAGGTAAACTCTTAGGATTATTTTCCTGATTTTAGTTGCGATATGATTTTAAGCATGCTGCACTAAGCAATGATGACCCCATTTCATAGGTAAGGTAATTAGATTTACAAGAACAATAATTTTGGTCATGAAGCTCTTTGAACAACTTCTCTGTGCATTTTAATTGAGTAGACTATGGGTTTTCAGATGACTCATTGCTAAGTTTCTTGTACAGCAGAGTTCTTATAGATTTCTGACATACATATATCAATCTATAAAGGTTGTCAATTTAATCTGATAGCAGATTATTAATTCTTTCATTCTCATCCAAATGAGTGTGTGCAATTGATGTCTCTCACTCTTTGAACTATCATAGGGAGCAATTGTTTAATTCTTTTCAGCTGTATCTTTTTCAGATCATCTGCATAAATATGAATCATGTGCATCAGTCAAGGGCCAGATCTCAAAACCCAGGAAGCAAACTGCTGAATATACTGAACTGGTCATACCTTCGCCTCATGGTCACAGAAGTTCTAAGAAGAAAAGCATGAGCTTTGTTAGTCAAAGAACACAAGAAAACCACAAGGATAGGACTTTGTTGGCACAACATGGAAGAACAGTAAAAGGGCAAGCATTAGACACTGATGCTGTTGAGGTGGATGCCAGGGTGAGCAGTGCTTTCTGTAAGCCCCCTGCACTTAAGAACAATATGCAACTTGCAATAGTTCCTGCTGATGGTTGTGCCAGTACTTTGGAGCAACAGTATTATGGAAGTGGACCTGAGCATGATGAATCATCTGAAACTATAAGCAACCGCTCACAATCAGAAAAGGGCGCACCATCTTCCCCGTATTATGAGCCACTTCAAGTGATACCACCTGAACAGAAACCTGGTCTAGAACCTTCCAGTCCCCATGTGGTAAAGCCAATCAAGAATGCACGGACAGACTATAAGGTATATGATGTAGAATTGGCTGCTCAAGGAAGCTACAAGGGCCATCGTGTGCCTCTTGTTTCTCTCATGAGTAAATGGAATGGTAAGCCCATTGTCGGTTACCCTATAACTGTGGAGGTTTTAAAAGATAGTAGTTCTGCGGCGAGCCGAAATGATCTGCGCCCAGCAACTAGCAGTCTTAACAACTTGCTAAAGAGGAGCGAACCTGCGGAACCAAGGCAAGCAAGATCGTCACATTCATCGAGACCTGCATCAAGACCGAAGCCCAGCGGTAAGAAAAAGATCTCAGAGCATGATACGGACAAGTCACGGCGGCCACACACAAAGAAATCAGCAACTTCACCGAGGAAAATGCGTAGGCTCTCATCTTTCGCCAGCAGTCGTAGAGATGGTGCAAGCAGGAAGCCCGTAGTTGGCAAGATTAGTGGGCCTACAATCGCGTGCATCCCGCTCCGACTTGTTTTCAGTAGGATCAACGAAGCTTTAAGTTTTCCAGTGAGATCAGAGAACCCTACATGAGGTGTGGGCTGCCAAGCCTGCGCTTGGAGATAGCCTGTGAACAGAGAGACATATTGCTAGTTTTGCATGTACATTAGCAGCCTTATAATTTTTATAAAAAAAATATTAATGCCTGCCATGTTCATATCAGCTATGTGCTTGTAACCGTGTAATTGCGATTATCCGCCTTGGTTTCAGTTGAAGCATCCCACAGTGGGAGGAAAATAAGCACCTTGAATATACTGATTGCATCCGATCGTGGTAACGCGGCCTGAGTGTTCTTTTTGCTCATATATGCTGTGAAGGGTAGTTCATGCTTCAGGTTTGTTGCTGGAAACAAGCTGTGAAAGTTTTGAGCATCCAGGAGTATGCATTGTGTCGATGTACCGTCTTGCTCTTGCAAACAAAAATGTGGTTCTGCTTGTACATCCTGCGGCCAGAACTCGAGTAGAACTAGCATGTTAGGCTAATCACATTTTGATCCCGTAGAAACGTCATAATTTGAGTTTGGTGTTAGTATCAACAAATTCAATGCAAAACGTCGTCCCAATTGCACGCAAATTTCTAAAGGACGTAAAACATCGGATAATTCCACATAAATTTCTACAGTAAAATATCTTACTACGGAGGCAGTGCGCGCCTGATATGACAAGATTGCACTCCGTCAGCATTTCGTAGCACAGTTTGCAAGTGGAACCATTAATCGAATAAAGTCGAACATCGATGCCACTTGAAACATAGAAATATGAACAGGCAGTTAAAACAGGCCCACAGCATCTGCTGCTTCGTTACAGTTAGGGGACAGACTTTTTCCAATAATATCCGACACAGAACACATCAAGCTTTTTGATAGTACTAATAGACTTAATTTACAGGGATAGAGCAACCAATTAAGTGTTGCTTGGTGCACAAACAAGCACACTATTGTGATCTAGATTGATAATCAAGAGCAGCAGCTGCTTTGCTGGGCAACAGGTTGGCCTCGCATTTGCACGGTTGCAGGCTTGCTTGCATTTGTAGCCGGTTGGCTTGCCATCCTATTCAAACAAAGAACAAGGTGTCAGGTAATGCAAGTGAATGCTAATACCAATAATGATGGTCCAGCATAGTATGTTCATTTCTATGAATTCTTTCCTTATGTAACTATATATCAGGAGGTCATGATGATTAAGCACAAAATAGCAATTTCCTAGAATAAGCCTTCAAATATCTAGAGGGAATGTCACCTGCTCTTTATCTCTCCTGCCATGGTCATGAATGCCTTCTCCACATTTGTTGCATCCTTTGCACTGGTCTCCAGGAATGGTATTCCAATCTCATCAGCAAGGGCCTGTCAATGATTAAAACATATGTATGCCAGTTGAACAAGGTATAATCCACAAGGAAGTCAACAGATATTTATGCGAGGGTAATGGAAACACAAAGCAAAAAAATACCTTGCCAGCCTCATAAGAAACCACTCTGTTCTCAGCTAGATCACACTTGTTCCCCACCAAGAGCTTGTTCACATTTTCACTAGCATACCTATCAATTTCATTCAGCCACTGCTTGACATTGTTGAAGCTCTCCTGATCAGTCACATCATAAACAACCTACATAACATACATTACATAATTAGCAAGCACGGGGTAATATTAATCCATGGGAGATGGATAGTGACATATGTGAAGAGTGCTCACAATGATCCCGTGGGCACCACGGTAGTAGCTGCTTGTAATGGTCCTAAATCGCTCTTGGCCAGCAGTATCCCACTGAAGGAGAACAAGTTGACATATCAGAGCTGAAGTTTCTTAGCAGTCTGGAAAAATGTTACAGCCTTCACTAGAATGGTTTACTTACAATTTGCAGCTTTATTGTCTTCCCATCTTGCTCAACAGTGCGGATTTTCTAGCAGGTCAAACATGGAGTGAAAAGGCTATTAAGGAGAAAAAAAAAAGGCTCATTTGTGCAAACTTATGCACATGGAAAAATTGAACTTACAAAATCAACACCGATGGTACTGATATAGCTCTCCAGATATGAATCGTCCTGCAAAAGAAATGAGAAGATAGATCCTTTAATCAAGGCCAAGAGGAGCTACCAAACAAAAATATGATGCAGACTATGAATACAGCTGCCATAGCACATGATTCTAGAAGTAAACGCTCTCCCACTTGATCATCATTACTGGTTGCATTTCTGTCAGATGTAATGTTGGAAAATGAGGACATTGAAAACAGAAACTCTCCAGATCTTAGCTCGTTTTAGGCGAGTCACTACTACTAACTAAATCAGTATCGACAAGCTTGTCCCGAAAGTATAGTAACTTGAGATGCCACAGACCTTGACAAAATGACCAAAATACCTCAATCTTTTTTCCAAATTGTTCACAGAAACTACCCAAAGCAGAACAAAATTCAGATAAACTCTTATGATTATTTCTATGATTCTACGTAAGATTTTATCATTGGCCAAACAGCAAATAACATTATCAGGGCACCCTACGGAGGAACTTGTCATGCAAATTCAAGTCCATTACAAATCTCCCACGGCATTGTTTTTATCTTGGATCAATGAACATACCCCAAGCAATAAAGCAATCAATGTCTACTTTGTCACCGTTGCCGATGCCAAGTCATTATTCGCAAACATGCATCACACATATGCCTTGAATAAAACCAATTAGGTGATACTCTCTAGTCAAATTTTAAGTATCCTCTTATCTTTCCAATGAACTAAATTGGTGTCTTGAAAGTTCACAGGCTTCTGGCCACTTTGCCCGGGGACTTGCCATACGAGATGCATTCAAATAAACAAAACCTTAAATTATAATCTAAAAAGAAAAAAAAAAGAAATCTCAATACAGGGTAAGGAAGCGATCCTCACCGCAAACCTCAGAAGCAGGCAAGACTTCCCGACGCCCGAGTCTCCGATGAGCAGAAGCTTGAAGAGGTAGTCACTGCAGAATCACCCAAGCATCACATCACAGCACATCACATCAAATCAGTAAGTGCACCACAGCAAGCCAAGCAGCCAACGGCACGCAACAAACCCCCAACGAAGCAATAGAAACACTCATGGCGGACGAAGGGCGGAAAAGCGCATCCGAGAGAATCTGCTACTCCCTCCCGCCCTCCCGGCGTAGGGGAGGCGGGGACCAGACGACAGGTAACGACTAACTACCACCACCCACCTCCACAAGCAACCCCGTTCAACGAGAAGCAAGCGGGGGGGCGGACTAGCGCCGCCGCCGGAATCCACGGCTCGGGGAGGCGAATCGGCGGCTCGACGGCGAGATCGGGTCCGCGCGCTTCGCTCCGCTCGACCCCGACTCCACCCACCGCCGCCGACAGCGAATACTCCAGACGGAACTACAGGAGAAGAAGAAGAAGAAGAAGGGGAGACTTACTACTCGGGATTCATGGCGGCGGCGGCGAAGGCGGCGAATCTCCGGGAGGCGAGGCGGCGGAGGCGGCGGCGACGACCGAGGGCGGCGAGGAATTTGGGGGGAGAAAGCGGAGCACGAGGAGGGGAGGGGGGGAAAGGGGGGGTGGGGGTGGGAATAGAAAAGGGGGAGAGGAGACGTAGCGGGGGTTGGGGTTTGGGTTGTCGAGTGGGGCACGTCTCGTGGAGTCCAGGGCGGCAGCAGTGGTAGTCTAGTAGAGGCAGCGGCCGCGGCCAGCCATGAATGCCACGACACGAACCACCCGGGTTGGTGGGTGGGTGGTTGCTTGCGGGTTTCGGAGTCTCCGCCGTGGGGCCCACCCACCTCCCAGATTCCCGCAGTTGGGCCGGGCCGGGCCGGGCCGGGCCGAGATACCCCCTTCTATTTCCAGCCAAGGCCTCCTCTGTCTCGATTGCTCCAATACCCAAAAAGAGAAGGATTGTAATAGTTTTTTTATTTTTTATTTTGGTGAAAAAGGTCACCCGGGTTCAATCTAGGATTTGACATGTGCTAATTATTCTTATATTAGTGATAGAAAATATATTTATTTACAGCGCGATATTCTTAGTGACTTCGTCAAATCTTAAGATACTTTCGAATATGAGTTTTCTGTAAGAGGTGTAAGGAGACGAAGTAACTAGTAACAAGGACAAGCTAGAGACGTCCAAAGAGATGAAGAAATCCAAAAGGTAAATGAACTGATGGATAGATATCCAAGTCTAAGAAGAAGAAATCTTATTATCAGCTAAAATTAGCACACAGTTAACTTCGGATGCTCCTGACGAACCCTGCTAGCACAAACAGCAAAAAACAAAACAAAACAAAAACGTGTTCATCTCACAGGAAGGTCAAAGGCGCAGGCATGTGGTCAAGGTCAACTTGTTGGCTATCTGAATAGTCGTTGATACTCGGTGAAATTTCTCCACATAACATCTGGCACCAGCAGGCGCAGCAACCACCAATTTTGATGTTTCAGTTTCTTATAGAATACTAGTATCGCTGTATCACTGTAAGACAGTTCATTTTGTTGCCGAAAAAAATGGATTTACTTGTTTGCGAAGTGTGGGAAATCCTTCCGAACAGAATTGTAGGTTTGCTTTCGCTTTTGGATTTCAAGTGGTGGACATTTATCCTTCAGAAATGTCCTGTGTTTCGTTATTGTACGCAAGATTCTCAAAGGATCAAACAACGGTACGTTCCAACTTTTGGTGATGGTAGTACGTAGTAGTATGTTTTTAAATGCGATGGTTAGGCCATTTCCGAAAGAAAAGAGCCTAACCATGTCAATCCCTTGACCTGTAAGATTATGCTAGCTGGGCGGCGGCAGCTGACTTGTAAATTCCTATGGAGATGTCACTTGTTCATTCCTGCAAACTACTTCCCGGGTCCCACGTCCCTTCGACCACCTTGAGTACTCATAGTATATCTTGGTTATTTATTTATTTATAAAACGACATCTATTTAAAAATATACTCCCTTCGTCCTAAAATAAGTGCAGTTTTACACTGTTCATATTCAATGGTTAACCGTTCGTCTTATTGGAAAAAACAATTATGATTAGTATTTTTATTGTTATTAGTTGATAAAACATGAATAGCACTTTATGTGTGACTATTTTTTTAAATTTTTTTTATAAATTTTTCAAATAAGACGGACGGTCAAACATCAGACATGGATTTTCACGGTTGCACTTATTTTGGGATGG
Source organism: Oryza glaberrima (assembly GCF_000147395.1). Taxonomy (NCBI): domain Eukaryota; kingdom Viridiplantae; phylum Streptophyta; class Magnoliopsida; order Poales; family Poaceae; genus Oryza; species Oryza glaberrima. The sequence continues at coordinate 19,182,921 of NC_068326.1, forward strand.
AGGTAGTACTTCATGAGAAGAACTTTATATATAACAGGCAAAATTAGTGGTAAAACACCAAAAATTCTGATTTTGGTTTATAACACCGAAAATTCACGGTTCAATTTTTCGAAAGCTTTCGTGGCATTTTTGCCTAGCATATACTACTATTATAGTATTAGGAAGGAGAATGCCTCCGTGCAGGTCTCATCCAGCACCTATGCCACTGCTTCTTCCATCGACATGCATTGCTCTTGCTGACCACCATACCTAAGTGCGAGGCCAGTCTAGATTTTTTTACATTTTAAATCTTTTTAAAACTTATTTTACAAACATACCCCTAAAAAAACGTATTCCCAAAATGGATCTTTTTCACGGCACTAACACTATTGGCGCAGTGGTTTAATATGATGGCATCAAGGACATTGGCGTTGTCCCACTAGTTTCCTCGGAGAAGCTAATTCACTTGTATCAATATGAACGGGGTGACATCAATGTCATGGAGGCCGAGGACCAATTTGTAATCAAAATTTCAAAAGTGAACTATTTGTAAATATTTTTTTATTACAAACAAGTCATTTTTCATTATTTTTTTATAAATTATTCTCTATGCCAATGACATTAGAGCATCACCAATGTATATGGCAAAAGTTATCCATATAGATGGGACCCACATAAAGAGACTTTAACTATACTAATTTCCACAATGTATATAGATACAAGGTAGCATTAGAAGATATGAAAGAAATAGAGATAGATAATATTATTTATTCCATATAGGTAGTCCATATGCTTATGGATACCTTTTGTTATTTTCTCCATATAGACTAGTTACACAATGATAATAGGTAGCTGAATGGAATATAATATTACTTATAGACTACTTTTGCTTTACATTGTGGATGCCCTTAGTGTCGTTCCCATTCATATAAATGACTTAGCTTCTCCGAGGAGGCCAGGGGACCGTACCAATATCATTGGCACCGTTATATTGGACCATGGCGTCAATGATATTGGCGTCGTGGAAAAGCTTCATTCCTATAATAAGTTTTTTTTGTGATCTATTGTAAAATAAGTTCTCACAATAACCAAAAACTGAAGAAAAAATCCAGCAATGCCAATACCAGCTCCACCTCCATGACAAAGGCCGTCTTCACATCTCTCTTTCATGAAGGGGTAGAAAAAGTAACGGATGTATTTTTTCTGTGTTACAGAATTGGAAACGTGAACTTTTGATCCTACTATGGAACTATGGAAGAAATCAATTTTGCCTTCGTAATATTGTCGCTGCATATTTCCTGTGAAGACGTTTCTCTCACTGTCGTGCCATGTCCAGGTTATCTCTTCGCATACGTACGTGATGATCCTGGTGACACGGCAAACGGGCTACGCTAGTCCGGTATTTACTGCAGATGCTTGATCCAGTCGCCGATCGAAAACATTTCAAGTTGAGACGCCATACGCGTACATTCCTTTCCCTCAAAACCCTCAACCCAGGGAACAGTGACACTACACTAGCACACATTACATCATTGTTTGGCTCATTCAACGGAAAAAACAAACCAATCGGTATATTTACAAATAAAAAATAATTTGTGAATAATATATACGTGTACGTTCTTAGCGATCTAAACGCAAAGGCTGAAAAATAAACTACAACGAAAAAACCCCAAAAACCGACTACAAATTTAAGGTTGAAGATTTAAATTTTGACTTATAAGCCTAAGTATTAGTGAAAAGATAAGACCGGAACAATGACACCGCTCGCTCGCTAGGAAAAAAAGAGTTAATTGGATCGATGCCACTACAAATGTACCATTTTAGATAAATTCTACTACTATTCACGATATCGGCTACGTACCACTATAATTTGGGAAAACTAAAACCGCACCACTCCGTCGCATTTCCCATAAAAAAAAATTCTCCGTTAACCTCAACTGTGCATGGGGAAGAAAGAAGATGGATGATGGATGAAGATGGAACTGACATGTAGGTCGAACTCGAACGTCTTGAGGGTTTTGACGGAAAACGCAACAGGGTGGTATGTTTCTAATTTCCCTAGATTCAAGTGACACGTTGCTGATATCGTGAATAGTAGCATATATCTAAATGATATATTTATAGTGACATAGATTCAATTAAAAAAAAGAGCGATTTACGGTTCTTGAGGAGGTACTATTTTTTCTATTGTAAATTTGATACTTTTTAATATCTATATTAAATTTTTGGTACATCATCATACCTCCTCAAGTACTATGGAATTTGGAATTGCTTAAAAAAAAAACTGAGAGGAGAGGGGAAAAACCGTGGCGACCAAGCACGGCGTGGTCTTGACACTTGAGTCTTGACGTCTTCCTCTAGCTTCCTCCTCGTCTCTCCCACTCTTGCTTGCTCGCCTTGCCTACCCACGCGGCCACACGCACGCGCGCGCTAGCTTCCTCCAAGAGACCAACACCCTGCATATATATACGACCATGGCATAGGCCCCAGAGAAACATTTTTGAACCGGGCCATTTTTGAGTCGTCGGAGTCGATGTCGGTGGGGAAGAAGGAGATGGCGCCGTCGAAGGAGGACGGCGCGGCGGCGAAGGGGGGAGCGCGGTCGTACGCGCGGTGCTTCTCCGGGTTGGAGTTCAGCGTGGGGCCGGGGTCGCTGAGGGACGCCGACGCCGGTAAGCTCAAGAGCCAGATCAAGAAGTGGGCGAAGGCCGTCGTGGCGTACGCGCGCCAGATCAGCTTCGGCTCGCCGAGGGCGGCGGCCAGGTCCTCCTCCTCCCGTCGGGCCATGTCGTCGACCCGTGGCCGCGACGGCCACGCCGAAGGCGGCGGCGGCGGCGGCGCCGCCACCGCGAGGTCGGCCACCTTCCCGTCCAAGTCCGATCTCGGCGAAGCCAACAACGACGAGATCGTGCCTGCAACTTAAGCTTGTTGTCCTCACGCAGGCACGCAGCTCACCTCTCTCGGTCGGGTTCTTGTAAATTCTGATGATCTTCTATTCTTCTTCTTCTTCTTCTTCTTCTTCTTCTTCTTTCTTTCTTTCTTTCTTTCTTTCGTCTTCTTTCTTTCTTTCTTTCTTTTTCTTCTTTGACCTTTTACCGTGGCGCCACAATTCAATTTGTTCTTTTTAGAATAAAATTCATTCATTCTTTCATGCCTGGACTATGTCGTGTTTCGCTTTCTTTCTATCTTCTGTCCAAAAGTTAATGTATGGTTTATTTTGAGCTTTTGCAGAGTGGGGAGTTATCAATATATACCAATCTAATAGGTGTACTACCAAAATATTTCCCTGTTAAACATATTTACATGAAACAAAATCCAAACAAATTGAATTTGAAAACTCAAATGAAGGGACATACATTCAAAAGTGAAACATATCCTCGAGAATTAAGGCAATTCCGTGAGTTCATTAAAGCCACAATTGTCATAACATAAGAACTTCTTTTAATTACTGCAAGAGTTAAACTTACTTGTGTGAAAATCAAATAATCGTTTCAGTAATGAAAGGGGAGAGCTCCGCTCTCTTTCTCACAGGAAAAAAAAAACTTATACGCCATGATCTTTTTCAGTAATGAAATGGGATTTCTCTGCTCTGTTTCTTTTAAAAAGAACTTCTGTGAAAATCGATCTTTCGAAAATTTATGTGAAAAATCCTACAAACATCGCCTATGACAATAATCTGTGTACCACAGTGAAAAATGTTATACTACTTCTGAACTCTCTTGAAGTCTTGATTAATCGAAGCAAAATTTCTGTAACAACTCTCCAAATTAACCCTAGCTTAAATAGTTTAATAATAAACACATATGCTGCTTCATTGAGTTGAGTCTCACAACTTCACAAGGCTGGCTGGCTTTTCATATTGTTCAATCAGGGTCTGTGAGTGACTCGTGCACCACTAAGCCATTATATCTTATCAATCACCGTACTTTGTTGCCTATATTCCAAGTAGATGAGATTGAAGAAATCATGCGCACCTTCACTCATCTTAGGATCTATTTGCATCTTGATGGGCTGGCTTCTTTGCATAATAATAGGCAACCTTTTCCAAGCAAAGGTTCTTTGCAGGAAAATGGCAACAAACTTTTCAGGCTTAAGGATGGTGTCGTCGCTTTTCTTCTCAGTTAGAACTGCAAGATCATAGCGGTTGAAGCCCTTGTGAGGTGGATGATTCAGGAAGCTACATTGGATCCGTGCTATAGCACTATATCAGCACCTCAGCAGGATAGCGGCTGCTTCTGCTATAATAGGACTAGGCTTTCTAAATTTTGTGGACACTATATCCAGCTTCTTCCGTTTTCAAGTCCTCGCTCCAGTTCTGAAATTCACTCCCTCCAAACTGCACTTGCTTAATGCCCACATGACTGCAGAAACGAAACAAAAATTAAATGAGATTGTATTGTTCAATGAGTGAATACAAAAATATACGCTTTTTAAAGTAGAGATTCAGAAAGGAAACAGTGTGATTCTGGGAAAAATAATCCCCAACTAAAAAGATGTAACAATAGAATGTGGTTTTACTTCAATTTAGATTCCCTTCCTGAATGAAATATCGATTATCATGTCATGGAGATTACAAACATATTTCTTCCACTAGTGACACACGCTTCAGACAAGTGCAGGACTAGCAAATGCTAAATGCCTATCGTACATGGATTGCATCCACTCATTTCAATCCTACACTCCATCAAGATCAGTATCCAAATAATTAGTTATTATGCAATAGCTTTTCCATTATCTAAAAGAATTAGTTACGGTAGAACAATTTTGGATCTAACAGTTAGGTGGATTGATTTTAGTATCAGAGGAGTGAAGACAAAACAAGACTTTAAACAACCACTTGTTTAGTAAGATGATACCATCATGAGCGCCATATTATTGGCGATAAAAATCAATTAATACAGAATACACTGTGAAGTGGTGTATTATAGTTGTTTCATTCATCAATTCAGTATAGCACCCATAAGTATTACTTTCAGGCAGTGCAAAACACACTGATAGAAGCCCATAATGAGGTGACTGTGTGCATCTTTAATTCAGAGGCTGGAGGGCTTATCTTCCATTATCTAAAATTAAATCCAGAATGAACAAAAAATAGCATCGAAGAAAAGTTGATTCAGTGTTGCAGAACCTATGCAACATAACTTCAAATTAGTTTTTTTTTTCTAAAATAAACTGAATGGTTGCTCAAGGTAATTTAAGAACAACCATACCATGGCTAAAGACTTCTCTGCAAAACATAAATTGCAGTTGTTCCATTTCAATAAATGAAAATGTAAATCCATCATAGAACAATGTAAATGCCAATGTGGAATATTGAGGCAAATCATGCATTGGCCCTGTACTCCTAGGTAACGAGGTAAAAACTATTGCCGTTTGCTCCATTTCAATTAGTTCAACATACACCGTTTAGTAACTCGGACACCACCATTACGAGGCGCTCCAAACATCAAGACAGGGAAAAACACATAATATAAAGCATATCTAAGTATCCAACTCCACCATCCTAGCAACCTGATCCTGGCAACTTGAAATTACATGTCCATGTGTTTGGTGACAAAATCCTGACAATCTGAAGTTTCAGGTTCTTACTCTGAATTTATGGTCGTTAATGCATTAAGCAGGATGTCCAAAAGCAACGGTTCGTGAATACCAATGTCTACCCTGTTGAAAACAATAAGATGAAAGTAAAGAGTCATGGTCGATTTCAATGAGATTTAACTTGACCAAGTATATTATGTACAATGCTCTCTACTTGAAGGAAAACTAGAAGATTATTGACACATGCGCCAAAACCAAAAGAACCCGAGCATAATCAGTACCAGTGTTCCACTAGATACTGTATAAAGTTATATTGGTATAATAATATAGAAAGTGTTACTACCCTATAGAAAATCATAGGTTTCCATAAATACTGTGTTGAATGGTAGTAATCGTCAACTTTTTAGTCCTTGTCAGAAGTCACAACAGCTAGTGTATCACTATCACAACTACTAAATCACAGATCACACGGTTTTGTGTTGATAAATTATAATGCTCTATCTGCATCTCATGGTTTTCTTTTGCATAAACTTGCATATACAGAAAGTTGATAATAATGATAGCAATCAAGAATGATGTGAGACCCAGTGGTATAAATCATTAAAGGGGAGCTGGTACCGTTGCTCATGTTCAATAAGCTTGTGCTACCTTGCATGTTATTGAAAGTAAAAGAGGGCCAAAAGGGTAAGAGTACATACCATACACGTGCTATATTATCTTGAATCTCAAGATCACCAATATTGTAAAAGGATGTTGGTGTGGTATTCGCTCCTTCAAGAGCATCATAAGTTGGTCTTTGACAGTCTAAAGGCAACTGTGATAGCTGTAAGAGAAACAGATGTTTTTAATTCTATTTAAAAAAATATATAAAAGTCCATTCGAAGTACTTTTTCCAGAAGGAAATCCTCTAGTTCCCCCTCAAAGTACTAAAATTACCACAATATGTAAGAGAAAGACAGAGGCTAGCTGCTATATTCTGTTTGTGTTTGCTATTGACAACTATAGGAATGAACACTACGAATTAATATGCTGGGAGCCACATAAGTTTACCTGCATATTCATAGAATTGCACCCGCCCAGGCGCCCAACTATATGCCATGACCGCAGAGCCTACAAACACAATAAAGAGAAATAGAAGAAAATTGAGGTATCGCGACTAAATTTCTGAATATATCTGATTCAAAATTCATACTTGTTTTTGAAAAGCATGTTGCATACTATCTTCCAGCAGGGAAGAAAAACAACTTACATCGCAAATTAAGGTCACATCTTTTGGCAGTAAAGCATGGTAGAACTCGAACCATATGTACGAATTGGAGAAGTGAAACCTAGCGCCAGGCAACAACCACAAGTTAATTACACGATCAAGGGGAGACTCCCAAATACTGTCAGCTAAAATACTGTATTTCTAGCTAACTAATTGCATCACTATATTCTATACATGCCATCGGCGAGAGCAGCATTACTTGTTGAAGACGACCTTCATGGGGTTGGGTGAGCCGGTCTTGGCCTGCACGATCTTGTGCCGCTTCTTCTTTATCCTCTCCTCCATCTGCAAACCCAAAAATCGGAAGATTTTCCCAGATTTCAGATGAAGAAGGGCAAAGAGTAAAGGGTAAGGAGGGGCAAAAGAGCAGGCGGGCACTCACGCGAGACTGGGCTTTGTTGGGGTCGTCGAAGTACTCCCCCATTATGTCGCCGATCTCCGGGTCGTGGTCGTACTCATCCTCGTCGCCGTTCCCCCACTCCGGGAACCCCTCCTCCTCCTCCTCCTCCTCCTCGATGGCGCCTCGCTCGGTGGCCGCTGCACGCGCGGCCTCCCCGAAGCCCGCGCGTCGGGATACCGCAAGGCCAGAGGGGAGCCGGAGCGTTCTGAGGTGCGCGCTAGGGGATGCGGTGCTGCTGGTGGTGACAAGCGGCGGCGGGGGCGGGGGCGCGGCGAGGCAGCCGGGGAGAAGGGCCGGGAGCATCTCCGCTGTGTGCCGCTGCCGGCGGCAGGAGAGAAGTCTTAACGGCCGCTGCTACTACTACCCGAAGCTTCCGCTGCCGAGCTCGAGCTCGAGCTCGCGGGCCTCGCGCCGCCGCCGGCGAGACGAATCGGCCGGGGTGAGTCGTCGTCGGCGTTGAGGTAGTGCGTGTGTAGTTTGGATGAGGAAACGGAACGGCGTGGAGCGAGGCTGCGAAAATGGCGGAGTTATCGCTGGGTGGGCCTGGCGGTGCGCACGCAATGTGGGCCGCCATTTTCTGATGCACGAGCATGCTGTAGGATATAGGAAAAAGTCCAACTGTCCTCCCTCAACAATTGCGTCAATTATAACCTCTTAACCGCAAAACGAGACAAAGAGGTTTCCTCAACCAAGATAGTTTTTGACGGTGGTTTTGTCCTCTGTCATGCTTACTAGCATCCTAAACAGAAAAAGAAATAAAAGAAGAAAATAGGTCTCCCAAATCGTGGCATTTAACTATTTGCCACTTTTAAGATGTGATGATATCCATCATCGTCTTCTTATTTTTTCTCCTCTCTGTTCGGCTGGACGCAAACACCACGATGATTTTGTGCTTGGGTCAGAGAAGCATAGAGGAGACAGGCCGCATGCCCTCCTACCAGCATAGAGGGCCGCATGCCCTCCTACCAGCATAGAGAAGATAGGTTGCATGCCCTCTTACTAAGGCCAGCGCCAAGGAAGACCGCTAGAGCCGAGCATCAAAGGCAGTGTCAAGGGGAAGGACAACGCCGGAGGGGATGAGGAGGATATCCTGAAGCCATCCCCAACTCACAAATCGGCGGTTGCAATGCTTTCTTCCTATGGATGAGAAGAGGTCGAGGTCTAGGTTGGAGCCAATGGATGCAGGGTTGGTCGTGTCTGGGCGTGGCCGAGGCGGAGCTAGGATCTAGAATCATTGCCACATCACCCACTATTGTTGGTACACCTGCAACGTCAGTGTTTAGGGGTTCCACATGGTGGCGGTCATGGGCGGTGACAGACTGACCATTCACCACCACCATTGAAGCCTTTTAAAAGGAGTATAGAAGTATGTACATAGTTGTCTTGTTTCTATTATCAATAAGGTAGTTAGTCTAGTTGGGTAGTCGGTCTCATGCAAGAGTGGATTGGTTCATGGGAGGTTTCATGTCGTTGTGGGTCAGTTTTGTTTGGGACTGTTAACACATATGCATGTATGTTTTTGTGAGTTTTCATTTACAAGTCTTAGCCCTATTGTTAGTAAAGTAGGAATGAGGGCTCCCACTCCATTGGCTGCTCGGGGCATTGTGGAGCCCAAAATAGTTAAAGCAAGAGCCAACGAAGGGATCCAAGCGATGCCTCGAGCCAAAGAAGGTGACCCGACATCAACGTCAGCTCAGGGCTTTAGCTAGTGTTAGCTTGGAGTCACAACGACTGCTGCAATTGGGCTAGGAACCCAAGGTCTACCTTGGGCACTGATGCCTCCCCAAGTGAATCTACTTCATTAAGTAGATTTGACCAGTCCCTGTGTGCAGCATTGCCTTATCATTCCGCATCAAATACGTGTGATATATTTCATGTGGATAGATCATGAGCAACGTGGCAGAGCATGCCTCCCTCACTTGCCCACGTCGCCTCAAGGGAAAAGATTGGCGACATGGCGTGTGTTCCGTAGTCCGTACTCACCTAACACACCCCCTATCAGCATCGGAGGCTGAGAGGTGGGCCCATTGATAGTCGGGATAAAGACTTTTGCTACCCTGCTCTACATGTCAGCCGATAGGTGAACCCATCACATCCACCCATTATTTTTGGAAGGACGATGACAGGATTGAGCATACCAACCCTTGTGAGCGGGGTCCTACACATGCACACTTGCATGCACACTGTGGTAACCTCTTGGCATATGAAAGGAGGACCAATGCCACTAAGAAAAGGGTTCGGTTCGGTTCAATTTGGTTGGGTTCAACTGGATATGTTTAGCCCAATTAGCCCAAGTTAGACCAACAATCACAAAGGCAATGAACAAGGGTTCATCCTCTCCCACTTAGAACAATATCCACCCAACACATACATTGTAAGTTTCATCATCCATAGCAAGATCACATGAGTATGGTATTACACTTCCGACAGCCTGAACCTATGTAAACCACCTACCTACATTTCTTTCGTGCGATCTAAACACGAGCTCGGAACCCGCACCTTGGCCGAACACTCAAAGGAGAGTATGATTCTCTCTAGAGGAACATCCCACTCTGACGCCTAAGCAGTCCAGCTTTGGGTCCAGATTCTAAGAAGTTGCAGTTGTAAAATCCAGAAAATAAACTAAAAGCTAGAAACTAGGAAACCCTACTTTTCCATATTCTCGGAAACTAACTACCAACTACTATATATATCAGTTTCTCATAATTTTAAGCTCCCAAATAGATCCTACGTGTCTCATATGGGGTAGCCTGCAATGCTAATGCCCTAAGGCCTTTATAGTGCAACACCGTGGATCAGTGCTATGGGGCGCCACGTCGGAATCAAGCTTGCGTGGCGCTAGGTTCCGCGCCCAAGCAAGGATGCTTGCTTCCACGGAGAGAAGCACGATTCCTCCTTGCTGCGGGCCCACGCGAGGCGAGGAAACGATCGCTGTAGAGCGCGTTGCCCCGCGCGTCCCGCTCGCTCGTGCCCTCGCGCCGCCCGTGTGGAAGGGTTTTCCCCAAAATCACCCACCAAAAAATCGTGGCAACAAATCAAGGAACAACCCACCAAAATCGCGGCAACAAATCAAGGAACACGCCCACCAAAATTGCGGCAACAAATCAAGGAACACAAATCGCGGCAACAAAATGGCCGCTCGCCACTCGGCCCTGAGGGGATTTGGAAAAATCGCCAACACAAATCGCGGCAACACAAATCAAGGTCGACGCCAAGCTCCGCCGCTCGTCCTCGAGGCTGCCGCCGCCGCTCATCCCCGAGGCCGCCGCCGCTCGTCCCCGAGGCCGCCGCCGTCGCCGCCGCTCGTCCCTGAGGCCGCCGCCGGCGGCGCCGCCGCCGGTCGGCCCCGAGGCCGCCTCCGCCGCCGCCGCTCGGCCCCGAGGCCACCACCACCGCCGCCGCCGCCGCTCGGCCCCGAGGCCGCCACCAGCTCCGCCGGTCGACCCCGAGGCCATCGCAGGCGCCGGCGCCGGCGGAGGGAGGAGGGGCGTCGGCGCCGAGTGGAGTTGCGGGAAGTAAGGGCGTGATTAGTGATGTGAGGAGGGGAGGGAGGATGCTGCTATGATGACGAGGGGATTGGTAAAGTAGTATATGTGGGTCCCACTACCGATGCTTGCACTGTAGAGAAAATGTCTTTACAGCTCTTCATCCTACGTGTTAGGAACCTCATAGTGGATGCTTGCACTGTGAGAGGCCTAAAAGCCTCCCTGCCGGACCTCCAGCGGCGCGGCGCGACGCTTTACTCCCTTTTCCCCTTTTGGCCCAACCAGCTCCCGTCCTCTCCGGCCCACCCTAACCCGATCCGGGCCAATCCACCAGCCCACCGAAAAGCCACAAAAGAAGAAAAAAAACAGAAAAAGCAAATCTCCGTGCCTACGTCACCGCACTGCGGATTTGTCACGTATCGCACCGCATCGCATCCGCCTCGCACGCGGCCGACCGACCCCCCCTCCCGGACCCCAGCATCGCAACCCGATCCCTCTCTCCTCCCCCCACCGCCGCGTGCGCGAGCTCGAGTGCGGCCATGGATCTGCTCCCGCCGGCGACCGAGCCGCCGGCCGGGGGAGGCGGCGGCGGCGGCGGCGCCCCCGCCCCGGGGAGGAGGCTGCGCCGGGGCGTCGGGTTCCGGTCGCTGAAGATGGTCAGCGTCTCCATGGACGAGCCGCTCCCCGCGGAGCCCGTCGGCGTCGCGTACGGCCGCCTCGCCAACGGCCTCGCCTACTACGTCCGCTCCAACCCCAAGCCCCGCATGCGCGCCGCCCTCTCCCTCGCCGTCAAGGTCGGGTCAGTACTCCCTCGCTCGCTGCCCCCAACGATTTCGCGAGTTTGCTTGCTGATTTCGCGTCGTATGCGGGCTTGACGCACGCGCGCGCGCGCGCGCAGGTCGGTGGTGGAGGAGGAGGACGAGCGCGGGGTGGCGCACATCGTCGAGCACCTCGCCTTCAGCGCCACGTCGCGCTATACCAACCACGACATCGTCAAGTTCCTCGAGAGCATCGGGGCCGAGTTCGGCGCCTGCCAGAACGCGCTCACCTCCTCCGACGAGACCATCTACGAGCTGCTTGTCCCCGTCGACAAACCCGGCCTGCTCTCCCAGGCCATCTCAGTCCTGGCCGAGTTCAGCTCTGAGGTGAGAATGTGCTTCCCGCTTGTTCACGGCAATGGCTGTGCCGTTTGTTCATGGTTTGACACTGGTGCGACTGATGCTTGGTAATGGTGGTGAAAGGTTCGTGTGTCGGCGGAGGATTTGGAGAAAGAGAGGGGTGCTGTATTGGAGGAGTATAGGGGTGGACGTAATGCTACTGGGAGGATGCAGGATTCCCATTGGGCATTGTTGTTCGAAGGCTCCAAGGTATTGGTCAAAGTCCTCGTATAATTGTTACATCAATCTCCTATATGCATGAAAAAAAGTTATGTTATGTAACTTATGTTCAAGTCTAGCTCAAGTAATTTACTCCTCTTATGCTCGGTTTTATTGGTGGGGTAATAAGTTGTGGCTTATATCTTCCTATCAGTGTTGTTGTATTTGGAACTGCAAGTATCTAAATGGTATTGCTTGTTAATGTCCTTTGTCTCAGTATGCAGAACGCCTGCCTATAGGTACTGAGAAGGTGATACGGACTGTTCCTCATGAGACTGTTAGGCACTTTTACCATAAGTGGTACCATCTAAGCAACATGGCTGTCTTTGCTGTAGGGGACTTCCCAGATACACAGGTTTGTATTTGCTCTAACTTAGCATGCTCAAAATCACAATCTATCTGTATGTTGACTTTCTTTTGTGCATCATTATTTACTGCAGGCTGTTGTTGAAATGATAAAGGAGCACTTTGGCCAGAAAGCCCCACCTTCATGTCCTCCACCAGTTATACCAGATTTTCCAGTACCATCGCATGTTGAACCTCGGTTTTCATGCTTTGTGGAATCTGAAGCTGCAGGGGTTGGTACTTTATAGTGCTTCAAATGTGTTGAATATATTTTGCTAGTGACTGAATGTTTTCATTAATACACTTCTTTTTTCTGTTTCTCCTATACCCCAAAACAGTCAGCTGTTGTTGTTAGCTGCAAGATGCCTGCTGATAGAATTAAAACGGTGAAGGATTATCGGGATTCTCTGGCAGAGTCAATGTTTCATTGTGCTTTGAACCAAAGGCTGTTCAAAATATCTCGCAGGAATGATCCTCCATACTTCTCTTGCTCTTCAGCTGCAGATGCTCTTGTACGACCAGTGAAGGCATATATTATGACATCCAGTTGTCGCGAAAGGGGAACAGTCGAGGCTCTTGAGTCTATGCTGCTTGAGGTACTTTAAAACTTTGGTCTCTGAAGGAAAAATGAGAAAACGATTTTCTAGTCAATACTCGTACTACATTTATGCAAAGGTCAGGTTCCTCAAGGTTACATTTATTTAAGGAGAAACATGACTTTGTTATAGCATAATGACAGCAGATCTAGAGTGCCACCAGTTGATTCAATGTAGTACAATGAAATGTGAAATTCCATCACAACAATATGCAAGTGCATCACTCTTATTTGATTCACATATATCTTGGTGTACTCAATGATTAGCGCATCTTGCGAAAGCATACATTTTGTTATTGTTGGGAAACAACCATTTTCTCAATCTTGAGATTTATTGGGATTTCAATTCCAAGAGATTCAGACAAGTTTTCCTTTTCCTGTGAAAGAATAGGTTGCTAGGGTTCGGCTCCATGGATTTTCTGAACGTGAGATATCCATTGCACGTGCTTTAATGATGTCAGATATTGAGTCTGCATATTTGGAACGTGATCAGATGCAGTCAACAACCCTTCGGGATGAATTCTTGCAGGTTCGTGCAATTTTCTAGCTTACCACTACTCCAGTATATGGCTTAATAGCTTTCTATCATTTGCATATCATGATTCTTTTTTCCACCAGGTTTAGCCTAATGCTATGTGTTCTGAAGTTGTTATTCATTTCTTAGGCCCCTTTTTGCACAGCTTCTGCTTGTGGAGAAACTGGTGGAAGACACCTTTTGCTTCTCAGCGTAATATTAGCTTCTGGTTACTCATAAGCTGCTGCAGGCCTTTTCATTTGGCAGCATAATAACCTTTTTCTGTGTAGTAGCTACACCAAAGGGGGGCTTAGTTCAGATTATAATGTTGTATCTCATTTTCTGTACTGTTATTTTCCCATGTCATGTTTTAATATGAATTGCTGTAATAAATACTAATGTGTCTACAAGTATGTCCAACATCTCAACTAAAGCATGATGTTCATCTCCTACAACTTATCAGAAGCACTAACGTTAACTGTCCCATTCATTGCAGCATTTTCTTCATGAAGATCCTGTTGTCGGGATTGAATATGAAGCACAGTTGCAGAAGACTCTTCTACCCCGTATGTATAAGTTTTACCGAGACCTAGTTTTTATTTGGAGCTCATATTTCTAATTTGAATTCTGAATTACCTTTCCTTTATTAGTTATTACAAAATCTTGGGCCTCCTTGCATGATTCATGTCACCATAGTTATTAAATTATCTAAGTATTAATCTCTGTTTACTCTCAACTAGATATTTCTTCTGCGGAAGTGGTAAAGTTTGCAGCAAACTTTTCAACAATAAGCAGCTGTGTTATCAAGGTAGTTGAACCTCATGCCCATGCTTCTTTGGAGGATTTGAAAGCAGTTGTATTGAAAGTCAACACTCTTGAACAAGACAATGCTATTCCTCCATGGGATGAAGAGCAAATCCCTGAAGAAATTGTCAGCCAAAGTCCAGAGCCAGGGTATTAGCTGTCTCATGATTGACTGTCTTCTGTAACTAGTTTTGTTGAAATCATAGTATATTATGTTGTTCCTGTTATCAACATTTTGTTATATCACTATTCTTACCCTTGTACTCTGCAAATGCCATTGCAGGAGTATTCTTGATAAAGTGGAGCACCCAGGAATTGGTGCTACAGAGATGATACTTTCGAATGGCATGCGAATTTGCTACAAGTGTACTGACTTTCTTGATGATCAGGTTATTAGCATTTACCTATTTACTGATCCAATGCTGTTTTGTTACTTGCAGGCCTTCCTATCTTGATCTTCTTAGATCATAACACTTTCTCCAGCATTTCTCATTTTCCTTTTGAGAATACTCTCTAATGTTAGTTACATTACTAAATCAAGCTGCACTTCACGACAAGTGTATTAGGTTAGGGCACATGCAAGGTACAGATCTAGTGAATATTAGCTCAGTATTGTAGGATTGTGAGGAACACATGGCTAACTGTTTTGATTTTGTCCTATCCATTTTCAGTCTTTATAGTAAACTAGCCAAATGCCCATGCGTTGCAACGGATTATTAAAAATAGCAAAATTAAGTCCTTGTTAAAAATATTTTTAATTGAACAAGATCTTTCATCTTAAAAAGCAAAACAAAAAATGCCATGGTTAGAAAATGAAAGAGTTGCGTAGACTAGACTATAGACTGTCTACGCTAATACAAAGAGCAAGCATAGCATTTACATGTGTTGTACTATATCATGGTCCACATGTTGCATGACGATGGTGGTGATGGTGGCGGACTCACCACCACCCCTACTGTCTTTTAATAGTAGTATAGATATAGATATTTCAAGAGTCAATGATTTTCATGTCTTGACACATACAAGGGATGGCAATAGGCATCTACACCAAACTAGCTTGTGCATTTCTGACGCACTAACTGTCTAGCTCTCCTTCGTATCTATGTTTCTTTGGACATTGAACCACTGCTGCACTTTTTAGCTAACAGTTGACAGTTTATCAATTTTCTTTGAATCTGGAGCTATTCTTTTTCTGATCGGTGTTGCTATATATGAAAGCAAAATTGAGGGATGAAGGGAAAAACCGAAGTCAGCTACAACCATGAAGAAATACATCAGTAGTTTAGTGCCAATTTACCATTTGAGCGTATGAACACTACAACAGTACTGCATAGATGCTTACATTGGAATTACAGTACTGTGTTACCTTTCATGACAATAACCAGTCAACCACCTTTGTCCTGTGTCATTTAAATCATTAACTATATGAGATAGCAGTTTTTGTGTTGCAGCTGTTATGTCAAATCGTCTGGTGATTCATTTCATGCTCTTTTCAATGCTGAACTATTTGCAGGTTGTTTTTACTGGGTTTGCCTATGGTGGTCTGTCTGAATTGTCTGAAGATGAATATACCTCTTGTTCAATGGGTTCAACAATAGCAGGAGAGATTGGCATTTTTGGCTACAGACCATCTGTCCTGATGGACATGCTTGCTGGCAAGAGAGCTGAAGTCGGTACAAAAGTTGGGGCATACATGAGATCATTTTCTGGGGACTGCTCACCTTCAGATCTTGAAACTGCTTTGCAGGTCCGCAAAAAGCTTTCTTAAATATGAATATTTTAACAGACAAAACATGCTGATTGTGTTATGGCGCACTAGCATTGGGCTATCCTGTACAACTATGGCAGGCTAAGTGAAATATTAGGGAGGAATCCAATAAACATCAGAGACCATTTAGGCCCCGTTCGAGTCTTCTATAGATGAAGATTAAAAGTGGGCACGCAAAACGAGAAAGCCATTAACACGTGATTAATTAAGTTTTAATTATTACAAACTTGGAAAATAGATTTATTTGATATTTTAAAGTAACTTCTATATAGAAAGTTTTCGCATAAAATACACCGTTTAGCAGTTTAAAAAGCGCGCTAACGGAAAACGAGGAAAAATCTGTATCTTTATGAAGTTAGAATGGGGCCTTAGTTAGGAAGAGATAAGATATGGTAGGAAGATAGAGATGGGTTTTTTTTTATTATTATTATCTTAGAGATTATTTTCGTAGGGGCACCATTACAAATCAAGTAATGTATATAAAGTTTGTTCAATAAGCTTCAGAGACTCTCTTGGTTTGATAGGGAGAAACCTTGCTGACCCTAAGTGAGGGCGACTAGGCGACTGCCCTATTCCTTGGTCTTTGGACTCTTATCCTAATCAATACAGGCATAAAAACAATATCAGTGCAATACTGCAATATTATCCTAATTGCACCATATCAGGCATAACAACAATTTCATGTATTTGCAAAATGTGGACCTATTCTTATGTTTGGCTGCCTTCTTAAATACAGCTTGTCTACCAATTATTTACAACAAAGGTGGAGCCAAGAGAGGAAGAAGTAAAAATAGTAATGCAAATGGCAGAGGAAGCTATCTATGCTCAAGAAAGAGATCCTTACACTGCATTTGCAAATCGTGCACGGGAGATAAATTACGGGAATTCATACTTCTTTAAGGTATCTTAACAGAAAAACACCAATAAGTTCCATTGCGGTCTTCATATTACTGCCTAGAAGTTTACAAGAGTTCCTTTTGCAGCCAATTAGAATAAGTGACTTGAAGAAGGTGGATCCAATAAGAGCGTGTGAATATTTCAACAATTGCTTCAAGGATCCATCAGCTTTTACTGTTGTAATAGTTGGAAACATAGACCCATCTATCTCAGTTCCACTGATTCTGCAGTACTTGGTATGTTCTGTGCCTTCTATTATTGTTCAGAGGTGACGAAAAACAGTTGTAATGCTGGTTGAGTCTACTTTGTAGGGTGGAATACCTAAGGTAGGGAATGCAGTGCAGCCACTTACTCGTGATGATCTAAAAGGATTGCCATTCAAGTTTCCGGAGACTATTATTAGGTTTGCTACTGCCCCTTTTGCACTAGTTTGCCTGCATTCGTTTTATGTCCTTCATGTGTATGCAGGACTAAGAAACCATACAGTTTTCTTTTTTAGATATAAAGTTGGGTGTGTGCCGTATGGGTTTTACCCTTCTTTAATGCAATGATACGCAGCTCTCCCGCATGTTCGATAAAAAAAGTTGCCTTATGATCTATTATAGTCTTACTATAAAGTGTGTCATTTTTCCAGAGAAGTTGTTCGCAGCCCTATGGTTGAAGCTCAATGCTTTGTGCAACTAGGATTTCCTGTGGTTTTAAAGAGCACAACAATGGTATGTACCCATTCATAGAAAATTCTTTATAAAGTACCATGGAAATACTACCCACCACCTTAAATATGTGTTCTGCTGTATCTATAGACAGAGGATATTCACTATGTTGGGTTTCTAAGTAAACTTCTGGAGACGAAAATCATGCAAGTGCTTCGTTTCAAATATGGACAGGTAGAGTGCCTTGATCCTGCACACTGTCTGGATTGACCATTCCCGTAACTTTGTGTAACATTTTTTGTCCATTAAATACATCCTTTTGTTTTGCAGGTTTACTCAGTCAATGTAGGTGTCTTCTTAGGTGGCAACAAACCTTCAAGAAGTGGAGATATTCGTGGAGATATAAGTGTGAATTTTTCATGCGATCCAGACATGTCATCCAAACTTGTATGCTCTATATCCTCTGGTTAACCTGTATGCTATTTTGTTGTAAGCAGTTTCAATCTTGAGTCACTTCGAATTTCTTCAGGTTGACTTTGTGCTGGAAGAGATATCATTTCTACAAAATGAAGGCCCTTCTGAAGAAGACGTATTAACTATCCTTGAAATTGAACAAAGAGCTCATGAAAATGGATTACAGGTTTAGTGAAGTTTATCTTTATCAAATTCGTGCCAATATAGTGCATAGTGTTCTAATCTTTGAGAAACCACAGGAAAATTACTACTGGCTGGATCGAGTTCTGCGGAGCTATCAATCAAGGGTTTATTCTGGAGATGTTGGATCCACCTTTGAGGTATCAGTGTGATACTTTTTGTATGGTTCAATGCTGCTTAATTTATGACTTCTCCAGTTACTTACTGACTTATCGTTTAAGTGGTGACAAATATATTAGCACATCCTTGCATTAAAGATATACATATTAGCACGCCCATATGCTTGTAGGTCTTTAGTTGCGTTCTTGGCCCGTATTTGTCAGTCTGTCATTATTAGTGTTTGAAATTGCCCCCATTGAGTTGCTGAGTACATCCATTACTTTTATTTCTACAGATCCAAGATGAGGGACGTCTAAAGGTTAGAGAGGCTTTGACACCACAATCGATGCAAATGGCCTTGCAAAGAGTTGTGCCTTTCCCTTGCAGAAAACAGTTCACTGTAGTTATTCTTATGCCGAAGTCATCCTGCTGGAACTCGTTCAAGGCACTGCTTACTTGGAGCCCTGGTGGATTTAGCAGAGACGCAAAGGTTAGACATTCATTTATCATGCCATTTGCTTCAATTTAGTCTTTACCCATGGCTCTCCCTCACCTCACCATTTTGAGATCCGTCTTTCCTGCAGATTTTGGCTGGCATGGCTGGCGCAATAGTGTTAGCGGTCAGTTTGTGGAGATACTCACGTAGCACATTGAGATCATAGCACGTCTATCACGCTCTCGACTGTTTTAGTAAGATCCAAAAATGGATCTGTCAAGACAATCATCTGCTTGACTCCAGGTACATGAGCTGACGACAAGATTTTGGTTTCCTCCTGGGATGCTGCTTCCTATCTGAGAGTGTATGTGGTGATTGTCCGTCACAGAAAGTATACAGAAATTGGTAGCTAACAGATTCATTGCCGCATGCGTGCGCTAAGCCTGTAACACAACACCATACGATTCTTTTGTCGCAGCATACGTGCCCCGTAACAGTCACTGATGTATATTGACACCTCCCATTTCATTTGATCCTCTAGACTGCAAGTAGGAAACGGCAGGTTGCATGCTATTAGCTGAAGTAGTAGCGGTTTTGTTTCTTGGTGAGCTTTGGATGTGTGTTTGTGGGAAAACCCAGAATGACAAAAGAATATAGGAGTAAGGATGCAGACATTTGTATGCACTGTATTTGTTACCTTTACCCCTTTGTTGTACGGTACGGCACCCTATTCTTTCCGTGTTCTGTTCCATGTGCTCTTTGAGTCCAAAGTTAGATTTCTGCTTTATTTTTTTTCTTTCTGTTGTTGATACGATGGATGATAATGGACTTATCCTGATGAATAGTACTCCATGATTTGGATCGAAAAGGGGAGACGTGGCGATCGAAGCAGGCGCAGGGCCTTTTTATCCCACCGTCCCACGAGCAGCACCGACCAAACGTGTGATTTGGCACCCTTGCGAGTTTTTTTTTCTTTTTTTTTGGATACTCCTAGTATATATGGGCGAGAGATTTCTCAAGGGAAGAGGAGAAGATGTGACGAGACATTGAAGAATCCCTCTAGAACACTCGTCACGATGCCGAAAAAGGCGTTACACGGATAGACTAGACCAAGAGAAACAGGAGAGAGATGCGATAAAAACCAGAGGCAAAGCAAAGGAAACAACAGGCCGCTGCTATATATCCGCCTCCTGCTAATCCGCGACTAGGGAGTGAAGAGCGAATCAAACACCACCACCATCGCCAGCGTCATTCAGATTTCAGAGGGAGGGAGGGAGGGAGAGAGAAAGGAAGGGGAAGTGGGGGAGAAGGAGGGGAGAGGATGGCGTGCCTGCACGACCACAGCTGCGAGGATCACAACTGCGCCGCCGACTGGTCGCTCTTCAACCACATCGACGTCCCCAAGGTCCCTCTCTCTTTCTGCCCCTCGCTCGCCTGGTTGATCCGATGGATTGGCCCCCGTATCACTCACTTCGTTTGATGTTCCTCTTTGAAATTGCTGTTGATGTTGATTCCCTATTAGTTCATCTATATATTCCGCGTTTAATCGTGCGGATGAAAAACAAAAGACGAAATCTAGAGATGGCATGTTAGGGCAATGGGTTTGATTTTTTTTGTGTGTTTTTTTTATGGTGTTTGCATCATCATATACATATATACAGGTGGTGGCTCTGAACGAATCTGTGGCGGGGAGCGTCAAGTCGGTCTTCAAGCCCTGGGAACAGCGCCTCGACACCTCTGGGGTATGTAGTAATGTAGCAGTAGCAATGTCTCTGCCTACCCATGTCAGCAGTAATCGGCGAAGCGTAGGGTTTCACTAAGAGATGCGGGAGATGAAGAATCTTGCTTGTTGCAGGGTTTTAAATCTGTAACAACAAGCTGCCAAAAACATTTTTAGAACATAACCCTCATAAACTCAAATGTAGTATTATTCTTTTTGGAATGAGTGTATTATCTTGAAAAAATAGTAGTTGGGAAGGCCAGCGATCTCGCTGACTGGATTTTAGCAAATGTTTCTACATAAACTGTGAGAAGCACTTGCTAGTGCAGTGGCAGATGTGACTTAACCCCAAGTCCTGTGTTCGGTTCGTGCGCATGCTGACATTTCTTCTTAATTGATTGACACCAAGTTCCTCGTTGGTGTCCAGCGTTTTTTTTCTAGATAACTGCCACTCAGCTGCCAGTAGGAGTTGTCTAGTACTCTAGTTGCAACCCTTCTGTTTCGTTGACACATGTTGGTGTGTTCTAACATATATTGTCCTCTCGGGTCATATCCCAAAGATGGCATGAGCTTAAGGTGTTTATAGTTTAGCTGCGGTACCACATTACTTTAAGTGTTGATTGCTGCGCCTCAGTGAGAATGATATACTTCTTTTCTTGTGTTAAAATTCAATGAAGGAAACTAGCTGTCCTCCTAAATACTAGATACTAGTTAGTTCTGCACTTCTTTCCACATAGAAAGACAGTATGAAATAGATATAAAATAGTTAGGGAAGGAAAAAAAAGGCTATATGTTCATAAATGATTAAGCAAGCAGGAATGTAGTGTTAGAAGGCCAGCAGGGTGGGTATAAAAATATTTTGATATGTATATTATAGTATGATATGGAGAAAACAAACCCTTTCTTCTGCATGAGACCTTCAATATCGGCGTTCTGCTTGTATAAGGTTTCATCATTTAATTCTGTTTTTTTTTTCAAAATTATTTAATTCTGCAAGCTGTGTAGTAGCGAGCTGGAAATTTTGGCCCGTGGTATTGATTTCAACATAGATCCTGTTTCTTGACACTCCTTTCATATCTCTGCGCTGCATTCTTACGAGAAACCTTATTGCACCAGGGTTTTCTGGAGAGTAATGAGGGTGACCCTGAGTTACTTGTTTTCATCCCGTAAGTATGCCACTTGCTAATTAGATATATCATATATCTGTGTTTTCCCCACTGTTTTTCTTACTCCAATCAATTGGTGCTTTGTGTGCAAGCTCGAAAGGAACACACAACCACATCCTGAACTATTTTTGTACAATCATCTTCTGAATGCAGGACTGCAGTAGTGTTTAGACCAAAACTGTTTGATGTTTCATTAGTAAGAACATGTAGCGTATGGACTTTTAGTTTTCATCCTTTGTTTGTGTTATTGTTCTCAGCTCTCACTCCAAGGTATAGCTTGTGCATGTTGAATTGATTGATATACCCAGCAGCCATTAAGTTAAAAAGATGTCTGTGAAGGAAATAGACATCCATCTTGTTGGTTAGTGTTATTGTACTCAGCTCTCACTCCAGGCCTGTTGGTTAGTGTTATTGTACTCAGCTCTCACTCCAGGCTAGTTCTTGTGCATGTTGAATTGATAGATATTCCCAGCAGTCATTTATCAGTCTGTTTGCGCTTCCTTTGGATTATTTTTGCACATCCTTCTATCAATTGTTTGTGCGAAAGCTTCAATGCTCTTTAAACATGCTTGCGCCAACTGCAAGCCAGCTTTTGCACACCATGAATTGTATATATGCTGTGAAAGGGTAGTCCTCAATAGGTAAACTGGATGCTATAGACCCATCCAAAACATTTTCCCCCTTCCATTAGGATATTATCCTGGAAAAAACAAGTAGTGCTCGGTCCGAATTAGAAAAAGCAGAGATAACGATCATACAATATGCTTGTCAGTGCTTCTTGTGCTCTACTTTTGCAGAAAGTTCATGTCCAGATACATTTAGTTTTGTTGATACATTTATTTTTGCTCTCCATAGCTTGCTGTGTAGACTTGTGTATGAGCTAAGACTTGGTTTTTATCCCTTCTATTCTGTTTATAATGCCTATCCAGAATTTATAAATCTGTGTAATCCTTTGTACCCTTTGGTTGTAGGTTTACATCAGACGTCAAGATCAAGAGCATCTCTGTCGTTGGTGGTGCAGATGGAACAAGCCCTTCTAGAATGAGAGCGTTAGTCTCAGAGCTCTATCTTTTCTGTTACTTGACTCATCTATTTGTCCCTCTTAACAGAATGTAATGGTATAAAATTTATTAAGAATACCTTGACATATGTTACAGGTTTATCAACCGAGAAGGCATTGACTTCAATGATGCTCAAAATATGCAACCTGTGCAGGTGTGGTTTTTAATTTTCTTCTCGTCTTATCCATGCCATAATAAGAAGATATCAGCTGTAATTTGAGGTGGTATTTGTTTGATTAGGAATGGGAGCTGGCAGAGAATTTGCAGGGAGTTCTTGAGTACCAAACAAGGTTTTTCCATTTCCCGTTTGTTCTGGTCTAGTATGCTGGTCTTGCTAACATTCATGAATCGTTCAGTCAAATTGTAATTTTCAAGCTAAAAAAGTGTGTTTCTGAATATTGTTCCATTAGGCGGGCAAAATTTAGTGGGTATACGCAATACTCTGGTGCTAGGCACTCTGAAATTCATTATATGCTTTCATTGATGGTAATGTGAACCGATACTAGTAGAGTTATTTTGCACTGACGGTAGTGAAATTTCACACTTTGCATATAAGGTAGTAGAGTTATGCACCAGATTGCTTTGCTTTCTTGCTTTTTTTTTTAACTGCTAAGCTTTATGTATGCTCAACACGTAGCAGCTTGGCTTAACTTTTGCCCTATCTTTTATATGATTTTGCTGCTTTTTCCAGGTATTCAAGGTTCCAGGGTGTGGCTAACCTAACTCTACATTTCCCTGAGAACTTTGGAGGTGACACAACTAAGATATATTACATTGGGTTGCGTGGTGAAGCTACTCAGGTACCAAAGCCTTGCTTATTTAGTTTAAAAAGGTAATTGGATATCGTGCTGATGCTTTGATTTCAAAATTCTGCCAATTGCAGAACAAAAGGGATGTTATGGCCACAATTGTGTATGAAATAATGCCTAATCCATCTGATCACAAGTAAGTTATTATGATTTGAAACTACTCTTGTCATTTATTTTTTTAAAAAAGAGACTATTTGTTATTTCTACCATTTCTGAAATAGTGAAATTATGAAAGGGCTGCATATTGTTATATGCTTCACACAGCAACGATTTTGCCAGTGTATCACTCTAATAGTTGCATCATCGCTTTGGTCTCCTTTTCTTTTTAACGAGTCTGAAGGTTGTGATTTAACTAATGTAGTTCCCATCCTCCCAATAAATATATCAAGATTTTTTATGTTCCTAGCATTGTTCCAGTTTGAAAGCTTGAATTGCTAATTGAACAGCATTACATACTTAACCAATGTTTTCATTGATACTTGTAGCTCCTTTCTGATTCTAAATTATAACCAGGAGTTTTTGTCTTCAAAAACTTTTTACGAAATGAATAAACTTTTTACGAAATGAACAGGGAGTTACTTTTATTTAGTACTTGAAGTTAATTCATCCAATTCCTGAGTGCTAACACTCTGTTTCCATGCAAATGTCTTGTTGAACTCATTGTCATTATTCTTTAGCATCTCCCGCTTCCAATATCAGGCAGCTTTTATATCTCCCTCTTTGTGATGCAGAACTAAGTCTGAGACTGGAGGTGGTTTCTCGCATGTTGAGTAGGCATGTCAGGTGAGATAAATCTTAGTCGACAACGCCCCAAATCACACAAACTCGTACTGTTCCTTTTGAGGCTATAGCAATGTAATAACTCTATATGCAAATTTTTCTTCGGTGAAGAGCATGGAAAGCAGATCGGTGTTGGATGCTGCTATCAGCTGTGATGACCTTCAGCTCTACTAATAAAACAATCCAGCTCTTGGAGACCAGTAGTAGCTTGACTTCTGAGTGCAGAACTCGTGTGCCTGTCGATACTGACTACATCGTCAAAAGTTGATGGCTTGTGCAATTTTATCGTAGTCTTTAACTGTCTGTACTTATTGTCCATATCGCGTTCAGTTCAATGGTAATGTGATACTTGCTAATTTTGTTCAGTTTGAACGTGAATTCACTTTGCAAGGCGGTAACGAAATGCGAGTGTCTACCGTCGTAACCTGACTACCTGGGTAACCATGCTGTAGACAGAAGCAGGGCGTGTGATTGCCTGTTTTCACGAGGTAAAGAAAGAGTAAACACGGAGAAATTGGTGCTTGCAAGATTGAATTCGTAGTCGTTTAGGTGAATACGCAATCTTGTGAAATACGCATGGTGCATGGGATTCAAATCCAGTATACCCTCTCTCCATATGTAATATCCTTATCGTCTCACTGTGTAAGACACTTCTTGCTGGCATACTATACTAGACTCTCAATAGTTAATAGTTTGAGAACTTGACATTCTAATAAGTGATTTCAGATGAAAATGGCATCAACCTTTGTAGTTGTAGCTCTCATCGAGCCGTACAACCTTTTATGTAAAGTTTATCTCCATCCAAAGTTGTTATGAAATTTCAAAAATATATTTTATCCAAACATACCTAAGCACTTCTAACATACATTTGGGCATATAAACTCTCAAATAAAAAATAATTGCCAACTACTCTGTCCGTCTCAAAATATAGCTACTTTAGAGATTAAGGGGTGAGGTATAAAAACGTTTCAAAATATAGCAATGTCGGGTGTTTTTTTATGGAGATTAAGGGGTGAGGTAAAAAAAAAGACTAGAGTACACTAGAGATAAGGGTTACGGAGATAAGGGTTACGGCAATGAGGGTTATTTTGGATATTGTCACAACTGTTTAATTTAAACCTCCTAGAGTCCAGGACAGCTTCAAGTCTTCAACTATGCAGTCCCGGCAGTTAATGGTGGAGCATGTGGTAGTAGGATCAGGTAGGGCAGTTGGTTCATGCTACTGCTGGAGGCCTGTGGCGGTATTATTTCCCTTCTGATCCTGCGGTAGATGTATTGCCACGATTGATGAGCACACCAACATTATAAAGATTATTACAGCATGAAAACAAAATGCCATGATGATCAGATGGCGAGTGGCGCAGTTGTGTACATGTGTGTTTTACAAGCGCATGTAAACATCTGCTTGAGACTCTTATGTATGGGCATGGGCAATAAAAATGGAGAACGAATATCCACACGTCATTGTTATTGATCAAATTGGTGTTTGCCATCTTTTCTACACCCCGTAATATAAGGCATGCATATATTTTAAGATTTAAATTTAAAACATTAATCAATAATTAATATAATATAAATTATTTTTTTCTAAAAATAATATTATTGGATTAACATTTGAATTTACTTTTAGATAGTTATAATTTCGTTGCCACAAACCTTATAATATATGAAAAATTAGTTTTAGAGACCATACCATATTTGACCATGTCTAATATTATGGGATAGAGGAAGTACTATTATCTTCATCCCAAAATATAAAATCCTAGTACAAGATAGAACATTTTCTAGTACTATGAATTTAGACAGCCCAAGAAATGTCCCATACGGTATTATGGTTCTTATATTTTGAGATGAAGGAAGTAACTTATAAACCTTATCCCAAGCTACTACAATAATAATCTTAGAAATAGAATAAATATAAAAAATATCAGATACGTGGACTTCTTAGGCCATTCACAATGTGTCATGGTGCAAAATTGAACCTAGATGCCACATTGGATAAAACTCCTATAAAACAACTCACCGTCCCACTAGCAGACACTTTTTCATCTTCTCTCTCTTTTTTGCCTTTCCCAACCCATCCCTCTTTCCCAACCATCCCTATCCGATCCCCTCTCCTCTCACCTCCTCGCGACCTCTATTGGTGGCTACGCCGTCATCTGAACCACCTCTCTCATCCTCCCTCCATCAGCGCTGCGCCACCTCACCTTTTCCTCCTCCCGCCGGCACCCCCCCTCCTACCCGCCTTGGCAGAGACGGACATGGAAGCTTGGCGGCAACGGACTTAGCGCTCGGGGTGGCAACGGACATGGAGCTTGGCGTAACAGACTTGGCCTCCCCTCTTCTCACGCACTGCCACCGCCTCCGCCGCCGGTTCGCCTCCTTCGCGTCTTCCTCGCGGAGGTCGCTGCCGACCAAAGCCGTGTGACCTTGTCTTCCTCGCGAAGGTCGCCGCCAACCCGAGTCACGAGACCTTGTCTCTCCTCAATCCGATGATGTTGTCCCCACTCTAGTCGCCACCGTGCCTTTCCCCCTCGCCGGTCTGTTTGCGGGCTCTATCTAGCTGGGGGCAGGGCGGGGACGACATGGAGCTCGACAGCACTTCCCAAGTCATCATCGTCAACCTTCCTCTCTCTTATGCTTTTCGCATGCTTTCTGATAAAAGCCATCTGTTTATCACAGGGTAATGAAGAGCATCGGGGGAAACAATATATACGCACGTGGAGAAGAATCTCCTACACGGAGGGTTGAGGCCAAATCATAGGTATTTAGGGTGTGTTTAGTTCCATGCCAAAATTGAAAGTTTGACTAAAATTGGAAGTTTGAAGAAAAAAGTTGAAGTTTATGTGTGTAGGAAAGTTTTGATGTGATGGAAAAGTTGAAAGTTTGAAGAAAAAATATGAAGGGAGTAGTATTCTATGGCCGAGTTTAGTTCTAAATTTTTTCTTCAAACTTCTAATTTTTCTATCACATCAAAACTTTTCTACACATAAACTTCCAACTTTTCCGTCATATCGTTTCAATTTCAACCAAACTTTCAATTTTAGTGTGAAGTAAACACACCCTATGAATGGAACGTGGAATTATTTTTCTTCAATTTTCCTCTAGCCGGTATTAAAAAAAGAAAAAGAAAATCCCCACCCAAACCCTAGCCCCGCGCCGCTCCCTATCCCTCTCCCGCCTCCTCCCCCTCGCGCCGTCGCCATCGCCTCGCGCCGCCGTCTCCGAGCGCCTCCGCCTCGTAAAAGTCAAAACCGTGTGCAGCCCTAGAAAGCCGCACAAGCTGCAAAACCCTCCTCGTCTACCCTTCCCTCTCTGCTCGCCGCCGCCGCCGCCGCACGCCTTCGAAGATGCTCGACATCAACCTCTTCCGCACGGAGAAGGGCGGCGACCCGGAGCTGATCCGCAGGTCGCAGCGCAACCGCTCCGCCTCCGTCGAGCTCGTCGACGAGGTCATCGCCCTCGACGACCAGTGGCGCCAGAGTAAGAGAGAGGGGGTTTCTCACTCACCCGGGCGGGATCGAACCCCTTGCGGATCCGCCGTCCCTTCCCTGACCACTAGTTATGCTTGTTCGCCGCAGGGCAGTTCGAGCTCGACAAAATCCGGCAGGAGCTCAACAAAACCAGCAAGGAAATCGGCAAGCTCAAGGCTGTACGTTCTTCTCGATCCGATCCATTTTCGTGGCCACATTGCGGGTTTTTTTTTTTTATTTGCGTGTGAGACGGTGAGCATGCCGCTGTGCAGAAAAAGGAGGACGCGTCGGCTCTGATTCAGAGCACGGAAGAGATTAAGAAGAGGTTGGCTGCCAAGGAGACGGAGGTGCAGGAGGCCAAGGGCACGCTCGATGCCAAGCTCGTGACGATCGGAAACATTGTGCATGAATCCGTCCCTGTCAGCGATGACGAGGTGTGTTGAAAAGTGGAATGCTTAGATTTCGTGACTATTGATAATTAGCACAGTTTTTGGTCTGTTAAGTTTGTTAGATTTGCAGGTTTCCTGGCACTTGTTTATAATGCAGAGACAGTAGAACAGCTGTTCAGCGCAAACCCTATAGTTGTGTGGATTAAAAAGTTTTTGCTATTCCATTTTAGTATGGCTTAGTAACACGAACAACATTGCGTTAATTGAGATATGCTAGGTTCATCGATTGTGGTTTTTCTATATCCAATTGTAGAAATTCGAAACAGATGCCCTGAATTCCTCTGAAATTATATATCTAGATATAGAGATTGATTCTTTCTTTGTAGGCTAACAATTTAATTGTACGGACATGGGGAGAGAGGAGGCTGGAGGGTAATTTGAAGAATCACGTGGATCTTTGCAAGATGCTTGACATAGTAGCTTTGGAGAAAGGTATATGCTAAAATAATTCTCTCATTTGAATTATTTTTATTCTAAAATGGTTGCTTGGTTTTGGTTTTTTCAAAGTTCAAAGCATAATACTTTCCTTGATGATAGTTACCAGAATAGCTTGTTTCTGCTGGAGGTTCCATTATAGTTGCTTGTGATTTTGTTCTTCTTTTGTTATCATTTCCAGTTAACATAATATGGAGTATCTGAAGATATAGTCGATTGCTTGTTCGTGCATTTCCCTTGAGATATACTTCCATTTTCTGTTTTGAGTATAAAAGCCCAAAATCTTATAATGAATTGTTATTTAGGAGAGGTTTTCTACCATCCTTGGAGAGGTATATACCTCATACTTGATATATACAACAGGGTTACCAAAATTAATGCTAAAAGTTGGAATAAAGGTTGAAAACTCATCTTTGTAAATATTCTTGAATTTTTATTTCGTAACATGTACATGTGTTAGTCAGGAGGTATATTATCTGCAAGGTGGAGGTATATACCTCGTACTCCCCCTGTCCCAATTTACAGGGCACACACAATATTTTGCTAAGACCAAGAAGCTTGCATGCAGTTTATTTTCTTCCTGATCTACCCCTATTAAATCTAGATAGTTCAAGCACTTCCTTTCCTCATGCATGAAACCAATAGGTCAATTTAACCGGGGTCAGATTGCACACGCAACTAATTCGACCAATACCTCCTCGCTTGCATGCATGCATGCAAATTAGCCGGGCACTTTTGGCCGAAAGCCCCAGCATGTCCTGTGTTTTGGGACGTTAACAAAAAAGTAATATGTGCCCTCTAAACTGGGATGGAGGGAGTAACTAACAATATGTGGTATATATACCTCTATGTACTCTTCCCAAGAATCAGAAATGCTTTGTCATTAGCAATCATGAATTTATCTTCTAATCAGTTTAATCAATTTATTTTTTTTATCACTAGAACAATAGGGAGGTATATACCTCTCCAAGGATGGGAGAATAGTAGAATACCAACATTTAGGAATATGGATAATTGCTCACTCTTTGATTAAAATTAAAAATGATCTTTGATCTATTCACAGAATCCCACTGTTGCCATTTTTTCCTGGTCTCTCAAATTTATAGGTTACTTACTGCCTATCCAATTTTTGCAGGTGCTGATGTAGCAGGTGGAAGGGGTTATTATTTAAAGGATGAAGGTGTCCTACTGAACTTGGCATTGATAAATTTTGGACTCGCTTTTCTGAGAAAGCGAGGCTTCAAGCCAATGCAAACTCCTTTTTTCATGAGAAAGGAAACCATGGGAAAATGTGCCCAGTTGGCCCAATTCGACGAAGAGCTTTACAAGGCAAGTCAAATGAAACTCTGGTTTTATACATCATTGGTATTGAGAATCGTGGTTGTGGTTTCTAATGTTTTCATGAATTAAATTATGTTT
Source organism: Oryza glaberrima (assembly GCF_000147395.1). Lineage (NCBI taxonomy): Eukaryota > Viridiplantae > Streptophyta > Magnoliopsida > Poales > Poaceae > Oryza > Oryza glaberrima. The sequence goes on from NC_068326.1 coordinate 19,213,043, forward strand.
TATATATTCTTTTGCTGTTCTATGTTCACGAATTTGCAGTAATTGTAGTTAAGCAGTCCGGAAATGATACATTCAGTCTGATCAAGTGTAATTTCAGTGGTATGAGGTCAGTTTTTTTCTTTAATGTAACAAGTTCATAACAAATAGTTGCATTTGACAGCTAACAGGCGATGGAGAGGAAAAGTATCTCATCGCTACATCCGAGCAACCGCTGTGTGCGTATCATCTAGGTGATCGAATTTATCCTGCTGAATTGCCAATTAGGTGGGTAATGTCTAAATTTAGGTAGTTTGGTTTGGTTGATGTGCGCTAGCAGTTTGATGATAGTTTTGCCAATTTAGATATGCTGGATATTCCACCTGCTTCCGGAAAGAAGCTGGTTCACATGGAAGGGACACGGCTGGTATCTTCAGAGTCCACCAATTCGAAAAGATTGAGCAATTCTGTGTTACAAGTCCAAATGACAATGAATCCTGGGAGATGCATGAAGAAATGATAAAAAATTCAGAAGATTTCTACAAGGAGGTAGACATCGGAAGCTTCGCACATCTTAAGCACCTTGTTACATGCGGAACTGTCTTTTGATGTCTAATCATTTCTTCATTGTCTATTATACAGATTGGCCTACCGTACCAACTTGTCTCCATTGTGTCTGGTGCTCTTAATGATGCTGCAGCTAAGAAGTATGATTTAGAAGCATGGTTCCCTGCATCAAAAACCTATAGGGAATTAGTGTCCTGCTCAAATTGCACAGATTTTCAAGCAAGGAGACTTGGTATAGGTTATGGCCAGAAAAAGGTATCATTTCACTTGGATGCTGGTAGATCAAATTATCTTAAAAGTCATCTGTTATTGCAACTGATTTGATGTTCAAATTGCAGAATGATGAGCAATCCAAGCAATTCGTTCATATGTTGAACTCAACATTGACTGCCACTGAGAGGACCCTTTGCTGTATTTTGGAGAACTTCCAGAAGGAGAATGGTGTCGAAGTTCCAAAAGCATTGCAGCCTTACATGGGTGGAATCGATTTCCTTCCTTTCAAGCTGGATAGCAAACAAGTTGCTCGACTCCAAATCAAATAATCCAAATTCAAAGGTCCGTCTCTACCTCTAGGCTCTAGCAATCCCCTTTCTCTAACACGTGCAAAACTATAATCTGATTTTATTTTTATTTGGGTCTTCTCTTGACAGGGAGATGCTATCTGAGCTAGATGAGGAATCAACAAAGATTTTCTTGCTTTCAGACACTACTGGATGTTATTCATACTTCTAAAAAATGCGTGTTGTTCAGAACTTGTATCAATGATCATGATGTTACAGTTTTGGCTCTCATTTGAGTGTATTGATTAGCACAATGTCTGACCATGTACTTGCACAGTGATATTCCGTAGAATGTCTGGCTATCTTGGATATGTGTGCTTAATTTGCCGTAAAAGATGTATTCATTTTCATGGCCTTTAGGGCCTATACTAATTTGTTGCATACAGTAAAGCTCTACTTGTCTTAATATTTGTTCTTATCGGCTTTTATGGCTGATAAAGTATCATTCTGCATTTGGTTTATTAGCTACAGCTAAAATTTAAATTTTGAAACTTAATTTTGTAATTGATTTTAGCGACCTTTTTCAGCGTAGCCTATTTCTTAACCTTAGTTATTTATATTGATAAAGCAACTTTTTTTGTGAGTGAATTACATGTTGGGCCAGTTTTTATTACCATGGTTGCATATTGGATTAGGATTGAACTATAATTTTCACTTTAGACTAGTTATCTTTGCATAACTTTTCAGTTTAGGCCCGTTCTACTCCAGATCTCTCTTTCGTCTCCAAGAGCCAGCATATGATCTGAGCAGGGTGACCGTGACACACAGCAAATCGAGCTCATTACTAGCTGGAAACAAAAATGAAAAATGAGATGTCTGTCTTTGCTTGTTCACTGTAGGCTGGAAGCAAAAATTGGAAAATGAGAGATCTTTGTGCTTTGCTCGTTAACCCGGGGGCTTTTGCTCATTCACCCAGGGAATTTGAAAGATCTCACCAGGAAAATATAAGCTCATTGGCCAATGGAGAGGCTGCAGGAGCAGCCTTGAATCAGGTACAAGGACTAGAGGAGGATGAACTAATGTAAGGACCATGTTATTGGGGTGTGGACTCACTAGTCCAAGGTGCAAAGCGTGGTAACAAATATGGTCTAAAATGAAAAGATTTGATATCACCTAGTCCAATATACAACTTGGGTAATAAATGTAGGTCCAAAGTGCGAATCGCTCTTTATTTTTCTACCGTCACCTGTTGACACTTTTTACCCCCTCCGCGCATAACTTTTGTCACTAAGCTTTGATTTCTTTTCTTTATGTCACCACCTCCATCGGAGAGGCGCCTGTGCTGTCAATCGATGCCAGCGGCCACTGAGCAAATTCATGGTGGGAAAAGGGGTTTTCATGTAATTTTGATGGAAAGTGATGCGTAGCACTATTTATTTTCGGAGTGGAGCCGTGAAGCCACATTTTCGCCGCTCCAACTTGACAGTATAAATTTTTTTTTTGGGAGCGATCCACTCCATTCTGCTTTAGTTTTTGATGAATTTGAATTGTTTGCTTGAGCTCCAACTCTAAGTAAAATGAATCTTTTATTTTTGACATACTAGGTAAAATGAATCTTGGAGCGAGAGATGTATATCCTATTAGGCGTGTTCGCTAGAGCCAGTTCCCAACCCAAACACCGCGCATGAAAAACGAAACGGTCCATTAGCACGTGATTAATTAAGTATTTGCTAAAATTTTTTTCAAAAATGGATAATATGATTTTTTAAAGCAACTTTCGTATAAAAACTTTTTATAAAAAACGCACTGTAAGTAAGCGTGTGAGTGGAAAATGAGAGTAGGGAGTTGGAACCAGCTTAAATCTTGAAGTCGGTATCCTGCTCCATAGTCCATATCAGGGTCGAGCAGCCCAGTAGCAGGCCCACAAGGCCTAACCAAAGGTGGAGCAAAGCCTCCATACTCTGCGCTGCGCCTCCTCCCCCCTCCATCCATCGCCGCCGCTTCCGCTGCGCTCTCCTTCATCGCCATCGTTGTTCGCCCTACGCCCGGCGGCGAGGAGAGGACGGGAGGAGACGGTCACCGAGAGCGTGTGCGGGTCACCTCGTGCCCTAGCGGGGCGCCCCATCGTGGTGGTGGTGGTGGAGGATCCCGCGCCGGCATGGAGGGAGGGGACAGCGTCCTGGACGCGGTGCTCGACGAGGAAGCCCTAGACTACGACGGCGATGACGTCGAGATGGCGGACGCGGACGACGCCGTAGAGGAGGCGCAGGCGCAGGAGGATCCTGTAGCCATCACCGCCCCCACTGCCGCCGCCACCGGAGGAGGAGGAGGAGGAGGAGAAGGCGATGGCGGCGTGGGGCAGGCGGGGAAGAACAAGAACAAGAAGAAGAAGAGGAAGAAATCCGCGAGGACGAAGAACAAGGGGAAGCCCGACGGGCCGCCCAAGATCGCCGACATTAACAGGTATAAACCCTCGTTTTTCTGCTAACCTAGGGTTTAGTTTGGGTTGATGCTTATGAGCTCTTTTAACTTTGGCTTGTCCACAATCGTCGGGAGCAGTAAACCCAAATCGACTTGTGCCACAATTGTATCTATGAAAGTTAATGTGAATTTTTTTGTGCGAGAAAGAGACTTCCTACTGACGTTAACTCAATTATGCCCCCTACTACTGCAGTTTTCTGTTTTAATTTAGTTGATATAAAATAGAGTCAGACTGTTACTTGCATTTTGGTATGGTTATTATACATCGAAAATGTCTATCCCTTGTTTTAAAAATTGTAAGAGGGCTATAAAAAACTGGAGTTTTAAGAGGGCTAGGCTTGCTAAGATACATGAGTTTTGGCTTCTCTTATGATTATTTCTTGCTGAGAGAATTGCATTTGCTTCTTACTGTCATGGTTTCTGTTTCTTGTCCTAACTGCTTATCCTGCATGGTTCTGGCAGATTTGTTAATGAAACTTGCAAGCGCTTGAAGGAGAAGAAGTCCTATCTTGTTTGGAATGCTGTTGGCTGCCTTGGTGTTTCTGCTATCAGTGATCTTGTTAGAGAGGTATGCAATTTTTACACGGAATAGTTAAATAAGTATACTGATCAATGTTTAGACTAGTTAAAACTTGGTGCAACATTATTTTGGTGTAAGCTACTGTCTAAACCTCTCAAATGTCCCATCATGCCTCCATGATACTCCTAGATTGGTAGGTATTGGCCAAATGGCCTTACATAGGACATCTGTTTGCCCACTACTCTTACAAATATCACTGCCCTGATTCTTTGCAGTTACATGGATTAGTTTGTTAAGTGTACTTGAGAAGTTTGGCGTTTCTCAGAAGAGTCTGAATAATATTTGCAATCTGTGTACTTGATTGGTGGCAAATCCAGTTGCAGTTAAGTTTCTGTTCATAGTTATGTATATGTTATATAATTCTGATTGTATGTAAGAAAAACATGAAATGTCTAGATTGCCCAAAAATCATTCGAGTTATGGATAAATTGGTGTAGGTGATGTTAAATCACAGTTGTGGTGAATAGTATGTAATATTCTTAGTTTTACTTTTCTGAAGTTGTTATCTATTATTATTAAAGCCATTGGGTTCCAGGTTGAGGCCATCCAGAAGTGTGGAGGCCAGATTGTTGCTGATGGAAGTCGCTTCCGCACCGGTGGTGGAATCCTGTGGAACATCTTGAAGTCACGGGAGCCAAAGGCATATAAGGAAATTATGGCGAAGGGAAGGGAGCTTGAGGTATGACACTGTCATGAACATGCTTGTTTTTCTTAACATTCCTTCCATATGGATGCTTTTAGTGCTTTCATTACTATCCTTTACGTAAAATAAATATAACCATTAAACTTATAGTATCCAAGCCAACTATGTTGATCATGAGTCATTTCTAAACCTCCTTTACGTAAATTGTTATTGATGGTATTTTTTGTATTGTGAGCTGTTAATAATTCATCACAAGTTTACGTCTTTGTACCACTACCCACTGTTTAATTACTAATTAATTGATTTACCTGCTTTCTCCTTTCAGAAGCAATTCAGGTACAAACAAGGCAGGCCGCAAACGAGCAGAAATGAAGATGCAAGCTCACAGGGAAGTGCGCTAATTGACGAGGATATTGAACCACATGGTGAAAAGGAAGTATCGGATGATCCTGAGCGGTTAATTGACGCGGAGAAGTCACCACATGTACCTGATAATAACAAAGCTGAACGCAAACCATTAGCAGACAGGATTCGTGTTCCTGTTGCTTATGATGATCTATTTGAAGAGGGAGAGATACACGAAGGGGATGCGCCATGAAGTATTTCGAAAGTCTTGCCCTTTCAACCCCTCTTGAGCGTTAATTCTTGAAGCAAACATCACCGAATGGGAAAAAGGGCATGTGTATTAATCGACATTACAGTGAGGCAATTCTTTTTCCAATTTTGCCTTTATATGTGCCTGATTGGGCAGTAAGGCAGCGGATGAGTTTTTTGTTGAGAGCAGTGAGCTGAAACAAACTCAATATTAATGGAAAGTTACGGCGGTATGTTGGGTTGTCTATGCGTTTGCATATCTCAATTTCTGCCCCCTTAAAGGCTTGTCTTGTCTGGATAATCCAAAGAGCGAGGAATTGGAGGGGATTGAATTGGAAATAATTTTACACCTTGTGAAGGGGATTATCCGAACATACTCTTATTTGTGAGATCAAGGAGGGCCCATGAATATTACGTAGGTGGGCTTCCAGTAGGATTCTGGTTAAATCAGAGTGCTCATAAATATTAGGGACAATATTATACACATGCAGATGTGTTTTTAATAGGATTTGGGATCAAGGATACTCGTGGGTATGTGATATGTGTGCGTGTGCTTGTTCCGTGTAATCGGAAAAATAAAAATAAAACTCTATTTTTCTATTGATGGAGTGCATTAGTAGTACACTGGGAAAAAAATAAAATATGTGCATGACAAACTGTCTTGGTGGTCTATATTGTGGAACACAACAAAACATGCATTAGAAGCAGCTATTTTCCATTAATCAATTATTAAAAGAGGGGAAAAAAAAGGAGAATAGACCATTACTGTTTGCCACGGTGTGTATATTGAGGGCTATTTTGAATCACAGGAATAAAAAAAATCAAAGAAATAAAAAAAGAGTAGGATTTAGATAGGAATACAAGTGAAAAACGGATTCAGATAGAAATACATGTGTAAAACAGAGAATTACCATAGGAAAAACAAAGGAATTTGATGAGAGATAAAAAAATCACTTGATTCTTTCCATGAATTTTACCTGATGTTAAATTTCCCCTAAAACTTGCACGATAAGAGGTATTCTATAGAAATTTTATAGGATTTAAAAAATTATATTAGAAAAATTTTTATAGAATTAAAATCCTCTAAAATTGATATGAATTCCTTTGAGCCAAAGTCGACCTGAATTGTCGACCGGACAATATCTCTTCCAAGAGAAGGAAACGCCAACTTCACAAAAATCACATTCCAAATCAGAAACCTCGGACCTCCAACCCAGGATCGGAGCGGATGACGACGACGACGACGGCGGCGACGAGGAGGTGGTGGAAGCGCCGCGGCGGCGGCGGCGGCGACGGCGCGGAAGACGGCGACGACCTCATTCCGATGGACATCCAAGGTGTGCACCATCTCACGCGCGCGCCGTTCTCCTTCCCCAACCCTCTCTCGTTGTCATCACCCCCGTTCGTGGACTGCGCGCAGACCAGGAGGAGATGGTCCGGTCGCTGGAGCAGAAGCAGGCGCAGCAGAGCCGCCGGTGGAGGGTGCGCGCCCACTGCCGATCCCCGATCTCGTTCGGCTTAGGGTTTTGTTTCGTCGATTCGATTCGGTTTGGTGGTCCTCCCTGCTCACGCCCGGACCCGGCCATGGCCTGTTGTTCCCTTTGTGTTGTGTTGTGCAGCGCGTCTTCGCCGGGTTCCTCCTCGGCTACGCGGCCTTCCTCGTCTACTCCGGCTTTCACCATGCGGCGGCCCCGTGGGAACTGGTTGGTTTACTTACTGTCCGTCACCCCCATTCCCCATTTCATGGCGCTTTGCTTAGACATCACTTGGTTGAGCTCATTATTATTGCTTGATATTGATTGGCATAAGATTCGGAATTGGCATATGGTAGCACACATGCCGTAGTTCGGTTGCGTTGGATTAGTTACAAAATTATTTCCTTGAGGATTGCCAATTTACCAGCAGTTGAAAAATAAGGGGGGAGGGGGGAGGGGGGGGGGTCCTTCATATGCATGTGAATGCATTTATTTATATCCATGTGTCATACATTGCTGGATAATGTATTTCAGCGATGCCTGAATTCTGCGACATTCAGCACTACAACTCTAACTATTACACCTTCACAACTGTTGCTATCTGCTATACCATGTATTAATGATTTTCTTTGTAATGACTGTCTAGCGATTGCATTGCGCTGTGCTTCTGTCATGTTGTTTGACACATGCTTCTCTAATGTACAGCGGTATCATGCTTATTTCATGGAAGATTTGTCATCACCGATGGTCGTAGTTGCAGGTAATTATGCTTACATCATATTTGCATTGCACACAATAAATGAACCAGAGGTTCTCTCTGTTACAAAAGTAAAAAAAGAGAGAGAGAGAGAGGGTGGAAGTTTTAGATACAAGTACAGATAATGAAATGTCTACATGTTACTTGGATTGAAATAGCTGATGGCACTGAGCCAGCTGTGTCTTTCTTATTTGCTCAAGTTAGCAACTTCAAATGCAAGTTTTTTGTTTATTGAGTGAATTGCAGTTTGGGGCAACTTTTTATTGCCAAAGTTTCACTTTAGACCACCCTTCAATAAATATTTCCACTTTGGACTAGGTAATTTTGCCTTTGCTATATTTTTTTGCACTTCGGACCACCCCAACTCTCTTCTCTTCTCATGTCTAACCACTCCTATGGCAAAAATATGCCTTGTGCATGGGTGAGAGTTCATTGGCACGTTGGAGCCAAAACGCTCGAGGTCGTTGATGTGCTGAAAAGATAAGTTTGGGGTGGTCCAAATTGCAACAAAGGCAATGCGCAAACTACAATTTGCTCTTGTTTGTTTTATCATACTACTTTCTTTTCCAATGACTTAGCAGTCTGCAAACATTTTCTACTCGGAGTTTTAGGGAACATGTCACTTATAGCATGATAGTATTACACAAGATGCATTTATTGATCCTGTTGGTTAATCATCATCTAAACTCATTCCCTCTGTAATTCTTGTTTTACTTTATACCAAAACAAATAAAAGAATGTGGAACTTACAGGCATAAAATTTGTCCTGCTAAATCAAAATTACTTCCCTTGTGATATGATTAATACCTTACCTTGAATATTGCAGATTGGATAGCTGCCCTAGCATGTTTATTCTCAATTAAAGGATTACTTCACTCCTGGAAGAAGTGGATGTGGTATTCATTCTATGTCAGCATACTAGTAGCCCTCTTCTGGACATACTACCTCTTGAGGTATCACATTATCTACTAGTAACTATTTGCTTTGTGCATTGTTATTACCATTTTATGATAATGGTCTTTTATGCATGACCACATAAACAGTACTAGCCAACCATCAACGGCTAGAACTTGTAATTTGATTGGTTGATTGGTTTTACTCTTGTGCTACAGGTTACCGAGAATTCGATGGGATGTAGCATGGCTCCCGTTTGGCCCTTTGATGTATGCTTTCTTGCTTCCTTCTATCTGTTTTTCACAGACCAAGAGGATCATTTCTTGTTAATAACATTGTTCGTTTTATCTATATTGTTGGGCAGTGCTTCTGCATTGAGCCTCTATGTGGACCACTCTATGCTGGAGTCAATGCAAGATATCAACGCCTTGAGGAGCTACATGTATAACTACAAGGCCTTGTAGTGTGGAGAATATGGCTAGTTGTATCTATACATGTAATAGGTTTGCACTTATCATTAACTCCCGGTATAGCTTAGAGTTCATCTACTTCTAGTTTACTGCTAAACAATGGAGATTCACAGGTTTCATCTTTGAATGGAATTATTTTGGTTAAAGTAGCATCCATCATTTGAGCAATCTCTAATCTGTGACAGGATTAACCACTCTATTACCAGCAGAGCCCCAGAAATCTTTCTGCCTTGAGTTAAGACTTTTTGGATATCTAGAATTTTTCTTCGGCTTATTTCCCTTAGGTCACCTTTTGCCCTTTGTGTTGCTTGTCAATGACACCAGAGTGCTTCAGGGGTGCAATTCCTATCCCCATCCTCAACGGCATCCATATGGTCTGATTCATCAACTACTGGCACCGTCAGTCTCATTTGCACATCCTGCACCATCAAAACATGATCCTAGTTCAAGGAGTGTTTAGATCTAGGGGTGTAAAATTTTGGCGTGTCACATCGGATATTATATAGGGTGTTGCATGTGGTGTTCGCGCACTAATAAAAAAACTAATTATAGTATCGGTCAGTAAACCGCGAGATGAATTTATTAAGCCTAATTAATCCGTCATTAGCACATGATTACTGTAGCACCACATTGTCAAATTATGGAGCAATTAGGCTTAAAAGATTTGTCTCACAAAATAGTCGCAATATGTGTAATTAGTTATTTTTTAAAACTATGTTTAATACTTGATGGTGTAAAAATTGAGGTAAACAGGCCCTCAGCTTCATGCTCAAGTTGTGCGAACCTGAATTTCTGGCATCCTGGCAGGGCCCTTATTTCAGGACATAAGGAGTACTCTCTGTCAAAAAAAACTCTGTCCAAAAAAAACTTACCTAGATAAAGGTAGTCCAGATTTATAGTGACCCCTCTTAGATTGAGTTTTTTTTAGGAGGGAGTAGTATCTTTTTTCATCACTGATGCAGGCATTACTGATTTCGATTAAGAAATGGAACATGACAACATTATATGCAGCTAATAAACAATCTTCACACATCTGACGGCTGCACATTGGGGGTGCAAACTGATAGGCAATAATTCAGCAGGAATGCAAGAATCGGGTCTATCTATACATTTGTTTTTTTTTTCGAGGAAAACGGGGAGCTTTATTAATTAAAGATTAGGAGGGATACAGTCTTTGGCTAAGCTCTCCTTAACACACTCAGGCGCACACATACGCCACACCGAAGATTGCTTCAGGCGCCTAGCCAACTGGCTAAGGCAATGAGCAACTTCGTTAGCTCCCCTATTAATCCTATTAAACTTAAAAGCAGGAAGAAGTGGAAGAATCGACTTGATTTCCTGGAAGACCTGCCACAAAGGCGATCTGTTCTTAGCTCCCGACGTAAGGCTAGCCACAACATTCGCACAATCTGATTCCAGGATCACCGGCATCTGAATCCAGTCTGCTGCTAGCCGTAGCCCATCCCTGCACGCTTGAGCTTCAGCTTCCTCAGGCGACTGACAGCTTCGGATCACATTCCATGAAGTCAGGAGGACATCACCCACATGATCACGGATGACAATTCCAGTACCTGCTTCTCCGATTTGCTGCACGAAAGCTCCATCAACATTAATTTTAGCCCATCCTTGCGGCGGTGCTTCCCAGCGCACCAAATCACTGGGACTACTCCGGGCAACCGTAGTAGCAGATTTAGTACCCATCTGGGGGCCTTTCCCTTTTATATCAGTAACAGGATTGACCTTTGTGGTACTAATGGATTCCCACAGGCTCTGCAAGAACAAGACAGAGCCATGGACAGTCGATGAACCTGAACCAAACAAGCTGTCATTCCTTAAGAACCAGGAGCTCCACAGGACAAGGAGGAGCTTTGCTCGCTCTTCAGGGCTTAGTCTATCAAGCAGAATCAGAAGCCAGTCTGGACCATCATTTCGCAACTGTTGCTCATCCGGCAAATTTCAGACACAACGAAGCTCAGTACGCAGGGCTGTAGATCGAGTACAAGAAACAACGGCATGAAAACCATCCTCATCTTCCACACCACACAGGCTGCATTTACCATCCCTCACCATCTTCCTCTTCAACCGGTTCAGCTGAGTTGCCAGACAATTACGGGCTAGTCTCCAAGCAAAAATTCTGATCTTTGGTGGTACAGGAGCAGTTCATAAGGCTCGCCAGAGTAGCCTTTCACCAGAGTTAGCCGAGCTAGAAGAGACACCGTCCGTATTGATTTGCTTCATCAGAGCAGCACGGTATCCACTCCTAACTGTGTACATTCCAGACTTCTCAAAGTGCCATGCCAGAAAATCATCAGTAGGAAATTGGGGCAACTTAATCTTTAACATTTCATCGGCATCAAAAGGATGACAGACCCGCCTGATTAGCTGTTCGTCCCAACAATTCCCCTCAGGGATGATGAATTGTGATACCCATCGGAGCCGACATCGACTTTTCATACCTGACACCCTAAAAGAGGACTCCCTTGGGATCCAACGGTCCTTGCAGAATTTGACCCTCTTGCCATCAGCAATGCGCCAGATCAGTCCTTCCTTTAAAAGTTGCAGTTCATGTTCAATTCCTTTCCAAGTCGGCGATGTATCAGCTGGGAACACTGCATCAATCAGATCGCAGTTTGGAAAGTATTTGGCCTTTAGAATGCGAGCACATAGACTCTCCGGGAACTGAATTAATCTCCAGGCTTGTCTCCCTAGTAGCGCCTGATTGAAAATTCTGACATCTCTAAATCCGAGTCCACCCATGCACTTAGGGAGAACCAAATTATCCCAGGCGTCCAATGTACCTTCCTCTTATCCTCCTCGTCACCCCACCAAAAGTCTCTCACCAGTTTAGTGTAAGCTTCGCAGGATGACACCGGAAGTTTGAAAACCCCCATCACATAGGTAGGTATTGCCTGCGCCACGGACTTGATAAGAACATCCTTCGCTCCCGACGACATGAACTTTTCTGCCCAGCTATTCAGTCTTTTGATCAAGCGTTCCTTGATTGTTTTAAATTTGTCCGCCGTCATTCTCCCCTCTAGAGTAGGGAGACCCAAATACTTACTCTCGAAGGTAGCAGATTCAACCTGAAAGATCAGTTTGATTTCCTCGATCACATCACTAGGACAGTGAGCACTTGTTAGCAAAGAGCACTTCGTTGGGCTCAGAAGCTGTCCGGTGCAGCGCTGAAACAACGGCAAAGCTTGTTTGACCACAGTAACCTGCTGCAGGCATGCTTTGACAAACAGCAGGCTATCATCAGCAAAGAGTAAATGGGAAACCCCCGGCGCCCTTCGACAAACTTTCAGTTCCTCAAGTCGCCCAGCAACCACTTCATGGTTCAGAATCGTCGAGAGGCCTTCAGCTACAAAAAGAAACGAGTATGGCGATAATGGGTCTCCCTGCCGTAGGCCCCGGGTTGGCGAAAACGGCTCCAGCAGATTACCATTGAGAGAGACGGAATACTTCACCGTTGTAACATAGGTCATTATCCATCTCACCCAGGTTTCACAGAAGCCGACTTTAATCAGGACACACCTTAGGAATTCCCAGTCGACACGATCGTAGGCCTTACTTAGGTCAAGTTTATAAGCACAAAATTGTTTCCCCATCGACGATTCCCGTTGAATGTTATGGATGCACTCAAAAGCAATCAACGCATTGTCCGTGATCATTCTATCCGGAATAAAGGCACTCTGGTTTGGTGAGATGATATCATGTAAGAGGGGTCTCATCCTATTAACCAAGCACTTAGAAACCACTTTGTATATGACGTTGCATAAGCTGATCGGCCAAAAATCCTTCAGCTGCTCCGGTTGAGGGATCTTTGGAATCAAGATGATGGAGGTATTGTTGACACCAACTGGCATCACCACTTCGGAGAAAAAACTACGGACAACACCTATAACCTCTTGCTTCAAAACTCCCCAATTGCGTTGAAAGAATCTAGCCGGAAAACCACCGGGCCCGGCGCCTTTAGAGGTCCAATCTGGAAGAGTGCATCCGAAATTTCTTCATCCGAAAAAGGTTTACAAAGCTCCAAGTTCATACTTGCATCAACCCGGACATCAAACAAGTCCACTAACTCACCAGGATCCACTCCCTCATCTCTTGCATATAACTTTTGAAAGAAATCCCTCGTTAACTTTTCCATATTTCCTTTGTTCTCGACATATCTACTATCCTCATCTTTAAGACAATTGATCTTATTCTTCTTCGCTCTCCAAGCTGCCTGGCGGTGAAAAAACTTTGTGTTGCGGTCTCCCTCCTTTAACCAAGACACCCGCGATCGTTGGAGCCACATCATTTCTTCCCTATACAACAGCTCATCTAAGCGGGCATACAACTTCCTAATCTCACCATCATGGTTAATTGGATCCAAACTTGATAGTTCCTCCACCTTAGCTTTGATCTCCTTTATCTCCTGCGACACAGAACCAAAAACCCTGACACTCCACTCCCCAAGATTCAAAGCGGTACCTTCCTGCTCCCATGCCAGCTTAATAGCCTCCCCCAAAGAATCCTCTCGTTCCCACATGATTTCATAGCGGAAACATTTGACAGGTCGGTATTTCTCTCTCTCCACCCGAAGCAGTATAGGACAGTGGTCGGACCTCGAAGACACTAAATGCGTCAACTTGGCACCCGAAAAGTGGTCAGACCAACTAGGAGAGGCTACTGCCCGATCTAGTCGCACCCGAACATTTCGGTCCCCTTTTTGCTTATTATCGTATGTCCACGGCAGGCCGACAAAACCAATATCGTGTAAATCACACTGGGACAGCACATCACGGAAATCCCTCGTCTGAGGCTCAGGGCGCTGTCGTGCCGAAAAATGCTCGAAAGACCACATTGTTTCGTTGAAATCACCCATCACCAACTAGGGAGCATTGGAAATCGGTGCAATTCGGCGGATTAGCTCCCACATAAGGTGGCGGTCCTGCATCCTTGGTTCCCCATACACAAAGGTGCCCCTCCATTGGAAACCGCTGTTTGCTTCACTTATTAAAACATAATATACCTGCAGCTCATAGACAAAACATGAAAAGATAAATTTCATCCCAGATAAGTGCCACTCCACCACCTGATCCTTCTCCTTTCAAGGCCAGGCAATTCTTCAAACCTAGGCTCCATCTGAGACCCTGAACTCTCTCCTGATCTTGTCTGGTTTCTGAGAGAAACACCAGCCTCGGGCTGTACATCCGCACAAGACGGACCAATTCATGAACTGTACAGGGCCGCCCCAAACCCCGACAGTTCCAGGCTAGAGCATTCATTGTTCCTTCTTCACACCATTATCCATCACCATATCAGTGTCAACACTAGCCGGGACTCCTGTAGGAGGATTTCCACCAGACCGTTCGGAACTCGATCTCTGGGATTTGGCCTCCCGTTTGTACGCTTCTACTGCATCTGCTGATAATCTGACAGTTATCTTCCTTGGTTTGCCAATATCCCTGCCTATGGACAGGCTCTTAGCTTTAACTGCACGATCAGTCTCCCTAGTTGGCACCCATTGCTTCTTTTTGGATTGCCCGCCAAGGGACTTTACATCTTGGTTCACCACACCAGAGACAATCCCGGCACTATGTTGCGGTGTTTCCTCCCCCGACAGCCCATAATCTGAACTCATGGACACTCGCTCTCTACTGCATGGCCCCCGAGCTGCCAAGTTCAGCTCACCATCGTCTAACTGCATCTTCATCTGAGAGACACCTTCCTCTAGAGCTGCGGTGATTCCCTTCGGCAATGGATACAACGAGGCTTCTGCCTCAACACTGGCCGCCTTCTCTTCCTGATCCGCTTTCTCCCCAACCAAGAACATAGTCACCCCACCGCTGTTCAACTTTGGATTACTAAGCACAGGAGCTTTAGAAGAACTAGAGGCAGTAAGAACCTTCTCCCGTTGGGCACCACTAAAATTCAGCACCTTGGCAGCTTTTGGGGTAGAGATTGAAGAGGAAGCAAAACTCTGAAGTTTCCTCTTTAACGGTGAAGCTCGAAGCTCCTTCCCAAAGCGCACCTGAGCGCTAGACGATCCCACCTCCGGGCATTCCCGCTCTGCATGACCAATTCGTCCACACGAGAAACAGAAAAAAGGCACATTTTCATACTTCACTGGAAAAGACATAACACCTTTATCCTTAATCCGAATCCTCAACAGAGGTTTTAAAGGAGAGGATAGCGGAAAAGCAACTTTAACCCGCAGGAAATCGTGTATAGCTCCTCCTATGTTTCCAAGGGCCCCCATACACAACTCGGTTGTAGTCAGCTTCGCAAGCAAACTCAACCAAGAATCTATTATCCCCCAAAGAACGAGTCTTTCTCTGTTGTGTCAGGTTCCAAGCAATACTCATCTCCTCAAACAAGCCTTTGACATTGTACCTTTGTCCTGAGTAGAAGCGAGCAATGATCAGCCACTTAGATTTCATCTCCTCCACCTCTTCACCAAGGTCCACATCCAAGACATCGTCATCTTCCTCTTCACCATCAGTTAGCTTCTTTTTGAAAAGCACCATGGCGCTCGACAAACCCTGATCTAGGTTGCCATGATGATCATCCAAGCCCTCACCAATTGGATCCAAGTTTTCGCCTTGGTTTATCCCGTCAGCCCCCGAAACCATAGCCTCGGATCTATTCTCCTTCGATGCCATTGATCCAAACTCAGAACAGCCGCCGCAGTATGTACCTCCAAAACCCTAAACTTCCCGACGGCTTCGGGCGGGCAGAAACCTCACCGGAATCCCCTTGTCGCCCCCACCGTCAGGAAGAGAAAAGTTTGTGGAAGAAAACAGACCACCACCGTCAAGACGAGTTGCAGCAAACTAGGGTTTGCAGCCGGAGAGTCAACAGGAAAACGTCGATACCAGGCCCAAGACCACAGGTCAAGTCCCAGTCAAAAACAGAATTAGATCCGCTCCCGTATACAATACGTAGCGGTAATCAACTCAAGAAAACAAACCAAACCAATCACGAGCGGATCAACACAGATCAAGCATATTGGATCCGGCCATAAACCCTAAAATCGCCCAGCTCTCGCCCTCCGTGAAAATCGGCATTTGGGGTTTTTAGAATATCTATACATTTGTTGATAAATTTTCTTCTAAACATTTGTAAAATGTAAATACAATACAATAATAGTTGTAATTACATTATAACTTGCACATAATTACAATGTAACTGGTATATAACTTTTATGTAATTTTGAAATCTTTAAATTTGCTTTAAGATTCATGCAAGAGGAGATGAAAAAAGTCACAGCGCACACACAAGTGAGGGGATTTGGTCTCTTGACCTCCGCTTGGCGAAAATAGCATGATATCACAAAATTTTTCAAAGTTGCATTCAACTTGTATATTGTAGTTATGTACAAGTTACGATGTAATTACATTACGATTGCACTATATTTATATCCGTCAAATTTTTGGGAGAAAAAAAATTGGCAAATACTCTTATATGCTGTAGCAAAAACTGTTGTCTTTATACCAATATTATTAAGGTCGGGCCGGGGAAATATTCCACGTGGATCGGGCCCGGTATCCCTCCATAAGCCCAGTCCCGCGCTTCCCAAATCCAAGCAAGCCCAGAAGGGGAAAACAATCCCCCGATTCCCTCCGCCTCGGGGCCCTATCCCAATTCCCAACGGACGAGACGCGTCGCGGCGCGAACAGAGCAGCGCCCCGCCGGCGGCGAGATGGAGGCCGCCGCGTCGCTGCCGCTCCCCGCCTCCCGCTTCCTCTCCCCTCCTCCTCATCCAACGCCAGCGGCGGCGGCGGCGGCGGCGGCGTGCTGCTCCCGACGGAACATCTCCTGCGCCCGCGCCGCCCCCCGGGCGCTGGAAGCCCCGCAGGCCTCGAGGCCGCCACCGCGGCCGTCGCCTCGGCGCAGCGCCGTCGCGGAGGTCAAGGCCGCCCCCGACCCCGTCGCCGCACTCACCAGGTGCGCCGCCCACTATATGCTTCTCCGTAGCTCTATCGGAGCATTCTACATTTTCGTCTTCGTAGTAGTAATTCGCGCGAATTGGATATATCGAAACGTGGATTCAGAGGGAGGAACAAGAGAAACTGAGGTGTTGGGGTAGGATTATTGTTGCTCGATTTGGAGTTATTAGTTCTGCGAATTCTGACCTTTGATGTTGTATAGGTTCGAGGATGTGCTGCAGACGCAGGACTGCAACATAATCCTGCGCCACTACGGTGAAACCAGGCGCTGGGATGAGCTATCTAAGGTAGTCTTCAGTGGTTGCCAAGTTCAATCAGGCGAGTGGAGATTGATGGGACTAGTGAGGCATGAGTAGTCTGAACTTTGTTTCAGGTCTTCGGGTGGATGCAGGAGCACGACATGCTCAACATTGCGTCTTACAGCAGTTACTTCAAGTACCTTGGGTTGAGCCGCAACCCTGCCCGAGCGCTGCAAGTGTACGGTGCTATCCGAGAAAACCCGACAAGGATCCATGTCTCCGTTTGTAACTCGGTCCTCGGGTGCTTGGTGAAGAACGGGAGGTTCGATAGCAGCTTCAAGCTTTATGATGAGATGATACGAGAAGGTCTATCACCCGATCTGTTCACCTACAGTACCGTATGGGACTATGACCTTTTCTTTTTCTCTGATTAGCATTTAGTTTGGTACTTTGGTTGGTGTAGCATTTCAATTGTTTCTCTTGTCACTTCCAGCTTCTGTCAGGGTGCATGAAGTTGAAGCAGGGTTACACTAAGGCCATGGAATTAGTTAATGAGCTGAATTCCCGTGGTTTTCAGATGGATAGTGTAATATATGGCACTCTCCTGGCTATATGCGCGTCACATAACTGCTGCGAGAAGGCTGAGGAATATTTTCAGAAAATGAAGGACGAAGGACACAAGCCTAATCTATTCCATTATAGCTCTCTGTTGAATGCATATTCAGAAAATGCTAATTATGAAAAGGCTGATCTGTTGATGAAAGATTTGAGGTCCTCAGGGTTAACACCGAACAAGGTTTGCTTCTTATTCTTGTTATTTACTTCCTCTGTTTCACATTATAAGACATTTTGTTTTCTAATAGATTTATGCATGGATTCATATATGTACTTCATATGTGTCTAAATGCATATGGATGTTAGTGAATCTAGACGAGGAATGGAGAGGCCAAAACGTCTTATAATGTAGAACGGAGGGAGTATTAATTAACTCTGTTGCTGAGTTTTATGATTTGCAGGAGACCCCAGTCTTGTTATTTCACTTTTTGGTTATGGCAGTAGAATTGATTTCTCATTAGATATAATGCATACCTACACCACAGGTTGGATAGTTTGTTGCTATGGATGACTTGAAATGCTAGATGGCACATACAGGTTGTAGCTTGCATAGTATATGGTGTTGGTGTTTTGGTGCAAAAGTTGGTTTCTCCAGCTGCATAATTTATTTGGTACTAGTGCGGTAGTGCCTTCTAACTTCACCGCGTAATGTCTGTGAATGATGCCTGTCGATGTATATGAAAAACAAATACTGCCCTATGATAGCCATCAATAAGCACTAAACAAATGCCATGGTTGGAAAGAACATTCTCACACTAAGTAGAGAAAGCTTGCACATCAAATTCCATCAAAGTTGTGGTACCATGTTTACTTGCCGCTTGGCACGTGATGTATTGAATGGAGCTTTCGATAGCTTGGGTTAAGGTGGAATGTAGTGCTCCAGGATAATTTTTTTTTTTTAAAAGCCTCTTGAGTCTCCACATATCAACTATAACTACATGTTATCTTGATTGGTTGTTTCTTTACTGAACTTGCGTATATTGCTCTTTGGTTGTTCACCGAAAATGTTCTGCTACTGTTGCCATTCTAATTTGTAAATTAAATTTAATTTGCAGGTTATACTCACCACTTTGTTAAAGGTGTATTCTAAAGGTGGTCTCTTTGAGAAGGCAAGGGAACTGCTAACTGAACTGGAAGCTTCAGGCTTCGCACAGGATGAGGTAAAATATTTGGTCTCACACAAAACAGCTGCTTCATATGCATGTATGAATGGCTCCTTTAATTGAACTTTATTCTGTCTTGTCATAATCCCTTAATCCTTTAATACTATGCCCAGATGCCTTACTGCATATTGATTGATGGCCTTGTCAAAGAACGGAAGATATGGGAAGCCATGATTCTATTTAATGATATGAAAGAAAAAGGTGTCAAATCTGGTAAGGTATCTAACAATGTAACAAATTGATGTGCCTCTATTGATACTATTCTGATTTTTTGTTGTAATTGGGAAAGTTCATGGAGCTAATTCCACGATTTTCCATTGACATAGCACATCTTCCGTTGATGCTACTGACAAACCAGCTTCATTCCATCCATGCCATTGCCATTAGGTTGCAAAATGACCAATTTTACCTTGCTCACCATTCTGATTTTTGGAATATAAATTACTGTAATTAAAATGAATACCTGAAAACTTGAAAATTAAAATTACCAAACCTTATAATTCGAAATTTAAAATGTTAGAATACACAAATATAAAAGTTTATTTTCAAAATTTTTAATATTTGTTCAGGTTCAACCTGATTTTAAAATTTGGATTGTAGGATTTAAAATTTGAGTTCTATTTTAAAAAGATTGGATTGCAATAAAATTTGAATTCTGAAAGGGAATATTAGTGTTTCTGCTGTTTCACCTAGGACGAGGACATGACATCCTACTACCAGCTATCGCACGAAATTAATAGTATGCCACGTCGATGGAACAACCATGTCATCTCACCGGTGAATCCATTCATCGATAGTGTGGTTTTGTGAAACTAAACTACCAAAATATATGTACTTAAGTGCTAAGTGTCAAAATGTGTGTGGTTTTCTGCAATTTGAACCATAAAACATGTAGTTTTGTGAAATTTACTCATTAAAAAAAGAACTTACATAAGTGAAATATAATGAAATCTCTAGTTTTGAAAAAATTGATTATGCTATTTTCATATACCTAACATTTATTTTTTTAATGATTTTTATGCTCAAAATTAACTTGTGTTGACTGGCATGATAAAACAACCTGTTTATGAAACTGGTGGGAGTAGTATGTTGATTTTTTTTCCCTGGAGTATTTTCTAGTGCTGCTGCCTGCTATTACCCAGAATTTGTGTCTTGTTGTCCTTGCCTGAGGAGCTTATCTTCTTATTTCTGCAGATGGCTATGCATTCAGTATCATGATATCAGCATTACATCGAGGTGGCTATCGTGAAGAGTCAAAACAACTTGCAAAAGAATTTGAGGCCAAGAATGCAACATATGATCTGGTTATGCTTAATACATCACTTCGTGCTTACTGCAGCACCAATGATATGGAAAGTGTAATGATCATGCTTAGGAAAATGGATGAATCGAACATATCGCCTGATGCTATCACATTTAATACCTTAATAAGGTACTTCTGCATGGCAAAGGTCTATCACCTAGCATACAAGACAATTCAAGATATGCATACAAAGGGCCATCAATTGAATGAGGTATGTTGCTTGTTGTGTATTTGACCGATTTAATATATCGCTGCTTAACTCTATGCTAGATTAAATCATGGTTACTACATATTTACATCCTTGGTAATTTCCGCTGATTGGAATTTGGACTACCTATTATTACATATGTGCAGAATAGAGTGGGTGAGAGTTGCACATTTCCTTGCAACATGCTTTGCATCAACTTTCAGTAATAGACAGTTTATATCAGTAACCAAAATTGCTATACATCTTCTCCAGGAGCTTTGTTCTGAGATAATGATGCAGCTAGGAGAAGCGGGTTTTCCTTCTGAAGCATTTTCTGTGTATAATATGTTGAGATATGGAAAGAGAACAGTGTGTAAATCTCTTCATGAGAAGGTTTTATGTATCTTAGTTCCAGCTGGACTTCTCAAGGATGCATACGTAGTTGTTAAGGTACTATACTTATGCAATTCAGTGTTGACATCTCTGTTGTTACCTTGTTCACTATGAATGCTATTTGAACAGGACAATTCCGAGTTCATATCTCGACGCTCGCTGGGGAATTTTGCTAGATCTTTCATGGCATCAGGCAACATAAATTTGATTAACGATGTTATGAAAGCAGTACACCGTTCAGGATGGCGTATTAGCCAGGTGACTGTTCTTTGCTTGCACTTTGTTATAGTTTGGAGTTGAAGTTGAAACCCCAGATTTCTGGATGTTCAAACTGGTAATTTTGTTTTTAGAGCTGACTAGGACAGAGGGATGCAAAAAAAAAAAAAGTGATTGCCATAAGCTAGCTAAAAGAGTTCATTTGCACACCACATATTTTTAGTTCATGATATTTTCCTTTCTTTGTTCTTTGTCCTTTTCCATTTTTTGCTGGATGGTGTGCTAACTTACGTACTTACCCCTTCAAATGGTGGACACAACCATTACACACGCAGGATATCTTTGGGAAAGCAATTCAGCGATACATTCAGAAACCTGATAAGAAGCAGCTACTGCTTTGCCTCTTGGACTGGATGACTGGTCAAGGCTATTCTGTGGACTCATCATCAAGGAACTTGCTTTTGAGAAATGCCCAACTCTTTGGCCAAAAGCAACTTATAGCTGAAATCCTTTCCAAGCAGCAGGGAGCATCAAGGATCACAAGTCAAAGGCACCAAAAATAGTTGATAAGGTAGAATTCAATATATGTAAATTGTTCAGATTCATCCAAGAATATTCTTTAGTAAACCATTGTTGATGATCAGTGTTAACATGTTCGTAGGGATCGGTTAGATCATCAGGTAACAAGTTATTCACCCTCATCCTCATGTGTCCCAGGATCCAATCAAGATTCATCAGAATTACAGATCTGGTATTTCGTATGCATGTGGTGTAAAGCACCCATGTTATGTTGTGATGCCTGAGCTTGAGCTTGTCCATTTTAGTCAGGCTATTCAGGGTGAGATTCCACAAGAGCTGCAGATGGGACTAGTAAGTGGTAGGCAAGTCTTGCTCAAGACTGCAAACAGGCATACAAGTAAGTTCCCATTGCATTTCTTTACAGCAACATCAGAGAAAGTGTATATTGAGTTTGGTGTTTTGTGCAGTTAACACTATGAACCTTCTTGAAGGAACTAGTATGCTACATAGATCTGGAAACCTGAGCAGATTTCAAATTTTGTTGGTTGTACATACTTGTTTTTACGTGCCTTGAAACATGAAAGGAACAATTTGCTAAGGCGCTGAATAAGATGAATTGGCAAATATTCAATGGAACTCAGAGTCAGAGGTAGAACTTCAGTTTGGACAAATATGGTCGCAGTTTGTTTTCTTTGGTTTGGTGTCATCATGAAACCAAGTCTTGGTTCAGAACAAGGACCATGGGTTCACAAATACTGTTTTGGTATATGGCCCATGCAAACCTTCTACTATTTAATAAAAATGTTTTCAAATGTTTGTATAACCTGCTATGAAAAGTATACACTTCAAGTGTTGAAGCATTTTTTAACAATATGCAATGCATGCCACATAAAATCCATAAAGGGTCAGGGAGAATCACATTCTGTTGTAAAACCAACATATATGATTAACAGTAAACATATTTACATTATTACACGTCCTTTTGGCATTGCCTTAATTAAAAACTAACTCATCTATAATAGCATGTCATGGGATGCTACACCCAACAATTAGATAATGAGTGTGGCCATTGTCTAGCTAGCAGTTTTACTTAGAATGCAAGGTGTTGCTTTGAAGGTTCAACAATCCATACAGGCAGACTAAGGTATGGAAAGGGTGTACGGTGAGAAATCTTGAGTTTGGAGCAGAATAAGTCCAGTTACTGCTATTTTTTCCTATTTTCATTTTATGATCAGGAATGAGTCAATTGATCAATAAGCTGATATCCTTTTCTTTGGAAAATTATGTTCATAACATGCTGTTTTCTCCTTGCTTTGCTGAAAGAACCCTAAGCTTCATCTGGAGTCCAGCAATGCATGTGATACTGAACCTATTTAGAACCAGAGGATTCTAGTTACAATTAGATTAGCTATGCAAATTAAATTTTGGAACACCTTCTAGTTAAAAGCACTGCTATTGTAGGGGATTGCCATGTGAAATGATCCTTTTATTGTGTGTGACCTTATAACTTCTAATAGTACTGTAAAATGTATTATGGAGAGTTTTAAACTAAAATTACTTCATGGGTGTGGATCATTGGGTATCATTGTCGAGGTAAACTTGGATGTCAATTTGTTCTTTTGCTTGACAAAACTCAGTTTTGGCCAATTCATACATTAAGACATCATTTTCGTAGATGCGTCTAAGGCAAGAATTGGCAGGCAGCGATGTAAAATAATAGCTGATTTTTTTTTGTCAGATGAAATACTGGACCAGAGTATCTGCTAATTCACACGTCCCTTTCAATGTGAGATATTCTTTTCATGCTGCTAAGCTGAACGAGAGAGGCTACTCTATGATTGTCCTCACACTAACTGCCAGCTACAAGATCTTTTGATTAAAATTATCCTATCAATTTGAGTCCACATATATTTCTATACATGTACATTAGATTCCTGCATATATGTATTAGTAGTATTTTAGCTTGTTAGTACAATCTTGTTGCCTACGGAGTACCTAGGTAACCTATAAAATTTTGTGCTGTGTATTTGTCCTCTATCTGATTCTCTGTGCTATGATCATCTGGTAATCAGTGGCTGTTCCAAGTTGTTCTACTCAGCTTCCTTCCAGTTCTTTGCACCCAGCCATCAACAGATAAGTTCGTTTCATCAGGACGAATTCTCTGTGTAGAAAATTGTCGGCATATTTATTTGAGTGGGCCATCATTTCTGTGTCAGCAGGCAAGAATAGCTTCCAATAATCATGTTGGGTTTCTAATGCTGCAGGCATTATCTTGTCCTCTAGTAGTAGTTTTTTTCCCCCTAAACAATCTATTTCATGCTGTTTGGACTTTGTACGGATGGGGGAAAATAAACGGGAAAATAAACTTAAGTTGCACTATGCCCCTACGCAATCAGGAACATTTTTTTTGTGATTATGGTTTTGACAAAAGTCATACTCCCAAATAAAAGGGCTAGCCATACTGCAGATACTTTTTTGGTATTTTTTATTTGAGAAGATTGTTCCATCTGCTCCCCCATTAGTGAATTCCTCAGCTTTGAAATAATCAAAAGAAAAGAAATCAAAGAATCCATCCATTTTTCAATTGGTCAGTGGTGACTTCCTGATCACGAGATAAGATAAACTATTAAGGCAAAAACATCTTTATCAAAGTAGTACAAATCACCAAAAGAAAATACTAACACATAGTAGTAGAACTGTAGAAGGTATGCACGGCAAAACAAAGAGAGAAGATTAGCATTAACAAACCAATAACAAAAGAGGCCGAAAGCAGGTAACAAGGGCAATTGCAATCAGCCATGGGCCCCATGCACGACAGCTCGTCCACTTCCCAACTTTTCCAAGGTCGGCTTCTTCTTCCTCCTCCTCACTTTGCCTGCCTATCTCAAAAGTTGGAGGAATCCAATCCAACCCTTCGTTCTCAGTTGCCGTAACGGTCTCCGTTCACTGTCACAATGGTCACTGTAATCAAGTTGGAGGAATCTCACAAGCAAACACCATCCATCCACGGAGATGAGATGAAAATACTATCCACTTCTTTGTGTGGCTGACCTGTGGGACCAGGTGGGTGTGCATTTACTCCTGGGGAGAATCTTTGCTTGGAAATTCTTCTTTTTCCTGTGACAGCAACATCCAATTAGTCACGAAATTAAGCAATTGGTATTATTATTACACTACTAGGACGTGCTTGATTATGCAACACTGTTGTGATTCCATCATGCTAAGCAGGTCAGTGAACAAAGCACGCAAGAGAGCTCGATCGTATATATGTCCTCCAATTGAATCACTCCTATCTTGTTCTTAATAGCTTCTTGAAGGCATATAGCACCCAATAATAGAGTATTGCGAAAGCGCTGAGGATAGAATCGAGTATTTGTCTTTTCTTTCAGAAAATAGAGTTCAGTAACTCAAAGCTAGACGTTCAGTTCAACCCTTTACGTGTGAAATAACCACAAAACCCATGATTCTTTCAACTCTCAAATGGAGACAATTATCTTCTTGATTTTCTCAGGGAAATATCCATTATCTTAAAAAAAACATCTTATTACTAATACGTACATCCTCTAGGTTTCTCTTGCTTAACAGTTATGATTATTTCAAGCGCAAACAAATTCTATAGCATATGCATGAGCCGAACCAGAGTTAAAAAAACGTTCATTATCAAAACAAAATGACTATATGAGAATACTTTAAGGAGTAAATATACGACCGGTCCTTTAAGATAGTAGCGTAGTTAGAATTTAAAGTAAAGGTGGTCCATCTATATATAATATGTCAATTAAAAGGGTGGTCCACTATACAATTTTTATTATATTAACTAACATATATACTATAATTTTAAATTTTTAGGTGGCCCATGGACCACGGTGTCACCTAGCTGGCTACACCACTGCTTTAAGTTGTCTCGACCCCTCTTACCTATGGCGTTAATGTGTCGACCGGTCTCTTCATCCTTATAATCCTCCAAGTCTTAAGGTATAGACAACCTCAAGTCAAATTTGAACTGTAACAAAGATTGTCTGGTGGGAGATCCAGTGCCTTATCGGTGGCGCACCATGGTTATGTGACACTGACGTGGCCTATACAACTAAATGATCGATTTTACTATAGTGAATGGGCTAAATGAAAAGGTTCTGCTAGGGTGGATGGCCATGCCAACGCTTTGGCTCTATCAACTGCACTTTGTACCTCACGTTGTTAAAAATGTAAACCATGGATTTAATAGTTCAAGTACTAAAATATCTCGTGACAAATTTAAGGACTAGCCATGTAGTTTACTCTAGCTACTTTAAATTCAACTGTTAACTTTTTACAGCAACAACATTTTTTTAGCCCAAGTTTCATTCTACATATCTGTGCGTTCCCGACTGGTAACAGGTGAGCATCATGGGATACATGTGAATTAATACGCCAGCTTTTCAAAACGTTGATAGTTGATCCAGACACTGCACACAGAACTTGGTACTCGATCCTACTTTCCCATGTTCCTAGTGAGGCTAGGAACGTGATTAATACGGTCGTGCCGGCCAAGCAAAACCAAGTGATCCACGCGATGGTTGCACGTACGGGTGCAAGGAACCCCCATACGAGTCGCCGTCGCCAAAAAGGATGGGTTGGTTTCGGGGAGTGATGTCGCGGGTGACGTTTGTGAGAGCCGCGAGAGTTGAGATTCTCCTATCTAATTCGATCCCCATCCAAAAGGGGATTAGTAATCTCAAAGATTCACCCTTAATTCCTTCGTTCATTCATTCATTCATTGCGCGAAGAGGACTTGGTAGAAATTTCAGCCCAGCCGAGCGCACTGAGGACTCTCTCCACGGATAGATGGGACCTACCTGCCAGCTACCCTGGCCCACATGTCATGGTGGGGAGTGGGAGTGGGGAGGAATGGAGGATTTCTGATTTGCCCTCTCTGTTTGACAAGGGTACTTGAGTGGATGGCCATGATGAACAGGAAACTATCACTGAGGCCATTATCTTGGGTGTACTTCCGGTTCCAGTTTGTGAAATTTCGAGAGAAGAATAGAGATAATCTAATTCATATGTAAGATCAGACCTAAAAACTTTACAATAACAATTACAATAAAATAGTTAATCTTTTTTAGAGAAAAAAATGAAAACTATAACACGGCTATCATTGACAAACCATACAGACTAAAAATTGTGAAATCTATGATACACGGACCCTAAATGAAAACTTTGAATCTACTATAAGGCAAATTTTGCTACAGAACACTAAAATTATGTGGTTTTAGCCTTAAGACAATATAAAAAGTAACTTTTTGGAGAAAACACTTCATAATCGTTGTATTTTGCCAGTCTTTACAATAACATTTACAATAAAATGATTTATCTTTTTTTAAAGAAAAAAGTGAAAACTATAACACGTCTATCATTGCCAAACCATGCAGTCTAAGAATTGTGAAATATATGATAAACATACCCAGTTGAAAACTTTGATTGTACTAGAAGGCAAATTTTACTACATGACACTAAAATTATGTGGTTTTAGCCCTAATACAACACGAAAACTAACTTTTGGGAGAAAACAATCTATAATCGTGGTATTTTGCCAGCCTTTACAATAACATTTACAATAAAATGGTTAATCTTTTTTTAAAGAAAAAAGTGAAAACTATAACACGGCTATCATCGACAAATTAACCATGTAAACTAAGAATTGTGAAATCTATGATAAACGGACCCCAGATGAAAACTTTGACTCTACTACTAGAAAACAAATTTTGCTATAGGACATTGAACTTATATGGTTTTAACCCTAAGACAATGCAAAATACTAACTTTTTTTGGGGGGGACACTTCATAATCATGGTATTTTGCCAGTGGACACCATGCTGACTAAATAATTTCCGATTGAAGAAGATAGAGAAATCATGTGAAATGTCAGGAATACCCTTAGACCTAAATGGCAATGACTTGGCGTGAGAAGGAGCAGAGGAAGTGGTGGTCGGCAAGCTTGTCATCGGCGCCAGCGGTGAACGGGGTTTTGTGAGGTGCGGCCAAAAGAGGATTTGTAGAGT
Organism: Oryza glaberrima; assembly: GCF_000147395.1. NCBI lineage: Eukaryota > Viridiplantae > Streptophyta > Magnoliopsida > Poales > Poaceae > Oryza > Oryza glaberrima. The sequence goes on from NC_068326.1 coordinate 19,240,593, forward strand.
GGAGGATTGCGAAGCTAATGGTGGTGGTCTCGTGTACAGTGATAACCGAAATCAGTGTCGGCGGTGAGCTTTGGCATGCTAGTGCATGGCGAACTCTAGCCCGTTTTAGTGCAAACCCGTGCATGCATATGTGGGTACATGGTGCTTGGATACTCACCCGCTGTAGTGCGCGGGCTGGCGAAGATTGGACAACAGCGACGACGGGAGAAATAGCTCCGGCGCCGGCGGAAATGACAGGACGATGTCGATATTTATATTTTAAAATAAAAAGAGTATGTTGTTTGCATCTTTCCTCCAACGTACTACTATTACAGGTTGATTAAATACATCTGCTTTAGTACAAAAATAAATTAAGAATAGGTGCAAGTCCGCCACGGCTAGCTGTTATAACATTGGCGAAGTAGCTAGGTAGGTATACGTACGTTTGGTGCGGAGCTTGCAGGTGTGTATTTCGTGGCTAGTTTCTACGACCTACTAGTAGTAATATATTTATATTATGCGGTTGCATACGTACACGTAGTAACAAAATTAATCAGTTGTAACAGATGATGACTCACAGGGACAGCTAGCTTAGCTAGTCAGCCAATCGATCGGTCGTTCCATCTCCACCCCCCACAGTCCAGAACTTACTACTACTAGGTGCGTTGCACACTGATGACTGGCTATGCGTGACACGTTACCCGAAATTTATTTTTTTAATTAACATAATTATCAAAATTAAGCTTAGCATGAGGCGCTACCAATGAAGAGAATTGATGAGAGAGGTGAGCACGGGTTTAGAGTTTTCTTGGTACCCCTCCCTCCTAACGTATAAGAAACTAGCACGGTGGCTCTCGCAGATTGCGTGATTAGTATTATTATATTTTCTCGCATACAATAACATATATATATATATATTTATTCTCAATTTATTATTAAAATATATTAAAATGACAACAAAATTTTAAATTTTGTACTAACTTTACGAAACTACTAATGTGAAATATTCATATTGTATTTTATATACATGTTAGTTATTAACTATTTGCAATATCAAATTTTAGTTATTTCTAAATTATATTCCTATATGGACTGTAGACTCGTCTTTCAATATTTCTTATTTTTTTAATTCCGAATTTTCATTCTCTGTAAATTGTATTTCTATATAGACTCTAGGATCTTCTTCCAATATTTATTTTCAATTCTGAATTTTTATTATGTCTAATTTTATTTCTATGTGGACTCTAAACTCATCTTTGAACATTCTTTATTTTTTAATTTTGAATTTCAGTTACTTTCTAAATTGTATTCCTATATTGGCTTTAGACTCTTCTTCCCATGTTTTTTTTAATTTTGAATTTTAGTTATTTGTAAATTATATTTTTATATGGACTCTAAACTCTACTTTTAATTTTATTATGTTTATTCCGAATTTTAGTTAGTTTTAAATTCCTATATGGACTATATACTCTACTTATGATATTCCTTATTTTTAATTTCGAATTTCTATTATTTCTTAATTGTATTTTTATATGGACTTTATACTCTTCTTCTCAAATTCTTTATTTTTTTTAATTCCGAATTTCAGTCATTTCTAAATTGTATTTCTATATGGACTATAGTCTGCTCTTCCAATATTTTTTATTTTTAATTTCGAATTTCAACTATTTCTAAATTGTATTTTTATATGGACTCTGTTTTTCTTTTTCTCCGATTAATATGATAATTTCTAGGACGTGAGAGCGAACGTGGAGACTCAATTTTCTATTTCTTTAATAAGTTAATAGATTTTGGATAGATGTGACATATTCTAGGAAAATGAATCTAGATAGGGAGTCCATAATGAATCTGGATATTGTAATAGAATGTGTCACATCTACCCAAAATACGTTATATTTTGGGATGGAGTTAGTAGTTTTTATTTCTTGTTTACACATGTATTCCTATCATATTACTATATTTTTCTGTTTCTATATTTTCTTAACTCTGCTTAAAGGAGTCGTAATGTAAGTGTTCTTTAAAATAAAACTAGTTCTATCAGTCTTTCAAAAAAATTTCTAAATTTGTATCTGTCTTTCTTAGCCCATAAACAAAATTTTAGAAAAAAAATTTGTTCGCGCTGAGCTGGCTAAATGGACGGACGTCAGATATTCTTCTTCCCATCCGACCGCGAACAAACGAACGGCCAAGGTATAAAGCTGGCGGCTGGCAATCAGCCAGCTGGCTGTACGTACGGCTGCGCGTGGGCCCGCAGTGGTCAGCGAGAGGGCGAAATCTCAGAATCGTCGTCGCCGTTGGTTGTCCCTCTACTCACTGACCCGTGGGGCCCACCTAAACCCTACATCGGCTAGCACAGTACTAGCACTGGACCAGAGAGAGAGAGAGAGAGGGGAGGACGCACGTAGATTAATTAGGGACAAAGGGAAGCTGGCTTAGGGACAAGAAATCTAGGACGGACCAAACGGATTATTAGTTGGAGGGCAGGCAATCAGGGTGGCCACGGTACAGCTCATCTAGTCCAGGGCCATCCCTTCCTACCTCTTCCGTTGCAACAGAAAAATTCCTTGGAGTAGAGAGAGAGAGCGGTTTCCAAAATATGAAATTGGATGCAATGGCCTTTTTTTTTTTACCGGCTAAGATATTTTTGCATCTTTGCTATAATATATATACAACCCCTTAAAAGTAGGTAGCACTGTAGTAGTATAGGTGTGCTGCTGACTGCTGTTAGAAAGAGGACGTGCATCATCATCATTTGTAATTAGAGTTGGATGAGAGGTGGGAAGGAAGCGTGTATATGGCTAAGCTCCTTGCTTACCTACTTGATGTGGTTAGGAGAGTATGTACAATAAAAACAATAAGCGGTTTTTATCGATGATAATATATTCGCATTGGTTAGTTGATGAGTTATTTGTATAGTATGAGAGAGTGTGTGAGATGACAGCTAAGGTAGTGGATTATACCTGCGCTGCAAGGTAAGTGAAGCGGTAGAAACTATCTCTCCACGGTTATAGGGCCCACGTGAACGTAGCAAGGCACGTGATACATTCATGTTGCTATATATGGCTATGGCTATGGCGTGACTATGAGCTCGGTGTTGCCCCACTATATGAGGGTATTGTCTCATCGACCTTATTGGTGACAATCGCAATGTAGCGTTGAGGCTAAGCGCCAACTACATCATGGAGATAGTGTCGAGGGAGATGCTGGTGGTGAGAAATGCTAGAGTGTGTACCGTTGTATGCTAGCGTAGAGACATATGTAAATGTAATGAGGCTAAGAAAGGAGCGATCAATGAAAAAATAGCCAAATCTCTCAATAAATACATTGAAAAGGGTGGTAGAGTTAATTTGTTGTATGAGTTGGCTGTACAAACATATTTAAGATAACATCGACAAAAATACAGTTGGCAATCGACTGCATTATTAAAATTGCAATAACTTGGATTCACCATGCATAAATATTACATCAAAATAGAACCATACCATGAAGTTGGAGACTCAACTCTCTTTTATAAAACCTAAAAGTTCCAATACCACTATGAAAAAAAAATGGTTGTATGTACCAATAATATGCATATACACTGCTTACTTGACATGCCTTGGCCTTTACCCAACTTGTGTGTTGTTGCACCAAAGGTAGGCTCCACAAAAGCACCTTCACAAATTATAAAATAATTGATCGATAACTAAATTCGAAAAGTCAGTACTTACTGCGAAAAAAAACTAGGGGCAATTGCTTATTTGACCCCGTTTTGAATCCTAACTACCAATTTGACCCTACTTTTTAAAGTTTGCTTATTTGACCCTCCTTTTCGAAAATGAAGATACGGTATGACACTAATCTGTTAAAGGCATCTAACGGTGTTAAATGAAGCACAAAATGTCTCTTATGCCCTTACTCATTTGACCCTATTACATGTGGGACCCACCCGTCAGTTCTCTCTTCTCCTCTCCTCTCCTCTCTTCTCTCTTCACCTCTGCTTCTTTCCTCCCCGCTGCCCCATCCTCCCTAGGCGCGCCGGCCCCGTCGCCACTGATTTCTTCGTGTGCCGGCGCCTCTCTCCAGCGCAACGCCACAACCTCCCTCCTCGCGCTGCCCCAGCCGCCGCTCCTCTCTCCGCATGCCGGTGCCCCCGCCGCCGCCTCCTCTGCTCGCTCCCCGCGTCGGTGTCGGCGTCGGCGTCGGCGCCGCCGCTGCCGCCTCCTTCCCCGTGCCGTCGCCGCCGCCGAGATGTGAATGAGAGAGAGGGTCAGGCCCTCTTCCCCGCGCCGCCACATCCTCCTACTCGCTCCCCGCGTCGGCGTCGGCGCCGCCGCTGCCGCCGCCTCCTCCTTCTCCATGCCGCCGCCACCACCGCCGAGATGTGAATGAGAGAGAGGGTTGGGCCCTCCTCCCCGTGCCGCTACCTCCTTCTGCTTGCTCCCCGCGTCGGCGTCGGTGCCGCCGCCACCTCCTCCTTCCCCGTGCCACCGCCGCCGAGATGTGAATGAGAGAGGGTCAGGCCGCCGCCGCACGCAGCAGCCGCCGCCACCCCCGACGGCGCGCGCAGGAGCTGGGGATTCGCCGCCGCACCAGCTGGGGATCCGCCGTGACGACCGGGCGCCGGCGCGGATCCCCCCGTCCCACCGCCGCCGCCCCCTTAGCGCCGCCGCCTCACCACCACACGTCGCCGCCGCAACTGGCGCAAGAACGAGAGAGAGATGTGTGGATAGGGTTTAGTGGATGGATAGGTTTCCTAAGAGGTATTCTGGGTATTATGAATATTAGTTATATTTCTTTTTTTATTTTAAATCAAAACTTAATGGATTAGTGGAAGTAGGGTAAGACGGAAGCTTCATTTTGGAAAAGGAGGGTCATATAAGCAAACTTAAAAAAATAGGGTCAAATTGGTAGTTAGGGTTCAAAACGGGGACAAATAAGCAATTGCCCCAAAAAAAAAACTACTACGGTGCAATTTTCCAGGGAGAAAAAAAATACATTTCCCGTGAAAAAAATAGAGCGAAAATCTCTTATATTTTATTTCACTAACAAGAACAATCATTTACAGCTGGTGGGGCCCACCACCCCCAGGGCCTCCAGCGCCGGAACGGCAACAATAAAAAGGAGACGTTGGAGAGAAGGCGAACGAACCAAATTTCCCAAATTCCCAGTAAACCCCCCGAGCGAAGCGAACGAACCAATTCTCCTCTCTTCCTCCGCACGGAACAGCGCCGCGCCGCGACTCGCCGCGAAGCCATGGCGGCGCGCGCTCGCCTCCGCCTCGTCCTGCCCCCGCTCGCGGCGCTGCTCCTCTTCGCGCACCTCGCCGTCGCGGTGGCGCGGCCGCGGTGGGAGGAGGAGGGCAGCAACCTCCGCCTGCCGTCGGAGCGCGGCGTGGCGGCGGCCATGGCGGACGACGCCGCCGAGGCCGCCGAGGGCACCAGGTGGGCCGTCCTCATCGCCGGCTCCAACGGCTACTACAACTACCGCCACCAGGTGACTTTTGCTCGCCCGCAACCCCTTGAAAACCACGCTCCTCGCCGCGCGCGGCGGCACGTATGGTTTGGTTTGGTTTGGTTTGGTTTGATCCTTCGCGTGCGTGCGCTTTTCGTTGGTTTGGTTTGATTGGTTGGTTGGTTTCGCGGGGATTAGTTCCATCTCCTCCGATGCGCCCCAATCGCCGCTGAAGTAGAAATCCTGCGCCGTTTCGTGTTGCCGCAAATTCCAAACATCTGTTATAAATCTCTCGCTAATCTGATTTATGACGAGTGTAATCCACAATTAAGTTGAGATTACTGCGGCGAAGAGAGAATTCGTCGAGGAAATGCAACGTGCGCGGCTCATCCGGCGGATGGATTTTGGACATTTGGAGGACCTGGACGCCGTTCGTGTTCCTCCCTACTTTACCATGTTATTTTTTTTTGTCAAAATGGGAAAAAAAATTAATGGTGCGGCGGGTGGGGTTTGATATTTACTCCAGCTGACTTCTGGGGGCCATGACTGTTGCGTCCGCTGCACGCGTTCGTGACCACTAACGTATAGCCCCTGCGACATCTGATATGTACGGTTCTTTGTCACTAGTGATAACCTCGCTAGATCAGTACGAAGACGATAATTTCTCATTTATTGCACTATTTGAGGTTCATGGCCAATCTTGTTTCTGCATGATTTGAGTTTACTATTGCTGTAATTACTGGTAATTTACTGCTGGCAATAGCATGATGGTTCTAGGAATTGGGCATGGTTGATACTTGAGTAACATATGTCCTGTGTTTCTTGGGGTTTTGAAACTTGCAGGCGGATGTCTGCCATGCCTACCAGATCATGAAGAGGGGCGGGCTCAAGGACGAGAACATCATCGTCTTCATGTACGATGACATCGCGCACAACCCGGAGAATCCGAGGCCTGGTGTCATCATCAACCATCCCCAGGGTGGCGATGTCTATGCTGGGGTCCCGAAGGTAACCGTGCATGTTCATTCTTCAGGGGAATTATTGATGCTAGCTATAATTTCTAAAAGTTGTCTTTCTAGTTTTCTACACAACAGTTGCAGAAAGAAATGTTACAGTGTGACGATAAGATTTTGGCACCAAAGATTTCACTAGCAGCTAGTACATCATTGAAAATGACAGAATGCCCAAATTTCCGTCCATCTTGATGTCTTTTGGCAACTTGTGAATAAGAAAAGGTAGGATTGGTCCACCACAATTTGGAGGCAACAAGGAAAGAATATACTTAATTAACATAGGCTCAACTGTAACTAATGTCAACATCTCTCAGCTGAACCAACTCCCTCTTAGGAAAGACTAATGGACAAGTAACCCTTTCCATGGTTTTCCTTCCGTTTAACTTTATTATCATCTATTTTTCACTGTAGGATTACACTGGGAAGGAGGTTAATGTCAAGAACTTGTTTGCTGTTCTGCTCGGTAACAAAACTGCTGTCAAAGGTGGGAGTGGCAAAGTCCTGGACAGTGGCCCCAACGATCATATTTTCATTTTTTACAGTGACCATGGGGGTCCTGGTGTCCTTGGTGAGTACTTGCCTGCAATTATATGAAACCAATAGGATCAGATATCGCTATAGTCATGCTTGTGAAATAAGAAATGATCTTATTGTTTTGACTTTTTCCAAAATTTCAGGGATGCCAACCTATCCATACCTCTACGGTGATGATCTTGTAGATGTTCTGAAGAAGAAGCATGCTGCTGGGACGTACAAAAGCCTGGTATCAGATTAGTTCTTTGGCTATTCTGCATTATATAATTGCCGCTGCTTGTAGTTGTAGAATTGGTTTGATGAATCTGTTATCTCCTTTGCAGGTCTTTTACCTTGAAGCCTGTGAATCTGGAAGCATCTTTGAGGGTCTATTGCCAAATGACATCAATGTTTATGCCACCACTGCATCAAATGCTGATGAGAGCAGCTGGGGAACATACTGCCCCGGGGAGTACCCGAGCCCACCTCCGGAGTACGACACATGCCTGGGGGACTTGTACAGCGTTGCTTGGATGGAAGACAGGTACTTTATTTCTGTTATCTCTATTTGTCTTTCCTACCATTATGGTATGATACAATCCTATCCTTATCCTGCCAGTTTTCACTCATGTGGAACCAGTTTTGGCTGCACCCACATCACCTAGTACTTTCAGATTCTGTACGGATGCGTTTCTTTTGAAATGATTTTCTAATTAGTATGACACTACTTGGCTACCTGTTGTGTTAATTTAAGACACTAACGATATGCATGTGTTTGTTTACTCCTGTGTGCACATGCTGGGCACAATATGCTGATTTGCTTATGATGTTGCATAACATGTAGTGGGGTATGTTGTGAGCTTCTTTTTAAAGAATAGGCAAAGCATGTGACTGTTGCTGAATCCCTATCTGACTTATGAAAAGCTAATAGAAATAACATGGAGCAAATATTAGAATCTACAGGCCACTCTGTGAGCTTGTCAGCTTGATGTTAATATCAGGTGTGGCGCACCTTAAAACTGTCCACACGTGCTACTGCTGAAGATTGGCTGAGGTTTTTTTTAGTAGAATGGAAGCAATGCTCCTACTTAGGCCTATTTGAAACTGTTGTCATGTAGGCTGTAGCCAAAATACAAGGATTTCACCTGTTTACCATGAATCTGATAGCCTTGGAAATTTGAGGCTTAATTTGTTTGTTCTGCTCCACTGTCCAATATGCCACCAGCTGTGCATACATTTGAGATGGATCCAGCCATGAAGACCATATGTTTTACATTAATGTTTGAAGTTCTATCCAAACAACTTCTTGTTTGAACCTTTAGCCGCTTCTTTCTATGCTAATATTTTGTTACTTTGAACATTGACAGCGATGTCCACAACCTGAGAACTGAATCACTCAAGCAGCAGTACAATCTCGTAAGTATTTCAGACCTTAATTCCTTTGAACTCGCAGTAGTGTTACCATGTGCCTAATGTAGCTCAATGGCTGAGCAGGTCAAGGAAAGGACATCTGTGCAGCACACATATTACTCTGGGTCACATGTGATGGAATACGGTTCTTTAGAGCTGAATGCCCATCATGTGTTCATGTACATGGGTTCCAATCCGGCTAACGACAATGCTACATTTGTGGAAGATAACTCATTGCCATCGTTCTCAAGGGCTGTTAATCAGCGGGATGCTGACCTGGTTTACTTCTGGCAGAAGGTCTGTATAACATGAGGAATCTACTGACCTTGATTGTTGTTGCAGTATGTGTTTTGTCATTTCCATGAATAAACCAACTGATTGATTTCCTTTTATACTGTGTGCAGTACCGCAAATTGGCTGAGAGTTCTCCTGAGAAAAACGAAGCTCGGAAGCAATTGCTTGAAATGATGGCACACAGATCTCATGTTGACAACAGTGTTGAGCTGATCGGAAACCTTCTCTTTGGCTCTGAGGAAGGCCCAAGGGTTCTAAAGGCTGTTCGTGCAACTGGCGAACCTCTTGTTGATGACTGGAGCTGTCTCAAGTCTATGGTAAGCCTTTATTTGACTTTCGGCTTGTCAAATAAACTGTTCAGTTTCACGTTTTGGATGCTCTAGACAGTTGCTTCAGTTTCATACCTATTTCTGCTCTTAACTAGTGAATATATAGGTGCTATCTCACATTTTCAGCAGTTAGTATGTGATAATCTATTTTGTACCAGCACACCTAATATGGGTCTGCATTTTCTTCAGGTACGCGCTTTCGAAGCACAATGCGGCTCGCTAGCGCAGTATGGAATGAAGCATACGCGTTCCTTTGCAAACATCTGCAATGCTGGCATCTCTGCTGAAGCGATGGCAAAGGTTGCTGCGCAGGCTTGCACCAGCATTCCCTCCAACCCCTGGAGTTCCACCCATAGGGGTTTTAGTGCTTAAATCATAGGTGAAGAAAACTTAGCAAATATTCTCAGCTCCTGCAATATACCCAAGTTATCTTCTTTCTCTTGCCCCTGTAGTTTGATGATCGATTGGGCGCAGTAGTGCTTGAACCGTAGGTGAAGTCTGAAGAACTGTGCATTATTTCAGATTCTCCACCATCCCAAATCATCTAAATTGTTCTCGTTCTCTGGTGTACATACCATAGCAGGAAAAGTGATATGGCAATATTACCTGCCATCATTGCTGTACATACTTATAGCTTGCTATATGTAGTTTGTAGCTACATATATAATATGATAAATGCATTGCTGCTATTTTCACATGATGCGTGAGGTTCTATCATCTTCCGGTTTATACCCTGTTCATGTTCAGAGTTCAGATATTCAGTGAAGCTAGTGATCTGTTGGACGTAAACCGCGAGATTCCAATAATCAGAAATTGCACATATCAATTTGTCGCGTTCTTTTGATGTAACTGCTTTTTTTTTTCTTTTGGGCCTTTCTCGTTGTAAAGTGGAGTAATGTGTAAACAACATTAGATGCTAGCAAAATGGAATTTTTCAGCGAACAATTATAGTACTTTTATTTTCAGTTGCAGCTGACTCCCATTTCTTCCCAAACTGTACTGGGCCCCATGCCTTCCTCCTAGGACTCCAGGTCCAGGAGCACCCCAAAAACTAGAACTGAAACCTGTGATGTGTTACATGTGTAGAACGCTCAGGGGGCCTTCAGACCGCAGGTTTAAGAATACAAGAACAGATAAAAGAACAGGTAGTAGTAATATAATGTCATACCCATTGAATTCCTGCATGAATCAAAAGCATAGGAAAGTTTCAAAACAATGCTATGAGAACTTAAAGCCACCTAATGCTTATTTTCCTCTGAAATGCCCACAGATTAGCCCATGCTATAGAAATTTCAAAGAATTTTGTAGAGATCGATCCTTTACTCCAAATGGCTCTAATAGAAATTTTCCCATAGGAATACAAAACCTCATAATTTCTTTCACTTTTCTTTTGTTCCAAAGGAGAGGCTCCACTGTTAGAAAATGAACCAGCAAAAATTGTTCCTCAATAACTTCCATAGATCTGAATAGTGGGTGTGACTGTTTAGATGTTTCTTCTAGGAAAACATTTCAGTATTTAATAGCATAGTATGGCGCCTGGAGAAACGTCTCCTGGTTCCTTATAACTCTGCTTCTGAAAAAACAGGGCAATATAACGAGAGAAGTTGCCATTGCCACACTGCAGAACAGAATTGTTGAACAAACCAAAATGTTTGCCCTGTTTCTTCAGAGCATGAAAAAAAAAGACAAGAAACACAGCTGCCACTGTCAGATTAATGTAAGCTTGTACAAATGCATTAATTCAACTGAAATTAGGTCTTGGTTAGCACCTTACGAGTACCAACAACCATGCCATTATATACAGCAGTGTCTGCCAATCAAACAGAGAATCAGGTTTTGTTTACCCATTTCTTTGCTTTGTTTCCTTTGGCAGGGCAAAGCAAAGACAGTACCATACCAGTACAATCAAAGTGTATGTCGGCCACAGTAATGCTTCTTTAATCTTTGGACTTTGGAGAGCACATGCAATGCGATATTGCAATTCAGACAGCAAAGCGGCTGGCTCCATCCAGATATACATTTTTTTAAAAAAGGACCCATCTGTATATATAAAAAATTGCATTTTCAAAGAAGATGATATATGCATTGTGGGATCCCAACAAACAACAGAGACATCCACAGAATGTTTTGTGAATTTTAGACTCTTGTAATCTATACAGAGCACTGACTACTAAGCACAAGATTTTCTAAGGTAGCTACTGGTGCCAGTAGAGTAGAGTAGTTGAAGGACAATTTGAGTGTGGATTCTAATCCCTCGAGGGGATATCCTCTCGTATACCTTTTTCTTCTAAATTCGATGCAAATAGTTGTGAAAAATTTTGAAAAAAATTGACAATGTAGAGTATAATGATACCTACTAGTCCACCAAAATTCATGTTCAAATTCGATCTACACATCGAGAAACAAAAAAGACAAATTTAGATATAAACAGTACGCTACTATTCATACGCTGAATTTGTCTTTTTTATATCTCGACATGTGAGTTGAGTTTGGACTTAAGATTTTGTGGAGTTGTATATATGTGTTGTATGAATGTTGTCAAATTTTTTCAGAATTTTTCATAACCATTTAGATGGTTTTTGAGTAAACGAGAGAACATCCCCTCGAGGGATTAGAATAGTTTCCTGGACAATTTTGTCTATATTTTGTTGAGCCCATCAAGGCCATCATGTTGCATCCGAAAAGATCTTGCAGAAGCTTCTTTGTCTTTGCGGTTACATCTGATTATTATTTACATTATAAGCTTAATCATCCAAAGCATAATGATAATGTGACAGTCTGACAAACACGTATAGTCTGAAAGGTCTGCGATAGTTTAGTTTTAATTTTCGGCTGGAAAGCCGCAATGAGACTTATCATTGCGTAGATATATTAGTAAATATTTCAGTGACATGTAAGTCCATACCAAACGACGACGTAACGTACGTGACAGTCTCTCTCTCTCCTGACGGCGACTAAGTATCAAAAGAAAATCCACAGCCAATTTGCCTTCACTAAATAATACAGGCTCAAATTGCCTCCACTAAATAATACTACTTCATTTCATAACATGTGACAATGTGTATTGTCAGTATGCATACCTAGGAAGTAGGAAATACAAAACTATAGTGATGTTTGATAGAAATCGGATCAAATTCAACGCCATTTTGATAGGTTACAATTACATCCGTCTGATAAAAAACAATTGCTACGCGAACCTGACCGAGGAAGAGTCTTCTTATTTAGCATGAGACTGATACGTTGGGGATGCATTCACACATCCTCTTCAACGAAATGAAAAGCAATCAAACCTTGAAACGGAAGGATCATATATGTGGTGGTAGAATAGACCCAGAAGGCCCACGCAAATTAGGCTTGAAACACAAGGAGAAAATCTCAAAAATCATGTGTTCCAAGAAACCGAAACGTCTATCGCTGCAGAGCTAGGCATGCAAAAGTTTTGAGAGAGTGTATTATTGGCACAAGTAATTAACAAATTATTAGACTTGACTTGCACATATGATGATTATTAGGTGAGGACCATGGGGGGTGAGTTTGTGTGGCTGGATTAGGTTTGACAGCTATTGTGACATGAAAGGTGCAACTAACCCCCCTCTGCATGTAGTATCATGTACTATGGCTCTGCATATCTGCATATCAGACCATAGCCTGTTATGGGTTAGTGAAGATGAGCTCAAACTCTTGTTCCATCTTGAGAGGAATCCCCTACCTTCCAAGATTACTAACCTAACAAGTAACAACAAGCTCCATGTTGGAATGTTGCACAGCTGTTCAATTGTACTTGGGTATGGTTTTTGCTCGACCGTATCATCAATTTGTCACCAACCATTTGCTACTGTACTACTAGTACCACATGAAAATTTTCATATATAATTGCCTGACCAAATTAAGGTTCATGGTACACCTATTAGTATTACACATCTGCAAAAAAAAAAGGGGGGGGTTAAATTAGGGAGGGGTTTAAGTGGCTAGGTAAATGTCACCATCCTACACCTTTTCTCTCTCTCCCCTTCTCTGTGTTCAATGGCAGACAGGTAGACAGCAACAGTCCATAGAAATCGCGATCGCGAATGCAGTACCACACTAGACGTCGCTTTCCTCTCGGCAAATTCAAAGAGCTTAAGAGATGTTTTTGTGTAGTCATGCGTGTGACTTTATTGTGTTGTGTTGTATAATTGTGTGGCTTGCGAATGAGCCACACGTCGTCAGGGGGGGGGGGGGGGGGGGGGGGCAGCATGTGCTCAGCTTCAGCTCGCTTCGGCGAACGATTCGATGTTCTCATGCTGCTGTTGAACCGATCGACCATACACGCGCGCTTCTGCCTTTTGTTCTCTTCTCTCTCTTTTTTTTTTCCATCGCATCGCACATATTCTTCCTCCAGCGGCAGCGCGCCATCTGTGCACGGAATGAGCAAAATAATCGCATGAGAACTGAGGCTGTGTTTGCAACTCCTTTTTCCCAACCCCTCTCCCTCGTTTTCCGCGCGTACGTTTTCAAACTGCTAAACAGTGTGTTTTTTTATAAAAAGTTTCTATACGAAAGTTGCTTAAAAAATCAAATTAATCCATTTTTAAAAAAAAATTAGCTAATACTTAATTAATCACATGCTAATGGACCGCTCCGTTTTCCGTGCGGAGAGATGGGTTCCCAACCCCAAACTTATGAACACACCCGATCGTTTAGCTTATCGATGAAATAAGCCAAATGAGATATTTGTAAACGAAAATTAATTTGTGAATAAAACTTTTATATACATGTTCTCAAACAATTTAAAAGAATTAGCTGGAAAATAAATTTTAATGAAAAAGCCTTAAAATCAGCTCCTAATTTAATGTTAAAATTTTAAATTTTAGCTGATAAATATAGATATACGAAAAAGACGAGGTCACGAGAGAAGAGGAGAAAAAGAATCGTTGCGTGCGAGTTGGTAGGTGAAAGGAGGCGTCTGTCTTTACAAAATCATGGGCGATGGTGGCTGCTGCTTGTTCACAAATCTGGTAGGACGGGGTGGGTCTGTTGATTAGGGCCGACTCATGCTCATGCGTGACTTTTTTGGAGGGGCAAAAAAATGAGTGGAAATCGATGGAAGAAAGCATGCGGTCGCCACTCTGTTGTTTCTGAATACCGATTTGACTGTAATCACCAGCATGCTAACTATGACTCTACCCTAATACGACGTTTGTGGAAATTCATAATATTAAAATATGTTTAATTCTATGTGATTTGTTATATTTTGGGATAGAGATAATATTTTTTTAGAACATGTGCACGTATACACATTAATCTGTAGTTAACAAGCGTGTCTCGTTGATTGGGCCACATTCCGTGTTTTATAAGAAGGATAAACTCAAACCCAAAATTTGAAATTTCAGACTGATAGCCGGAGACGGTTATGCCAGATAACTGATCGGAAATTCGGAATAATCAATCATAAGTTCAATTTAAAATACACATATTATATTACTCCCATTTTACTGGCCCTTTTTTCTTTTTTTAAAGAAAAGAAATTGTGTGCTCTTCGAGTCGGAACAGCACCAGCAATCAAACACGCTGCAGCGACGCCCATCAGCCCCCACTCGCGGTAAAAGCAGAGGCCAGAGGCATTTCTTCGCGCTTTTCCTTGGCCGCCCTGCCCTCCTGGCCGTCCTGGGGTCATATTGCTCGTCGTACGTGTGTCCCCGGCTCGGTCGCCGCGGTGCCCAGGCACATGCAGCATGCCAACCTTCGCAGCGAAGCAACGCAACACAACGCCACGCCAACCTCGCGCGTTGTACGGGGACGCCGAGCCACCGGGCACGCCGCACTTGGCTGGGACCGTTTTTTTTCTGTTTTGCTGCTCGCTTGCGGCGTTCACATGGACACGGGACACCTCTTTCTTTTTCGGCGGCGCTTCGTTCCTCAGCTTCGGCTCGATTTCCTAAACAAACTAATGTACGACTGAACTTGATCAGTGTTATAAAGGATTATAGCGGATATGAACATGTTTCTTTTGATCAACGGTTATAACCGACTATAGTGCATATGAATATGTTCTTTTTTATTGATTTATGGTTAAGGCCCTGTTTAGTTGCCACACAACAATTTTACACATTGTCACGTCGAATGTTTGAACACTTGCATGGAGTATTAAATATAGGCTAAAAAATAATTAATTGCACATATTGCGACTAATTTCCCTCCCAAAAAATATTGCGACTAATTTGCGAGGCGAATCTTTTAAGCCTAATTGCTCCATGATTTGACAATGTGATGCTATAGCAAACAGGCTTAATAAATTTGTCTCACTGTTTACTGATGAATTCTATAATTAGTTTTTTTATTAGTACTCAAACACCCCATGCAACACCCTATAAAATATCCGATGTGACACGCCAAAACTTTACTCCTTGGATCTAAACTTTACACGCATACATGTGTTGTATAATTGGGTTGTACATATAGGGATACTCTTTGTCATATGCCCATGCGTGATGAGTGCGCGCGTCGTGTGTGGTGTACGCGTGCAACTGCGCGGATTGCACCGATCGACTTACTAGTATTGCTCAGCAGCATATATACGGCATTGCGTGCTGTTGCGATCTTTAGGCAACAGCGTTAATGCGCGTGATACGATCTCTCACAAAATTGAATTACTGGCGATCGCGTTTTAAAAACTACCATAAACAGAAATATCATAATTCACGCGTACCAAAATACAAATCACTGCCCATATCGCCCTCACATACAAAATACAAATGGTTAATGTTATTTCAAAGTGTGTTTGTGAACTCACTATTGTGACAAAGCTTTTGGACGATTTATTTTTTAAATAATGAGCTGTAGCTCATTGAGCAAAAGCTGAACTATTCCATTATATTTTTAAAAAATCGCTCTAAATAAATACGAAAACGAAAACAACAACCCTGAAAATTTAAGTTTTGCAACGAAAAAAAACAACCCAAAGCGTGGCAGCGGCGAAGCCAGCTGGCACCAGCGAACCCGCGTCCCCGGCGCTATAAATACCCTCGCACCCGACGCCTTTCCCCACCTCCACACGAGCACAAGCAAAACATCCTCTCTCTCTCTCTCTCTCTCTCCATTATTCCTCCGCCTTCTAGAACCTTCTCTCCGCCGCCGCCGCCGACGACCAGCCACCGAATCGAAGCGATGGCCGCCGCCGGATCCAAGGCCCTCGCCATCCTCGCCGTCCTGGCGGTCGCCGCCATCTCCGCCGTCTCCGCGGCCGACGCGCCGGCGCCCAGCCCCACCTCCGCCGCCGGCGCGGCCGCGACGCCCCTCGCCGCGGCGCTCGTCGCCTCCGCCGCCGCCTTCCTCTTCGCCGCCGTCCGCCACTGAGCCCCGTCCCGTCGATGGGAGATCCGGCTAGTACCGCCGCCGCCTTCGCCTAGATCTACTATTTTTCTATTTATCACCATTATTATTATTGTTATTATTACTGCCATCGCTAGCTAGCGAAATTTGTTGGTTATTATTATTATTATTATTATTCGTGTCCCATTTTGCCCCAGATCTGCCGCTACTAGTACTAGCTAGTGCTTGATCTGTGTTCATTTTGTGTGGGTGTGTGCTTGTAGATACTCTCATCTGAGTGTTCTTCTTCCGCTACTGATTACTAGTAGTATATTATTACTGCTTCCATTTCATTCTCAGTTCTATCTTTTCTGCAATTAGTTTTTGTCTTTTTTTTTCGTTTTATTAAGTACTCCGTACGAATCTGTGTTGCGATTTCTGAAATTCACTGATGCGCTCTGAGTGAGACGAGATACTCATCGTCGAGATGCAGCGGGAAATTTAACTATTTGCCACTCTTGTGACATGGCAATTAACGATTTGCCACATCCTGTCAATGACATTTGGGCCCTCAAGTGTCTGACATGTGGGTCTAGTGGCAAATCGTTAAGCAACATACGTAAGAATGGCAAATAGTTAAAAGCCCCAGATGCAGCAGGGGAAGCCGCCATTTGTGATGAGCGAATCGTCAGATCTAGGCTGTTTTTTTAGCTTTGTGCTTATTTATTTTATCGGCAAGTGCGTTCTGGAAGATAGTGCGCGTCTTCTTTTCTGTGGAATGTTGTTTGGGGGGCAATTCTTTATTTGCCACTGCAAATCTTTCAGGATTATTGTTAGATTTGGACAGTGATGCCCCTGGAACATGCGTGTTGCGTGGGGGATTAGGAGATTTTAGTTCTGTTTTTAGGTTAATAATTTAACACTAGTAGTTTAGTTTATCGCTTCCATTTCTGCTTGTTCAAATAGAACATCTGGTGTTCTGTTGTGTGATGCTGACCAATGAAAAGCTAGATATATAATGCCGGCACATCGATTTGATCAGGGATTTGATTAGTGCAAAAATTCTGAAGGCAAAGTCGAAACTCCAATTGATGATTTAGACATTAGACCTTGTGCTGCAGAATGGATGGAATCCATTAATGTTTTGGGTAGAGAATTTGCTGACTTCTGTTGCTTCACTACAAGCCCTGCCTTTAAAATATGGGCTCTGCTTTCACAATATTGGCGCATGATACGTTCCTAAATGTAAGAGGAGTGATCTCTTTTTTTTTTTTTTGAATGGAGGGAGTAATATAAAAAATAAAAATAAAATGGAGTAGTAAGAGTAAACAAGAAACAAAAACTACTAGCGATTTAACAAAGAACAATGATACTCAATTGATATGATTGTTGCTCATGAGGTGCCATGGATTTTCTTCTCTTTTGGACCGACTGACCGGTAGTTTGGACGGACTGGTTGAGTTTGACTGGGCCGGACCTGCCTGCATCTGCATGCCCCATTGCCCCCCTGTCTCCTCTTTCCATCTCTCGCACAGTAACAATGTTCCCCTTTGATCTAGTACTACTAGAAAACAATGTCGCCTTGCATCGTTGAAAAGAAAACAACGTTGCCCTTGTGCTCCAAGGAGTGCATTCTATGGATACTGAGATTTGAAGTGGAAACGGACAGAGCAAGAAAGGAGAGGAAGCAAACACACGGTACTCCAATCCCAAACCTTCGTCGTACGTGATGAGTTACCTTCTCCTGCCACGTCGGACTCGTGCCTATATGTACGTGACGAGTTACCTTCTCCTGCCACGTCGGACTCGTGCTTACGTGTCGACGAGTCTCACGTCTCTGCTTAGCCGCTCGCCCCCTATCTGGGAGACAACCCCCTCCGTACTTGCGCTGTGCAGGTCGTTGCTTTGATTCACCGCTCCCTCGCACCACCACGAAAAGTGAATTCGCAAAATCGACCTCCCACCCCCACCAATTCTTGTTCTTGCCTCCCGCGTCTAGATTTGGTCATTCTTGCGTTCGCATCCTCGCTCCCATGCTCGAATCGTCGCTCCTGTCCGGCTCCGTGTGTGAGGCGCTCTCCCTTATTGATGCGCCAGCATGGATTGGGGGAGAAGCGGTGCGGTGGATGGACGAGGAGAAGTGGCACGGATTGGGGAAGAAGCGGTGCGGCGGCTTTAGGGGGAGAAGCGGCTTGACGGAGGAGAAGCGGCGTGGGGATAGGGAGGAGAAGCGGCGGATTTGGGAGGAGAAGCGGCGGATTTGGGGAGAAGGGGCGCGGGGATGGCGAGGAGAAGCGGCGGATTTATTATTATTATTATTTTTTGGGGGGGGAGGGGGGAAGCGGCGCGGGAATGGGAAGGAGAAGTGACGGTTTTTTTTGTGTGTACAGGATAAGCACGAAGGGGTAGATGAAGAAATTTAACTCTGTTTTCGTTCGGCTAGGAGGCTAGGAGTTCTGGCTTGGTAGAGTATTGTGGGTCACGTGCACTGTGGGGTGCGTGGCTTTCGGACCAATTTCATCGTATAAATAGGCAAGAGGCACGCTATACGTGTCTTGCACTGCTCCTGCCCTAAGGCTCCTGCTTTCTGTTTCATTTCACTTTTCTTGGTTTGCTTTCTTCGTCTTTTTCCTAATCTATGGGACTCCGCGAGGAGAAACTCGGCAGGACTACTTTCAAGGGGGAATAAAAGCAACGATACAATCCATCCTATTTTTTGAACCTGGTGAAACAGTGAGTGCAAGCGTGTGGCGCGACATCATTTTCCAGTTTAGGGCTCCTTTAATTTGGAACAAAAGATTTTGATAATACATGAATAAAAGGAACATAAGATTAAAATGTTCCGTAGTACTAAATCCTGCATGAATTGCAAACACCTGAATTTGATAGGCGATACTATGTTTGAACTTAGAATAGCTCACAGAAAAATAACACGCGAATTCGGAAGATCTTTGGCTGAGCCGATCGGTGCCATCGAAAACACGATATTAGCAAATTATTAATCAAATATTGAATAATATAAACTTGAACAATAAATTAATTTGAGGATTTTTAAGAAACCAATGTATAGAAAGATTTTTATTAAAAACATAATTTAACAATTCTAAAAATATACTTACGACAAATGAGGGAATAGCTCATCTGTGCATCCAAAACAAAGGGGAACAAAGTGAGGAATTGCGTTGGACTTCTTAAAAGGGAAAAAATAAAATGACTTTTGAGCTCATGTGCCTAATTATTGTGTTGAGGTACAGGAATGCAGTCCTATGGAATTAGGCAACCTCCAATCCAGTGTTCCAAACAACCAACTTTGGGAAAAAAAATCCTTCTAAATTCAAAACAATACTTCCCTGAGTTCATATGATTTCGGGGAAATAAGCCTTAAACATCATAGTACACGATTCCAACACAAATGAAATGGTGTAGGGTCTGTTTGGGGGAGTTTCTAGCAACTGCAGCTTCTCATAAAATCTTCAGCTGCTAGAAGCTTTCCACAAACAGTTCATATTTCTCCAGCTGCCAGAAGCTTCACCAAACAGTTCATATTTCCACTTAGATTCTGAGAAATTGTAGTTATAAAATCCAGGAAATGAAATAGAAATCAGAAACTGGGTTTTCTAGCTTCTCCAGATTCTCACCAGCTGCTTCTCGTAATCTTAAGCTATGTTGCATCACGTGATGTGACAATCACAAAGCAACTGGATACCAAGTGTCAAAAATAAGTTTTTGGTAAGAAGATCGTATAGGGTTGTCAGGTAAGAAAATGAACAGAGCATGTGTCTATTTCTCAACTAACGATGGACCTACTGGAAGTTAATCCTGTCAAATTCTTTGTAGCTTTCGATCGTATTAGAGAGAGACAAAATTGACAACTAAGAGAAAAAGACGTTTACAGGAAGAAACCAGTACACTCCAAACAAAATTTCCGGTTCCAAACGGCATCAGGTCGTCCCTCGCTATCTTTTTTTATACATCTTTGATTACTTCACTGTTTTGTATCGGAATTCTTTGGCGCTGGAAGTGCTAACCATTGAATGACACGTCTTCACCATCTGCAGAAAAAAAAATACTTTATCTATTTAAAATATAGTAGTAATCTAGTGCTTTATTTAGATTCATAGTAATAGATAACGTATAATCTGTTATAAAGTTGCTGAAGTACTCTCTCCATACTCGTAAAGGAAGTCGTTTGGGACAGCGACATGGTCTCCAAAACACAACTTTGACTTCTTATTTCTATAAAAATATTTATTGAAAAGTGATATATGTATACTTTTATGAAAGTATTTTTCAAGACAGATCTATACATATAATTTTGGGTTTGTTGGACCATGCCACCCTAATTTTGTAATATTTGAGATATGCCACCCGTATCTCAATGACATGTAGGACCCATATGAGTCAATGACAGGTGGGTCAGGGTGGCATATCACAAATTTTGCAAAATTTGTGTGGCATGGTTCAAATTTTTCCTATAATTTTTATATTTTCAAACTCAACAACTTGAGAGTTATTAATGATTTGTATTCCCAAGGTTTTGACTTAAAACATTGTCCTAAACGCCTTCCTTCATAAGTATGGAGAGTATATTTTATCACAGAGCAAGTACTGCATACAGTTCTTCATTTAACTCTTCTTCTAAAGTTAGAAACCTTGATTAGTAGAAGAAAACCCACTCTATAGTGGAATTAATGCATACATTTAAGCTCCTTTCTTCAATAGAAGTGTTTTTGCACATTTTTTTTTTGAAAATATCTGAGCAAAAACAACACTAGCTTAGCTTGGAAGAAGTGGAGGATGCACTTGACCAATACGACCCAATTATCCTATTGACCGAGATCGGAGATGTGTCGCTAAATTTCTATGCTTGCAAGTTACTAAAGGCCACTTTAGATAAGTTTAGATTTACTGGTTTAGTCAAGTCAGTTTTTTTTCGTAAGCAAATGGATTTAAAGTCCTAAATTTAACAGTAAAGTTTCCCATATTACCTTACATAATCTTAAAAACATGTACAAAGGTAAAATCAGATATGAGCTCTACGTTATCTAGAGACTAGCATCCTACAACAGTTAGAGACAATATGGTCTCTAATCAGTAATGTATCAAAATACTTTTTCTTACTCTTCTTTCCTTTCTTTCACCACCATGTAACAAAATTTGTTCTAATAAATGCTAAGAGTCGACTCTAAGCCGTTGTCATGTTGTCATGCATGACAACTATACTCTTTTCTCTTTCTTCCATGTCATCAAATTTATATGTATAGCAATATGGATAGACCACTAATAAAAACGGTTGTATATGCCTAAAAAAACTACCATTTATTTAAGTTTAGACTTTTCTACTCATAAACTGGCTTATAAATCTAAACAAATATGACCTAAGTTTGAAATAAGCTTTTTTTTAAGTACAACAAAATTTAATAATATTTGGTATGATAGTATATAGTTATTTTTGTTCGTTTCATAGTTTTTGTATAAAAAAGATGCATTGATCACAGGTCAAATATTCCGAAAGTAAAATGGCCAGCAAAGCAATATGCCCTGGGATTAGGCGTGGCAGGCAGGCATCCCTTTCCAGCACCAAACTTTGGCCGTCCCTCCATCCAACCCCTCGTACGTGGGCCCCCACCATCCTAATTTAAATCAAATTTGCTTCGCTGTTAAGCTCGCCCAGAATCCCACATAATCCGGAATTAATTAACGCGATTAATTAGCCGCAAATCTCAATCCAGGCTGTTAATGGAGTACTCACCTTTCCGCTATAAAAAGCCCCGAGACCCTCTTCCTCCTCTCCTCCCATTCCATCGCCGCCACCGCCTCCGCATCTCCAGCGCCCCCAAACCCTAGCTCTCTCCTCCGCCGCCGCCGATCGATCAGGAGCAGCAATGGCCAGGTTCTCCGCCGCCGCCGTGATCGCCTTCGCCGTAGTGGCCGCGGCCGCGCTGGCCACCGTGGCGTCCGCCGCCGACGCGCCGGCACCCGCCCCGACCTCCGGCGCGGTGGCGGCCGTCTCGGCGCCGCTCTCCGTGTGCTGCGTCGCCGGCCTCCTCCTCGCGTTCCTCCGCCACTGAAGCGTTCTTCCTCTTCCTCTGAGTGCTTTTGCTTCAGATCTAGCAGTACAGTGGTCGTGCGAGTCTTACTTAGCATTCATTTAGTATTAGAGCTTAGTAGCGATTGATGGTGGTGGTGGTAGTGTGACGTGTACGTGTGGAGGCATTGTTTTTTGGTTGGATCTATCATGGTTTTTACGGGTTAGTTTGGCGTGAGGAGGATTTGAGAGGGAGATTACTACTATTATCTGTTACTACTACTACTAGTGGTTTATTTATTTTGGTAGCCTTTTGATGTGATGGGTTTGGGATCTGTGTATTTACCACTGAGTACACTGTTCTGAGAGATCGTTATTGATATTAATATATTATTATGATGATTACTACGTATTACTATTGTTTATTATTATGGATTTGTGTTGATATGTGATTAAGCAGGGTTCCCAATTCCAGTGCAATCTATTCCAGATTTTCGTGAAATCTGGACTTTTTCGACCGGGTCGAAAATATAACCCACTTGGTTTTCTATTGAGTTCAAACAAATTTAAAATGATTTTTAAATTTTTGGCAAAATTTATTCAGATTATATTCGACGGATTTCTGCGAAATCCCATGGGATTTTGATTTGGTACCGGGATTGTGAACCTTTGGCCTAAGGTTGTTTGGTGGAACGATCTGGAATGTGTGGTGTGGTGTTGTGTTGGGGGACCCGACACGAGTCGCACGCCGGGATGAATGAATGAGTGAATGATGGAAGGGAAAGCGATTGAAAATAGTCTGGGCTGGCCGGCCTGCGTCAAGGTTAAGCAGTTGCACACAGCTGAGCCTAAGATGGTTGTGCCGTTGCGGGGGTGGTCCCCGCTTCACATGGGAGCAGTTGGCTTTCGTTGTGACAGAGGTCCACACCTGGCGCTCGTGCTAGTCTTCTCTCTCTAATTTCTTTTCTTTTTTCCCCTTAAGAATAGCTGGAAGTGCTAACTCTTTTCTTGCCTCTTCCTTTCCTTCGAGAATGATTAGAATCGGTTCACTGATGCAGCCAAATAAAATCTGTGCACATCGTTGTAATTAAAATAAAATCTGTGCACATCGTTGTAATTAAATTTTTACAACAAAATATCTTATATGATTATATTTTAAAACCATTAAAACTCAATGTTTCTTATGCGATAGAGACATGTTTTCAACGTATGTATTCACCGTGTTTCAAAAAAAAGTTAAATGTTTCAGTGACCGAATTAAAACTAAATGTTTCATAAGCGATAGAGACATGTTTCAACGTGTGTCCTCACCGTGTTTTAGAAAAAAGTTAAATGTTTTAGTGACCAATTCTTTGTTTCACCACTTAATATTTCACTGAAACATTTCATCGTCTGATTTTATAGGTATCAATCGGGCGTCCGATTTAAAGATTCTTCCACTTAATATTTCACTGAAACATTTCATCGTCTGATTTTATAGGTATCAATCGGACGTCCGATTTAAAGATTCTTCCCATTTCTTTTGCTAATTCTTATCTTTTATGACCCTTCTTCCTAATTCTAACCATCTTTTATAACTTTATCTTTTACATGACTTTTTAAGACCCAAAACTGCCTGTCCGACCTGTGCCATTACACTTAAAATTCATACCCTTGCCAAGCCACGTTTGCCATGATTGATAGGACCAAGCTTTATCTTCGCTACTCACCGGTCATTCTCCTTTATAAGATCATATCTTGTGTTTCTATAGGATGGAGTATCATGCGAGGAAAACATGTTGAGTCAACATGCATATAGGCAAAACCAATTTACAAAGTTGCTCAGGGTATATGTGGACCAAACGAGAATGTTCATGGGGTAATTAGTTTATAGCTCTCGACAGACTCTTCAAGTCAACTTTAGATGGTATTTGCACTTTTCACTAAAACTAAGGCTCCGTTTAGTTCCAGGGGTGAAAAGTTTTAGCGTGTCACATCGGATATATGGACAAACATTTAAATATTAAATGTAGTCTAATAACAAAACAAATTACAGATTCCGTCTGTAGACTGCGAGGCGAATTTATTAAACCTAATTAATCTGTCATTAGCAAATGTTTCTTGTAGCACCACATTATCAAATTATGGCGTAATTAGGCTTAAAAGATTCGTCTCGTAATTTACGCGCAATCTGTGCTATTAGTTTTTTTTGTCTATATTTATTTAATACTCCGTACATGTGTCCAAACATTCGATGTGACAGGGTGAAAAGTTTTTGCATGGGAACTAAACAAGGCCTAAATAAGCCTGCGTGTTGGCATAAAAAATATATATACTCCAAGGTCATAGGTGGCTTATTATCTCAGCCCCCTTCATTACTACTCCCTCCGTCTCAAAATGTAGCAACAGAATGGATCTACTGCGAATCTAGATACGAGGAAATATGAGGAAATGTAACAATCCATGATGGGATGAGACTCATCATAGGACTACGAATCTAGATATGAGGCTATGCAAATCCAGGATCTTATGTTGTTTGATCTTCTCTATGTTTGTAAAATCATGAGAATATTGTTACTTGTTAAAAACAGAATTTCATAAGAATTTCTCCTTGGTTCTAAGCAGCGTTGGAATTCTATCTTTAGGAGTTGGAATTTTTGGTGTGTTCCAAAGAAAATAGGTAGAGACACGAATCATTATCAGGTGAAAAGGCGATGGGTGCACTACGGCTACAAGATTGAGGGGCTGTTTGGTTATGTGCTGCACATTGTCACACCATATGTTAGACATGCTACATATTACTAGCTTAGCATTTGGTTGCTTGTTTAAGTTACGGCAAGCCACACTTTCTTGTTCCATTGGTCTACATGTCATATACTCCATCCGTCCCAAAATATAAGCATTTTTAGCATAGTGACAAGTCAAACATTTTTAACTTTGACCATTAATAGTAAAAAAAGATCAATCATTTAAAATTGATGTTACTGGATTTATCATTAAACAAATTATCATAATATGCAACTCTTTTTTATTTAAAACATATTACTTTTATAGATATTGTTGGTCAAAGTAGCATCTCGGAGACCGTGGTAGGATAAAAAATACTTATATTTTGGGACGGAGCGAGTACTCATTTTCTAACCAAACATTGCCACACTTGTGGCCAACAAATTGTTGGCCGCACTTTGTTTGTCATACCACACCTATAGTAAATTGTGTTGTAGCAATGTTAGGCAACAACCTAACAGACCCTTACCTCACCCGGCTATAACAATAGACATGTTACATGGGCTGCGTTCGAGCCTAGAGGTTCCAGATATTTTCTCTCCGACATGGAAAATAAGGTGGCTCATTATTAACTTTAAACTTTTGAAAAATGATTTTTTAAAGCAACTTTATTATAAAACCGTACCGTTTAGTAGTTCGGTAAATGTACACACGAAAACGAGAGAATAAAAGTTAAAAAAGGGGATTACACAAACAACCTAAGCTAAGTTGAAAGAGCGGATGAGAGAAATAAAACGAGGGCTTATTTAGTCGCCAGCTGCAGTATGCTCAATCAAATGACTCGACACTGGTAAAATTAATGATGGCTTAGGCCCGGTTTGTTTCAGCTTACGATTATTATAATCTAAATTATTAAGAGAAAGCTGAAACAAACAGATAGATTACTATGATAGATTATTATAATATCTATCATAATCTATAAGCCAGATTACTATAATCTAGTAATCCACTCTAAAGGTGCTTTTTTAATTATTGGCTGGCTAACACCTAACAACCAGTAAATAATCCAGAGAAACAAACAGCTAACAACTTATTATATGTCGACTTATTATAATCCAGTTTATAGTAATCTATCTCAATAATCTAAATTACAATAATCTTAAACTGAAACAAACAGGGCCTAATACTCCCTCTCTTCCAAATTATAATATACCTAAAAAAATTTCAATTTTAAGGATGAATTTGCATACAATGGATTAGATTTTTTTTTTGGGATAGAGTAAATGCGTATTCAAAATTCAAACTTCATAAATTTTGACCAACTAGTCTTATAGACTCATTCACATGATGTTAGTTGCACTAATCACTATAGATAATAATATATTTTGAGAGAAATTGATAATTAAAGTTTGATGTTAGCTATCGTACAAGTTACTCCTATAGTCGACTATTGTTGACATAGGAATTTTTTTTTAGAAAAGTCGGCTGTACTATTGCTTATAGTTCTATCGCCACGAAGCTATTCAGCTTTTGTTTCTTGTAAGAACTGAAAGCTAGTATGCTGTTAGGATAGCGAAAGCAACGTATCTACATCCGTGCCAAACACCTGGCCGCTCAATGGTCTCAATTACTATTTACGACCAAACTAGTAGCTTATACTAACAAACAATGCATGTGCTTAAAAGGGATACTCTCTCCGTTTCACAATGTAAGTCATTTTAGCATTTCTCATATTATATTGATGCTAATGAATCTAGACATATATTTCTATCTAAATTCATTAACATCAATATGAATATGGAAAATACTAAAATGATTTACACTGTGAAACGGAGGAAGTACTTACCAACGAATAACCGTCTTAGACATGTCACATATGATAAGAGAGGTGTTGGATGCTTATGTGTGCACCAAACTGGTTTCAATTTAATATATAATGCATGCGCATAAAGGAATACTTACTTGAACTTACCAACGAATAACTGTCTTAGACATATCACATAGGATAAGGGAGGTGCTAGATGCTTATGTGTTAAAACTAACTAGGTTCAATTTAATAGTGAAGAGTCAAGCACGAAACACGTCTGTCCGGTGCCCATATGCCATCAGACACAATCGGGCGACTAACAGCCACGTTTTCCATGTTTCACAATCATGCATCTCACTGAACAATGCTCAAGTGCAAAGGAAGCAGCAGTACCGAATTTGCTAATCGGAATGCGCAGTAATCAGGAGTATATGTACATCAGTTACATATGGCACCCAGCAATACAGAAATCGATGGGCATGCCACCTTAACTTGGCACAATTCTATCTTGCCAATCTTTATCATTCGCGTTCAATAACAAGAATTTGTTCACGAGAGAGAGGAGAGGGAGAGAGCGAAAAGTGTCTGTACCTACAGCTCGTCATGTGCTTTCGCCTTACCAGTGGTAGGGGGCTGGTGCTCAAGCAGATAGCGAGCAGCCAGTGATGCTTGCAAGGCTGCACCGTAGGGCAGGGCGTCTTCGTTGATGGTGAAGTAGG